>NC_138112.1:73258317-73858317 GCF_964146895.1 Miniopterus schreibersii
GAGTGATGAGCCCCCGGAGTCCCCAGCAGGGAGAAGGTGGTCCCAAGGTGCCTCCCTCACGCTGATGTTACAGAAGCTCCTCCGTGGAGCAGATGAGTCAGCAGCTGAAGTCATGGAGGGACGAGGTCAAGGAGCCCAGACACAGGGCTGGGAGCCTGGGCCCTGCCCCTGCACAGGCCACCTGAGGGGGAAGGTCAGAGCCTCAGATCTTGCACTGGCAGCAAACGGGGACACAGCAGCTGGACTGGGAGCAGCAGGGTTTGCAGCAGCTGGATTGGCAGCAGCTGGACTCACAGCAGCAGGGTTTGCAGCAGCAGACGGGCACACAGCAGCTGGAGCCACAGCCCCCCTTGCAGCCCCCACAGGAGCCACAGCCCCCACAGGAGCCACAGCCCCCCTTGCAGCCCCCACAGGAGCTGGAGCAGGAACAGGCTGGCACACAGCAGCACACGGGCACACAGCAGCTGGAGCCACAGCCCCCACAGGAGCCACAGCCTCCCTTGCAGCCCCCACAGGAGCCACAGCCCCCCTTGCAGCCCCCACAGGAGCCACAGCCCCCCTTGCAGCCCCCACAGGAGCCACAGCCCCCCTTGCAGCCCCCACAGGAGCCACAGCCCCCTTTGCTGCAGCTGGAGCAGGAACAGGCCGGCACACAGCAGCACACGGGCACACAGCAGCTGGAGCCACAGCCCCCACAGCTGGAGCCACAGCCCCCGGAGCAGCCACAGCAGCTCATGGTTCTGGTGGGTGAGGGTGGAGCAGGTCAGAGGAGCAGGTAGAGAGGGGAGGTGGTCAGATGTGGAGCCTCCTGGGCCGGGGGCCTTTATATACCCGCCAGGACCTCTGGAGTCCCTGTCCCTCAGGCGATGCCAGTCACCACACTTCCTGAACAGGTTGTTTGTTTGCCGGGTGTCCGGGCTCTCATTGGCCCAGGCCAGCACTTACTTTCTCAGGTTCCTCAATGTGGCCACTTCCCCCTTGAATGGGACCCTGTAATTATCCCCAAACACCTGCCTCTCTGCTTCCCTCAGGTGACCTGTAGAGGATGGGTTTCTACCAGTCCCCCCTCCCCAGCCAAACACCCCCTTGAACTGGCTGAAGCCTCTCGTATATGATTAATAGCACACATGGCTACCACCTCAAAATACAAGATGCTTGTGCTAAAAGAGGAACTCAGAAATACAAGGAAATAAATTCCTGGTCTCCAAACCAGGTCGTTTGTTTTGCACAGGTGTTTACAGGGAAGCTGAGTTTAGGGTGTTTTTAAAATCCATTTTCAGTTTTTCGTAACGGCCGTTTTTTTTATCTGTTTGTTTTTCCCGCCTGGCCAACGCATGTTGACGGTGTGAGATTGAATGTCCGGGAGTAAAGCCTTGACTCCTTTAGAGAGGGGATTCCAGCTCATTCCCGCTGCTGACGGGGCGGCCAGGCCGAGGCTGAGGGAAGCAGAGAGAGGGGACCAGAGCGTCACCTGTCCCCGCGGGCCCCTCCCTGCCTCTCTCCCGCCCTGAGGTCCTGCTCCCTGAGGGAGCACTCATGGGCGACACCTTGTGGCAGCAGAGAGAGCAGCATGTGTGTCCCCTGCTCACAGACATCACACTTTCACCATGTAATATTCGGAACCTACTTAAACTTAGAAAGCATTTGTTGTCCATCCGAAACCCGGGTCTCACTGAGAATCCTGAATTGCATCTGTCCACTCTGCCGCCTGGGTGATGGGCCACACAGACAGGCTCGTAGGGCTCCAAGCATTACCTCTGTGAGGACAGGACCCCGTGGTGTTCCGGGCCGCTGCAAACTCCGGGGGTGAGCACCTGACACCCCCACCTGTCAGGGCTCAGGATCTCCAGTGAAGGCAGCCTGGGTGGGAACCTGCAGACAGGGAGGCTGAAGCCCAAGCCAGCGCTGTGAGAAGCAGCCTGGCCAGGAGCTCCCTGTGGACGGCAGAGACGAGGCTCAGGCTCCCCCAAAGCAAGACAAGGGGCTGCAAAGATGACATCACACAGGGGAGAGCAGGGCCTCAGGTTCAAGTCAGCTCCCAAGAGCAGGTCTCTGAGTGAGTCTCTGTGCTCCTCCGGGGCAAGGGGCCACCCGCTGGACACGTGCTGATGTCGCTGAGAATAACTGCAGAGAGGAGCAGAGGGGCTTTTAGACAACACAGGAGAGTCCTGGGGAAATGGCACAAAAAGGAACCCAAGCAGGAAGTGACTCACCCAGCATCTCCCCTGACCCCTGACCCCGGCGGGTATATAAAGGCCCCTGGCCCAGGAGGCTCCACATCTGACCACCTCCCCTCTCTACCTGCTCCTCTGACCTGCTCCACCCTCAACCACCAGAACCATGAGTTGCTGTGGCTGTTCCGGGGGCTGTGGCTCCAGCTGTGGGGGCTGTGGCTCCAGCTGCTGTGTGCCCGTGTGCTGCTGTGTGCCAGCCTGTTCCTGCTCCAGCTCCTGTGGGGGCTGCAAGGGGGGCTGTGGCTCCTGTGGGGGCTGCAAGGGGGGCTGTGGCTCCTGTGGGGGCTGCAAGGGGGGCTGTGGCTCCTGTGGGGGCTGCAAGGGAGGCTGTGGCTCCTGTGGGGGATGCAAGGGAGGCTGTGGCTCTTGTGGAGGCTGTGGCTCCTGTGGGGGTTGCAAGGGAGGCTGTGGCTCCTGTGGAGGCTGCAAGGGGGGCTGTGGCTCCTGTGGGGGCTGCAAGGGGGGCTGTAGCTCCAGCTGCTGTGTGCCCGTCTGCTGCTGTGTGCCAGCCTGTTCCTGCTCCAGCTGCAGTAAAGGGGGTTGTGGCTCCTGTGGGGGCTGCAAGGGGGGCTGTGGCTCCTGTGGGGGCTGTGGCTCCTGTGGGGGCTGTGGCTCCAGCTGCTGTGTGCCCGTCTGCTGCTGCCAGGCCAGCTGCTGCCAGTCCAGCTGCTGCAAACCCTGCTGCTCCCAGTCCAGCTGCTGCAAACCCTGCTGCTCCCAGTCCAGCTGCTGTGTCCCCGTTTGCTGCCAGTGCAAGATCTGAGGCTCTGACCTCCCCCCTCAGGTGACTCCTGCTAATCTAGGTCTCCCCACCAGGACCTATGTTTCCTTGCTAACTCCTCAGTCACACTCAGAACCCACCTTCCTCCCTCACTCCCCATCCCTTTCCTAAGTAGAAGCCACTGCAATGTCCACGTCTCCTGACAAATCTCTCCCTGAGTCCCACTCGGTCCAATCACCCTGGTCCCCTAACCTCTCTGCCAGTGACGCAGAGCAGGCGCTCCTGGACCTGTTGCCATCCTGGTCCACTCTGCCCACCTCAGCTTGGAGCAGGTGGGACTAAAGAGATGTCCTCAGAGCTGCTGTGCTCACCAAACTCTCTGCTTTACCTTAAATTGTTGTTGTAATTCAATAAAAACGTCACATTGACAAACTAAAGCCAAACCTTGTGGAATTCTCTGTTGCCGGCACCATCGCCCCTGCCCTGGGTCTGTCATTCTTTTCTGGTGATAACTCAGACTTCAGGGGGCTGATGGAGATGTTGGCGGGAGGTGCTGAGGCCCCACCCCCGGGCTGCTCTCTCCTGGGCTCGCCTCTGCTTCTTAGCCATGGACAGACAATAGTGCAGGGAAGGACTGAGGACGGGGCGGGAATGGGGTGGAGCAGACAATGGGAGGAAAAGGGCTCATCTGTAATACTTTCAACAATAAAGATAATTTTTTTAAAAAAGTATCACTATGAAATTGTGATGTATGCTATCTAAAGACCTAAGAAAACGACTCGCCCTCTCAGCTAGTGTGCTAGGCCCAGGACCCTGCAGCTTGGGTCAGGGCCCCTTTCTTGGAAAGTCTGAGCACCAGACTGGCCTGCAGGGAACCCCATGCACCATTGGGGGTATTGTAAATGGGTGTCGCCATTGTGGAAACCAGTATGGAGGTTCCTCAAGAAATTAAAAATAGAACTACCATATGACCTAGCGATTCACTTCTGGATATACACCCAAAGGAGATAAAATTAATATCTTGAAGGGATATCTGCAGCCCCTGTCCACTGCAGCATTATTCACCTTAGCCAAGATGTGGAAACAGCCTACATGTCTGTCAACAGGTAACTGAGTAAAGAAAAGATGTTATGTGCACAAGGGAATATTATACAGCCTTTAAAAAGAAGAAAATTCTGTCCTTTCCTGAAGGACACTACATAAAATAAGCCTGACACAGAAAGGCCAAGCATGCATAATCTCATTTATGTGTGGAATCTAAAAAGGTCGAACTGAAAATAAATAAATAAAAGTTGAACTCACAGTAACCAAGAATTGAATGGTGGTTGCTAAGGGATGGAGGGAGAGAAGAGAAAGTGGAAAGTTTTGGTCATAAGAAGAGTAAGTTCTAGGGTCTAATGTACAGCGAATAGGACTGTACTGAACATGTCAACATGGCTAAGAGAATAAATCTCGTTACCCACAAAGAAGGGTATCTGTGGGAAGTGGTTGATATGTCGATTAACTGGATTGTTGGGATCATTTCTCAATGTGTATAGACAGCAAAACATCAGGCTGTACGACCTAAATAGGTACAATTTTTGTTTATCAGTCAGACCTCAGTAAGCTGAAAAAATATGCAAAACTCAAACCTCATCAGTTGCCTTTGGAGGATCCTGGGAACCAATCCATTATTTAGGGGGAAACCCACACATTTATTCTACTTTTGTATGGAAACTCTATATAAAACTCTATATATTTTGTGATAACCAGGTAATGAGAGGAAGTATTCTAGCTCATAAAAAAAGGAGCAATAGTATGATTAGAATTTGCCATTTTCTAAACCCTAATGACATAATGGGTCCTCCAATGTCACCCCAGTAAATTCAATAAAAAGAAAAAAACGAAAAAAAATGGGTCTATGCAATGACAATGAATCATTACACGTCAAGTTTACTGGATGCAACCAAATCAGCGCTTAGAGGAAAATTCATAGCCTTCAATGCATATGTTAGAGTAAAAACAATAGGCTTCAGACCATCAAGCTAAAAACCCATCTAAAGCACTGACAGTTGCCACAGGGAACACTGAATAAGGGCTATTCCCAGACCTGTTCTCCTGGGAACCAGGTAGTACGGCAGGTGGGGGGTGGCTCTTTCACAGGTCCCCTTGAAGCCAGGCATGGCATGTGACCTGCTCCTGCCATGTGAAACACTCCTCCTACCGCCCAGCCTGGGATCACTGGGTTCTGCCAAGGCAGGTCGGGATACCCAGCACAGTCTGCAAGTCCTCGGTGGGAAGGGCCATTACACCTGGAAATATTCACAGGTGAGATGAGCACCTTCAAAACTACCACTCCCTTGGACAGCTTACCTGCTGATGGCACCGGTTACCCCCACCCCCATCATGTCTTTGAGGATCCAGCTCTGACACACTGCTCAGAAATGGGATAAACGTTGGGAGAGTGAGCCCCGCCTCACACACACACAGAGGTGAGCCCACCTCCCCTGACCACACAGACGAGTTCGAGATCCATCACAGAACCAAACGCAAAAACCAAATCACTAACGCTCCTGGAGGAAGCACCCACCATCAATGTTAAAAATGTCAGATTGGACTTTATGGAAATTTAAAATATGCTTTCCTATTAAAAGATGCTATTAAGCCCTGACCAGGTGACTCGGTTGGTTGGAGCATCATCAAGTGCACTAAAGGGTCACAGGTTCAATTCTTCCCAGTCAGGGCACATACCAGGTTGTGGGTCAATCCCCAGTTGGGAGCCTGTACAGGAGACAACGGATCTATGTTTCTCTCTCTCTCTCTCTCCCCCCTTCCCTTCCTCTTTCTAAAATCAACAAACATATCCTCAGGGCAAACCAAATACTACGAGAAAAGTGTACATTAAATTTATATAATTTATATAATTACATATATTAGTATATAATATGTTCTATATAATATATAATTATATACGGAGCAAAGCACTTTATTGAGCCAGAATTTATGAAGAACTCCAGCAAATCAACAACAAAAAGACAAAAACTACAGATACAAATGGGGTGATGGGCACATCTGTTCACATTTAGCAAAACTCCTGGGACTGTGAATTTAAAATATGTGCATTTCTCTGGATATAAATTTTACCTCCATAAAAAAAGGTGAAATTAACTTTCCAGGAAATGAAAAGAATGAGAGGCGATGGCTCATCAAATTGTGTCCCAACCACTCAAACTATGTTCATGGGCATCACAGAAAAGAACTTTGAGTTATATCTGTAGACTTGCGGGGTTTTTACTAAGACGGACTGAGACCCAGAGAGCACCGAGGGGGGACTGTGAGCCCAGGTCCCGGAGGGAACACCTGTGACACATGTTTGGAGGAGAAGCGGACCAGAGGGAGGGGCTGGAATGTGAGGCCGTGGAGGCCAAGGGCTTTGAAACATTGTTTCACAAATGTAACAAGATGCTGGTGCTGGTCGTTCTAGGGGTGGAACCACAAACTGTCTTGTCTTCCTGCCTGATACTTTTATTTACGGAAATAATCACTAGTTGATTTCCAAGTGGGGAACAGACACTCTCTTGTGGGTGACAGAGGTTTACTACCAGTGAGCAGAGAGAGGAGAGCCCCACATGGCACGTGGCCCGGGAGCGGCAGGAGGGAGCCCAGTCCGTCTTTACAAAGCAAAGTGAAAGGAGGAAGAAACCGAATTTAGAAACTGAAGAGAGTGGACTCTGGCTTGAGCTCGTGGGACTGTGGGAGCTAATAATAGCGCTTGTCCACATGGGATGGTGTAAACACAAACAGGAAGTCACCCAGCATCTCCCCTGACCCCTGACCCTGGGGGTATATAAAGGCCCCTGGCCCAGGAGGCTCCACATCTGACCACCTCCCCTCTCTACCTGCTCCTCTGACCTGCTCCACCCTCACCCACCAGAACCATGAGCTGCTGTGGCTGTTCCGGGGGCTGTGGCTCCAGCTGTGGGGGCTGTGGCTCCAGCTGCTGTGTGCCCGTGTGCTGCTGTGTGCCGGCCTGTTCCTGCTCCAGCTGCAGCAAAGGGGGCTGTGGCTCCTGTGGGGGCTGCAAGGGGGGCTGTGGCTCCTGTGGGGGCTGCAAGGGAGGCTGTGGCTCCTGTGGGGGCTGCAAGGGGGGCTGTGGCTCTTGTGGAGGCTGCAAGGGGGGCTGTGGCTCCTGTGGGGGCTGTGGCTCCTGTGGGGGCTGCAAGGGGGGCTGTGGCTCCAGCTGCTGTGTGCCCGTCTGCTGCTGTGTGCCAGCCTGTTCCTGCTCCAGCTGCAGTAAAGGGGGTTGTGGCTCCTGTGGGGGCTGCAAGGGGGGCTGTGGCTCCTGTGGGGGCTGTGGCTCCTGTGGGGGCTGTGGCTCCAGCTGCTGTGTGCCCGTCTGCTGCTGCCAGGCCAGCTGCTGCCAGTCCAGCTGCTGCAAACCCTGCTGCTCCCAGTCCAGCTGCTGCAAACCCTGCTGCTCCCAGTCCAGCTGCTGTGTCCCCGTTTGCTGCCAGTGCAAGATCTGAGGCTCTGACCTCCCCCCTCAGGTGACTCCTGCTAATCTAGGTCTCCCCACCAGGACCTATGTTTCCTTGCTAACTCCTCAGTCACACTCAGAACCCACCTTCCTCCCTCACTCCCCATCCCTTTCCTAAGTAGAAGCCACTGCAATGTCCACGTCTCCTGACAAATCTCTCCCTGAGTCCCACTCGGTCCAATCACCCTGGTCCCCTAACCTCTCTGCCAGTGACGCAGAGCAGGCGCTCCTGGACCTGTTGCCATCCTGGTCCACTCTGCCCACCTCAGCTTGGAGCAGGTGGGACTAAAGAGATGTCCTCAGAGCTGCTGTGCTCACCAAACTCTCTGCTTTACCTTAAATTGTTGTTGTAATTCAATAAAAACGTCACATTGACAAACTAAAGCCAAACCTTGTGGAATTCTCTGTTGCCGGCACCATCGCCCCTGCCCTGGGTCTGTCATTCTTTTCTGGTGATAACTCAGACTTCAGGGGGCTGATGGAGATGTTGGCGGGAGGTGCTGAGGCCCCACCCCCGGGCTGCTCTCTCCTGGGCTCGCCTCTGCTTCTTAGCCATGGACAGACAATAGTGCAGGGAAGGACTGAGGACGGGGCGGGAATGGGGTGGAGCAGACAATGGGAGGAAAAGGGCTCATCTGTAATACTTTCAACAATAAAGATAATTTTTTTAAAAAAGTATCACTATGAAATTGTGATGTATGCTATCTAAAGACCTAAGAAAACGACTCGCCCTCTCAGCTAGTGTGCTAGGCCCAGGACCCTGCAGCTTGGGTCAGGGCCCCTTTCTTGGAAAGTCTGAGCACCAGAATGGCCTGCAGGGAACCCCATCCACCATTGGGGGTATTGTAAATGGGTGTTGCCACTGTGGAAACCAGTATGGAGGTTCCTCAAGAAATTAAAAATAGAACTACCATATGACCTAGCGATTCACTTCTGGATATGCACCCAAAGGAGATAAAATTAATATCTTGAAGGGATATCTGCAGTCCCTGTCCACTGCAGCATTATTCACCTTAGCCAAGATGTGGAAACAGCCTACATGTCTGTCAACAGGTAACTGAGTAAAGAAAAGATGTTATGTGCACAAGGGAATATTATACAGCCTTTAAAAAGAAGAAAATTCTGTCCTTTCCTGAAGGACACTACATAAAATAAGCCAGACACAGAAAGGCCAAGCATGCATAATCTCGTTTATGTGTGGAATCTAAAAAGGTCGAACTGAAAGTAAATAAATAAAAGTTGAACTCACAGTAACCAAGAATTGAATGGTGGTTGCTAAGGGATGGAGGGAGAGAAGAGAAAGTGGAAAGTTTTGGTCATAAGAAGAGTAAGTTCTAGGGTCTAATGTACAGCGAATAGGACTGTACTGAACATGTCAACATGGCTAAGAGAATAAATCTCGTTACCCACAAAGAAGGGTATCTGTGGGAAGTGGTTGATATGTCGATTAACTGGATTGTTGGGATCATTTCTCAATGTGTATAGACAGCAAAACATCAGGCTGTACGACCTAAATAGGTACAATTTTTGTTTATCAGTCAGACCTCAGTAAGCTGAAAAAATATGCAAAACTCAAACCTCATCAGTTGCCTTTGGAGGATCCTGGGAACCAATCCATTATTTAGGGGGAAACCCACACATTTATTCTACTTTTGTATGGAAACTCTATATAAAACTCTATATATTTTGTGATAACCAGGTAATGAGAGGAAGTATTCTAGCTCATAAAAAAAGGAGCAATAGTATGATTAGAATTTGCCATTTTCTAAACCCTAATGACATAATGGGTCCTCCAATGTCACCCCAGTAAATTCAATAAAAAGAAAAAAACGAAAAAAAATGGGTCTATGCAATGACAATGAATCATTCCATGTCAAGTTTACTGGATGCAACCAAATCAGCGCTTAGAGGAAAATTCATAGCCTTCAATGCATATGTTAGAGTAAAAACAATAGGCTTCAGACCATCAAGCTAAAAACCCATCTAAAGCACTGACAGTTGCCACAGGGAACACTGAATAAGGGCTATTCCCAGACCTGTTCTCCTGGGAACCAGGTAGTATGGCAGGTGGGGGGTGGCTCTTTCACAGGTCCCCTTGAAGCCAGGCATGGCATGTGACCTGCTCCTGCCATGTGAAACACTCCTCCTACCGCCCAGCCTGGGATCACTGGGTTCTGCCAAGGCAGGTCGGGATACCCAGCACAGTCTACAAGTCCTCGGTGGGAAGGGCCATTACACCTGGAAATATTCACAGGTGAGATGAGCACCTTCAAAACTACCACTCCCTTGGACAGCTTACCTGCTGATGGCACCGGTTACCCCCACCCCCATCATGTCTTTGAGGATCCAGCTCTGACACACTGCTCAGAAATGGGATAAACGTTGGGAGAGTGAGCCCTGCCTCACACACACACAGAGGTGAGCCCGCCTCCCCTGACCACACAGACGAGTTCGAGATCCATCACAGAACCAAACGCAAAAACCAAATCACTAACGCTCCTGGAGGAAGCACCCACCATCAATGTTAAAAATGTCAGATTGGACTTTATGGAAATTTAAAATATGCTTTCCTATTAAAAGATGCTATTAAGCCCTGACCAGGTGACTCGGTTGGTTGGAGCATCATCAAGTGCACTAAAGGGTCACAGGTTCAATTCTTCCCAGTCAGGGCACATACCAGGTTGTGGGTCAATCCCCAGTTGGGAGCCTGTACAGGAGACAACGGATCTATGTTTCTCTCTCTCTCTCTCTCCCCCCTTCCCTTCCTCTTTCTAAAATCAACAAACATATCCTCAGGGCAAACCAAATACTACGAGAAAAGTGTACATTAAATTTATATAATTTATATAATTACATATATTAGTATATAATATGTTCTATATAATATATAATTATATACGGAGCAAAGCACTTTATTGAGCCAGAATTTATGAAGAACTCCAGCAAATCAACAACAAAAAGACAAAAACTACAGATACAAATGGGGTGATGGGCACATCTGTTCACATTTAGCAAAACTCCTGGGACTGTGAATTTAAAATATGTGCATTTCTCTGGATATAAATTTTACCTCCATAAAAAAAGGTGAAATTAACTTTCCAGGAAATGAAAAGAATGAGAGGCGATGGCTCATCAAATTGTGTCCCAACCACTCAAACTATGTTCATGGGCATCACAGAAAAGAACTTTGAGTTATATCTGTAGACTTGCGGGGTTTTTACTAAGACGGACTGAGACCCAGAGAGCACCGAGGGGGGACTGTGAGCCCAGGTCCCGGAGGGAACACCTGTGACACATGTTTGGAGGAGAAGCGGACCAGAGGGAGGGGCTGGAATGTGAGGCCGTGGAGGCCAAGGGCTTTGAAACATTGTTTCACAAATGTAACAAGATGCTGGTGCTGGTCGTTCTAGGGGTGGAACCACAAACTGTCTTGTCTTCCTGCCTGATACTTTTATTTACGGAAATAATCACTAGTTGATTTCCAAGTGGGGAATAGACACTCTCTTGTGAGTGACAGAGGTTTACTACCAGTGAGCAGAGAGAGGAGAGCCCCACATGGCACGTGGCCCGGGAGCGGCAGGAGGGAGCCCAGTCCGTCTTTACAAAGCAAAGTGAAAGGAGGAAGAAACCGAATTTAGAAACTGAAGAGAGTGGACTCTGGCTTGAGCTCGTGGGACTGTGGGAGCTAATAATAGCGCTTGTCCACATGGGATGGTGTAAACACAAACAGGAAGTCACCCAGCATCTCCCCTGACCCCTGACCCTGGGGGTATATAAAAGCCCCTGGCCCAGGAGGCTCCACATCTGACCACCTCCCCTCTCTACCTGCTCCTCTGACCTGCTCCACCCTCAACCACCAGAACCATGAGCTGCTGTGGCTGTTCCGGGGGCTGTGGCTCCAGCTGTGGGGGCTGTGGCTCCAGCTGCTGTGTGCCCGTGTGCTGCTGTGTGCCGGCCTGTTCCTGCTCCAGCTGCAGCAAAGGGGGCTGTGGCTCCTGTGGGGGCTGCAAGGGGGGCTGTGGCTCCTGTGGGGGCTGCAAGGGAGGCTGTGGCTCCTGTGGGGGCTGCAAGGGGGGCTGTGGCTCTTGTGGAGGCTGCAAGGGGGGCTGTGGCTCCTGTGGGGGCTGTGGCTCCTGTGGGGGCTGCAAGGGGGGCTGTGGCTCCAGCTGCTGTGTGCCCGTCTGCTGCTGTGTGCCAGCCTGTTCCTGCTCCAGCTGCAGTAAAGGGGGTTGTGGCTCCTGTGGGGGCTGCAAGGGGGGCTGTGGCTCCTGTGGGGGCTGTGGCTCCTGTGGGGGCTGTGGCTCCAGCTGCTGTGTGCCCGTCTGCTGCTGCAAACCCTGCTGCTGCCAGTCCAGCTGCTGCCAGTCCAGCTGCTGCAAACCCTGCTGCTCCCAGTCCAGCTGCTGTGTCCCCGTTTGCTGCCAGTGCAAGATCTGAGGCTCTGACCTCCCCCCTCAGGTGACTCCTGCTAATCTAGGTCTCCCCACCAGGACCTATGTTTCCTTGCTAACTCCTCAGTCACACTCAGAACCCACCTTCCTCCCTCACTCCCCATCCCTTTCCTAAGTAGAAGCCACTGCAATGTCCACGTCTCCTGACAAATCTCTCCCTGAGTCCCACTCGGTCCAATCACCCTGGTCCCCTAACCTCTCTGCCAGTGACGCAGAGCAGGCGCTCCTGGACCTGTTGCCATCCTGGTCCACTCTGCCCACCTCAGCTTGGAGTAGGTGGGACTAAAGAGATGTCCTCAGAGCTGCTGTGCTCACCAAACTCTCTGCTTTACCTTAAATTGTTGTTGTAATTCAATAAAAACGTCACATTGACAAACTAAAGCCAAACCTTGTGGAATTCTCTGTTGCCGGCACCATCGCCCCTGCCCTGGGTCTGTCATTCTTTTCTGGTGATAACTCAGACTTCAGGGGGCTGATGGAGATGTTGGCGGGAGGTGCTGAGGCCCCACCCCCGGGCTGCTCTCTCCTGGGCTCGCCTCTGCTTCTTAGCCATGGACAGACAATAGTGCAGGGAAGGACTGAGGACGGGGCGGGAATGGGGTGGAGCAGACAATGGGAGGAAAAGGGCTCATCTGTAATACTTTCAACAATAAAGATAATTTTTTTAAAAAAGTATCACTATGAAATTGTGATGTATGCTATCTAAAGACCTAAGAAAACGACTCGCCCTCTCAGCTAGTGTGCTAGGCCCAGGACCCCACAGCTTGGGTCAGGGCCCCTTTCTTGGAAAGTCTGAGCACCAGAATGGCCTGCAGGGAACCCCATCCACCATTGGGGGTATTGTAAATGGGTGTTGCCACTGTGGAAACCAGTATGGAGGTTCCTCAAGAAATTAAAAATAGAACTACCATATGACCTAGCGATTCACTTCTGGATATGCACCCAAAGGAGATAAAATTAATATCTTGAAGGGATATCTGCAGTCCCTGTCCACTGCAGCATTATTCACCTTAGCCAAGATGTGGAAACAGCCTACATGTCTGTCAACAGGTAACTGAGTAAAGAAAAGATGTTATGTGCACAAGGGAATATTATACAGCCTTTAAAAAGAAGAAAATTCTGTCCTTTCCTGAAGGACACTACATAAAATAAGCCAGACACAGAAAGGCCAAGCATGCATAATCTCGTTTATGTGTGGAATCTAAAAAGGTCGAACTGAAAGTAAATAAATAAAAGTTGAACTCACAGTAACCAAGAATTGAATGGTGGTTGCTAAGGGATGGAGGGAGAGAAGAGAAAGTGGAAAGTTTTGGTCATAAGAAGAGTAAGTTCTAGGGTCTAATGTACAGCGAATAGGACTGTACTGAACATGTCAACATGGCTAAGAGAATAAATCTCGTTACCCACAAAGAAGGGTATCTGTGGGAAGTGGTTGATACGTCGATTAACCAGATTGTTGGGATCATTTCTCAATGTGTATAGACAGCAAAACATCAGGCTGTACGACCTAAATAGGTACAATTTTTGTTTATCAGTCAGACCTCAGTAAGCTGAAAAAATATGCAAAACTCAAACCTCATCAGTTGCCTTTGGAGGATCCTGGGAACCAATCCATTATTTAGGGGGAAACCCACACATTTATTCTACTTTTGTATAGAAACTCTATATAAAACTCTATATATTTTGTGATAACCAGGTAATGAGAGGAAGTATTCCAGCTCATAAAAAAAGGAGCAATAGTATGATTAGAATTTGCCATTTTCTAAACCCTAATGACATAATGGGTCCTCCAATGTCACCCCAGTAAATTCAATAAAAAGAAAAAAAGAAAAAAAAAAATGGGTCTATGCAATGACAATGAATCATTACACGTCAAGTTTACTGGATGCAACCAAATCAGCGCTTAGAGGAAAATTCATAGCCTTCAATGCATATGTTAGAGGAAAAACAATAGGCTTCAAACCATCAAGCTAAAAACCCATCTAAAGCACTGACAGTTGCTACAGGGAACACTGAAGAAGGGCTATTCCCAGACCTGCTCTCCTGGGAACCAGGTAGTATGGCAGGTGGGGGGTGGCTCTTTCACAGGTCCCCTTGAAGCCAGGCATGGCATGTGACCTGCTCCTGCCATGTGAAACACTCCTCCTACCGCCCAGCCTGGGATCACTGGGTTCTGCCAAGGCAGGTCGGGATACCCAGCACAGTCTACAAGTCCTCGGTGGGAAGGGCCATTACACCTGGAAATATTCACAGGTGAGATGAGCACCTTCAAAACTACCACTCCCTTGGACAGCTTACCTGCTGATGGCACCGGTTACCCCCACCCCCATCATGTCTTTGAGGATCCAGCTCTGACACACTGCTCAGAAATGGGATAAACGTTGGGAGAGTGAGCCCTGCCTCACACACACACAGAGGTGAGCCCGCCTCCCCTGACCACACAGACGAGTTCGAGATCCATCACAGAACCAAACGCAAAAACCAAATCACTAACGCTCCTGGAGGAAGCACCCACCATCAATGTTAAAAATGTCAGATTGGACTTTATGGAAATTTAAAATATGCTTTCCTATTAAAAGATGCTATTAAGCCCTGACCAGGTGACTCGGTTGGTTGGAGCATCATCAAGTGCACTAAAGGGTCACAGGTTCAATTCTTCCCAGTCAGGGCACATACCAGGTTGTGGGTCAATCCCCAGTTGGGAGCCTGTACAGGAGACAACGGATCTATGTTTCTCTCTCTCTCTCTCTCCCCCCTTCCCTTCCTCTTTCTAAAATCAACAAACATATCCTCAGGGCAAACCAAATACTACGAGAAAAGTGTACATTAAATTTATATAATTTATATAATTACATATATTAGTATATAATATGTTCTATATAATATATAATTATATACGGAGCAAAGCACTTTATTGAGCCAGAATTTATGAAGAACTCCAGCAAATCAACAACAAAAAGACAAAAACTACAGATACAAATGGGGTGATGGGCACATCTGTTCACATTTAGCAAAACTCCTGGGACTGTGAATTTAAAATATGTGCATTTCTCTGGATATAAATTTTACCTCCATAAAAAAAGGTGAAATTAACTTTCCAGGAAATGAAAAGAATGAGAGGCGATGGCTCATCAAATTGTGTCCCAACCACTCAAACTATGTTCATGGGCATCACAGAAAAGAACTTTGAGTTATATCTGTAGACTTGCGGGGTTTTTACTAAGACGGACTGAGACCCAGAGAGCACCGAGGGGGGACTGTGAGCCCAGGTCCCGGAGG
Organism: Miniopterus schreibersii; assembly: GCF_964146895.1. Taxonomy (NCBI): domain Eukaryota; kingdom Metazoa; phylum Chordata; class Mammalia; order Chiroptera; family Miniopteridae; genus Miniopterus; species Miniopterus schreibersii. The sequence continues at coordinate 73,273,519 of NC_138112.1, forward strand.
GAACACCTGTGACACATGTTTGGAGGAGAAGCGGACCAGAGGGAGGGGCTGGAATGTGAGGCCGTGGAGGCCAAGGGCTTTGAAACATTGTTTCACAAATGTAACAAGATGCTGGTGCTGGTCGTTCTAGGGGTGGAACCACAAACTGTCTTGTCTTCCTGCCTGATACTTTTATTTACGGAAATAATCACTAGTTGATTTCCAAGTGGGGAATAGACACTCTCTTGTGAGTGACAGAGGTTTACTACCAGTGAGCAGAGAGAGGAGAGCCCCACATGGCACGTGGCCCGGGAGCGGCAGGAGGGAGCCCAGTCCGTCTTTACAAAGCAAAGTGAAAGGAGGAAGAAACCGAATTTAGAAACTGAAGAGAGTAGACTCTGGCTTGAGCTCGTGGGACTGTGGGAGCTAATAATAGCGCTTGCCCACATGGGATGGTGTAAACACAAACAGGAAGTCACCCAGCATCTCCCCTGACCCCTGACCCTGGGGGTATATAAAGGCCCCTGGCCCAGGAGGCTCCACATCTGACCACCTCCCCTCTCTACCTGCTCCTCTGACCTGCTCCACCCTCAACCACCAGAACCATGAGCTGCTGTGGCTGTTCGGGGGGCTGTGGCTCCAGCTGTGGGGGCTGTGGCTCCAGCTGCTGTGTGCCCGTGTGCTGCTGTGTGCCGGCCTGTTCCTGCTCCAGCTGCAGTAAAGGGGGCTGTGGCTCCTGTGGGGGCTGCAAGGGGGGCTGTGGCTCCTGTGGGGGTTGCAAGGGAGGCTGTGGCTCTTGTGGAGGCTGTGGCTCCTGTGGAGGCTGCAAGGGGGGCTGTGGCTCCTGTGGGGGATGCAAGGGGGGCTGTGGCTCCTGTGGAGGCTGCAAGGGGGGCTGTGGCTCCAGCTGCTGTGTGCCCGTCTGCTGCTGCAAACCCTGCTGCTGCCAGACCAGCTGCTGTGTCCCCGTTTGCTGCCAGACCAGCTGCTGCAAACCCTGCTGCTCCCAGACCAGCTGCTGTGTCCCCGTTTGCTGCCAGTGCAAGATCTGAGGCTCTGACACACTAGTGGCTACTGATCAGACAGAGACGCCCCAGAGACCAATACCCTATCTGAGATCCTCAGCCCCACCTGCCTGCTCTGTCTGGCCTGGGGAAGCAGGAGGCTAGAGCAGAGATGGCCACCCGGACCTGCAGAAGGCCGGTCCCCAGCACCTCGACACAGAGGGCTCTCAGGAATGGACTGACTGCCTCCTGCCCCTGGTCACCCCTCTCTGCTCTCCTCTCCCCACGGCGCAGGCCTTGGCCTCTCCCTGAGTAAAGCTCCTGTCCCATTGGCTCTAATCTCTGTCTGTCGTGGTCCTCAAGTCCTGAGGGTCCTGACCTTGTGGTTCTTTAAATAAACGTGTCCTCTCCCCTCACAAGTCCTGGTCTCGGCTGATTCTGTTCTCCTGCTTCTCTGTAATTAGCACCTCAGCTCCCCTCCTCTCTCCCAGTGCTTCCTTACTTTGGCCTCCTGAACCCTGACAAGGCATCAGGGACCCTCCACAGACCACAGCGTGCTCGGTGCCCACACCACGCACTGCGCAAGGAACACCACGTGGCACCTGCCCAAAGAGAGGAGGCAGGTGGGACCGTGGTGCAGGAGGAGAGTGAAGGTCCAGGCAGCCACCGGGGGCCAGGTGCCAGGGGAGGGATGGAGACAGGGAGGTCTGAGACCAGTCCAGCAGGGGGCGTGGGGACCAGCCACGGTGTTTAAGTAATTCAGGGGTAAGATTCTGGACATGGGGGGAGGGCATGAAGGGAGAAGATGAAGATGACACCACCACCACCCGCTCCTGAGGCGGGTTCAGAGACCACGCTAATGTCATGGACGCCTGCTGTTTCTTCAAAGGCCTGAGCGCCTCTTCCCTCCCCCCCCCCCCCAGAAAGTGACTGGAACAGAACTGTGACCCAGGGACCCATCCTGACCCTTCCTCCTCTTGTCCCAATTTCCTCCTGGGTCCATCCCACAGGCTCAGGGAGCAGGCTCCCCTCCCAGACCCTGCCAGACCCCTGCTCACCTCCCTGGGCCCTGCTGGCTCCCACCTTCCGTCTCATAGGTCCACACTCGTCCCTGGGACACCTGCACAGAAACACCTTCCCACCTCCAGCCTGGCTCTGCTGCTGCTTTTCTTAGAACACACCTGTGTTAGTTTGATCCGATATGCAGGGACATGGGGCTGACGGGCCCCTCCAGCCTCAGGACCAGGCTGGTGACCAGGCCAAGCCAACCGGAAAGTTCTCAGGATGTTTTCCAAAATGCTCCTCTAGCCCTGGCGGTGTAGCTCCATTGGTTGGGCTCATACGGTGCCCTGAAAGGTTACGGGTTTGATTCCCAGTCAGGGCACATGCCCAGGTTGCAGGCTCCATCCCCAATAGGGGGCTTGCAGGAGGCAGCCAGTCCCCTCTCACATAGATGTTGCTCTTTCTCTCTCCCTCTCCCTTCCTTTCTCTCTAAAAATCAATAGCCCTGGCTGGTTTAGCTCAGTGGTTAGAGCATCGGCCCGCAGGCTGAAGGGTCCTGAGTTCAATTCCGGCCAAGGGCATGTACCTGGGTTGCCGGCTTGATCCCCAGCTCCAGTCTGGACACATGTGGGAGGCAACCAATCGAAGTGTCTCTCTCACATTGATGTTTCTCTCTCTCTCTCTCCCTTCCACTCTCTCTGGAAAGCAATGGAAAAAATATCCTCGGTGAAGATTAAATAATAATAAAATAAAAATCAATAAAAATATATTTATTAAAAATGCTCCTCTATTCTGAGATCCTGGACACTGGTCCCACATAAACCAGGAGGTGCTGGTGGCCATCTCATCAGCACAGAGCGAGAGCCTGCCTGGGAGTGACGACACCACAGGGCTTCCTCTAGCATCAAATCCCTCCTACCTTTCTGCAGCCACGCCCCCTCCAACAACAGCTGGAAAAGGATCTCTTTTTAAAGATTCATGTAGTTGCATTTAGGACCCGCCTGGACACAGCAGGATCATCTGTGTCTCAAGATCTTATGTAGCCCGGCCGGCATGGCTCAGCGGTTGAGCATTGACCTAGGATTCAGGAGACCACCGTTCAATTCCCGGTCAGGGCACATGCCCAGGTCGAAGGCTCAATCCCCGGTAGGGGGCGTGCAGGAGGCAGCTGATCAATGACTCATCATTGATGTTTCTCTCTCTCTCTCTCCCTCTCCCTTCCTCTCTCTGAAATCAATAAAGATATATATATATTTTTAAAAAAAGATCTTATGTAATCACATCTGCAAAGAGCTTTCTTCCAAATAAGAAAACATTTACAGGTTCCAGCAATTAGGCCCTAATATGTTGGGTGCCATTAGCCCTACACCTACCATAGTTCATCCCCTGGTCCCCAGAGTCACATCTGTCCCAAATGCAAAATGCACTGATTCCACCATAGGAAACCCCCCAAGTCTCAACACTTCTCGTGACTCCCTCAAAATCCCCACATTTTATCATCTAAACCCTCCAAATCAGTTCAAAGTGAGATTCAGGATATGACTAGTCCTAGAGTGAAACTCTTCCCCGTCTCTGGACTTGTGATACAGTAACAGTGGGGAATCGTAACGCACCCACCATTCTTTTGACGTTGCTTCTGTAAATGCTGACTCTGACTAATATGCAGCTTGTAGATAAACAGCGTGTTTGTATAAGAATCCTAGGAACTAACTTCAGAAGGTACAGGCTCCGGCCTTCAAGTGTTCCAGCTCCAGGAGGTTTGCTCACCTTCAACCCTAGAACCAGGAAGGCACACACCAGACCATCACATGACCAGTTTTGAGATCCTTATTGGAATGGACTGTGCTGGCTGCACATAGAAGACTCTTCTTCCCCCTCCCCTTGGATTCTTTCTTATACTTTGTCTCTCCCTCCTTATAAAAACCTCTGCCTGCACTGAGATGTTGCAATGGGCTTTGTGACAAGAGCCATGCATCTCATCAGGTTACCAGCACTTGAATAAACCTCTTTTCTTTTTCACCATCATCTGTCTAACGAGTTTGGTTTTTGCGATGGCAGGCAGCCGAATTTGGGTATTGGTTACAAAACCACAAAACCACAAAAGTTATCTGCTTCCAAAATCCAATGGCAGTGGTGGGACAAGCATAGGGTAATAGTGACAGACATTCCTCCTTCAAAAGGGAAAACACAGATTAAAGGGGTCATGAGTCCCAAAAAATTCCAAAATCTAGCAATACAAATTCCACTCAGGACAACGGCTGGGAATAATGCTCCTTGGCTACAGGCTGTGGCCTCTGATGCATGGCTCTGCCTTCTGGAACATTCTTCCTTTTTCATGAACCGTGGCTTTTTTTTTTTTTTTCACCTGATTAGTTTTATCAGCCTAATTACTGCCTTTTGAACTTGGGGAGTGTGACATCTTTCCTGCATTTCATCCTGACCCTGTTCCCTTCATTCCAGCTGGCAGTGATTTTGCTGGTACGACATTCTCAAAAAGCTCATTTTTTCTAATAATTTCCTAATTTTAGTATCTTTTGCAGTCTGAACAGGCTGAGAACTTCCCAAACAATCACGTGCTGGTTTCTTTTACTGAACAGTTATTTCCTAAATTTATCTCATCCTCTCATGTCTCACAAGGAGCCAGAAGAAACCAGAAGTACCTTCAAAACTTGCTTGGAGATCTTCTCAGCTGAATATTCAGATTTTTCACTTACAAGTTATGTTTTCTGTTATTTACAAGGACCAAGGCATGGTTACAACCTCACTGTCCACAGACAGATGAGTGGATAGAGAAGCTGTGCTACAAATATACATATGTGGCCATAAAAAAAAAAAAAATCCTGCTGTTTGCACAACATGGATGGACCTGGAGGGCATTGTACTAAGTGAGATAAGTCAGACAGAGAAAGACAAATCCTGTATGATCTCACTTATCTGTGGCATCTAAAAACAACAACAAGCTCATAGAAAAAGAGATCAGTTTGTGGTTACCTGAGACAGGGGTGGGAGGGGAAATGGGATGAGGAGGTTGAAGGTGCAAGCGTCCAGTTATAAGATAAATAAGTCCTGGCTGCTGTGGGCACATCTGACAGAGGCTAAGAGAGTTGTCATCACAGGGAACAAACTTTTTCCCCATTTTTTTCTTTTTTTTTGTATCTCATGAGGTAATGGATGTTAGCTAAGTAACTGAGGCCATCATTTCACAGTATATCTAACCCAAGTCATATGCTGTTCACCCTAAACTTCTAAGGTGCTGAATCCAATTACATCTCAATAAAATGGGGGGTGGGGTTCTGTTTTCCTCATCAATCCACTGCACAATTCAGCTGGTTTCCTGCCAGGACATACAAGACCTGCTTTCCTACCATTTCCAAAACCACGTCTTCCCCGTGGCCTAAGACACCTTTAACATCCACACTTCCACCAAAGCTTGTTCAGGGTGATTTGGGCTTTTTTGTCATTCCCCTCAAAATCCCTCCACCCAATTTCAAAATCACTTACACCTTTTTAGATTCTTGCCGTCACAGCAAACTGCTTCCCGGTGCCAAAATCATGTTAATTTCTTGTAGCTACTGTGACAAATGACCACAAATGCTGTGATTCCCTCCCAGATCTGAGGACCAGAAGTGTCTCCAGAGTCTTCCTGGACCTAGGCCCAGCCATAGACGGAGTGGCCAGTACGTCTGCCCTCCCCACCGGAGCTCAAAGGGAGGATCCATCCCTGGCCCTCCTGGCCACATTACTAAAATATTCAAAGCAAGATTTCAAATCCCTCTCTGTCCACCTTCCATTCCTTCTCCCCTGTGTGTGGTCCCATGTTCTCTGCCTCCCTTCCATCAGGCAGAGGGTGGCTACGTATAGGGCCCAGATCACGCAGATGTTTCTCCATCTCCAGGTCTTCAACTTCCTCAGTTTGCACATATTCCAACAACAGATGTGAGGGAGCCTGGGCACAATGCTGTCACCACAGGTCACATGTGTCAGCACCAAGGGCAGGTGACCACTGCCAGGGACTCCTGGGAAGAAAGGCTTGAGATTGGTGTGTATGACAAAGAGGCCAAATTTAGAAACCTAAGGACACTGTCAGTGCCCCCAGGCAACAGGGACTCACCAGGAAGGACAGCAAACAAAAACATGGCCCTGAGGAAAGAGCCCAGACACAAGGAAGTGACCTGGCCCAGCATCTTTCCTGACCCATGGCCCTGGCAGATATATAAAGGCCCCCGGCCAAGGAGGCTCCACACCTGACCATCTCCTCTCTCTACCTACTCCTCTGACCTGCTCCACCCTCAACCACCAGAACCATGAGCTGCTGTGGCTGCTCCGGGGGCTGTGGCTCCAGCTGTGGGGGCTGTGGCTCCAGCTGCTGTGTGCCCGTGTGCTGCTGTGTGCCGGCCTGTTCCTGCTCCAGCTGCAGCAAAGGGGGCTGTGGCTCCTGTGGGGGCTGCAAGGGGGGCTGTGGCTCCTGTGGAGGCTGCAAGGGGGGCTGTGGCTCTTGTGGAGGCTGCAAGGGGGGCTGTGGCTCCTGTGGAGGCTGCAAGGGGGGCTGTGGCTCCTGTGGGGGCTGCAAGGGGGGCTGTGGCTCCTGTGGGGGCTGTGGCTCTTGTGGAGGCTGCAAGGGGGGCTGTGGCTCCTGTGGGGGCTGTGGCTCCTGTGGGGGCTGTGGCTCCAGCTGCTGTGTGCCCGTCTGCTGCTGCAAACCCTGCTGCTGCCAGTCCAGCTGCTGCCAGTCCAGCTGCTGCAAACCCTGCTGCTGCCAGACCAGCTGCTGCGTCCCCGTTTGCTGCCAGACCAGCTGCTGCAAACCCTGCTGCTGCCAGACCAGCTGCTGCGTCCCCGTTTGCTGCCAGTGCAAGATCTGATGTATCCAACTAACTTCTTCTAACTGCTCCATCTTTGAAGCTTTCGTCTCATCACTTCCCCTCACACTTCTTGCTCCAGCCAACCCCATTCTCACTCTGTGTCCAGCACACTCGTGAGAGTGGCTGTGGCTCTATTCCCTCCCTGAGCTCTGAGATATTCTTTCTGAGAGCAAGGGCATATTCCAATGTTCACCAATACTCTAAAGTCAAGTGGCCGTGCCCTGGCCAGGTAGCTCAGTAGGTTAGAGCATCGTCCCGATATGCCAAGGTTGCAGGTTCAATGCCAGGTCAGGGCACATACAAGAATCAACCAATGATGCCTAAGTGGAACAACAAATTGGAGTTTCTCTCCCTCTCTCTCCCTCTCCCTCTCTCTAAAGTCAATAAATAAAAATAAAAATAAAAATAAAAATAAATCAAGTGTCTACTGTTGGTGTTTCTGACTCCTCTAAAGGCCATTATCTACCACTTCCGGGCACTGGCCCTGAGAAGGAACTGGCAACGCTGGGCAGAGGTATCTACTCTTGGCTCCTCAATAAAAGAAGCACCACCCCTGTCACACCCCAGCACACTTCCTTCTCCCAAAAAAGTGGGGTTCCGTTGGACTCCCTTATTTCCAGCAGTTTCTATACTTGTCTGTTAAACTACTATAAAACTTCCTCCCCACAAATCATGTCTGTCACTGCAAACAATTTCATTCATAGTGTGATTCTTCACTGCAGTCTCTCTCTCACTGCTCACAAATAAGGGACTTCCCTGGGCCCAGGCCAGCCAGCCAGGTGCTGCCTCCAATGTCCCTCTGCCTCCGGCCATGCATGTCCTCCACTGATACTTGACAAGTGAATGGTCTGAGACATGGTGGAGCCGGGACAGAGCGCTGAGCCATGTCAGGATGTGGGGCTCATGTCCTTTGTCTTGTACTGTCCAGCAGTGGGACTTTCCCTCTGGGACTTTCCTTGGTGTGTTGGGGCCAGCACTTCCCCTCCCTCCTTCCCTCTTGTGTCACAGAGGCCAGGAAGCATTTCCTCGACTCCCTTGCAGCTATGGCCCCAGATGCAATTAGGCTCACTCATTCTGCTTTCTCGTGATATTAGGAAAACAAATAAGGCAGAAGCACTGAGAGTGTACTGGGCCTTCGTGGGTGATGTTAGCAACATCCCACTGTCTGGCCACGGGCATCACGCTTATCTAGGCACAGGGCCCAGAGGGGTCGTTCCTGGAGGTCAGCTCCTCTGCTTCTTTCAGTGTGTCTGGAACCAACTAGTCTCTATATCAGACTCCACTGTGGTTAGAACAGCAAAGTAGCAGAATGATGCCCCCCAAAAGTATCCTGTCCTGATCCCCACACCTGTGACTCTGTTCAGTTGCCTGGCAAAGGGAATTCAGGAAGCAGGTGGATTTGCGGCTGCCAATCAGCTGACCTTACGTAGGGAGATCAGACTGGACTGTATCAGTCCGGGGTATTAGTCATTGTATTAGTCCCTGTATTAGTCCACTCCGGCGGCCATAACCAAATCCCGCTACAGGGTGGCTTCGAGAAACAGAGAAAGGAGCTCTTGGAGCCAAGGGCAGGGGACCCCATGGCAAACACAGGTCCGTGGGGGCGTGAGGAGCACAAGGTGTTCACACATGGCGCCGATGGCGGGGCAACTGCACAGACAGAACTGTGCCCCAAATTCCTGTGTTAAAGCCCTAGCCCCAATGTCAATAGGGAGGCTACTAATGTTGAATGAAATAAATGGGGGTCCCTAACCCAGCTGCACGGGGGTTCTTATAAGAAAAGGAGATACTAGGGATAGATCTGGGTCTGTCTGTCTGTCTTCCACTAACATGGTCAATTAAATTCGTTCATTTTCAAACGTTCCACAAACCCTGAGTTCCTAGGATCAAGCCCATTTCGTCAAGCCATAGGATCCTCTATATATTGCTGGGTTCAGTTCTGTTGAGGACATTTTATTTTGTGTTCACAAGAAATATTTGTCCATGGTTTTCTTTCCCTGTACTCTCTGCATCTACCAACCAAAACATTCTACCTCCAGCCCTGGCCCGTTTGGCTCAGTGGTTAGAACATCGGCCTGAGGACTGAAGGGTCCAGGGTTCGATTCTGGCCAAGGGCACGTACCTCGGTTGCAGGCTCCATCCCCAGCCCCAGTTGGGGCTCATGCGGGAGGCAACCCATCGATGTGTCTCTCTCACATGGATGTTTCTCTCTCTCTCTCCCTCCTACTCTCTCTGGAAAGCAATGGAAACAATATTCTCGGGTGAAGATTAAAAAAAACAAATTCTACATCCAGTAAAAATATCCTTGGAGGTGGAGGGGCCGTAGGTACATTTTCAGGCACCGGAGGAAGGAATCACCAGCCACACGCTCAGGCTCGAGGAAACTTTGAAAGATTTTCTTTGGACAGAAGAAAGTAAACGCCAGAGGCAGCTCTGAGGCCCGGAAAGGAGCCGGGGAGGAGGAAGCGTCATAATGCAGGTGATTCTAAGCAGCGTCGGCCACAAGGCACGGCCCTGCGCAGGGAGTGGGGGGGGGTGTAAACTGTACTCACAGCCACACCCACGGCGGCCACGGCCCCCACGCAGGGACCAGGGAAGCGGGTGGAGCGTCCTCGGCTCTCTGCGGTTTCGTGCGAGTGGGAAAATAACAAAACTTGGTTCCGTTTTAATAAAGTCAGAAACCTGTGTTTTCACCTCCAGGGTGACCGTAAAAAGGAGAGTAAAATAATGCTGATGCCTCAACGAAGCGGAAAGTGTCCAAATTAAATTTTCAGTCAATAAGAAGAGCGGGTTGGAGCCGACAGAGCAGACGGTACAGCGGTGGGTTTAAACCGAGTTGTCCATCACCAAACACAGGTGTGAGCAGGCAACGCCCGGCTACAAGGCAAGCGGGGGTGGGAAAGATTTTAAAATATTCATTGCTTAAAAGATTTTTTTAAAAATATTTTTCTATTGATTTCAGAGCGAGGAAGGGAGAGAGAGAGATGGAAACATCAATGATAAGAGTCATTGATCGGCCGCCTCCTGCACGCCCCCGACCAGGGATCGAGCCTGCAACCCGGGCCTGTGCCCTGACCGGGCATCGAGCCGCGACCTCCTGGATCCTACGTCAATGCTCAGCCGCTGAGCCGCCCCGGCCGGGCAAGATTTCTTGAACAGGACAAACATACTTGTCAGAAAGGAAAGCGCTGATACATTGAACTAAATTAAACTGCAAACTGCTGTCCACCCAGTGACCTCTGAGAGACAACAAATGGGCGGGTCCGAGGCAGAGGAGAAGTTCGTCCCACGTGTCAGCTCAAAGGGTGACGCCCGGACTAAATAAAGGCCTTCCACCAAATCATAATAAAAAGGCCCAGAAAAGAAAATGAGGGCCAGGCTGGGACAGGCATATTGACAAGAGCCCGTCTTGTAGCCGGGAAAACGCTAAAACCTTCTCTGGCCCTGGCCAGGGGCGTAGCGGTTGGGGCGTCGCCTGGTGAGAAAAGACAGGACACGGGGCAGCTCTGAGGTTCGAGCCCCTGGCGGCCCTTGGGGGACAACGAGGCTGCCTTTTAGGGGAGGCGTGGGCGCATCTGGGGAGCAGCCGGTCTGAGGGGACACGAGCACCCCGGTGGGGGGAGCAGGCTGTCTGAGGGGCCAGGGAGACTCCCCAGGGAGACAGGTCGGGGGGCATCTGGGGCTTGAGGTTGCAGGACCCCAAATGGCTCAGTGTCGTGGAGAGAGCGCGGGAGAGGGGAAGGGCCAGGCGGGAGCACCCGTGATCCTAACAAGAATCTTCCAGAACTTGCAAACCATCAAACTAAAATGCTTTTGCAGAACAAAGGAAACCACCCGCAGAATTCAAAGGGAACCCGCCACACGGGAGAACACATTCGCTGGGGATACATCTGACAAGGGGCTAATTCCCAAAATTTACAAAGAACTCCTACAACTCAACACCAAAAAAACCCCCAAACAATCCAATTTAAAAATGGGCAGAGGTCCTGAACAGACGCTTCTCCAAGAAGGACACACAGGTGCCGAGAGACCTACGAAAACGCTCTGTCACCAATCATCAGAGGGATGAAAATGAAAACCACAGGGAGCTGTCACCTCGCACCTGTCCGAACGTCCATCCAGAAATCAACAAACAAGTGCTGGGGGGATGTGGGGAAAGGGGACCCCTCGTGCCCGGCTGGTGGGAGCACCGACGGCGCAGCCCCCGTGGGGAACCGCGTGGAGGTTCGCGGACGCCCTCCCGCCGCCTCCCCTGGCGCAGGCGGCCACCAGGGAGTAAGGCCCCGAGGATGTCCCTGGGCCCCTTGCCCTGCAGGCCTGGGCCGTCCTATGGCAGGTCGCACGGGATGAGCAACAGAGGCAGGTGACCGGTTCCCGTCCGTCCGGGGAGGCCAGCAGAAGCCAAGTTCCTAATTACGGAGGCCGCAGAGGGAGATGCCAGAATTAGAAACCTAAGAAAGTGGGTGCCGCCTGAGCCAGCGAGAGGGCAGGGACTCAGGGAAAACAACATGGCACGGAAGTGGCACAAACAGGAACCAGGAAGCGACCATGTGCCCAGCATCTCCCCTGACCCCTGACCCCGGCGGGTATATAAAGGCCCCTGGCCCAGGAGGCTCCACATCTGACCACCTCCCCTCTCCACCTGCTCCTCTGACCTGCTCCACCCTCACCCACCAGAACCATGAGCTGCTGTGGCTGCTCCGGGGGCTGTGGCTCCAGCTGCTGTGTGCCCGTGTGCTGCTGTGTGCCAGCCTGTTCCTGCTCCAGCTGCAGTAAAGGGGGCTGTGGCTCCTGTGGGGGCTGCAAGGGGGGCTGTGGCTCCTGTGGGGGCTGCAAGGGGGGCTGTGGCTCCAGCTGCTGTGTGCCCGTCTGCTGCTGTGTGCCAGCCTGTTCCTGCTCCAGCTGCAGTAAAGGGGGCTGTGGCTCCTGTGGGGGCTGCAAGGGGGGCTGTGGCTCCTGTGGGGGCTGTGGCTCCAGCTGCTGTGTGCCCGTCTGCTGCTGCAAACCCTGCTGCTGCCAGTCCAGCTGCTCTGTGCCCGTTTGCTGCCAGTGCAAGATCTGAGGCTCTGACCCCAGGCCTTCGGCCTCAGTGCTTGGGGACCCCCTGGATCAGCTCTCTCCACATGTCCTCCCTGTGGCACCACAACCTCCGCCTGCTTGTCTCCCGCTGGGCTCTCCCTCGGGGACTCTGCCGTCCAGGGCGCAGTGCTTCCTGGTCACTGGAGCTTCCTGGGGCAGGTGCCAGCTGCCGCTCGATTGGCCCTCCTGGCTCGTGAGCGGGTCACTCCCGCCCCTCCCGGGCTGGCTGAGACTCGAGGGCCGTCCCTGCACGGCTGGGGCCGTGTCTGAGTGACCGCTGGCCCCGGCTGCTGAGACCCGGCCTCTCAGCCCCAGGCAGCGGCTGCTCCCGACTCAGCCTTCCCGCCCCGTGGCCCACCCCCCGCGGGGCTTTCCTTCCTCCTTAGATCAGCTCTTTCTGTTTAGAAAAAATAACTGAATTTCCTTTAATAAAACTTCTCCTGACCCTGGAAGCCAACTGTATACTTGTTGCAATCCTTTCCTGTGTGGTGACAAATCACTCGCTGCTCGTGTGACTCTGGGACACCCTGGCGGCGCCTGGTGGGTCCGAGAAGCACCCACTGACCCTGTCATCCTGGAGGCCGCCAAGCGCCATCGCCCCGGCCTCATCCAGGACGAGAGGCACACAGATGGGCGCCGGGCACCCACAATCCCAGCAGGGACGCGGTGGGGCGCCCTGTTGGTGAGGGACACGGCCTCCCTCCCCCCCCGGGTCCCAGGACAGGAACCTGGTCCTGGTGGGTCAGGGGCCAAAACCCCAGGACGCCCTCCGAGGGGCCTCAGTCCACCTTCAAGCCAAACGCAAAATTAGAATTTGGCATTGGAAGTGAAGGGCCCCCCAAAAGTTACCGCCCGGCTCACAGCACCGGGGGGCCAGTGTCCCCGCTGGGAAAGCGAGGCCCCCGGGGCACATCTGGGGGGGCTGAGGGAAGCGGGACTGTCCCGTGAGGACCGGCCACCGCGTGGGCCTCAGCACAGCTGCGGGAATGACAGGCGCAGGGGGCCAGGGGACAAAGGGACCTGCGGAAGTTCTCCCACTGAATGAACAGTGAGGAAGACAGAAAAAAAATCGAAAACCAGAAACACTGGGGGCGACGGGCGCCAGTGAAAGGTCCACAAGGCCTGAGAGCCGCTGGCGACGGAGAAACGGTGCAACTGTGAACGATTCCCGGGGCTGAGGAGGTGTGATGGGGGGGGGGGGGCAAATAATCCAGAAATAAAATTTCAGGTTTTTTCAACTACATTTCGGAGAGGGGGCGAGTGTGGCAGAGGCCCCTTCTCACCGGGGAACACGGAAGAAAATATCGTTTACGATAATTTGGTGAAACATCGGAGAAGGGGGACTCGGGAAGGCGGCATCAGCGGGAGCCTCGGTCCTCATACATTTCTGTGTCCGCACAGAGGCAGCCAGCTGGGAACCAAGAGCTCAGGTTGGCATTTATGCCAAAACCAGGGTCCGTTCCCGGTCAGGCCGCAGGCGGGGTTTGCAGCTCGATCCCCGGGGGGGGCGGTCGGGAGGCGGCCGATCAGGACTCTCTCATCACTGATGTTTCCCTCTCTCCCTCTCCCTTCCTCTCTCTGAAATCAACACAAACATGTGTAAAAAGAAAACACCACCCCCTGTGGCCACCACGCAGCTCCCCGGGGTCCCTCCCCGCTCGCGACCTGCTCCCCACAGTTCTACAGGGTCCCGAGGTCAAGACCAGGGAGGCAGCTGGGGGCAGCGAGCACCGGGGCGGCTCCTGCTGACGGCGCAGGGCCGGGTCGTGGCCAAACTCCAAAGTGCCCCAGACTCGGGGCGTTTGGGGGTTCAAGCACCGCCTCCTGCAGAAACCAACAGTGACCAGAGCAAGCCCAGATGCCGACGGACACCCACGGGTGACGCGGAAGGGGGTCAGCAGGCTTCCGTCCCCGGCTCCTGCCACTGCGGGGGGCGGGGCAGGAAAAGGTGTCATTACATTCTGACGGTGTTTCGTTTAAAACATGTATGAAGGGGCAAATAAATAAAAATAAATTGTAAAGAAACAAAGCGGGTATGAAACGCGTCCGGCTGCCGCCGAAACGGGGGATGCAGTGTGTAACCTTCTAAATCAGTCGAGGCAGGAAAAACCCGTATAAGAGAAGGGGGACAGTTACATGCACATGGATGGTCGGGTCCAGCGCCCCGATGGGAGACACAAACCCCAAAACGGGAGCTGGAAAAGCAGCCGCCCGCCGGTCACAGGAAACGCCTGAGATGGACGCACGCAGGAGGCACCTGGACGGAAGGGAAGGGGAGCCAGCCAGCACCTGTGCAGGGAAAGCAGCCGGCAGGGGACAGCGAGCCAGGGCCCGGGCGGGACGGGTGGGACGGCTGGAAACGGCGCCAGGGGACAGCTGGCCAGGGGACAGCCCCGGATCCCCGCGTCCCACTCACAGAGCCTCCAGTCCTCGAGGCGCAGGAAGAAACCCGAAACTCCGGAGTCAGCGGACGGGGCCTCACCCTCCTTCTGGAGCCACCGACAGCCGGCGAGCAGGAAGGCCGCACGGACGGGGAACTCGCCCCAGCACCGCAGGCTGGCGCCCACGGAGATCACGCGGCCTGGTCACGAGTGGGCCGCGCCGGCTGCCGGGGTCCCCACAAAGCTCAGGGCCCCGAGCTCCGACTTCTACACAACCCGTCAGAAATCAACCCACAGGACCCCCCCCCCTCGCTGGGAAAGCGTCAACGCTTCTCGGTAACTCCTGGGTCAAAGGCACCATCCAAAGAGAAATTAGAAGAATATCCCGGGCCGGTGCGGCTCAGCTGGTTGGATCATAGTCCTGGACATCAAAAGGCTGCGGGTTCGATTCCCAGTCAGGGCACGTACCCAGGTTTCGGGTTCGGTTCCCAGCCAATCAGTGTTTCTCCCCCCCGGCCTTCCTCTCTCTAAAAAACACCTTCCTCACATGCTCTCACTCATATGTGGAATCTAACAAATAAAATAGATCCAGAGACGCAGAAGCATGGAGCAGACTCACGCACCTCGGCGGGAAGGCGGGGCCGAGGGGGGGATTAACCACAGGACTTCTGTGCACATATGCAGAACCCAGGGACACAGACAGCAACCGGTGTGGTGAAGGCCTGGGGGACGGATGTGGGTGGAGGGGGTCGGGGGGGAAGGGGGGGTCATATGTTATACTTTCAACAATAAAGACAAATTTTTAAAAATAAAAATAAATTTAAAAAAATACAAACCATATCCCCCAGTGAGGATTTTTTTTAAAAGCCCTGGGCTGGGTGGCTCAGTTGGTTGGTCTTTAAATACCACAAAAAGGAAACTTGGGTTCTGGGTCAGGGCACAGGCCGGGCTGTGGGCTCGATCCCCGGCGGGGGGTGCGCGGGAGGCGAGCCACCGGTGACCCCCTCTCACGTCCGCGTCTCTCTCCCTCCCTCCCTCCCTTCCGCTCTCTCTGAAAAGCAACGGGAAAAACATCCTTCAGATGAAAACTGAAAATAAAACAAAAACAGAACGTGGGCAGGGGACGCGTCCGCTCCACGCAGCCCACGAGGTAACCTCCGCCCTCCGCAGACTCCCTGCTGGACGGCTTCCCACAGGGGTTCTGCCCGGTGGCCGAGGAACCGATAAGCCCAGGCCGACAGACAGACGCAGACAGACAGGCGCTTCCGAAAGCGGGCCGTGCGGGGCTCCCGGCCTCACGGGTGCCGAGGAGGGCGGCCGGGGGAAGTGACACCCACCCCGGCCTGATGATTACCCGAGGCATAGAAACCGGATACTGGCAACTTGGGACGCGGCCCAAGGACGCAGGGATATTCCCACTATAAACCCACCTGGAGCTCCCCATAACCACCAAGGGAGAAAGGGACCCAAATGAGGAGAAAAAGGACCTCCCTTCGTCTGACACAGTTTTCTGCCAAACGTTCACCAAAAGCGTTTCGCCCGATGGCAACGTGTTAGAAGCGTTTCCTTTAAAGTCAGGGCTGAGACAGGGCTGCGCACCGGCTACAAAGCCTTGTCGCAGTCAGTGTGGTAAAGCAGAAAGAGAAATAAAAGTCATAAAGGTGAAAGCAGGAATAACAAATAATTCACAAAAAGACATGAGTGGCACAGGAAACCAAGGGGCCTCTATAGATAAATCACGAGCGTTAAAAATAGAGCCCAAGGTTGCCGAGAACAAGATCGATATACAAAAATCAATCCACGGCCGTTAGGAAATGTAACCCTAAAAGGTGCCATTTAGAAGGGCGACGTGCCCCCCCCCCAACAGTGAGGCTATAAAATAATGCATCTAACAGATGCTAGGTCTTTATGGAAGGAAAAAAGACATTTGAACTTGACCCTAAGGTATTTATTTATTTATTTTTAAATATATCTTTATTGATTTCAGAGAGAGGAAAGGAGAGGAGAGAGGGAGAGCTAGAAACATCAATGATGAGAGAGTCACTGATCGGCTGCAGCCCACAACCCGGGCATGTGCCCTGACCGGGAATCGAACCCCGATCGCCTGGATCCTAGGTCGACGCTTAACCACTGAGCCACGCCCGGCCGGGCGACCCTAAGGTATTTAAAGACCTTCTAAATAAATTGAGAAACATACGACCAAAACTGTCGATTCTCCCAGATAGGCTTTTTAACTCTGAACTTTCAAACTAAAAATAATAATAATAACAATACCATATATGGGATTCTATCTGATTAATGATCTTGGGGAAGGAAAGGGTTTTCCAAATAAAAAAACACGAAAATATAAACTCTGAAGAAAAAGATTAATACATTTTAGAGTTCAAATTTTTAAAGCCTGGTGTACCAGAAATCACCAGAAGGGGGCAAATGACTAAAAAAAAAAAGCTTCAGATAGTTGGAGAAAGATAGTTGCCATGCGTGTTACTGACTAGAATTCAGAAAACTCAAAATAACTTCAGGAATCCATAAAATAATAAACAGTCCAATCTCATTAAGCGGGCAAAGCGTACACAGAGGAAGTTAATGGAAGATTCCAACAATAAAGAATCGTGAAGACGAGCGTGGTGTCAAGTTCACGGTGACAGGTGCTGGACGGGACGCCCCCCGGGACCAGGGCTTTGCAGGCCCAGGGGCAACGTCCGCTCAGGGCTCAGGGTGGAGCCCAGGCCCAGCCGCCCAGCCGGGGCTCCACTCCCAGGTGCCCAGGGGCTTCCACCGCGCACAGAACCCGCCAAAATAAAATAGCAACAAAATGGAAACAAAGTATCCACCAACAGGCGAACGGAGACTCAGCGGTTGTACCTCCAGGGATCAGAGGGAGCCAGGGACCCTCTACGCACATCTCTAGCCACCACTCCAAAAGCAACTTTCAGGAGAAATACAGTATCTGACCAGCTGCACGAGGTTTAGAGCATTGGAAACACTGTGTTTAAAGAACATCCGTATTTAGTAAGGCTGTAAAGACCTCCTGGGAGTGATGAACTCCTAACTCGGGATTTTACCCACAGCGGGGGGTGGGGGGCAACCTGGGCAGATGCGTGAAGGAGGCTTCGTGTAATAATTCTTTTCATAATGTGGGTGTGTTTTGCATGTTTACTTGATATATTATTTATACCCTTTGCACAGCTAAAAAAAAAATGTCAAATCAGACTCAGCAGTCAATGGAAATGGGCTGGACCCTCGAGGGGGGTGTTCCCACAAGTCTGAACACGGAAACTGATAGCAGGTGATGGCACGTGGACCTGAAGTCCAGGAAAACAAGAGGCTCTAAATGTGGCACAAACAGGAACCAGGAAGCGACCATGTGCCCAGCATCTCCCCTGACCCCGGACCCCGGCGGGTATATAAAGGCCCCTGGCCCAGGAGGCTCCACACCTGACCACCTCCCCTCTCTACCTGCTCCTCTGACCTGCTCCACCCTCACCCACCAGAACCATGAGCTGCTGTGGCTGTTCCGGGGGCTGTGGCTCCAGCTGCTGTGTGCCCGTGTGCTGCTGTGTGCCGGCCTGTTCCTGCTCCAGCTGCAGCAAAGGGGGCTGTGGCTCCTGTGGGGGCTGCAAGGGGGGCTGTGGCTCCTGTGGGGGCTGCAAGGGGGGCTGTGGCTCCTGTGGGGGCTGCAAGGGGGGCTGTGGCTCCTGTGGGGGCTGCAAAGGGGGCTGTGGCTCCTGTGGGGGTTGCAAGGGGGGCTGTGGCTCCTGTGGGGGCTGCAAGGGGAGCTGTGGCTCCTGTGGGGGCTGCAAGGGGGGCTGTGGCTCCTGTGGGGGCTGTGGCTCCAGCTGCTGTGTGCCCGTCTGCTGCTGCAAACCCTGCTGCTGCGAGTCCAGCTGCTGCGAGTCCAGCTGCTGCAAACCCTGCTGCTCCCAGACCTGCTGCTGTGTCCCCGTTTGCTGCCAGTCCAGCTGCTGCAAACCCTGCTGCTCCCAGACCAGCTGCTGTGTCCCCGTTTGCTGCCAGACCAGCTGCTGCAAACCCTGCTGCTGCCAGACCAGCTGTGTCCCCATTTGCTGCCAGTGCAAGATCTGATTTTTGGGTTTCGCTGGGACTCTTCCCAAAGTCGATGCCACCCTCTGCCAGGAGTCCTGGGTTCCAGCTCTGCCATCGCTTGCCTTTTCCCAGCACCCCCTGAGCAAGACTCTCCCTCCGCACCCCAGAGCCCTATTTCCTGTCCTCTCCTCCACGTGTGAACATCTTCCTTTGCCCTCCTGCGAGAAATGCCGTGGGCACTGCTCTCCAAGAATGACTTGCAGAGCTCCCTCTCCCAGCAGCCGACACCTTTCCACACCTGCAGCCACGGCCTGTCCCCAAGCCCTGCCCACCTGGTTCCTCCTCCAGTGACGACATCTGAGCAGGGACAGGCTTCAGTTCCGCTCATCCTGCAGTCACCAGGTGATCTCCATCTGTCCTCTTAGCCTCTAATAAAGCTGCTTGCCCCAGACCCCACTGCTGTGTTAGTGTATTTTTCTGTTTATATTCCTCTGTGGGTGGGACAGTGTGCATGGGAATAGCGGCGTCTGTGGCCACGCTCAGTTCTGGGACCCGTCTGAGCCTCCCAGAGCGCCCTCCGCAGCGCTGACCTGCCCTTCAGTTCTCAAACGGCCTGTTTTCCTTCCAGCTGACTAGCAGAGCAGCCTGAGCGAATCACTCTCCTCCCAGACCTCAGTGTCCACACCTGTAAAGCGGGCAGGAAATGGTCTGTGAACACTAAAGCAGCCCGAGGGACAACACTGGTGACAACGACCAGTGAGTGCATCTGGCACATACCCACTCTCGCCTCAGTGCTCAGCTGAGGCAGGTGAGGCTCTGTCATCTTTGCTGAAAGAGCCAGACCAACTGCAGTGGTCCCCGGGTGCTCCTCATGTGGCTCTGGCACCTGTTGGGTGCCGCACTGATTGCTCATGGCAGCCCAGTTACCGATAGAAATGAAGGACAGGGAGGGTGAGTGCCTTAGGGAGCCGGGCTCCACTGTCCCTGTTGGACACTGACAGTTTCCAGGCCCCTCACACACGGGCAAGCCAAGGAGACCAAGCCTGGCTCCATTGTTCCTCTTGGACCACTGACGGTTTCCAGCCCCCCTACACACACAAACACACACAGGGGCAAGCCACTGAGAAAGCCCATTGTCACTGGTGGGGAAATTGGAACCACTAAAACCCCAGCCTGCACAGGCACCTTAAGCCCAGACCCATCCTCTAACCAGGACAAAAACCAAAGCACGGTCCTCTCTCTTCGCTCAGGCCACTCCAGACCAGCCTGGGTGCCTGCCCTGCTCACCCAGGGCCTCCCTGTGTGACTGGTGCACCCTGTCCAACCCCATGGTGCACGTGTAGAGTGAGCAACCTTGATATCTGGCCCCCGGGGGCAGCAGGCAGGTCCCGCCTCCCGTGGGACAGCCACAGAACAGGAGTGCTTGTCTGCTGCCCGCTGTGGACAGCTCTGGAGCCAGGACGAAGCCACGCAGCCCGGTCCTGCACCCACGGTCCTCACCTCTGGGACGTGAAGGTCTGTGGTTCTCTCTCCTGACAAAAACCAGGAGAGAAGCCCTGGCTGGTGTCGCTTAGTGGTTAGAGCATCGGCCTGCACACGAGTGGGTCCCCGGTGTGATTCCCGGTCAAGGGCCGGCACCTGGGCTGTAGGTTCAATCTCCGGCCCCAGTTGGGACACGTGCAGGAGGCAACCAATCTATGCGTCTCTCTCACATCCATGCCTCCCTCCCTCCCACTCTCTCTAAAAATCAATGGAAAAAAATATCCTTGGGTTTGGTTTAACACAAAAAAATGATATGTGAATGTGTAACTCAAAGGCTAACAGAAGAGAGAAATTGAATAAAAATACTTAACATATTCAAAAAAAGGCAGGAAAAAAGGAATAAAGGAACACGAGAGAGGTGAAGGAAACAAAATTAAAATAGTAAGATGCAGACCGCCGAGTGGCGTCAGTAACCTACGGCGGTAATTACTAATGCAAGCAACCTGAACTCTCCCACCGAAGCCACCTGTCAGACCAGAAACTGAAAGAAAACGCAGATGCTTGCTGTTTACAGAAAAAAGATACACTTTAAATACTAGGACGCAGAGATGCAGAAAACCAATGGCCGGGGAAAGATACATGGTGCAGCCACTAATTTCGTAAGAAGCTACTGTAGCCATGTCACTGTCAGAGGGACCAAACTATGACAAGAGATGACAAAGAGCATTTCACGGCGCTGAGTGGTCGGTGCAGCCAAGGAGAAAATGACCCTAAGTTCTACACACCCAATAACAGAGCTTCAAATTCCATAAAGCAAACGTTCACAAAACTAAAAAGAGAAATGTCCAAATCCACCAATAGAGTGGGGGTGGGGTGTTTAATAAACCCTCTGATTTAATAAATCCCACTGGTACCAGCAGGAGGGAAAAACAGTAAGGAGACGAGATCCGGGCAACCTGACCAACCAGCTTGGCCTAACGGACATAGTCTACTTCCAAGTTTTACAGAGGACGGACTTCCGACAGAGAGGAATCGAACTAGTCCTAGAGAAGAGGAAATTCCCTTTTCTCTCTTAATCTCCAGATGTTTGAAAATTAAGCCATAGACTTCAAAAGACACCCTAAGCCCAGCCGGGCGGTTCAGTGGTTGCGCATGGACCCATGAACCAGGAGGTGGGAGTTGATGTGCCCTGTTATGGGCTCGATCCCCAGCAGGGGGCGCGCAGGAGGCGGCTGATCAATGACTCTCATCCCTGATGTTTCTCTCTCTCCCTCTCCCTTCCTCTCCTTGAAATCAATCAAAACATATATATTTTAAATGTGTATAGAAGGATGCTGCTCATTGCACTGTTCTTAGTAGCTGAGATATGGGGAGGATCTAATAAAATAGTCAGTCTGAATATCAGCACACATCCATAAAATACAAAACACCACGCAGAGACTGACACGGGCTGGGGGGGCGGGGGGGGGGCTCAGAAGCATTTCCTTGAGTGAGAAGAGCCAGACACAGCGCTGTTGGTTGGGCGTTGCCCATGCACCCAAAGGTTGCCCCGACAGGTAGCGCATTGGCTCCCCCGTCAGGACACATACCGGGGCTATGGGCTCAGTCCCCCGTAGGAGGCGTGCAGGAGGCAGCCCATCACATCGATCTCTCTCCATCCCTCCCTCTCCTTTCCCCTCTCTCTAAAATCAATAAAAACATATTTTTTAAAAAGAAAAAAAAGCCAGACACAAAAGAATGCACAGTGCACGTTGCCATTTCTATGAAGTTCAAGAACAGGCAACGTGAGCCCCCGGTGATAGGTCGGAAGGTGAGGGCACAGCTGTCCGGAAAGGAGGAGGGAACTCAGTGCAACTATGTATCCACCGAGTTGCAAATCAGCAAGGAAAAAGGAACCTGCTTTTCCTTCGCACAGAGAGGATGCTTTGAGAGGCGCCGGCCCGGCGTCCTCCCCGCGGCGCGGCGGGTGCGGGCGGGCGGCAGAGGGCGCGCACGCCCCGCCGAGGCCGCCCCGCCGACCCGCCCGACGGGGAGCGCGGGTCCCGCCCGAGGCCGCCGGCGCTGAAAGGTCCTCCCGGGCCCTGCGCGGGGTCCTGCTCCACCCCGGGGACCCCGCGCAGGGTCCGCACGCCCAGGTCAAAGTGGCCGCGATCACCTGGGGGAACCAGGGCGCATCGGACAGCTGGGGCGGGACGGCCGCTGCGGGAGGCCAGGCCCCGCTGGAAACTGCAAACCCCCAGCGTTGTTTCCTTTCACCAGCCGGCGCTCCGTCCCACCGCAGCCCGCTCCCGGCGGCCCCTGTCCCCTCCACACCTAGGACCAGAGGAGAGGCTGGTGCCCTCTGGAGCTGAGCCCATCTGGGGGCCTGAGGCTCAGGGCCCACCTGGTCAGGCGCCAACCCTCTGCTGGGGGTCGAGGGAGCGTCCTGGGCTGGAAAGAACCTAGGGCCAGAGCTGGCGGCCTTGGAAAGTCACAGTCCTCTGCAGAGCGGGGACCTCCCCACCCTGCTGCCCCATCGCTACAGAACGCCAGGTTTTAAGGGCTCATTTGCAGGAGAAATAACCATTAGGAATATAAAATACTCACGGGCTAACCACACTTCCCTGGCCAGGCACAGCCTGGGAAACTGTATGCCACCCACACACACTGGCAGCTTCCAGAAGCGGACATGAAGACAGCCCCTCAATTTACTGAGGTCTGCTCAGGCCTAGCCAGGAGCTGCCCAGAGCACAGCCAGAGTCCTTAGGGACCGAGGGCACCCCCAGACCACATGCAAGTGCTGACCACATCTGGGCTTGGCCGAAGAGTGGCTGGCCCCACTTGAACACCCCCCCTACCCAGTCCCCCCCATCCCTACTCCTCCTAATCCCCAACCCTACACCCCATTCCCTCTACCTCTGCCTTCCTCCCGCCTTCCTCCCGCCCACTGGGCTCACCCTGGGCCTGGCAAGGAGAACAAGCTGGGTTAGGCATCCCCTACCCCCAGGTGAAAGTCCTTCTAGAAAGACATGGACCACCTCCTCCAGTGGTCCCAGGCCCCTCCGGGTCTGTCACTGCTCCCCGAGGTCCCCACCTGCCCCTCCCAGAGCCCAGCCTCCTCACTTCTCAGACACGGAGTGAGCCCAGTGCAGCCGGGAACCACAGCACCCCCACCCCATGCCGACCTGGCCACGCATCCTCCTGGGCATCTTCCCCTGCTGAGCTCAGGGTCTGCCTCTGGCCAGGACCTCTCTTCTTAGCAGGGCCCTCGCCCTTCTGGGGCGCAGCCTGGCTCAGGGAAGGAGGAAGGCCCTGAGCCCAGCCCCAGCCCTAAATAGCCCCTGGTTCCCAGGGCTTCATCCCCAGCCCCCAAGTTGTTTGTTCCTCCTGAGCGCTGGCTCTGAGCCAGGCACTCCACGCACACTCACAAGCACTCTCGAGTGCACAAACACACGACTGCTGGACGCTCCTCCGGCCAGCGAGGGAGGCCCCAAGCACTTATTAAACTCCTACTGTGTGCTAGGCTCTGAGGCAGCAGGACAGGCTGGTCTCAAGAAGTGAGTATGGCACAGGGGAGGGCCCCTCCTGGTCCTGGGCCAGCATGCACCCGCTGACCCCATTCCCGCCCTGGAGACCTGCACTGGCCGGGGCTACAGGCTGGAGGGGGGACCACCTCCACTCCCCATTGTGCAGTCAGGGAGGAGGGGTTTAGAGATACCTGGGCTGTCTAGCCACACCTCCCCCCAAATAATTACCTTCCAGGCTCCGGGGCAGGGCAATTTGTCCCCTAGCGCTGGCACAGGGCCTGGCCCCAGAAGGCACTCAGCAAATATTTGACAAATCGATAGATGTGTGCCTGCCTGTCCTCCCCAGCACCCTGGCCTCCTCCTGGTGGAGGGACAAGGTCCTCTCCTGCCTGGGCTGACCCCTGTTCACCACAGACCCCTCAGCCTCCAGTCACTGCTTCATGTCACCTCCTGGGGTGGCCTCAGGAGACCCACCTGCTCCCGTGTGTTTGCGGCCCAACCCTTGCCCAAGGTGTAATTACCTATGTTTGTCCCCACTCGGGACTCCCAGCGTCCAAGCGGGTGGCTGGTTGTGTTCCCACAGTGACCGGCTGGGGGCGGACCCTTTATTGGGGACTGGGGTGGGGGGTACACTGTCGAGGGGGGCCTCCGTGAGCGCCGTGAGCGGCTGCTTTTCGCTGGAAGCGTCAGGGGCTGGAGGTCCCCGGTGGGGCGGGGGGAGCAGCGCTGCAGGCCTCCCCACACCAGAGTTCATGAGACGTGGGACCGACGCAAACCGTCTCGCCTCTGAGCCTCCAGCCTCCTCCCAGCGCGGTGGGGACCCGGGTTCTCATCTGCGGGCGTCGTGGAGAGGGGTGAGCGCAGACGCTGCGGGGAGAGCGCTCCGCAGGGCAGGGCTCGCGGGCCAGGCCCCCGGCTAGCCAAGGCTCTCCGGGCGGCAGGCCCCGCACGAACAAAGGCTGCGGGGCGCGGGGCGCGCGGGGCGGGGGGCTGGCACCAGCTCAGGCCCGTCCGGCGGGCAGAGGACCCGCGCGCGGCGCACGGTTGTCCGGACCCTCCGCGAGGCTGTGTGCGGTGAGGCTGCGGGTCCCGGGAGAGGCAGAGCGCTGGGGCAGGGAAGGCTTCCTGGAGGTGGGGATCCCGGGCACGCATCGGGACCCCGCGCGGTCCCTTTAAGAGCCGGTGCCCGGGTGCGGGGTGAGGGCAGAGGGCGGAGGGCAGCGGCGTCGAGCCCGGGCCCCCGCCCCCCGCGGCCTCCGCCTCTAATCTGCACCCAAAGCCGGGCTCCGGCTGACGTCACCTGCCCCCGAGCCGCGCGCGCTGATTGGCTGCAGGTGACGTCAGGGCCTTTTTTCGCTCCGCATGACCTCATCCCCGCCGGCGGCCCCGCCCTCCGCCCCGGGCCTGTCACTCGCGGCCGAGCCCGGCGGCCGAGCCGGCTCCGCGCCCCCCGCCCGGACGCCGGAGCCCGAGAGGAGCCGGAGCCCGCGCAGCACCGGCCGCGCCCGCCGAGCCGCGGGTGGGATGCGCGCCGCGAGCGCGCGTGCCCGCCCGCAGTGCGCGCGCCCCGGCCCGAGCGAGCGCTCCCCACGGCGGCCGCGGCGGCGACGGCGACGACGGCGACGCGGCCCGCGCGCTCCCCCGTCCCCGGCCCGGCCGCTGGGCCCCCCCGGCCCATGGGCGACGCAGCCGGCCGTGCGCGCTGAGCGCGACCCTGGTCCCCGGGGCGCCCCGGAGGCAA
This sequence comes from Miniopterus schreibersii, assembly GCF_964146895.1. NCBI lineage: Eukaryota > Metazoa > Chordata > Mammalia > Chiroptera > Miniopteridae > Miniopterus > Miniopterus schreibersii. Next base: position 73,298,602 of record NC_138112.1, read on the forward strand.
GCGCGAGCGAGGTGAGCGGGGCGCGGTGGGGAGGTGGCCCGGGACGGAGCCCTCGCGCCGGCCCAGCCACCCCGGGGCGCCACGTCTGGAGCACCCCGGAGCTGCGTGGGTCCGGGGGGCACCAGGGGGGAGGAGGCGGCCCTGAGGTTTGCGTCCCTGGCTCCTGGGATGCCGGCCCCAAACCCAGCTCGCAGGGATGCCACGGCCGGACAGGGCAGCCCTTCCCTCGCCTCTCGCTGCACCCAGGGACCCCGGCCTGGCCCACGCCCTGCCGCCGCCCTCTGCCCGTCTCCTTGTGATAGCGTCTTATCTTGGGGGGAGGGGTGTGAATGAGGACCCCGGAGGGCCTTTGGAGACCCAGCGGGCATCTGTCAGGGCCACCGCGCGAGCCCGCGACGCCTCCTCCGCAGCCCCCACGTTGGGGCCCAGAATTGGCGACGGTCGCCCCTGCGGCGGGCTTGCCGGGGACGCGGGGGCTTCGGCCACAGGAGCTTGCGGGCCTTTGGCCTGTGGGAGGCTCAGGAAAGGGCACATTCCGAGTCGGTGGGGAGGGGCTGCAGATCCATCTCCCCCGTGCGCCCAGGCCGCGCGGGCACCCCCAGCCCCGGGCGCTCAGCTGGTCTCTGCGGAAGAAAGACTTCGCCCGGCTGCTGCAGAGGCGGCCCGAGTGCTGGGGGAGGGGCTGGCACTGCCAGGCTGAGTGCAGCCAGCCTCCCTCTGCCTATCTACCCACCTGGGGGAGGGTGCATAATAGTGTGGCCTGGAAGGGAGGGGGCGCCGACCGCCCGGCCCATGCCAGGTCATCACGTTCTGGGAGAATCTGCCTTTTGGCTTCTGCTGGGGGCAGTTGGGGGCCTGGGGCTGCAGTGATGGAGGGGGAGGGGGCTGGGGGTTGGAGGAGAGACGCTGCAGGATCTGGTGCGGTGTCTGCAGTGTTCTTGTGCAGCTTGGGGTGGGGTAGGGGTGCTGCAGGCCAGGGGAGGCCATGCTCTTCCAGCTCCGGGCCCCAGACCTTCTTGCCCCCAGGGCTGCCCTGCGCTGAGTAGCCTCAGCGCCCCCACCCTGCTCCAGAGGACAGATGTCTCCTGCATTCGCTCGGATGGCTAATGAGCACCGGCCAAGGATGGGGCTGCATCCTGAGTCCGGCTGCAGTCAGCGGGGGCTGGGAGAGTTGCTGGGCAGGCTCTGGTCCCCTGCTGTCCTTGGCCCTTGGGAAGGCTCCTGGGCCCCAGAGGCTGCCTCCAGGAGCAGTGAGTCCCATGAACAGAGATGCAGAAAGATGCTCCAGGTCATTCTGGGCTCCAGGGCCCTTCCCAGCATCACCTCTCTTCTTCCGCTGATGCTGACTTCAGGGCCCAGAAGTTTCAACCGGACAGAGGGCTCCAGGGGCCAGAGACTGTGGCCAGGGGAAAGCATAGGGTGGCCTGGTTACATCTCCACGGTGTGCAGCTCACAGGGAAAGGAGAGGAGGGGCCCAAACCCACAGCAAAGAGATGTGGTCAGAATGACCGGGACCACATGGACTGAGGCACTTCTCCTGGACTGCTCAGCCTGGGCAGTAACGGGGAGATGCTCTGGGCGGGCCTGTGTGTGCAACACGGGCCAAGTCCTGCAGGTCAGTGAGGCCAGAACAAGTTGGGCAGGAGCAAAGGAAGCCAGATATCACGCCTGCCTTTCCAAGGGCCCACATGCCAAGCCCTTCCACCGCGGGCTCAGCCCAGACCCCTGGGAACCAAGGAGGCAGGCCCCCCACCCCGCTGCCTCCCAAGCCCATGGCCTCCCCAGGCTGGGCAGGGGAGTGAAGGCCAGTGTGGGCCCTGCCCTGCTCAATCCTGGATGCCTAGAGGGGAGCAGGTATGTGAGCACTGGGGTCCCTGGTGAGCATAGTTGAGGGTGCTGTGAGCCGATCTGGTGTGAGCACTCGGGTCCCCCGCCTGTGGAGGTCTCTTAGTGTGGCAGTTTCTGCTCCTGGGTCATAGTGAGCTGGATGTCTCAGCATCTCGGGTCGCCTTTGATGGGATGTATGGTCTGTGCCTCCCTCTACGGCCGGCTTTCCCTGGGAACCTGCCTGTCTGTTCCAGGCACCACGGCTCTGATTAAGAGCCACAGTCCTGTCCTCACCATCCTGATAGCCACCTCTGCAGGTAGTGAGCTCCCCGTCACTAGATAGTGAGCAGAAGGCACCTTGGTGAGGGTGCTGTTGGTTGGCAGTGTCCTGGTTGTGCGTGCACTCAGGGACATGAATGTGCTGTCCGAGGCCATGGGGGCCAACAGTGTGGTATTGTGGAGCTGGCATGGGGGTTTGGGTGTCCTGGGACTTGGGGGGATCTGGCGTGCAGAGGGTGAGCACACATGCATCCAGTGGCCACATGTATGTGCACACATTTGCATGTGAGTAGCTGCACATGGCGAGAGTGGGGTGAGGTGCATTGAGGGAAAGGGGTGAGTTCGGGTCCGTATGGTCAGTGTGTCCCAGCAGGCATAGTGGTGTGTGCAGGGTGCCAGGACAGGGAGGGGTCTCCTGCCTCTGGACTGAGAATGGCCTTTGATGGGTGTATGGGCTGTGCCTTCCTCCCACCCACAACCAGGCCCTGGAATAGGAGATGGTGGGTGGCAGGAATGGGGTCTGGGGTGGGTTCTTGAGAGCAGGGAGGCCCAAGACCCTACAATACCTATTTCCTCTACCCACCTGGCCTGTTCTGGCCCCACCCACTGCTCAAGACTCTGCTTAGCTTCTCCACCCCGACCCCCGCTCTGTGCCCAGCTGGGTCCTGACCCGTAGCATCCTTGGGAGGGGAGAGGTAAGCTTTAGCTGCGAGGAGGAGGCCCTGCAGTGAGCGCGCCCTCCTAGGAGGCCAGCTCAAAGCAAGAGGTCTCCTGCAGGAGGGGCTCTGGCCAGACCTCGGTCATTCAAAGGAGGTCTCCAGGGGGTGGGAGCCTGTGCAGGGCGGGTGGTGTCTGGCGAGAAAGGTTAAGACCAAGCCGAGCAGAGTGGGGAGGAGCCTCGTGGGCCCTGGCTGGGGTTGGTCCCAGGCCCTGGCTACTGGGCACCTGCAGGGGCGGGGATGGGGGGGAGCAAATGAGGGGGGCCTGCGGCTCTACGGAGGCAGCCTGCTCAGTGGCTGCTGCGGCTTCGGCAGGAGGAGCGGTTGCCTGGCACCTCTGCTGTTGCCATGGTGACAGCAGAGGTGCTAACTGGCTAATGAGTCCTCCTCGGCTGCAAATAACAATACTGTGGTGGTTAATAGAGCTTCCCTGGAAGGCGGGCGGGGACCCGGGACCAGGTACCAGCCTGGGGCCGGGCTGCCCACCCCCCGCAGCCCCTGCCTGGCCCTGGTCATTGCCCCTCTCCTCTCTGCCCTCCTCCAGCCTGGATTCCCATCTGCGGGGTGGACACCTCCTCACCCTGCTCCTCTCGGGGTGGTTCAAGGCCCCGGGGGCAGTGTGCGTGCAGGCCACTCTCTCCCGGCCCCTTCCCTCCTCCCTGCGCTGGAGTTCAATTTGGCTTTTGTAGTTTTAGGTGGGAGGTAATTGCCCCCACATGCCTGATGGGGACATTGAGTGCCGCGCCCAGGACCCTCTGGCCCACTGTGCCTCCCTCCCACTGTGTCCCTCTCACACAGGGTCCTGGGCCTCTGAGCTGGACCCTTAGTTCCACGTCCAAGGACAGGTGACTGTGCCCAGGCCTGCGCGAGAGGAGGGAGGAGACCTGGTGGCTGTGGCCTGTCACAGCCTTGAAGGGATTCAGGTTAGAGCTCAGAAGCTTTCCAAACCTGCTTGTAATCAAACTCCCCCCCCTCCCAGCAAGCTGGGTGGGGATGTGGTAGAGGGAAGAACTGATGGAAGGAGGCCTGGGGTTCTCTCCAGTCTCCTTGGTGTGACCTTGGGCTGGTCCCACCCCTTCCGTGAGCCTCAATTTCCCCACCTTTAAAGCAAACTCCTCATCTTGACTCTGTGTACCTCCGGGGGGGCTGTGAGGGCCCCAAGAAAGGCCAGTCCTAGATGGAGACAGGAAAGGTAGGGCTTGGCAGGTGGGGCAGGGTGGTAGAGACTTGGTACTGAACCCCCAGGAGGGGCTTCCACCCAGGCTCTGCAGTCCCCTAACCCCTTCCTCCCTCTGTGCACCCCTCGGCCCAAGGGCCTTCAGAGACCATGCTGAGGGTCCCAGATATGGGTCACCCATGTTGACCTTTATCCTGGGGTTGCCCCCCACCCCACCCTATCCTGGGATCTACCAGCCCTTAGATGGTGGGCCCAGGCCCCCACTGCCTGGAGCACCCGCTGTCACCACCCCCATTCTGTGACACCCTGCTGGAGGACACTGGCCACAGGCTGTAAGGCGAGCAGGCAGCTACTCTGAGCCTTGTCCTGCAGAACTGGGACAATAGTGACAGCAGAGGAGCCCCCCACACTCCCAAGCCCCTTCCAGCGCCCTGCCCTGGCCGCCCGCCTCCGGGAGCCCGTCAGCCTGTGGAGGCAGCCCGACCCCCAGCCCCCTCCACTCATGCAAAGTACCAGCTTAGGGAGCAGTTGGGCTGTTCAGGATCAGAGAGGGAGGGTGTGCTGAGGAGGGGGGGCTTGGCGGCGAGGGGCCCTGGGGATTGGGAAGATGGGGGGACAGCGAGGGCAGGTGGGGTAACAGAAGCCGGGAAGCAGAATGCTGTGCTCTGGAATGAGGGGTGTCCATGGACCCAAGGGCCCAGGGGCAGATGCTCAGGGCTTGTCCTGCCCCTCTGCGACCCAGTCCAAGCCCTGAGCCCCTTCCCTCGGGTCCCCCACTTGCCCTGCTGCGTCCTGCTGAGGCTGGCACTGTGACCTGGATGATGTAGGCTGGACGGGCCCATGCCGAGCACCCTGAGCCTTCCAACCCTGTGGGTCAGAGAGATGTTGATTCTCCTGAGGGAGGAGGGCCGTGGGCACATGTCAGGCCCGGGCTGGGCGTTCTGGGTCCTGGGGTCGCACACTGGCCCCTCCGAGGTCGCTGTTGACCGGCTGCTTCTCCCTGCAGGTCTGGTGCCATGCCTGGTCACTCTAAACCCTAGGCCACATCTGGGCCATCGAAGCAGCCCCTGCTCACTTCAGGGGCACCCACTGCCCACTGCTCACCATGGCCGGGGACCGGCTCCCCAGGAAGGTGATGGATGCCAGGAAGCTGGCCAGCCTGCTGCGGGGCGGGCCTGGGGGGCCGCTGGTCATCGACAGCCGCTCCTTTGTGGAGTACAACCGTTGGCACGTGCTCAGCTCCGTGAACATCTGCTGCTCCAAGCTGGTGAAGCGGCGGCTGCAGCAGGGCAAGGTGACCATCGCAGAGCTCATCCAACCCACCGCTCGCGGCCAGGTACGGCGCCTGCCCTGCCCCTGCTCCCCGCCTCCCCACCCAGGCTCCGCCACCCCAGGGCCAGGGCTGAGCTCATCCAGCCAGGTGCGCAGGGGCTCATGCCTGGGGCAGCCTCCCCACCTCTGCCCTTGAACCCAAACGGGCTCCTCGGGGTCAGTGCTCAGAGCCATTCAGTCCACACCTGGCTGTTGCAGGGCAGCCCCCCTCCTGGAGCTTCCACCCCTCCCAGGGTCTTCTGACCTGGCTGGGTCCCCACTCAGCCCTGCGTGGAGCTCTCTGCACACACCGGACAAGGCCACGGCCCCAGGCCCAGCCCCAGCCCAGAGAGGGGCACCGAGTGGATGAGCGGGGTGTGACCATACCGGGCACAGGGTGCGCTGGGCACAGGTGGCAGATGGGCAGTGGGCCAGGATGGCGGCGGGTCAGGCACATACTCTGGTGGCTGTGAGGACTCAGAAGAGGACAGGAGGGTGGCCAAGGAGCTTACAATGAGCAGTCCGTGTCCCCAGCCCCCTGGTTCTTTCCCCTCTCGAGTCACCCAGAATTCTCTCTGTGACCCCTAAGAATATCTCGGGTCATCTGCAGTGGACAATCCTGTCTGTCCCAACAGCATCAAGTCCAGCTGGGGAGGGACAACTGGGCCAGAGCCCTGGGAAGACAGTGGCACCTCCAATGGGGGGGGTGACATGTCCAGCAACCTGCAGGTTGTGGGGGGTCTTGGTCATAGGCCACAAGCAGAGCTGGTTGTGAGAGGACCCAGGTGAGACGGTGGCCGCCTGTCGGGAGCCCCCCTCCCCACAGGCAGAACAGCTCCCTGCAGCCTCCACGAGGGGAATCCGGTCATTAATCACCCCCAGTGAGGACTCCCCACCAGGGCTCGATCCCATTGGCTGCTGGTGACATCATCAGGCCAGGGTTGGTGGCTCAGCTGGCTTAAGCGTTGAGCGTTGGGGGGAGGAAGGCATCAGCCTCCGTCTGAGCAAAAGCCGCTGAACATCTGGCCCCCAGGCTGGGCACTTGGAGGGGAAGGAGGGCAGGTGGAGCCGAGCCTCCAGCGGCTGCCTCCTGAACTGGGGGGGCTCCTGCTGCAGCCCTCAGTTTCCCTTAGCTGGCTGAGGTGCAGGGAGAGAACCCAGACTCAAAGGTACCCTGCCTTCAAATCCCCAAAGTATGCCTCCCGGGGACGCTGAGGACGGGTTTCCCTTTCCTTGGCCAACGTGGGAGCCAGCCCAGGCCGTGGCTGTGCGGTCCTGTTACCATGGGCCCTGCGTGGGCCTGCTAGAGACCTGTCACATTTGCTTGTGTCTCTTCCACGTGCGCCTGGCCCACAGTGGACACCCATAAGCATGCGTTCCCTTCACTCTCATACGTGGCTGCACTGGGGACCAGCGCCCCCCATCTCTGCCTGCTCTGAGGGCCTGGCTGTGTGGCCAGGGGCGTTTACACCTGTTTGGGTATAAGGTGGGTGGTTGGGTGCCTGCCCTCCGGTCAAGGCATCAGGGTGCCAGCAACCCCTCCATCCGGTCACCTGAGCCCCTGTCTGGAGGTGCCTTGACCTGTGCCCTCCCCTCCTGGCCCTCAGGTGGAGGCCGAGGAGCCGCAGCACGTGGTCGTCTATGACCAGAGCACCCGGGACGCCAGCGTGCTGGCCGCAGACAGCTTCCTCTCCATCCTGCTCAGTAAGCTGGACGGCTGCTTTGACAGCGTGGCCATCCTCACAGGTGAGCTCCCAGGGGCCTGGAGGGGTGCGGGACACCTCTCTCTGCCTCGCCCCCAGGCTGGGAAGCCCCCCTCCACACACACACACACACACACAGGCTCCACTGTGGTTCAGCTGGTTCCTTCCTCCTGTGGGCAGTGGCTGAGGCTCCTCTGTTTAATCCACCCCTTGGGACCCGGTGGTGGTGACTCTGGCTTGTCCCAGGGATGTGCACCCTCCCTGCCCAGGTCCAGGGCTTTCGTGGGTGCTCCTGACCCTGCCCTGTGTGTGCCAGGGGCTCTGGCGGGTGGGTGGAGTGTGCAGGAGGGTATAGAGGGTCACCCCACCATCACACAGTTGAGGGGCGTTTCTGCACAGGCGGCCCACCTGCCCTGAGTAGCGGCCGTGCACGGGCCCCGGTGGGGTGGTCAGTGGGCGCCGGGCTGGCCCTCCAGGACTGGTGTCCAGAGGCAGCACAGACTTTCACCACAGCCTGCGAGTGACGCTGTGGGCAGTCTCCTGACTGCTGTGGCCAGGCTGCTCAGGGCACACCTCTCAGAGGAGGAGGAGGTGCCATGGGTGGCCCGGCGTGGTGGCCCAGGTGTGCCTGCGGCCCTCTGCACGCGTGTCTGGTGCAGGGCCGGCACTCTGCAGGTCTGGGTCTGCGTGGTCTGTGCGTGGCTGTAGTGGCCAGCACCCGCCTGCTGGCGTGTCCGACCTCCGGTGGCCTCGTCGAGCTCGTCTGGGTGGGGTGTGGAATTTTCATCTACGTGGACCCATAAGCCACAGAATAGCAGACACTGATTGTGTCGCCACCCGGTTCGATTTGGGAGCTGAGTGGGTGGGAGTGGAGGGGGGAGAGGGGAGCAGTCTGGGCTTTTTACAGGTGTCCTGGGCAGAACAGGAACTCTGCCAGGGCCCAGCCAGGATCCCCAGGGGGTGCACATGCACCCTAGCATGAGTGGGAGCCACAGGGCCCCTGCCGGGAATCTGAGAAGAGCGTCCCAGGCTGGAGGGTGGGGTGGGGAGAGTGGGAAGCTCAGAGCCTCTAGTGGACTGTCTCCCCCTCTTCCCCCCGCTTTGGGGAGTGGGGGGCCTGGGGCCCCCTCACCCAACACTGGGCAGGGCAGGCATGGGCTAGGATGCACCTGGAGGGCTTACCTGGGACCCAGCTGTGCCCCATCTGGCCTTCTCTTCTCCCCTCGCTGCCCCACCTGCAAGGTTAGAGTATTTGGCCCGTTTCTCTGAGAGCCGAGGCAGGAAGAAGTCAGGACCCTTGTGGAATAAGGAGGGCTCTGGGGGCACCAGATCAGGACCCAGACGTGGGGAGGGCCTCCCGGCCTTGCCCGCAGCTCCCAGGCCGAGGCAAGCAGGTCCCCGAGCAGTGAGAATGGGAAAGACAGGCTGAGTGGGGAGGAGGGGTGCTGCCCACCCAGAAAGGGGGAGCTGGGGAACCCAGCACAGGGGTGGGTCAGCAGAGGCCAGAAAGGGGGGGTGTTGAGGGGCCCTGAGGAGCGCCAGGAAGGGAGGGAGGGCCCCCCACCTCATCACGGGGAGGTTGGCGCAGGGAGAGGGCGGTGAGGTCAGGCGCCCTGGGGCGCTGAATGGGCTGCTGGGACCCCCGCCCCCGCCCCCACCCAGCCTCGCGACCCAGACGTGGGGCGGGGGAGGGATGGGGCCGGGAGCCTGGCCCTTTAAGCAGCCGCAGGCCCGGCCGCGGTCGCCGTGCGCGCTGCGGGATGCGGACCGTGCGGACCGGGGATGCCCGCGGGTGCGCCCCGCGCCCGCCCACACGTCCCCTCGCGCCCTCGCTGGAGGCCGAGGCCGAGCAGCCCCTGCGGAGGCGGGCGGGACCCTGCCCGGGCGCGGCGCGGGGCCTCGGTCGGGAGCGCGCGTGGGGCGGCGCCGCTGAGCGCGCGGGTGGGCGCGCCGGGCACGCGCTTGCGCGCGAGCCCAGGATCTCATTGTGCGGGCAGCCCGGGCCCTGCGCGCGCCGGGGCCCCCGGGCAGGGCAGCGGGGCTGGTGAAGGGGGGCCTCCTGAAGGAAGGTGGCCTTAGGGATGCCTGGGGGGAGGGGCGCCTCCCAAGCCTGGGGTGCGGGGACCTGCGGAGGGTCCGGGTCTGCTGGCCCTGCTTCACTCCCCACCGCCCATCCCAGAGCCTGGGGGGGGGCCTGAAGCTGCCCAGGGGCTGGGTACCCTGCCAGACCTGGCATCCATAGGGGTTTGTAGGGGGCACCCCAAGCCGGTTGGCTCTACCCAGGGAGTCCTGGGGGCCTTTCCTGAGGATTGCAGCAAAGACAGGCAGATCCCTGCACCTGCAGAGAGACTAGTGGGACCCCCCCTTTGGCCAGGCTGTTGTGAACATGGAGGGTCCCCCGCTCTGGGTGGTGAGCAGGAGCTGACCACAGGACCCAGCTCGGCCTCCGAGCCTGGGAGCCTGGGAGCTGCAGCCGAGGAAAGGATGGCTTCTCCTCCAACGCTGGCACCTCCTCCCCAGCCCGGAGGTCCCTCATCTCCATGCCCCCCAAAAGTCAGGCCTTCGCTGGGGGCACTGGAAGCATCTGATTGGGGGATTGTACAAACTGGGCCCTGAGCTGGGCTGGGGTGAAGGCTGAGGCCCCCAGGCCTCTGTCCTTGGGAATCAGCCAGGTCTCTGGCATCAGCTGCTTCCTTCCACCAGGGCAGGAGAGAGCACTGGGGGGTCCTGGGGCCTGAGACCCCACCTCACTCTCCTGCCTCCTCCGGCGGGATGGGGTAGGCCTTGGCCCCATTGTCTCACGTGATGGGCTGGTCCACTAAGACCCAAAACAACCGCCCTTGGGGCTGGGAGCAGGGAAGGTGCCCTGGGGCTTGTGTCCCCAGAAGTGTGGTCAGCCCCAGGTCCTGCCCTCGTTCTACCAAGAGCTGGCAGCCCCTGGGCACTGCCCAGTTGCTGGTCCAAGTCAGTGGTCACCCAGCCAGGCCGGGTGTGAGCGAGTCTGTCCTGTGTGTCCTCACGGTCATCTTCCACGAGCCTTACTACCCTGGTGTGTGGCAGGCAGGAGGAGCAGCTCTGCCCTGGTCACTCACTGAGGCAGAGGGTACCCAGGAAGACTCCCACTCGGTCATTCTGGCCGGGGGGAGGGGCTCCCTCCTCCGACTCACGGCCCAGGACTCAGATGTGCTCTGCGGGCACAGTGGCAGGGCACGTGCCAGCCACATGTAGTCTGCGTGCCCGCTGCCTGCCCTGCATGCTCCCAGTCCCCAGGGTGCCCGGTTCCTTGGTCTTTGCTGGTGGAATGGAGCCATAACCGGAGCGCAGATGCCCCTGCGGGTTGTGCCAATTCCAGTGGGTGATGTCATGCCCAGGAGGAGGGGGAGGGCCTCCTCAGAAGCTCTTGCTTCCTGGTCCTGGCACCCAAGCCTGGCCTGGGGCTCCCAGCCAGATGGAGACAGGGAGGTATTGCATCAGCCCAGGGGGGAGGTGGAAGGCCCAGCCTGGCCCCGGCCACAGGTATGGAGAGGCTGTGTGATCCACACCCTCAACAGAAGCCACTCCCCCCCCAAGCACGGCCTCGGAGCCTGTCCCTGCCTGGGCCCTGCACGTGCTGAGCTGACCGCCGCCTCGGCCCCCCATTTTATGGGCATCACAGTGGCGTCCTCAGTGGGGCCAGCGCCTAAGTAGCGCGAGGAGGAATGTGGGCGTAGGAGAGGCCGTCACTGCCCACGGCACGAGCTTTGAGCTGCAGCCTGGTGAGATGGCCCCGCGGCACCCAGCACAGAGACCGGGCGCTCAGGCCACAGGGTCAGCCGTGGGGGCCAGGTCGGGTGTGGCTGGGACACAGTGGGGTCAGTGCCCTGGGCTCTCTCCTGCCCCAGCCAGCCCCCTGCCTGACTGCGCCCTCGCTCCGCCTTCTGCAGGGGGCTTTGCCACTTTCTCCTCCTGCTTCCCCGGCCTCTGTGAGGGCAAGCCTGCCGCCCTGCTGCCCGTGAGCCTCTCCCAGCCCTGCCTGCCCGTGCCCAGCGTGGGCCTGACCCGCATCCTGCCTCACCTGTACCTGGGCTCTCAGAAGGATGTCCTGAACAAGGTGTGTGCACAGGCCCGCGGGGGGGGGGGGGGGGGGCAGGAACCCAGAAGCAGCTCCTGGGCTTGTCTGGGGCTGGAAAGGAGCCGATGGCCTCTGTGTGGGGGGGGGGGGGTGGATGAGCGCCGGCTGGGGGCACTGGAGGACCAGAGGGGGCCTGGCAGGACCAGAGCCCGGCTGGGGGAAGGGCCCAGCAGGCCCGGGTAGAGAAGCAGCTCCCTGCCCCCTCGGCGGCAGAGCCCACATGCCAAACTGCTGATGTCACTGGGCCCCGGGCCAGCGCTGAAAGAACCCCGTGTTTTAAAAATGGTGACGGGGAAAGAGGGTAAAGCCACCGCCCAGGCAGCCCTAAAATCCCGGGACCGGCGGGCGGGGCTCCAGGACCCAGCCCCGCCCCCCACAGCTTCTGAGGCTCCGGGATCTGGGCCCTCAAGGGCCTGCCCAGCTGCAGGCCCTTCCAACCTGCCCTGCTGTCCCTGCAGGACCTGATGACCCGAAACGGAATAAGCTACGTCCTCAACGCCAGCAACTCCTGCCCCAAGCCCGACTTCATCTGCGAGAGCCGCTTCATGCGCATCCCCATCAACGACAACTACTGTGAAAAGCTGCTGCCCTGGCTGGACAAGTCCATCGAGTTCATCGGTGAGGGGCCCGGCCCCCCACTCCTGGGGGAGGGCGGGAGGAGGGGCGGGTGCTCAGGTGGGAGGGGCTGTTCCCCAACCAGCAGCTGGGATTATTAGCAGTTCTGAGGGAGGGTCGCGGTTCCCCACCTGGGGGAAGGGAGGAGTGGAAACCCCAGCACTCACCTGGTCCCCCTGCCCCCAGATAAAGCCAAGCTGTCCAGCTGCCAAGTCATTGTCCACTGTCTGGCTGGCATCTCCCGCTCTGCCACTATCGCCATCGCCTACATCATGAAGACCATGGGCATGTCCTCGGACGACGCCTACAGGTAGCCTGCCAGGCTTCCCTTCTGAGGCTGGAAACCGCCCCCTCTCCTCCGCTCTCTACCTCCTGGCATCAGAGTGGCCCGCGGTTCAGGACCCCCTGGCTGGGGAAGGGGAGGGGGAGGCCTGGATCCGGCCCCAGCACATGCGGGTCTGCACAGAAGCCTGGGTGCCCAGGAGTGGGCAGTGGGTGCAGGGGAGAGGCGGGTGGGCAGCCTGGCCTGGTGGGAAGCCCTGTGGCCACCCAGCCGCCTCTCGCCCCAGGTTTGTGAAGGACCGGCGCCCGTCCATTTCGCCCAACTTCAACTTCCTGGGCCAGCTGCTGGAGTATGAGCGGAGCCTGAAGCTGCTGGCCGCCCTGCATGGCGAGGGGGCGCCCCTCCCGGGGACGCCCGAGCACCTCCCGGGCCCCGCGGCCCCACTGCCGCCACTGCCACCACCTACCTCAGAGAGCGCTGCCACCGGGAGCGCAGCGGCCAACTCAGCCAGGGAGGGCAAGCCGAGCGCGGGCAGGGAGCCCCCGTCGCCCGCCCCGGCCCCGGCCACCAGCGCCCTGCAGCAGGGCCTGCACGGCCTGCACCTCTCCTCCGACCGCCTCCAGGACACCAACCGCCTCAAGCGCTCCTTCTCGCTGGACATCAAGTCGGCCTACGCCCCCAGCCGGCGGCCGGAGGACCCCGGGCCCCCTGACCCCGGGGAGGCCCCCAAGCTCTGCAAGCTGGACAGCCCGTCAGGGGCCGCGCTAGGCCTGCCCTCGCCCAGCCCCGACAGCCCAGATGCAGCGCCCGAGGCGCGTCCGCGGCCCCGCCGGCGGCTCCGGCCTCCAGCAGGCTCCCCAGCGCGCTCCCCAGCGCATGGCCTCGGCCTAAACTTCGGGGACTCCGCCCGGCAGACTCCACGGCATGGCCTCTCTGCCCTGTCGGCGCCCGGGCTGCCTGGCCCAGGCCAGCCGTCCAGCCCCGGGGGCTGGGCACCTCCCCTGGACTCCCCCGGCACACCGTCGCCCGATGGGCTCTGGTGCTTCAGCCCCGAGGGCGCACAGGGCGTTCGGTTTGCGCCCCTCGGCCTGGGAGGCGCGCAGGGCAACGGTGGTGGCGACTTGCGGCGCAGGGAGGCGGCCAGAGCCGAGTCCCGGGACCCGCGGACCAGCTGGCCCGACGAGCCAGCCCCAGAGACGCAGTTTAAGCGTCGAAGCTGCCAGATGGAGTTCGAGGAGGGCATGGTGGAGGGGCGTGCCCGCGGCGAGGAGCTGGCCGCCCTGGGCAAGCAGGCCAGCTTCTCGGGCAGCGTGGAGGTCATCGAGGTGTCCTGACGGCGGCCAGGAACGGCCCCTCCGTGGGGACCCAGCGCCCCAGAGCCCTCCGCTGCCCTCGGCTGGGCCGCCAGCAGCCGGGCCCACTATAAATATATATTATATATAATGCAAAGAAAGGTAAATGGTTTTACTGCGATTTTTATCGAGAAGTAAATATTTCGATTTTTTATTTATTGAAGCTGTTCATTCTGGCAATGACTTGGCAACCGCGAGGGTGGTCCTCCGAGCTCTATTTTTAGTCTGGTATTTAAACTGAGACACGTTTTTAAGCAATACGAGGCCACCTTCAGGCGCAAGCTGGGGTGCCGGGCCTGGGGGGGTCCCCTCCCCGCCACCCCCATCCCCGAGGAAACACTGCTGACCATTGCAAAGAGGCTGCCGAGCTTTCATGCACTTTTTACTTAAGAAAAAGGGGGAAAAAGAAAAAAAAAAAACTTTGCCACACACTGAGCCGCAGAAACTCTGTGCCTGCCCTCCCCACCCACCCTCCCCCCTTCCTTCTCGGCTCCTTTCTTGGGCTCTGCACCAAAGCCATAGGAGCTGTGGTCCGGGAGTCCCTGCCACCCCCTGCCAGCCTCGGGCACCGTGTCTTGGTGCCAAGGAGGGCACTCCCACTGCCCGTCTCCCAGGCCCAGGCCTGGCAGGTGTTGACCGGCACTGGGCCCGCCAAGGCCAGGGTGTGCCAGGGGCTGGGGTAGAGAACAGGGTAGGACTTGGTGAAGGGGACTCTTGAGTGTCAGATGCTCTGGGTCGCAGAGCAGGGATGGAGGTGGACTGCCCCCCACTCCTGCCCCAGCCCAGCAGGGCTGTTCAGAGGAGGCTGCGCCCCTCCCTTTGCTCTGCGGGTGTCCCCCGAGCTCCACCTGCAGGTGGGGGAAACCCAGGAAGAGGAGCTTGGCCTCTGGGGTGTCTGGCTGGTGGGAGGAGCTGGGCTGGTCCGCGCTGGCACCACTGGTCAGAGGGCAGATGGCTTTAGGGTCTTGTTCTGGGCTCTTCCCTCCACCAGCCCCGCCCGAGGCCAGACTTGGAAGTCAGGAGGGGCCGTGCGGAGCGGCTGCCATGCAGAGGGCGGGCCCTGAAGCACCTGTCAGACCCTATGCTTGTGTGTGTGTGGGGGGGGTCCTCGGCTCTGGGAGAGCCAGCTCCAGGCAGATGTAGGACGTGTCCCCCCATGTCTGCCCCACCCCCAGATGGGCCTCAGAGGAGAGAAACCCCCTGCACACCCCTTCCCCGGGTAGTTCTCCCCTCCGAAGTCTCCCGGTACCTTCAAGGCGATGCGCCAGTCCCCACCTCAGATGGCTTTTGTCCCAGTGGGGCCAGCCTGGGAGTGAGGGCACCCACTCCGCGTATTGGGATCCAAGGTTTTTGGAGGCAGGAGTAGATGTCCCCCATGACCTTCAGAAGTCCCAGAGTCTAGGAGTTGGGGCCGGTCTCCTCGGGAAGAGGCCAGGGGCTTGGCGGGCGGGGTGGCCCCGGTAGGACCGCGTCCTCAGGCAGGGTGGGATGTGCCTGCCCACCCAGCCGCCTCTCCGGCTGTTTCTATTTGTCCTTCTTTGCGCCCACAGCCCTGTGTCCCTGTCATGCCTCCTTTAAGCGGAAGTCCTGTTCCTGTTCTCTCTGTCCCCACCCTGATCCCCAAGAAATAAGCTATCATTGTTGTATTTGCAATCTATGGATTAGAGGTTTAAGTATTTATTATTATTGGTTATTTACTATTATTGTTGATTATGTAAATTTGCCTCCTGTTTGTCTGTCGGGTTGGGTTTCTGAGGTGATGCTGCTGCGGAGGATGCACTGGCCCCCCCTCCGCGCCCCACCCCTGTGCTGTCCAGGAGACAGTGGTCTGGGCCACTGGTTGGGCCCGGCGCTCTGGAGGCGGGCCCGGCGGCCGGTCCTCCCCTCCCTCGCCCTTTCTGCAGGCTGCAGCAACTCTCACGGCTTCTGTCCTGGAGGGCAGGGGGGCTCTTGCTCTTGAGGCGCTGGTCACCCCAAAGTGAGCAGCTGCAATGCAGGAGAAGGTCCCCTTGTGTGCTGGAGGGGGGGCCCTCCCTGGTCATTTCCACCCCCTGCTCCAGGCAGGGAGGGGGGGCCTCAGTCCTCTCTACCCTCCTGCCCGCCCCCCCACCCCTACGCCCTGGCCTTGGGATGGCCCCAGAATGGATCGGCCCCCTCCTGTTATCTGCTGGAAAGTCCAGCAGCGTTAGACGCGGCAGGTCTCCCCCTGCACGGCTCCCAGTCTCTCTGGACTGGGCCGGCTGCCCACCGCCCCTGCCTCAGACCCCCTGCCTCAGCGCGGCCACACTCTCTGCTCCTGCCCTGTCCCCTTCTTTTGTATTTGGAAAAAACGTGTTGTAATAAATCCTGAGATGGATGTTTTCTCCGAGCCTCTGGCTGCCTCTTTCATCAGGCTGGCGGTGGGAGGGCGGGGAGGGCTCCTGGAGGCCCCTCTGAGGCCAGGAGGCTGGGGTGCTGGGCCTGGAAAGCTGGATTGCCGGGACCCTAGAGGGCAGAGGGCAGAGGGGGGGTCGGGCAGGGTGGGGCATCACTGGAGGGGGGCAGGGTGTGGAGAGGGCCAGGCGCGCACCTCCGCTGCGCCCCCCGATGGAGAACCTCGGTACTGCCGGGGAAGCCTTAACTAGCTTAGAACCACATAAAATAAACTTAGAACCACATAAAATAAAAACTCAGTTTGCCCTTCAGCTGCCCCTGCCCCGCTCCCCAGGAGTGACCCCTGGGCGTGACTGGATGCAGGCGCCTCGTGTCCCACGTGGGCACATTCCCCACAGTGGCTCTTCCTTTCATCAGAAATGGGGTCCAGCTATCTAGGGTCTGCAGCCCCCTTTTTAAACAGTATGTACGTGATTTATCAAAATAACATGTTCACATGGTACCAGGGCCTCTGGTGTTGCCCCCACCAGCGTCCCCAGCACTGGGTTCCTCTCCCCGGAGGCAGCCCCGGGCCGCCTGGGGATTCCTACGCTGCTCTCCCAGGACGGGCTTTCAGACAGGCCTGCCCTGGGTCACTCCCAAGTTTGCCTGGCGGTTACCATAACAGGGCTCCTATGCTGGACACCCACTGTGTGCCCGGCACCCCTCCAGGTATTTCCCAGGCAGCGCCAAACAGGCCTGCGCCTTTGACCCCATGTCCTGCAGCAAATACCGCAGGAGACCTCAGAGGGGCCTGACCTTGGAGGCTTGGCTGCTTCTCCTAGGACCCTTCCCGCTTTCCGAGCAGGCCAGGCTGGCAGCCCACACCCGCGACGCCGACCAGGCCCGTGTGCGCACGTGTGTCTGTGAGAGCACGTGCGAGCGGGTCAGCGTACACACATCGGGGCTGCGGGAGGAGCCCGGGTCCTTGAATCCTGCATCCTTGAGAGTTCTCGGAGGCTGGAAGCTAGAAACAGGGCTGGCTCCAGCGGAGCTATTTTTAGCTCAAGAACATCTATTTATAACTCTGGCAGCCCCTTGGAGTCAATAAAAGGAGAACTGGAAAAAGCTGGTGGCTGCCTCCAGCAGCAGGGAGGTGCTCCCCCACCCCTAATGCTCCTGAGTACCTGCGGCTGTGGGTGGTGGGGTGACCCCCTGGGGGGCAGATGGCCTTGGACCCTGGGGCAGTGTAAGACTGAGTGGGGGTGGGGATCACTGACCGAGTCCACCAGGCGCCTGGAGGTCGGTTGGTCCAAGGCCTACACCGAGCAGGTAGGCAGGCAGCCCACTGGAACCCGGTGGGCTGGCCTCCACCTGTTCCGGCCCCCACACTGTCCTAGCGTGACACGGGGTCTCCGGAACACTGGGCACCCCTGCTTCCACCTCTGTGTCTGCCCCACTGCAGGCCAGGAGCCGTAGGTGCTTTAGGGTTCGGGGGGGGGGGTGGGTAGAGGGTGGGTACAGGGCTGTGTTGTGTGGGACCCGGCCTGTTGATGGTGATGCTACTGTTTAGGAGGCCCGGGTCACTCTCCTGGGTTCCCCCACAGCCATTGCCCCAACCAGAGCCAGTGCTGCGGCTGCCGGCCCCGCGGTTCTTACTATGACTACAAGACAAACCTCAGCAGCAGCTGTTGGGGAAGTTTGAAAACACAGGTTTATTAGGTCCGGAGGGTCCACCTGGAGCCCAGGGCCACACAGTGAGGCGGACGGGGCAGCATGGCCGGGGCTCTGCCTTTATTGGGGTCAAGGGTGGGTGCCTAGGGTTTCGCAGGTTCACTCCTTATTGGCAAAGTTAAAACACAAGAGCAGGAATTAAGGTTCAGGAGGGAAAAGCAGGGTTACTCAGGGCTTCAGGGATGGGGTGGCCGGTGGAGCCGGCCATGTGTTTACGGGTGATGGATGCCTTTGAGATGGGGCCTCAGCAACCAGAAGCTTCATGTCAGGCACTTACACTAAACGTGTGGGTGGGTAGATGGCAGAGTGAGCGGGTGGGTGGATGGGAAGGAGGGTGGGTAGACGGATGGACGGGCGGGTAAGTGTTGGGTGGGTGGCTGATTAAGGACTGGAGGGGTGAGTGGGGGGGTGCGGATGAGTGGGTGGGCAGATGGAAGGATGGGGTGGGTAGGTACAGTGGTCCCTCGGTTTTCGAATGCAATCCGTTCCGGAAGACCGTTCGAGTTCTGAAACGTTCAAAAACCAAGAGCTCAACAACCGGCAGCTGGGCCTCGGGATCTTGCCCTCAGCGGGAGCCGTGTGGTGTGTTCAGCTTCCGAGGCGTTGACTTCTGGGTTTACGGCGTTTGGAAACCGAAATGTTCGTCCACGGAGACATTCGGACACCGAGGCACCACTGTAGTTGAATGTGTGGATGGGTGGTTGGGTGGATGGGTGATGGGTGGATGGGTGGTTGGGTGGATGGGTGATGGGTGAGGAGGTGGATGGGTGATGGGTGGATGGGTGATGGGTGGATGGGTGGTTGGGTGGATGGGTGATGGGTGATGGGTGAGGAGGTGGATGGGTGATGGGTGGATGGGTGATGGGTGGATGGGTGGTTGGGTGGCTGGGTGATGGGTGAGGTGGTGGATGGGTGATGGGTGGATGGGTGATGGGTGGATGGGTGATGGGTGATGGGTGGGTGGATGATGGGTGGATGGATGATGGGTGGATGGGTGATGGGTGATGGGTGGATGGATGATGGGTGGATGGGTGATGGGTGGATGGGTGATGGGTGGATGGATGATGGGTGGATGGGTGATGGGTGGATGGGTGATGGGTGATGGGTGGATGGGTGATGGGTGATGGGTGGATGGGCAAATAGGAAGTGGGTGGGTGGATGGATGGGTGGGTAGCAGGATGGGGTGGGTGAGTGGATAGGAAGTGATGGCTGGGTAAATGGGGGAAAGTAGGGAGGGCGGGAGAGTGGATGAACAGCAGCATTTTACTACATTCTGTCCCTCTGCTCGTCGGCCTTATGTTAAAGCTGCGCTCTGCCCTGGCCGGCTTGCTCAGTGGTTAGAGTGCCAGCCCGTGGACTAAAGGGTCCCAGGTTTGATTCCGGCCAAGGGCACGTACCTCGGCTGCAGGCTCCATCCTGGCCACGTGCTAGAAGCAACCAATAGATGTGTCTCCCTCACATCGAAGTGTCCCCCCCCTCCCCCCCGTGCACTCTCACTGAAAAAAGCAATGGAAAAATACCCTTCAGAGAGGATTTAAAGAAGAGCGTTCTTACCCGCAGGCTCCCACTGGACCAGAGAAAGGCACTCCCTGCTGACAGGAGGTGCCCAGGGCATAACCAATGAACCGAAAACTGTGAGGCTCCGAGCTGGACACCACCCGAGAAGCCCAGTCCAACCCTCCCCGGGGCCCAGGGAGGGGAACTGACTTCTCCAAGGTCCCTCAGAGAGTTGGGGGTAGACTCAGTTCCCTAACCTGCAGGCTGGGCTCTGCCTGGCTGAGCAGTCCCTGCAAGTGTCCTGGAAGGGGCTGCCTCAGTGGCCGCTCAGGCCCCTTGCCACTCAGACAGACCGTGCTTCTGCGGATGGACTTGTCCAGGTCCTCTGCCCTCAGACCCGAGGGACTCCAAGTAGGGAAGAGAGAGGAGGGCCGGGTCTCTGGGAGGCTCGGGCAGCACGGGGCGCCTGGAGGCCAGGCTGTATTTGGAGAGGCGGGGGTGCAGAGTGCTGGGCACTGGACAGACAGGCATGTGAGTGACCCGATTCCTGGTAGGGCTTCTGCAGGGGGCCTCCTGCAGCTGGCAGAGCACCTGGGGAGGCGCATGTATCCCTCCCAGCTGGCGGGGCTCATGCGCCCACCCCCCAGAGGCATCTCACCCATTTTGGCGAAAGGGGGGGCTCGAGGTCTAGGCTGCTAAGGCAGTCCCTGGGCCTGCTCCCAGCTCTGGGCTTGGGGGGGGTCTCCAGACGAAGGGTCTTTTATGAAGGAGCGGCCAGGCCTGAGGATGGGGGGGAGGCTTTATGAAGGAAGTAGGGGTCAGAGGGGAGGGCAGGGGGAGAAAACAAGGCCGAGATAGGGGGCCGGTTCCCAGAGCCCAGAGTGAATCCTGGTGGGGCTGGGGGAAAGGCCAGTGTGCCCCCCTCCCCACAGGCCACAGGGCGGGGCAGGCCTTGGGCAGCGCCAGGCAGGGAGCTCCCCTCACCTGTCTTGTCCTGAGGAACTTCTGGGGAGGGGCTGGGAGGGCGAGGGGAGGGGTGGCAGGGGAAGGGCTCCACCCAGCGGGAAGGGGTTCTTTGGTGAGGGAATTCCATTCCAGAAGGTGGGGGAGGGCGGGGCGGAGGGAGCCACTGTGCAGCCCCGCAGACGGCTGTCTCCAGACCCAAACTTGAGAGAGCAGCAGAGGCCTTTCCTCAGGGTGGCCCAGCAGGGGTTTCGGGGCACAGAAGGAAAAGCTGCCCTTTACCCCTTCCCTGCCACGAATGAGGTGGGCGCTGGTTCTCCCATCCCCACCCTCAGCAGGTGCGGTCCTTCAGCTCCTCCCTGGTACCCCAGCCCCAGCTCCGGGGCGCTCCTTCCAGCACACACACCTGGCGCCAAGGACCCGGCAGGGCAGGTGGTGCCAGGACTGAGGTGCGGGGGGGTGGCACCATGGGCATCAGGGCCAGCAGAAGCCAGACTCGCCTGATGCAATTGGCAGACGGATGTAGCTATAAATAGCCAAGGAGACCTTGAAATAGAGGTGGGGGGAAGAGAGGGCCGGGAGGGGCTGGAGCCCTGGAGCCCAGTCTGGAGGAGAAATGGCCCAGCACCTGCCACCTAGGAGCCCCATTCTCCAGCACCCCGCCCCTGGCCCATGGGGTGTTCCCACGGGGAAATATCTGGGGAAGGGAGGTGAAGTCAAGAACTCTGCCGGCCGGCCGAGGCGGTGACTGGGAGTGGAGGAAGGTGTGAGGGACAGGTAGGGATGGGGACCTGGGGCCTTCTGTCCCAGGTGGCCTTCGAGCAGAGTGGCCCCTGCTCCTCTGTCTCCCAGGAAGAGTTGACCTGAGATTCCTGCCGCTCCTTCCTCCACCCCCACCCCAGTCAAGCCCCCGGTGCTGGAGACCCTCCAGCCCTCACAGGCACCCCGGGGGGGGTGGGTGTCAATGAACACTGGCCGGCCCTGTGGCAGGAAGAGGGCTCCCTTGGTGCACCTTGACCGCACCATCCAGTGGGAGCCTCCCTGACTGGGAGGAGACTCAGAGGCATTGCCTACCTGCCCAAGGACACCCGCCGCCCAGGCTGATGGGGGAGACCCTGGGGACCTGGAGCCTGGGACCCTGGGACCCTGGGACCCTGGCTGCTGGCGCCCGAGGTCTTTCTGCTCAGTCCCCTTTTCTCCCCCTGCCCAGTCATCTGGGGGCTTGCGGACCTAGGCCAAGACTGGGCAACGGCAGGCCTGCAGGCCTGAGCCCACAGTGGGCAGGTTTCCACAGGCTGCCCACCCAGAGGTCAAGGAGAGAGTCCCAGGGGCCTCCCTGAGCCCCCGCCAGCCCCGGTGGCGCCAGCCCCGGCTCCCAGCCCTCACCCTCTCTGAGGTTCCCCCACCCGGGCGCCCGCCCCTCTTTGCCCCCCATTTCCGCTGGTGGGGAGCCCGGGGCGGTGTTTCGGGCGGATAGAGAGCGTGGGGAAGGCGCGGGCCGCTGATAAGGCCCTTCCCCTGGAGTCATCGCGGGCAGGAAACTGCAGGCGGGGCAGGATTTGGGCAGCAGGGCGGGGTGCGGAGGGCAAGCTCGGGGCGCTCAGGTGGCCGACAGCCCCTCCCGTTCCCGAGGCCGAGGTCCCCGCGGGGAACCGGCTGCTGCGCCTCCAGCCGGGGGAGGGGGCGCGGTCCCGCCGGGGCCGCCCAGGTGTAGGGGCGCCCAGGTGTAGGGGCGCCCAGGTGTCGCTGCAGCGGGCGCGGCGGGTCTCTGGACCCCCCGGGAAGAGCTCCCATCACACCCCGGGGCCCTGCCCGGCTCCCGGGAGACCAGACCCCGCCCAGCCGCGCGCGGGGCCAGGCCCCGGCTTCCCGGGAGGAGCCTGGGCGCGGTGGGCGCGCCGCGCGGCTGGCGATGAGCTCACGCCGGGAAGGCCGCGCCCTCTCCCGGCCGCGCCCGCGGCAGCCGGCGCCCTTCATCCTCCGCGGCCGCGCCGCCGCCCCCGGCTCCCGCCCCGCGCGCGCCCTCGCAGGGCCCGGCCCGGGGCGCGGGGCGCGGCGGGCACCTGCTGGGCGCCGGAGCCCGAGCTCTCCGGGGCCGCGTCCCCCGCCCGCACGTCGTGGCCCCGGGTGGGCAAACACCTGCCGGGTGGGGCGGGGCGAGCGCCCCTCCCGAGCCGGCCCCTCGTTTGCGCTCCGCTCGGACTCGCGCGCCGCCCGCCCGCCCCGCGCGCCGGAGCCCCGAGGGCCGGGCAGCGCGGCAGCGCCACCTGCTGCCCGCGCCGGGGAGGACGGACGCCGCGGGCCGGAGGAGCCCCGCCCGGGCTCTGTACCCCGCCTGGGGGGCCCTGCAGGCCAGGAGGACCCGCGGCTCCAGGTCGTCAGCCCCGCGCCCCCCACCGCCCTGCTTCTGAGACCCTCCACTTGGCTTGTCCGCAGCCTTAGCTGCCCGCAGCCTGCACCTGCTCTGAGCCTGCCCACCCCCAGGTCAGCCCCGCCGGTGGCTCCTGAGACACGCAGGTGCAGTCACTGCCCCAGCCGTCCATTCCGCCAGACTTCATCCTTGAACTTCAGACCCGGGGTTGCCAAGCTGCTGGGTGCTGCCTACAGTCCAGCTGGTATCGCAGCACCTGCAACTCCCTCCCTGCCCCTCCAGGTGTCAGCGCAGGGAGGGAGGCAGGGAGGGAGGCAGGGAGGGAGGGAGGGAGGGAGGCAGGGAGGCAGGGAGGCAGGGAGGGAGGCAGGGAGGGAGGGAGGGAGGCAGGGAGGGAGGGAGGGAGGCAGGGAGGGAGGGAGGGAGGGAGGGAGGCACGCTCTCCCCAGGACCCTGGGAAGCCCCTCAGCAACCCGCCGGGGAACAGGCTTGTGCTGCGGGTCTGCAGAGCCAGCCTCCGGCCCGGCTGGCCCACCCGTCTGGGGTCTTTGCACCAGGTTGATTAGGAAACGCCATCTTCTCACCTGGCTGCCCCGCAGGATCTCCTGAGAGCATCTTCAAGTGCAGGTCCCTGGGCTCCACCCAGACCTTACAGAGTGAGGCTCTAAGAGGAACAGGGCCCAGGAATCTGTATTTCCAACCTATTGATGGGAGATCTAGTGACCCTGCCCACTGGATAGAGGGGATGGGAGGGAGCGGGAGCCGGCCATGGAGGGTCCAAAGGAGAGCTGAGTCTCCTGGCTCCTCCCAGGCCCCCTCCTTCCACTGCCACCTGCCAGGGGCCGTGGCCTAGGGACCCTAAGCCTGACGTGCCCCAGCCAACCTGGAGACTGGGGCTTGAGAGGGGTGTGTGAAACAGCGGGGGTTGGGGGGAGCCCTGAGAAGGCAGTGGCCCTTAACCTCTGACCCTAGGCACCTCTAGGCTCTGTTGAAGCCCAGTCATGACATTTCCACTGGCTGGGCTGGGGAGGGGTCCTGTGAAAGCCCCTGGAAGGGTGGGTGAAAGGCAGTGACACCTGTGTAGCCCCCCTCACCTTGCCCACCCTGTTCCTCCCCCTCAGGTGTTACCGGGTACCCCACCCCACCCAGCTGCAGAAGGGAAGGAGGAAGGACATGGAGCGCCAGGAGTGAAGCAGTCAGGGTGGCGGTGCCTGGTGGTGATGAACCCAGAAGCACTCGGCTGAAATTCCTTCCAGGTGCGACCTGGGCCAGGTGGCTCAGGCACACCTGCAGACAGGGACACCCAGGCCCCCCCGAAGGGTGCCACGAGGAGGCCCTGCGTCCTGCGCATGAGGTGATATCGATTATTAGTGTCCCTACTGAAACTTTAGCCCTGAGCCCTGGTTGCCCCACGGGCACCAGTCCCCCCCACTCCCCGCCCCTCCGCAAGAGCCTAAGCCAAATGCCCATAAAAGGGGCTTTTCTCCTCTCCGGGGGCAAGGCGCTGAAGCCTGCCATCTCTCCAGGCAGCTCAGCCCTTCTGCCGCTGTGGAAAGGAGGCCACTCTGCAGGCTGCTCCCGGGGTGACCACCTCCACTGTCCTCTCCAGGCCCCGGGAGGGCAGCCCCTATGGGAGGCAGGGCAGGTTGGGAAGGTGGAGGCTTGGGAGCAGGTGGCTCTGGAACCCCAGCTCCCTACCTGCTGGCGGCAGGGCCTGCGACAAGTCCCTGCATGGTAGGAGCCTGATTATCACTGTCCCCAACAGCGTGAGGCTACGTTAGGAGCCTGTGCAGAGCAGTGGCCCAGTGCGGCTGCGTGATCACATCTGCGGAGTTTGCAGAAGGCTCCAAAGGGCAGATGCCCTGGGAGGAAGAAGTCAGGGGCACGCGTGGGCCACCCGGGGACTGGCTTTCCCAAGGGCCTTCCCCAGAGCAGAGCCCAGGCTTCTCTGAGACCAAGCAAAGGGGCTGCCTCCCCTGGGCTGGCCCTCTGTGCTGCCCGGCGCTGCTGACGCTCACCCTCAGCCTCAGCCCCACGTGGGACTGTCCCCAGCACAGGAACCAGCTCAGGAGGCGAGAGTGACCCATTGTTCTCAGGCCTCCGGAGTGAGAGAGGATGTGTGTCACGAGGCGTGCCCCATGCCAAGGCCTCCTGGCGGGCAGCTGGCAGGGGAGGGATACTCTGCACTGACTGACTGGCCACGTCCCCCATTGGCTGTGGGAGGAAGGGAAGGCAGCCGGAGGCGGGCCCTCTGCCCCCCACCACCATACGGCGATGAGGGGGCCTGTGGATGGGGGTGGGGGGGTCAGTGGGGTTGTGGGACAGACAGGGTCAGGCCAGAGGCCCGGGAAGAGAAGGGAGGACTGGACAGGGCTCAGCCTGCGTCCTGGGTCAGGCATTGATTGGAGAGTCACCTTTGCCCCTAAGACTCGGCCATGCAGCCACCCTTTTCCTGGAAGCCTCAGGGTCCACCCCACAGTGGAGCACAGCTTCCTTGGGGAGATACCTGCAGGTCCTGCCTTCACGGGGTCCCCAGTCCAAAGCAGAGCATCATTGGGAAAGCCAAGCCCCCCATTTCCCTGGCTCGGCAGCTCCAGGAGCCCCTGGCAACCTGGGCAGAGGCAGGTGCCTGCAGGACAAGCAAGGCTGAAGGCTGGAGCCCAGGTTGGTCTCCTCGGGCTGCGGTAACAAGATCCCACAAACCGAGAGGCTTAGAGCAGTAGAAAGGTCCTATCTCAGTTCTGGAGGCCGGAGCCCACCATGTGTGGTGTCAGCAGCTGGTGGCGATCTGAGCCCGGAGAGGACCTGGCCCAGGCTCCCCTCAGCTGCAGCCGCCAGCTTCTCCCTGTGGTTCCTCACAACCGCAGCCCTCTGTGCTCACCCCTCTCTGGGCCGCCTGTTCCCCTCGTCGTAGGGTACCAGTCAGTACCCTGGATTAGGGGCCCACCCTTCCCCAGCAGGAACTCATCTTAACTAACTTAATCTGCAATTACCCTATTTCCAAATAAGGTCACATTCTGAGGCAGTAGGGGTTAGGATGTCAGTGTATCTTTTTAAAAAAAACTATTTTTTTAAGTTAATTATATTATTTTTTACTTATATTTGTTTATTATTTCAGAGCGAGGAAGGGAGAGGGAGAGAGAGAGAGAAACATCAATGATGAGTCATGGATCAGCTGCCTCCTGCACGCCCCCTACTGGGGATCCAGGAGCCTGCAGCCCGGGCCTGTGCCCTGACTGGGAATCGAACCGCGACCTCTTGGTTCATGGGTCCATGCTCAACCATTTCGTCAGGGGAGGGGGCACAATTTGACCCCTGACACCCAGCCTTCCTGGTCCCTACCACTGGTGTGACTTCTCTCCAGGGCGGGGGGGGGGGCAGGAGGAGGAAGTAGATGTAGGCGGAGGGCAGGTAACTTACTACCTCTGGCCAGTGCTCCCTGCTGGCGCTGTTCCCATCTAACGAGCAAGGGCCCCCTGCGCGGACGCGCATTGAACGTGCCCACACTGAGAAGGGGTAGCCGAGGCTGCAGACCAGGCAGCTCTGCCACTTGGCACTTACGAGTCACCAGGTGCATGGAGACCTCGGCAAGTGCCAACAGAGAACGGGGCAGGAGGGCCCCGGGCTACTGGAGCACAGCCATATCGTCTCAGGAACTAAACCGTGATTCTTTGAGATGCAGGCTTTGGCTTGCCACTGGGCTCCACCTCACACTGTGCACAGACCACGGGATACCAGGTGCCGGTGTGATCCGAACAGCCCACTGCAGATGGGGTGACGTGATGCCATAAAGTGGGGTGTGCCCAGCAGCACCCTCATCAAGGGGCCAGGGATCGGCCTTGAGCCCAGGGAGGCTCCGTGAACAGGTGGGTCACACTCCAGAGGCGCCCAGCCATGCCTCTCCCCACCCCCCCGCTTCCCCCCCGCCACCCTACACCTGTGGCCTCAGGAAGTTTCCTATGACACACCTGGCAACACTTTTCTCATTATACTAATAAAGAGACTGAGTCACAGGGATGTTAAACACGTTGTCTGAGCCACCAGCCAGTAAGTGGAAGAGCTGGGATCTGAACCCCAGACTACGGAGGGGACATAGGGTTGCTGGTACGCAGTGGGGACAGGAAGGAAGATGGATGGGACCCAGGGGGTTGCCTGAAGCACTTCCTAGGACTAGCTAATGGAAGATTAGGAGCCAGGTGCCGGCAGGGTCACCAAGGCCCCTGCTCCTCGGGAACGGTGGTTTGGGTCACTGTGCCAGGCAGAGACCCAACCTGCCGGGGGGGGGCGGGGGGGCTGGCCGACAGCAGAGTGAGCATGGATGGGGGAGGGAGACCCCAGCACGTGTCTGCAGGCTCTTCCTTTCTGAGCCACCCCGCAGGGAATGGGTTCCCTCCTTTCCCTGGTCTCTCCTCACTGTTTTATCTCACGCGGTTGCTGGTGGCAGCCTTGGCAGTTTCCGCCATGAACGTCACAGTCAGGAAGGAATGAAGGGAGAAGGGATGTCTCCCAGCATCCTGGCAGCCGTGGGTGACACTCGGGCTGGCCTTTAGGGAAGGGTGAGCAGCGTTTCAGGCATATAAAGGGCAGTTGCAATTAGGTGGGCAGCATGGGGCGGTTGTTTTTTCCCTCTTTGGACGTGCAGACGGAGGAAGAACGGTGTTCGTTAGAGCCAAGTAGCCAACTCGGGCGGACTGACTTCCTTCCTAGGAGTCCCCCCTGCAGCTCTCACTCTGGAAGCTGCCAGCCTCTGGTGCAGCCGGGGGCAGGCAGCCGACCTAGGTCTCCCCGGTCAGCCGGCTGCCCGGAGTCCCCTCCAGCAGCTGGGCAGCCGCAGGGCAGCTCTGCTCCGGGGCCATGCCCAGCCTTGCGCCCAGGGGCGTTGGTTTCTGGCACCAGCCGTGGCAGCAGTGACCGTCTCCATCACCCCAGTTCTGCGGCTCTCAGATGGCAGGAAGGGCTCGGCTGAGACTGGCACAAGGGTCTCTGTCCCTCACACATCTAGAACTCGGGGGGAAGGCGGCCAGAGGCTGGCTGGAGGCCCCTGTGTCCGGAGGCCCGGAGCCTCTCCCTGGGCCTCGGGAGGGAGGCCTCCCCAGCAGACCTCTGGCTCACTCCTGCTCCATAGGCGCCCCTGGCCCCCGGTGCTGCCAGGAGGCGAGGATGGCCAGGGTCCACCTGCTGGCCTGCACCCCGGGGGGACAGCAGGAGGCCTCGGCCCAGGGTCAGGAGGAGGCCTCCTGCTGCGACGGGCGCATGGGCTCCGTCCATTTCTCCACCTCTGCTGGCCCTGCTGGGCCCCCAGTATCCGTCCGTAATTCCTGTCACCTTAGACCTTTCTGCGGTTGGCAGCTGAGAGCCCCGCCAGCCTGACACCTGAGACTTTCTGGGGCTGCAGAGAAGCTGAGATGCCAGGAGGGGGCCTGCAGGCGAGGGGAGGGCCGGGGGCTGCTTCCCTCGGACACGAGAGGCCAGCAGGGGCGTGGGGGGGCCAGTCTGGGGAGCAGGGGACAGTCTGGAAAGCGGAGGACAGTCTGAGGTCCGAGGTCAGTCCCAGGACTGGGGCGGACAGCAGGGCGCATGCTCGGGGCGGGGCGGCGGGGACTACATCTCCCAGAAGGCGGCGCGGCGCGTCACTTCCGGCGGCGCCGGCGGCGCGCGTGTGGGCGTGAGCGAGCGAGTGTTTACTTCCGGCCGCCGCCGCCGCCGCCGCGGGCTGAGGGCCGAGCGTGTCGGGCGGCGGGCGCGGCGGGCGCGGCGGGCCCCGCGCAGCCATGGACTGGCTCATGGGGTGAGTGGGGCGGCGGGCGCCGGGGCCGCGGGGGGGCGCAGGGCGGGCGCCGCCGCTCAAGGGCATCCGGTGCCGGCATCCGGCCCCGGCGAGGGGCGACTCCGCTGGTCCGGGCCGGTGACCGGCGGGCCGGGCGGGGTGTCGGGCCGGGCGCGGGGCTGGCCCGGCCTGCGCGGGACCGGCGCCCGCGCTGCCCGCCCGCCCGCCCCGGAGCCGGCCCGGGTCCCCGGCCCCGCGGAGCCGCCGGCGTCGGGCGTCCGGGGAGGTCGGCGGGGCGCTGCGGGCGCCGGTCCCGCGGGGACTCGCCTCGGGAAGGAGCGGCTTCAGCGCCGGCGGGCAGCTTCTTCCTCCCGAGGGCCGAGGCCAGGCGGCCCGCTCAGCCGGGCGTGGGGCGCGGGGGGCGGGGAGCAGGGAGCCGAGCGCGGGGAGCGGTGCCCGGGCGCGGGGAGCGGGGCGCGGGGAGTGGGGAGCGGGGCGCGGGGCGTGGGGCGTGGGGAACAGGGAGCCGGGCGCGGGGCGTGGGGAACAGGGAGCGGGGCGCGCCCAGCGCTGCGGCGGCGGACGCGCCGGGTGGAGCAGGAAGGAAGCGTCGGGCCGGGCGCCGCGGGCCGGGCTTCCCTCCAGTTGCTTTTGTGTTTCGCTGGAAATGAGAGAAACGGGGTGAAACGTCCCGTCGCCTCGCAGCTCTTTGGCTAACGCGGCGCCTCTGACGGTGCCCGCTGAGCGCCCGGAGGGAGGCCCCCCCCCCCCCGCGCCCCGCGCCCCCTCCAGGAGCCTTTCGGCGCCTCCGGCCGGGGGAGGCCGGGTCTGGACGCCGAAGCCCCAGGGAGGAGGGAAAGGCCTTGGTGTCCCCCTTGCGGGGCGTGGGGCAGCGTGGAGGGCGCTGCTGGGTCCCCAGGGCGACGGGTTAGTCCCACAGGTCACCCGGAGTTTAGGAAAAGGGGAGCCAGGGGCTGACAGGCAGCTTGAGGGATGAGTTGTGAGGCCGGAGAGAAGTGCGAGTGCGGCCGTGGGACACGCGTGGAGCCGGCGCGCAGGGGGCAGGGCGGCGCGTGGGTGATGCTGGGACCCGCGGAGACGCAGCTCTGCTACCCCAGCCCTGCTGGTTAGCGGTGCCACCTTCCGGGGTCGCTTGCCTCTCCCCACCTGCTCTTTATTATTATCATTATTATTATTTTTAAACCTCACTCCAGGATATTTTTTCCATTGCTTTTCAGAGAGAGAGAGAGAGAAACATGGATGTGAGAGAGAGAAACATGGATGTGAGAGAGACACACCGATTGGTTGGTTGCCTCCTGCACACGCCCCAGCGGGGCCAGGGATCCAGCCTGCAACCCAGGTACATGCCCTTGGGCGGAATTCAGGGGGGGGGGGGGCACCCTTCAATCTTGGGGCGGAGGCTCTGACCACTGAGCCTCACCAGCCAGGGCCGGGCCTGCTCCTCAGAAGCCCTTTCTGTAAGGTGGAAGCTGTAGGACTTGCCCCCTGGCGTTGGGGGAAGGTGAACCGAGGAGACGGAGGAAAGCTCCTGCCCGGTGTCTGGCATTGCTGTGCGCTGGCGGCTGCTCCCGCCAGAGGGGTTCTGCAGGAGGCCGGCCAGGGCAGACAGCGGTGTTTGCCTCGTTTGGAACTGTAGACACTTGCTTTCTGCGTTTACTTGGAAGGACTCACCTGGCCTCCCAGAGGGCCTGTCTCAGCCCCGTGCCCACGTGCACTGTTGATCGGCGGGTTGAGTTCACAGGGCTGTGTGTGGGAAGGACCCGCCGGTCAGCTAGGGTTGCTGAGGCGGCAGCGGCTGGTACTTTGTCCCTGTGATGATCACGAGCAGGTATTTCAGTGCCTGGAGACCACCTGGCCCTCAGTCGTTTAAACCGACCGAGGTCTGCGCTTTGTGGACTCTACTGTCCCCCTTGTGAATATCCAGGAATTGACCACAGTTAGGCTCCTTAGGGACTGGCACTGGAGGCCCTTTATAAGACCTTGGCATCCAGGCAGGCGTCTGGCTGAGGCCAGTGGAGCTCTCATCTCCTGGGGCCCCCTCCTGGTGTAACTGGTCCGAGTGCTGAACTACAGGAAGGTAGATCTAAAAGGGACAAGTCTGGGAGCTGCTGCCTCCTGGCCCCTGGGAAGGGAGGGAGTGTTCGCTCTGCCTGGCTGTACAATGGGCGGTTCCGGAAGGACACTAGAGATTCAAAAGAGGGCTTCAGATGGAGTTTGGTTTTTAAATGTAGTAGATTGTATATTGGATGTTATAAATCCTGAATTCTTTAATAATTTCTTAACTTTAAAAATAATTCCTTAAAAAAAAAAAAGTTGGTATAATTTCAGATGTCAAGTACTGACCTTCCTCAAGAGCTTGTTTTCAATGTGGCATCCTAGACGGTGCCCCTCTATCCCTCCCACACGTTTCTGAGCATCTCCTGGAAACTCTGAAGATGCTGGGGCCTAGGTTTAGCCACAGAGTGCGGGAGCAGCAGAGCCCCGAGACGTCTCCACTCTGGCCCACTTCTCACTCAACTGGTCCCTGCACCCCAGCGAGGACAGCCAGGCAGCGGTGTGTGGAGGAGCTTCACCCACTGGACACCTTCTGCGTGCTTAGCACCGGGGTTGAGCTGGACGCTAACCCTTTAGCTGGGTTTCAGCCTGGGAGACTTCAGGAAGTGTGTTATTTTTTAAAAACTCTTTCTTGCTCTTCTTATTAATTCACACCGTTCATCAGTGTCCACCAGGTAATTTGGAACACAGTTCTCTCTCTGTGCTTTAAATGTTGTCTATTTTGTCTATTAAGAAAGAGTTTGCATCAGTCCATCTCAGGTGACAGTGTGGACGCGACTGTTGTAGCAGTAATGCTCCCTCCGTCTGTGACCGCTGTCATGACCAGGACCGTGTTGGTCACTGGAAGGGCTTTGCTGAGTAATGGGGAGGCCTTATCTTCAGCTCTCCTGGCAGCGTCTGAGGAGAGGGAGGTCCTTCAGGAAACCTGCTCGGAAGCCAGGACCAGCGCCGCACGCACGTTGGGACTTGTCTCTAGAGAGTAGCTTTGCGGTGTGGCTCGCGTGGCCCGTCACTGCGTTCCCCGCCTGGGCGTGAGCTGGCTGTGGAGGAGGTGTGCGGTGCTTTTTTCTCTCCTGACTTGCAGAGGGCCACCACTCCTTGTGTGGTCTGCCTCTTTAGTCCCTGGCTGCCTCCTCCTGGGAAGCTGCTGACAAGGTGGCAGGCCTAGAGGGGGGAGCAGCGGAGTGACGTCAGATCCCACGTGGTCTGCGGCAGGAGGAGCCCTGCCCTGCTGCAGCCTTTGGTGGTTTGAGGAGAACTTTTTGTCTTATCCCTAACTGGCAACCATGGGCACTTGTGAGTGGACGAGAGCAGCTCAGTGTAAATTTCACCAACAGAAAGCACAATCCAGAAGTCTCCGAGCCTCTGGGAATAGTTAGAGGAAGCAGACTCCTCCCTCTTCTCACAGGCAGAGCTAACCTGGGCCCTCCCACCGGCCCTGGGTGGGGCCCACAGGGTGATGTTTGTAGGGACATGTGCTCCCTCCAGTCTGCACCCGAGGGCTTGGACCTGAAGCCAGGGGCAGCAAGTGCACTCCAGGAGCCCCCTTCCCGGCTTCCTGGGGGACGCCTTGATGAAGCCACCTCCTGCCCCCCTCCAAGCAGCAGGTGAGGCGCCAGTCAGCCTCCTGGCTCTGGGGAAGGCGATGACCCTGCAGCTTGGCGACACAGTGCAGAGTGCAAGGCCCCGGGAGCTCTCGCCGGCTGACACGTCCTCTCAGCTCAGCTGGCCTGTCCAGCTCTGCCTTCAGGAGCCCTGTGCCTGGGGAGCCCGAGCACCTGTATCTGCAGGGACTGAGTGGTGGTGGTGGCTTCCTCGCATGCTGCCTCGTGGGCGGGTGTTGCCGGTGGCTGACCACTGAGCCTGATGGTGAGGAGACCCAGACTGAACTCGCCCCAGTCTCCAGACTTTTTTTTTTAACAGCCTCATTGAGGTATAATTTACATACCATAAAGTTTACTTGTTTTAAGTGTACAATTAAGTAATTTTTAGTGAAATTACAGCGTTGTGTAACCATCACCACAGTTTAATTTGAGGATATTGCTGTCACCTCAAAAACCTGCTGTCCATCAGCAGTCACTCCTGTCTACCCCGCCCCCAGCAACCTCTCATTTTCTTCCTGGCTGTAGATTTGCCGATTCTGGGTATTTCTTATAAGTGGAACCACAATGTGTGGTCTTCCGTGACTGGGTCACATAGTGTGACTTTGTAAAGCTTGTCCATGGCGGCACTGTGACAGCTGTCCACCCACCCTCTGCTGCCGAGCTCGCTCCTTAGCGTGGAGATGTGCTTGTTTGCTTCTCCGTTGACTTGGCCCCTGCTCTTTGCTGACCACGAGTGATGCTTCTGCGCCTGGCCTTTCCTGATAGGAGGCACATGCCCTCCACTCCGGAGACCTCCAGGTCCTAACCACCTTTGTAGTCCCGGCCCCATGCCAGGGATCGGCTCCCACCACGTCTGCTTCCTCAGGCTGGGACGGAGGCCTGAACGAGCGTGGGAGCGTGGATAGTGCAGGAGGTGGAGCTGGGGGGAGGGGGCGGGCAGAGGGAGGTCTGAGCCAGGAGCCCAGTCAGCCGAATGGAACATGCCAGGAATCTTCCAGGTGGAGGAGGGAAGACTGTGGCCCAGGAGCAGGACCTGGGAGTGCACCGGTGTGGAGCAGTGATTCCTCTGGGAAACACTTCCCGAAACAGCCTCTGTGTGAGGGCTTCTCCCAGGCGATCGTTTGGGGCCGGGTTTGCTGAGGTGCTGCCTGGGCTGGTGTTGCGTTCAGACTCACCTGGAGCCTTGTAGGCCAGCCCCTGTGCCTGGACACTGAGCAGCACCTTGTTTGTATTTTGCCATCTGCTCTCCTGCTTGAGCGTCTGCTGGGAACCCTGCACAGGGTCCTTGAAGCTGTGCCGCTGGCAGGAGACAGGACCTGAGCCACCCCAGGTGCCTCAGAAAGGCTCTGCCGGGTGGGACCAGGGGGCCAGCAGTGGGCGGGCTGTCTCTTGGGGCAGATGCTTTTGAGATGAGCCCGGCTGGTGAGGGCTGGTGTTGGTCCTCACCAGCCACCTGCTTCCAGCCTCCGTCCTGGGCTCTCACCACCAGGTGTCGCCGCCTGCTGCCTGCCACCTGCCACCTGCCTCTTCCCCAGGGTCCTGGAAATGTGGACATGGAAGTGATTGAGAGGGAAGGGTCGAGTGTGGACACAGGAGAGGGGAAGTGATTGCACATGTGGCCCGTGGTGCTGTCTGGGTGGAACCAGGTGCTTCTGGCTGTGGCCGCATTCAGGTTTCACCTGCTTTCCCTGTCTGCCAGCGCGAGTGATGTGCGTGGTGGCTGGGTGGGTGTGCGTGCCGCTCTCACCTGCAGCTGCCCGCGAATGTATCCCAGCGAAATGTGGGTGGTTGCCACTCTCGAGCCTTTGTGTTTGGCACGTCGCTGCTGTGTGTAGCGATAGTGGTTTTGCTCAGTGTTCATTGAGTGTCTCTGTGTGGTGTGCAGGCATGGAGCTCCCTCGGAGGGGCACAGCCTTTCCCTGTGGGGTGGAGAAACGTCTCCCCTCCAGCCTCTGCATTGGGCTGGCCCTGGGCTGGCAGACTGCTCCCCAGGGACCAGTGCCCCCAGAGCCCCATTGTCTTGGGGTTTGGCCTCCATGGGCCATGCCCAGTGAAGTGCCCAGCCCCGCTTTGGTCAGACCATGGAAAGGCCTGGGGGGGCCAGGTGGCCCAGCAGGAGTCAGATGTCCAGACCCCTGGGTGGACCTAGCAGTGAACTCAGGAGTGAGATGAGCTCAGATCTAATTATTGGCGGCCCTGGGTCCGGGTCTGCTGCTGGGAAGCTGCTTTGCGGTCTCCCCCCTTGCGCCCCTCACAGCCCCGCGCTGCAGTGTGTTCTTTGGGGACACGTGTGATGAGGCAGTTTGTCATGAACAGTGCCGTGGATGTCGAGTGAGAGCCCGAGAATCTGTGACCTCTGATGAGCAGGGCCCAGCTGCTCTGAGCACTCGGGGCCAGCGGCCCTGCTGCTGAAGGGGGCAGGAAGCACAGTGTGGGTGTGGTGCTGGAGTGGGGTGGCAGCCATTCCCTAACCGTAACCAGGAGGTCTGGAAGGCTCTTTGAGGAGATGTCCTTGGAGCCCAGACCTACATTCTGTCCTACTGGGATGGCCTCCTACCTTTCTGGCTGAGGAGACGATGGGCCCGGCTGAGTTCTTCTGTGAGTTTCCGGCATTTATAATTCATGTGATAATAATGTGTCATCTTGTTGGACCTTGTCTCCCATGTGCATTCTCTGGGGCTGACCAGGCCGCTGCTCCTTCATGGCACACGGTCGTCAGCCCCGCCGGGCTCCATGCTGACTCCCTGCCCAGGACTGAGGAGCAGGCAACAGCCGTGGGGGAAGAAGGGGAGGGCTGTGCTTCCTTGGGGTGCTCTGTGCTTGTTTCTTCTACTTTATCACCTCCTTCTTGTCAGACTCATGGTTTTAGGGGGAGCATTTGTGGTTTGCTGGCCCCTGAGGTCTGAACTGTCAGCAGGAAGGCAGCAGGCCCTTGGTTCAGCGGCAGCGGCTGCTCTCCTGAGATGGCTCTGTCGGGGGCCCAGCTGCCGCCCTGGTGGTGGAGCTGGTGCAGAGAACACCAACAGGCAACCGGGGACATGTGCGGGGGCCACGTTCTCAGCCCACACCGGAACCATTGAGCTAAATACAGAGCACCGGCTCTGCCTCAGCGACCACAGACCGCAGGCCGGCTCCTGTTAGGGTGGCCGTCATCAGGAAGGCAAGAGACAGTGCTGGCGAGGAGTGGAGAAGAGGGAGTCCTCGCGCTGGTGGTAGGAGTGTAACTGGTGCAGCCACTATGGAAAACAGTATGCAGGCTCCTCAGAAAATTAAAGATAGAAGGACCCAGCAGTCCCACTACCCGGTCTGTATCCAGACGAAACCATTACCTTGAAGAGCTGTCTGCACTCCCGTGTTCACTGCAGCCTTATTTACAACAGCCCAGCCTGGAGACAACCTAGTGTCTGTCGACAGGTGATAAAATGTGGTCCGTACACACCACAGAAGGTTATTCAGCCTTAAAACAAGGAAATCCTGTCGTAGTGACAACACAGATGGACCTGGAGGGCATATGCTAACGAAGTAAGCCAGACCGAGAAAGTCAACACTGTGTGATCTCACATGTGCGTGTGCGTGTGTGTGTACACACATATATGTGGGACCTAAAAAAAGAAAGTCGCACTCTAGGAACAGGTTAGAAAAGTGGTGGCCAGGGGCTGGGGTGGGAAATAGAGGTCGGAAAGGGACACAGGCTGCGGGGGAGAAAGGGTGCTCCCTCCTCTTGCTCTACTTCCCTGGGGCCCCGACAGCCCTTGGGGAGGACGTGGAGCCAGCCTGACGCCGGGAAGGTGCTGGAGGCTGGACCCCCCACCTGACCTCACCCGTGCAGGGGGAGGCTCGTCCCAGAAGCTCAGCTCAGCTGTCCCCTAACCGTACGTGCCGGACAGCATGGCGCTCTGGAAACCATGACACACATTCGGCCTGATGTAGAGGCAGGGCACCCAACAGCACAGCCTGCTCGCCCCCTCTGAGCCTCAGAACACTTACCGACTGAAACCACAGCAGGTCTCCCCAAACCGCAGCCACCTAGAGTGTGTTCTCGGCCGAAGAGGAATGAAACCAGACGGAGCGGCAGAGGGGAGCCAAGTCCCTGTGTGTGAGTTAGGAGACACACTTCTGAGTGACCGGGGGACAAAGAAGGACTCCTGTGGAAACGAGAGGAGATTTTCAGCTGCAAGGTAACAGAAACCCTGCTTTGCGGGATGCAGAGGGACCTGAGCGTAGCGACACAGGTGCCTTAGCAGAGGGCCCGGGTCACTGCCTCAGAGCCGCACAAACAGGGAAGGCGGGAAGGGAAGACAGGCAGAGCCAGCGGAACAGGCAGCCTCCGGTTTTCAGGGCCTCCACCCGGCGAGCCGGTTGAGGAGGGAGGAAGAAAAGCCCTTCTCAGCCATGGCCCGTGAATCTAAACAGCACCTGCTGAACTCCACGCTCAGCCTGTGGAGGGAACTTACGAAGTTAGGGATCAAACAGTAGGCAGCCCACTGATACCCAGGTACAGGTGGCAGGAGACTCCTGCGTACCTGCCACGTGGACATGAGCAGCCCTTCCTGCCACCGTCTCCTCTGCTGCCTCTGTCTCTGTCTCCCTGCACAGCCCCCAGAGGAAAGGCCCGAGGCTGTGCTCACCCCCCAGCCCCCTTCCCAGCAGGGCCAGGGGAGGCAGCGGGACAGCCACTGCCACTGCTGAAAACAGAGAGGCCCTGCCCCGTGGCCACCTGCACGTCAGCCTGCCGCTGAGACCGCTCTGACCTGCAGGATGGGTGTCAGAGTACCAGCCCCTCGGACCGTCCCTCCAGGCAGGTGTCGCAAACACCGGGGGAAAGGCTCAAGCAGGAGGGGATGTGAGACAAGACTTTCCCGGTTTGCAAAGCCTTTGCTAACTCGTTTAAACTCATGTTCTTGATAGAGAAGCGCACCTGCATAAACAACTTGGGGACCTCATTTCCTCAAAGGAGTCTCAGTTCTGACTCGTCACCACAACCGCATCACTGTGGGTCCCCATGAGCAGAGGAAGAGAAAGGCAAGGAGCACCGGGCCTGCTGAGGCCACGGACAGGAGGCTTTGGTGAGCTCTGGAGGGAGGACAGGGAGTTGCAGGCAGGCTGGAATGGAGGGGTCAAAGCAGGGAAATATGGGGGACCCACATCCCCAGGAAGGGCAGGGCAGCAGGGAACCCACATCCCCAGGAAGGAGCAGAGAAAACAATGTAAAGTGATACCTGTGTCACCTTCTACTGCTGGACGGTGAGATGAAAGTGTCCTGTCTCCTCTGTCCCCTGCCTACTTCCTTCTTGGAGGTACATGGACCCCTAGACCTAGAGAAGAGTGTTGGCTCCTGTGTTTCTGTCTTTGTTCTCTCTTCTGGATCTTGCTGAGACATGCTGTGGCCTCTTCCCGGGCAGCACAGGG
Organism: Miniopterus schreibersii; assembly: GCF_964146895.1. Classification (NCBI taxonomy): domain Eukaryota; kingdom Metazoa; phylum Chordata; class Mammalia; order Chiroptera; family Miniopteridae; genus Miniopterus; species Miniopterus schreibersii. Next base: position 73,335,752 of record NC_138112.1, read on the forward strand.
CTCTGTCATGGTTGGAGCTAACTGAGTGGGACTGGAACCGGGTGGGCTCGGTTGTTTCCATGTGTGGTTATTGGAAACAGTGTAGCAGGAGCCATGTGGTTGGAAGGAAACAATGTAGCAGGAGCCATGTGGTTGGAAACAATGTAGCAGGAGCCATGGGCATCTGTCTTTGCTGCTTGTTTTTTACCAGAGGAGTCAGGTGGCCCTTCCCTTGTTGATACATTTTGTCACATACTTTCTGTTAGCTTGTGTCTGCTGGGTGGCCCAGGGCCTGCGCTGGCTGGGCTGCCAGTTTTATGGCCCTGCACTTGGCAGGTGCAGCAGGACTCTTATGTCACCTGTATCTCATTACTAGTGGGCTGGGCCTATTTTTTTAATCCTTATTACCTTTTGTAAGTTTTCTCTGTGGGCTGCTCGTGGCATTCTCTGGATGCTGTTTAGAATCACATGGTCATCGCTAAGAAGGGGCTTTTCTTGCTCAATTCCTCAACTGACTCCGTGCGGAGCCACTGCCCTAGGGACACAGTCAAGTGCAGTGGGACCCTGGGAGCAGCCAGCGCTTGGTGCTATCCGTGTGCACTGTCCTCGCCACTGCACAGCAGGGAGATTCGACTTTCCCGTGGTGGCTGCTCCTGGTGGCCCAGGTGCCCTCCTCCTGGCCAGCTGACCCCATGGGCCCAGGGGTGACTGGGAGCTGGTGCTGGGCTCCTGTACGAGTGCTGTGGTCCTCTGCCCACTCAGGACACACTGGACTGGAGGTCAGCATCCCCATTTGCAGATGGGAAATCGAGGCTGGAGGCTGGTGCCGGTTGATGTGCCTGCTTTCTGCTCCGAGTCCACTCTCCGAGGCCTCTGGGGGGGGGGGTGTCCAAGGCCTCTGGGGTGTGTCTGAGTGCCCCCACCTCACCTCTGCCTTCAGAACCTCCTGGTTCCTGGAGGCCGAGAAGGAGGGTAGGTATGCAGAAAGTGGGCCCAGACCAGGCTGGCCACCTGGAGCTTCCCAGGGCTCGCAGGAAAGGGAAGTTCTATCCAGACAGACTCCAGGACTTAGAAGAGTCACCTTTTCCCTGTCCTGGCACCAGGGAGGATAGGTCCCTGGCACTGCAAGTAGAGTGGACCCTCATGTCCACCAGGGGGCGCTGCCAACCACTCAGGACAGCTGAGGGGCCCAAGAGGTTCTGGGGCAGGTGACCACCGTGGTGGGGAGCCCCGGCTCTGGACCAGACCACATGGATGTGGAGCAGGTTCCGTGTCACCCGAGGGTGCTGCCATGGGCTGCTGGAGGCAGGAGGGGTCAGTCCAGGATGAGCATAGCAAGGTTAGGCTCATGGGGACACACGGAGGGCCTGCTGAAGGCTGGAGTGGGCAAGCCCACCTCAGGTACGTGCACACTTGTCACTGTGAAGTGAAGCCTCAGAGGGGGCCCCCCGCCCTGGCAGGAGCATGTGTAACATTCCACCAACGTGAATGCCCGCCCTACCGCCACACCCTGGGCCTGGGCCAGGGTCCCCCAGGATCAGGGATCGTGCCTGTGACTCCAGCAGACAGGGATCTCCCTGAGCTACACAGCCTTCTCCAAGTGGTGTTGCAATCTTGTGGGGGGGTGGGCATGGGTAGTGGTGGGAGGGCCCCCATGAGTGTGAGGTGCCTTGTGCATCACAGTGGGTCAGAGGCCCCCTTTTCTGAGCAGGCGTTGTGTGCACCTGTCTCTGCGTGCCCACCCTGGGCAGAGATTCTGTTAGCAGTGTGGCTGGCCACCAGGTTGAGGGTTCCATGGGTGACAGGCCTGTGCTTTGTCCTTGGCCTCTGCGCACAGCCCCGTGGAGACAGTGGCGTTTGTTTGGAAGCCTTGGGCTGGTACCTGGGTGTAGCTCATGGTCTTGGACACTGACCCTCAGGGTTGGGTCAACGCCTTGACTCTCTGACTGGTTGGCGTTTGACGGTGTGGGGCTCAGGGACACCTGGAAGGGTTATCCTGAGATGCCAGCTGGGAGGTGGGCAGGGGCTGAGCCCTGTGGGAGAGGCTGTCAGGGCGCCAGCCAGCCCCACAGTCCAGCGCAGTTAGTCCTGGCAGGGTTGGGCCCTCCTCCGTGGGCGACCCTGAGCTGGGTGGAGGTCCTGCCACCAGACAAGCAGAGATCTGCCCACACCAGTGACTCCTTCATGGGCTAGATGGACGCTGTGGAGGCCTGGAGCCCCCAGCTCAGGTGTCTCACACAGGTTGAGCCGGGTGGGCATCACTTTGCAGCTCTGTGTGAGGCCTTTAGGAGGGGGAGGGGAGCACAGTGGGCCCTCGACGGAAGGGGAGCAGGGCAGTCTTCCCACGTCCAGTCTGAGGGGCCAGTGCTGGAGGGAGAGGGAGGGTCTGGGGGGTGGGCGAAGAACATCCCTGCCCAGCGCTGGGTCACCCTGCCAGCACAGATCGTCCCTGCCATGTAGAACCAAGGTTGCGGCTTCCGTTTCAGGGTTACTTGGAAAATACCAAGGGCTGGTCCATGCTCCTGCCCAACCCTCTGTCCCTGGCCACCGCTCTTTGCTGAGCTGCTCCTCCCAGGCTTCTTGGGGGCTACCCTCGGGAATCTGAAGTATGGGCTGTGGCATCTTGGCATTCCTCTCCCTTTTTGGCACACCCACGCCTTATGCCTCCCCTCTAATTCCAAAGAGGAAAACAGCGTTTCCAATTAGACGGGAATGTGCCCTTTCTTCTTGGCCAGCAGGATGTCCAGGAGGCGGACATGGGTCCCTTCTCCCAGCACCGCTAGCTGCCCCCAGCTCGTTCCCTCCACAAAACAACCAGGGACAGGCCCCGCCAGGCCCAATGGCCACAGCAGGAAGGGAAGTGGATGAGGCCAGGCGGGCCCGGCAGGGTTCGAGGACAGAGCTCCTTGGTGGTTTTTGACCTCATGCCCTCGCTAGTGGGGCAGCCCAGGCACACCAGGGTCTGTGAGTGTGTTGCTCACCAGGAAGCTGCTTGGAACTTTGCGTGTGCTCACAGGCACAGGGCCTCCAGTCTGTACCTCCCTGAATTCTCCCTTGACCCGGGATGGGCCTGCCCGGGGGTGTATCAGCTGTGAGGGGACAGCCTGGGGCCCTGGGCTCAGGTCCCCCTGGTGCAGGGAACAGGGACCGATCTCCTCCCCATGGGCCTGAAGAGGGTGGCCATGGGGTGGGGAGTCCTTTGCCCTGTTGGGCTCCTCAGCCTGTGCCTTTCGTGTTCCCTCCCTCTCTAGAAACACTCCCATTGCCCTTCCACAGTGAGGACACTGCCATCTTGTCATTTTTCCAGTGCAAGGCTGTTTTCTTACTTGGATTTCAGTGTTTGGGGGGCAGGGTTAAGATTCCCAGTGTTTCTGCTGGAGGACCTGCAGGTTGCTAGTCTCGTAGCAGTGAGGGGCAGCCCTGGGCACTGGGCAGCTGAGATCTCCTGCCTATCTGCAGGCTCCCCTGGGCCTGGAGCTGCGCCTGCCAGTTGCTGCTCCCTCCTGTGTGGCTCTGAGCTGCCTTCCTGTGGACTGAGCCTGGGCTAAATCTTGCAGCCGAGGTTTTTATACCCACTGCAAGGGCGGGGTGACTTGGCAGGACCCACACTGCCCTTTCCCTAGGCAGCCTGGACCCCGGCTGCCTGGGCTCGGTGCCTGCTCAGCTGGTGAGGGACGGCGGGGGGAGTAAAGAGAGACCGTGTAATCTGCCCCACTGGCTTTTCTGAGCCCCTGTGACCTCTGGAGAAGCAGTGAGCACCAGCCTCTGTCCTCACCTGCGCCCTGTGGTGGGCAGGGGCAGCGGGGGCTTCACCCCTCCCCAGCATGGCAGGGGGGGTGTTCTGCTGCACTAAACAGGGTTGCTGTTTACTCAGGGGTCCCAGCCAGCCTGCCACCACTGGGCCACCTTGTCAGTGCCCAGGCTGACAGTCGCCTTGTCGGTGCCCCAGGCTGGGCAGGCACGTGTCTAACTGATGTGGTGCAGGGTCAGAGGGGGGACTTGCCAGAGGTGGTTGCCCTGAGGCCTGGGTACCCGTGCCCCTGTGGTCAGCAGTGGCCAGGGGCCAGGCAGGATGACTCGGCAGCTCCAACAGCGACTGTGATTGTTTGAAGTTTGGCTTGACCTGAACTTGGAACAGAACGGTTTGGGTGGTGTTTGGAGTGTGCGGGGTTTCTCTGCCTTCTCCGTGTGTGCTACCACCCTGGCCCCTGGCGGATGCGGTGTGTAGCTAACCCCCTCCTCCCTAGTCGGGGAGCTCCGGTGTCTTGGTGTTTCCATGGTCACCTTGGTGGCTTCACCTCCAGCTTGACCCCTGCAGGTTCTCTCGGCCTCCACCCACAAGGTCTCCCTGACTCCCTGGACGTGGTTGTACAGGGCGGTGGTGAGTGTGTGTGGTGTGCAGGGCGAGCCCCACCCTGAGGGCGAGCAGGGCGAGCCCCGCTCAGATGCCAGTACGAAGGCTCGCTTGGGCCAGGGGCAGGGTGGTCACCACTCCGCTGTGGGTCCTGTGGCCAGGCCCACCCTGAGCCTTGTTTCCATGGTCACTCTGGTGGCTAGTGGACCTGGCCCACAGGGGAGGTGCAGAGATGGCTTCTTTCAGTCCCTGCACCAGTGGCTCCAAAGTCAGCATCCCCACAGCCCAGGCCCCCTCCTGCTGTCTCCTTTGACATATACCCTGCGGGTGCTGCCCAAGTGCCTTCTTCTGTTGTTTCTGTGGCAGCTCAAACAAACCGCAGGGTGAAGTCAGTGCAGTGGTGATCATGGACGTGGCGACCCTTCCCCTGAGCTGAAGGCCATCAGTAGCAGACAGTTGTTCAGAGAAAGGACATGTCACTGAATGTTGTCTGACTGTCCCTAGGAGTTCCCAGGGAGGACAACACTGTGCAGCAGGTTCATTTAAATCAGGCAGGATGTGGCCCCACACATTCCCAGGATTGCTGTGGGTGCTGGGATGCAGCCTTCAACATGCTGGGTGACGCCCTGCATTCCAGACGTTGCTCCCTGGTAGAGGTGATGGGAGGGCGCATGCCAGGTGTATGCACCAGGAGCCAAGTGAGCACACCAGCTGGTGTTGGCCATGAGCAGAACCCAAAGGACAAGAGAGAGCCTGGGGGGAGAGCAGGAGCAGGAAGGCCTTGGCGGGCGGGGGTGTGTGGCTGGTGTGGCTGAGCCCAGTGTGGGTGACCGTGGCCTGGGAGGTGAGGGAAGGGGTTAGAAGGAAAGGAGCACAGCTGCCTGGCAGTTACACACGTGCACACACGCACCCCCTCACCCATGTATGCGCACACACACAGGCTAGATCCAGTTTGCTGACATTCGCAGGGAGTGTGATAACTGTGTTCAGGGAGGAGGCTGCCCTGTAATTTGCCTTATTTTGTCCTAATTGAATCAACTGGGTAGTGTTTCCCCCTCTGTTCTCTGAAAGAGCATGTGTGCACGTGGCATTATATCCTTATAGATCTGGTACAACTCACCCACAAAGCCACCTGCACCTAACGTGTCCGCATAGAAAGGTTAATTTCTCTTGTGTCGGTTTTGGTAACTTGTGTTTGTGCGAGAAGTTGTCTGTCCACGGAAGCCCTTTGGCCTGCTCCATGCCTGTGGGTCTGTGGTGATGTCTCCTCTCTGACCTGGCTGCGTCTCCCCTTCCACCTGTCTTGCTGGCTGACTCATCAGTGTCCTAAACGTTTCAAAGGTAACTTTGTGTTTAATGAATTCACTTGTCCGTTTTCTGTGTCATAGATTTTTATCATCTTTATTCCTTCTTTTGGGTTTAGCGCACACTTTTTTTCTAGCTTCCCGAGGTGACGGTAGGTTGTTGACTTTAAGTGCCCTTTTTTTTTTTTTTAAGGTTTTTAAATTGATTTTTAGAGAGATTGGAAGGGAGAGGAAGAGAGAGAGTGAAGCGCTGATGTGAGGGTGTGATGCAGATCCGCTGCCTCCTGCATGCTCGCTACTGCGGACCCAGCCTGCCACCCCGGCGCGTGCCCTGACCGGGAATTGGACTGTCTACCTTTCAGTGCACTGGGCAACGCCAGCCAACTGGGCCACCCGGCCAAGGCCAGCCTTCTCATCGAACACAAACACTTATGGTTATAAACTTCCCCCAAGCCTGGCTTTAATTGCATTCTACACATTTTTTTAAATCCTCACCCGAGAATATGTTTGTTTTTTTTAAATAGATTTTAGAGAGAAAGGAAGGGAGGGAGACAGAGAGGAGCATTGATGTGAGAGAGAAACACCAATCGGCTGCCTCCTGTACACGCCCCAACTGAGGATCAAACCCACAACCTAGGCATGTGCCTGACCGGGAACTGAACCTGCAGCCTTTTGGTGCACAAGGCGACGCTCCAACCAACTGAGCCACCCAGCCAGGGCTTCTACGGATGTTATATGTTTGTTACAATCTTTTTTTGCATAATTTAATCAGCTGTTAAGTCTTTCCTATAAAATTTCAATCCAGATATCATAGTCTTCAGTTTCAGAACTTCCTGTTTGTGTTTTTTGGAGTTTCCTACCTTTTTGCAAGCCTTAATCTTTTCATTCACTGTGTGCACCTTTTTCTTTAAATCCTTGAATATATCTGTTTTTGTTGCTCTAAAATTTTTGTCACCTTCAATGTTTTTGTTGTGTCTGTTCCTATTTTCCTGATTGTGGGTTGCATCTTTCTGTTTCCTTGCTTATCTCGTGTGTGTGTGTGGGGGGGGGTATTTATATTTAATCTTCACCTGAGGATGTTTTTCCCCCCCATTGCTTTTCAGAGAGAGTGGAAGGGAGAGAGAGAAACACATCGATGAGAGAGACACACTGGTTGCCTCCTGCATGCTCCCCAGCCTGGGATTGAACCTGCAACCGAGGTACGTGCCCTTGGCCGGAATCGGACACGGGACCCTTCAGTCTGCGGGCTGATGCTCTAACCACTGAGCACCTGGCCAGGGCCTAACATGTATATGTTACGTTGGCTGTGGAGGCCCAGCTGCTGAGGTCCTTGGTGGAGAGTGTTGTGGTGGTTCCAGCAGGCGCTCACTTGCTCTTGGTTCAGGGGAAGCCTTCTGAGGGCCTGTCTAGAGACCCTTCCTCTGAGCTGCTGCAGCCCTGCTCCCTTCAGCAGGGCCCTGGTCTCCACTTGGTGTGGGAGCACTCTGTCTTTCTGCCCTTGGAGCCGTTTGCCAGGCCCTGCACGCCCTCAGCCAAGTGGTTGGCCAGAGGCTTGGTCTGCTCTGTCCATGTTCCCTGAGTCCCTTCCCGGGCAGCCCTTCCTGTCTGGTCCCCACCGTGCACACTGCAGCAGCCCCAGCTGTGTGCTCACCTCCATACCAGCCTCCAGTAGGCAGCAGCTGCTCACCACCCAGCCCTCCCCTGCCTGCCAGGGCCTGGCCTGTGCCTCAGCTGGTGGTCAGCGTCTGCAGCCACTGGCTTTGTATTTCACCCAGTTTGCAGGTGATGGTGGTCCAGGCCCGCGTCAGGTTTGCAGGTGGTTGTGGTGGTGATGGTGATCCAGGCCCACATCAGTTTCTCCATCATCTCAAAAGTGGGAATGAGTGTCCCTTGGCCTCGTGCTCCCCACATGTTGGCATTGAGTGTCTTGTAGCTCCCCAGATATTCAGGAGCTCTCAGTCCCGATCCTCAGAGCCCTCTTGCCTCCCTGTTCAAGGCTCTCTTTACACCACTTTATTTCTGCCGTGTTCTGTGTCTGGGGCACGTTACAAACAAGCCCAGGGGAAGTTGCAGTGACCCACGGGCAAAGGGCCAGAGTGGGGGCGTCGGGAGGGACGGGGTGCAGCTTGATCTGCATGCAGACGTCTGTGTCGCCGGGGCTGAGGTGTACAGATGTGCACACGTGTCCAGTGTGCTGTCAGCCGAGGGCCAGCAGCAGCGTTTCACTGGTGCCGGGGTCAGGGTTCATTTTTCCCCGGTGGAAGGAGCCAGGGTAGAAGAGGCTGGTTCTAGGACCAGGGCAGGGAGTGAGACATGGTGAACCTAGAAGCACCTTCAAGTGCTCAGATTCCGGCTGCCTGGGCTGTGGCCGTCCCAGTGGTGTCTGTCCCCGGACGCTCTGGGTGGCTGTGGGGATGCCGTTCTGTGGGGGGCCGGTTTGCCCTGGTCCTCATGGGCAGCCAGTGCTCTGTGGGTGGTGTCCCCAGGACAGAGGCAGCCTGTTGATTTGTCTTCGAGGTGGCTTTGGAGTTGCCACAGTGCAGAGCTGGGTTGAACCTGGACAGGTGAGGAGGTCAGAGGGCCCTTTGTGGGTTGTGGCCTCAGGTGGAAGACAGGGCTGAGGTGGGTGGGGATGTGAGCACAGGGCCTTGGCAGACCTGTGGGGAGGCCTGGCCATGCTTCTCCACACCCACTGGAAGGTGCTGTGGATGTCCCCTCCAGGCCTGCTGCCCTTGGCGGCTGCAGAGGCGGCCTCTGCCCTGGCTAGCTCGTGCCTGGTAAGAATGCCCCAGAGCCTGCCAGCCTTGTTTTACCAAGGCTGTCCGCATGGGGGTGTGCCCGAGCCCGGCTCCACTCTGCAGGTGACAGCGGCCTGTGACTGTAGCCCGCTGGGCGCCCACTGGTTTCTTGGGCTGCTGTCGGGCCAGGGGTGCTGTCAGCCCAGGAGCTCCTGGGCAGAGCTGCCCCCACTCTTGAGAAGAGCTCTCCCAGCTGCTTCAGAAGGGCCTGGAGGTGCCACCCAACCTCGCTGACGGGTCCTCCCCTGGGGCTCTGCCCTTCCTACACAGCACCCGCCCGCAAGGCGCCACTTTGAAAAGTCCACGGAGACACGCCCTCCTCTAACCAGACTGGCCGCCTAGGCCATGAAAGGAGCAGCTGTGTGTCTGCCAGGCAGAGCCCTCCTTCCCCTGCGTCTTCATTGGCTGCTGTCCCTGGCCCCAGGCTGCCCGGGGAGGGAGGGAGCAGCGTTGGTGCCGGGGCTCCCACTTCCCTCTCCACCTCAGCATGCTGGGGGACCAGAGCAGCCTCCCTGCAGACCGGGCTTTGCTCAGCCAGCCCCCCAAGACTGGACTCAGCTGCAAAATGGTGCTGCAGGCAGTCGGCAGAGTGCTCAGGTGAACGTGGGGGGTTGGGGTGGCCACTGAGGGTGATCGTCTGACTGTCCTGAGTCCCTGCCCCAGGATGGCTGATGGGCCAGCTGCCCGTCAGCAGGGTTTGGTCAAGAGCTTTGTTTGCAGGGAGGTTCCCCCTAAATGCCTGCACTTCCTGCTGCCCCTGAAAGGGAGTTTTCCTCAGCAAGTGGAGAGCGTGCATCTGGGAGGTGAGGATGGGCCCGCTGCTTAGTCTTTCTGGCCTCAGCAGTTCTGCCTTGTCCTGTCCCCTCCGAGCCCACTGGACAGGCCCTTCGCCACTGGGGTGTCTGGCCTGTTGTCTGCAGGCGGGATGACTGGAGCCTGTCCCAGTGGCCATGTCCCGAGAACTGACCTTAGCCGTGAGCAGCCAGGCTGCCCAGCGTGGTCGTTCACACCTCTTCTGACCCTCATGGGTCAGGGAGACCCCCCCCCCCCCCCCCCCCCCGCACAGGTCAGGGGAATCTACCCCCGGGTCAGGGGGACCCAGGGCAGAACCTTTCCTGTCCGAGGGGAAGAAGCCGTGTTGGGCATTTGGGAGAGCGTGAGAGTGTGTGTGTGCATGGGGGTCAGGGGGCCAGAGCTCAGCCCCAGCTGGAAGTGTGGGGTCCTCGGGTCAGGAGCAGCCGTCCTAACTCAGAATGTGTCACAGTTGAGCTCAGGCAGGTTTCCGTCAGCGTAATTCTAGTGGCTCCTCATTTTTACAATGAAAGTGTCCTTGCTTTTCCAATTCTGCTTTTAATCGTAAGCTAACAGGCCTCGTGGTGAGGGTCCGCAGTGAGGGCCACGCCTCATGGGTGGTGGTCCTGGTGAAGGGACCGATGAGTTAGAACCTGTGAGTGTCTGTGCTTCCAGCCATCTCAGGACACCTGGTGTCCACCTTTCCTTCCATAGCAGGTCAGCCGTGTCCCACACGAGGCTCACGATGAGCTGCAGGGGGAAACCAGAGACCCGCCGCCAGCTGCCACAGCTGTGCCCGCGTCATATCACCAGTGGGATTTGGAAAAGTGGGCAAGATGGCAGCAGGTCATTGGTTCAGGTCGGGAAAGTGACCGCCTTGGACAGGTCTGTGCATGCCTGTGTGCACTGTGGGTGTGTACATGCCCATGTTCACGATGGGAAAGGGCTGAGCGCCGAAACCAGCCCCGTGGAGGACAGGGCAGAACACATCTTCTGAGCTGTGATGTCGTGCGACTGCAGAGGTCCTGGCGAGCTCTGTGGGAGACCGAGGCCATTCTCATTCTCACTGAGGGCCTGGGAAGACTCTAGGGGAAGGTGCCAGCTCCGCCAGGTGTTAGAGTGGAACCCGTGGTCTGAGCACAGTGGCTGCATCGTGGCTGCAGTTTGGGGTCAGCGGTGCTCGGTGCTCGCAGCTCCTGACCTGCCTTCCTCTGGCGGCCTGTGGTCAGTCTCCCTCCAGGTGCGGCATTGGCCTGTGAAAGCCGCTTTGTTTGGGCAGCAAACCAAGAGAAGCAGTATGGGCAGCTGCAGCCCCTGGAGGTCAGCGGTCCCGTGGTGTCTTCCCAGGCTCTGGGCCATGGGGGTGTGGTGGCAGCAGGCCAGCTGGGTCCCGAGAAAACGTCAAGGCCAGGAACCTCCAAGCATCAGAAGGACAGTTTTCAGGCCCCACCCCAGGGCCCTGCATTAGAAACTCGGGTCAGGATGGCGGTAAGCCTCCATGATCACCTGCCCCGCGGGATGAGATGCCTATGGGAGGTGGAGAGTCCCAGTGCCAGCGGTCCCTGCATGTCTGTGCCTGGCATTAGGGGCGACAGGGCCAACCCCACATCTCCGGCCAGGGCGGGGGCTGCACAGCCTGCTGAGTCCCTCCCAAGTCTGTGCCCTGCCGTGTCCTGGGGAGGAGGTCTGTAGGAGCCTGGCTGGCCTGTCACCAGAAGCAGGTGGGGCCTTGAGCCCCTTTATTTCTCCCCCCGACTCTCCCCACACTGCCCACATGGACAGCTGTTTCTCAGGCCTGAGCCCAGGACCCGGGATTCTGAGCCTGTGCCCCTGCCCTGAGGTTGAGGTAGCCTGGAGTGAGGAGTGGCAGAGGCTCAGGGTGGCATCCCGCTGGCCCTGTCTTCTCAGTCCCCAGCAGCCACCCTCTCCCTGGGCCCCCCTTCTTAGACCACCAACAGCGCCCCTTTCCGTGGAGCGGTGTCTGTGGGCCCCCCAGCACCTGTGAGCACTGGTCCACTGCTCACATACCCACAGGTTCCTCTAACCCTGCTTCACACCCCAGACCTTCCCTCCTGCTCCGTCCCACATCCCAGGAGGCTGTCTCCAGACACAGCCACCTCTGGTCCTTCCTGCTCTCAGGGCCTCCACGGCACCCCTTCCAGATCTGCCTGCATCTGTTGCCTGGCCATGACCCGAGCTATCTCAGCATCCTTGAGGGATCGAGTGAGCAACCACACACGCGCACACAGCAGGCTGAGGGGGACCCCAGGAAAAAAGGGGAGCACACTCACTGTGTGCCTGGGGACCACCAGCCCTCGCCCAGAATGACCGGTGCCTTCAAGCTTCATCCTGTTTTCTAAACCTGGACGTTATTTGTGCCTGTGTGCAGCATCCCTGCCTGTGCGCTAGCTGGCCCACCAGGTAGGGTTGGGATCCCAGGTCAGGTTTGTCCCGCCCGTCCCCAGAACATGGTGGCCGGCCTGGCACTGGCCACTCCAGCACTGCCCCAGAGGCCAGCTCATGTCGCCTTTTAAGGCGAAGATCTGCTGTGAGAAGCTGAAGGAAAACATTTCCCTGGCATCCGGGGAGCATTTTTTCTTCCTGTTCCTCAAATAAACCACCAGCTGCTTTCAACACAGAACAGAAAAAGGGCCAGGTCAGGAGCTGCAGAGACCTCTCACCCCCACAGCCCCCCGCCGTGTGGTCCTGGCCAGGGCAGTCGGGAGGGCCGCCAAGTCCCCAGGTGGGCAGCGCCTGGCTCCTCCGCAGGTCTGAGGATCCTGAGAGCGGGCGGATGGGGCCAAGGAGGGCGACCTCGGGGCAGTGGGCCCACGGCCACCCCAGGGTTCTGCCCAGGCGGCTCCAGTGCGACCAATGCAGTGACCTGTGCCACACCCAGCCTGGCCCGCATCTCCAGCCTCAGTTCTGGGCCGCTCCTGGGGCAGTTTTCCTTTTTGGAGACGTGCCCTCCCCTTGCCAGCCTCAGCTGCAGGTACCGTAGCCCAGCTCTGGCCTGGGCAGTGGCGGGCGGCTGGCTCTGGGGCCTCGGCCTCCCGCTGAGGAGGGTGTGCGGCCCCTTGGCACCAGAGCGTGCTGGCTCGTGGTGTTAGCTGCCGACGTGCACTCTTCAGATGGAGACGAGGCGTTTTAGGAGTGAACACTTGCTCACTCATGAGAGGACCACGCAGGCCTGCTCCCCGCTGGCCAACAGCACGATTTCGTGGAGAACCATCTTCCTAAACAAGACGCAGTCTCAGTGAGGACTGGCCATTTCCACAGGTTCTGTAGCACCCGCCTGGCACCCTCTTTCCCAGGACACCTGCTCCTGCCCTCGGAGGGGGCACAGGCACGGGACAGGTGTGCAGATGGGCCTGCAGCCGTGGTGACTGGGGTGGAGGTGTTGGCAAGCAGCAGGTGCTCAGTAAGGGGCTGTCGGGTCAGGGGTGCAGGACGCCTACCCTCCCCTGACCAAGGGTCAGGGTGAGTGATGCCCGGCCCTGTGTCCTGCGTGTTGGTCCTGCCTTGGGAGCCCAGGTCTTAGGCGTGGGCCAGGCTGGCTGCAAGGCTGCATCGTCATACGTGGGGGGAGCTCAGAGCCCAGGCTCGGCCCCGTGGCGTCAGGCACCAGCTTGAGTCTCTGTCCCTTCCCCTGCACTGGCAGGACGGCTCTGCCGGCCAGATGGTGGCTGGGGCGGCATGTGGTGCTGGTGGGAGCGGAATCTCCAAGGCACCTCCCGGAGACCTCGGTGTCCCACCAAATGGGGGCAGCCCTGCTGTCTCCGGGGCCTGTCATGGACTCCACGCCTGCACCGCTGTGTGGTGACTGCCCCCTTCTCCCCGCAGGAAGTCCAAGGCGAAGCCCAATGGGAAGAAGCCGGCGGCGGAGGGGAAGAAGGCGTACCTGGAGCCCGAGTGCGCCAGGGCCCGGATCACCGACTGTGAGCTCAGGGAGCTGGTGCTGCTGCCCCGGGAGATCGACCTCAATGAGTGGCTAGCCAGCAACAGTGCGTGGGGACGGTGGGGACGGTGGGGACAGTGGGCAGGGCCAGCGGATGGGCCGGGGACCAGCAGGGAGGCAGTGCTGAGGTGCTGCAGAGGGTGTGCTGTTCGGGTGGCCCGGCCTCACTCCCCTAACTGCACAGGTCGGCTGAAAGCAGAGCACGGGTGGCTGCCCTCGGTGTTGAGGGCCTCGGTGCGGGTCCCGGGCAGGCCTGGGCTCAGGGCTCAGAGGATGCCACACGAGCGTCGCCTGCACACGTGGTCGGACCCTACCGGGAACCAGCTCTTCTCTGAAGGGTGGGCTGGAGGGCCTCCTGTTTAACCAGTGCCCAGCGGCACCCCGACCCAGCTCGTGTTTGTGAGAGCAGGGGTTCGTGGCCCTCGCTGGGGTGGGATGTTTGCCCCACCCTTTGTGGGGGCTCAGTCTCTATGGCACCAGCCAGCTGCCCAGCCTGGTGCCTGCTGTCCAGGCCTGTGCCTGCCTGTTTGGCGGTGGCTGGCGGCCACTCCCAAGGCTGGGGCTCCGTGCAGGGCCTTCGTCTCTGGTCTGTGAGACGTGCTGGCTGCTCCAGGTTCAAGCACCGAGGACTCACCGCAGGCAGTGCTGCGTCTGAGGTGGTGGTGCTCACGCCCGCTCTTCTCTCCTCACAGCCACCACGTTTTTCCACCACGTCAACCTGCAGTACAGCACCATCTCGGAGTTCTGCACGGGGGAGGCGTGCCAGACCATGGCCGTGTGCAACACGTGAGTGCCGCCTGGTGCGCCGGGCCCGGGGACTCGGGAGGGCCGTGGGCCGTGGCCTGCTGCTGTGCGTCCACCTCAGACCCCCTCACAGCGTCCACGCGTGTTCCCCCGTCTCAGAGCCCGCTCGCACGGTGTCCATGCAAGGTCTCCCATCTCTCAGACCCCACTTGGGTGGGGCCTGTGCTCAAGTCGGCCTGCACCGGACCGCGGGCCACAGAAGGGCCGTGGAATAAAATGGCACAGGGGAGGAACAGGGGAAGCAGTGTTCCTCGTTCCAACAGCTGGGCCACCGGTGTCCCGGGGGAGCTGTCCTCAGGCCTCACCTGTCCCAGTTTGCAGCCACACTTGTCTTTCTGAGACTCTGACACCTGTGCCAGGGGCACCCCTACGTCAGCAGAGGGGTGGGGAGCACAGGAGCAGGTGCACGTGCCCCTGTGGGCCCCATCCTGCCAACCTCCTTCCCGGAGTCCACCTGGCGGGGGACCCACAACCCTCGGGAGGGGAGAAGGTTCCTTTACCTTCTCACAGAGCCGCCTGTGGAGAGGCGGAGGCTTCTCAGGGGACAGGGCTTTTGCGAGGGCCAGGCCTCGAGGGAGACGGGAAAGCGGGGCCTCTTAAAATGACACAAATCACACGATTCTTTAAAACAGCGACTTTCAGCTGGTGCCGCAAGAATTTCTGCAACGCGCCACACCTGCCTGTTAGTCAGGGGCACTGGTCTCTTGTCCCTGAGATTGTCAAGTAAGAAAGTGGCAGCAGCTAGCACAGCAATAGCCGTCCTGTGTGAATGAGTCCGAGTTACACCTGTATTTTTTGTCAGATTGGCAAAAACGTGTTTTTGTGTGCCGTGGGGTTTCAGTGTTTAGTTTATGGGCCCTGAGGTGAGGGAGGCGAGAGCCGCTGCTTTACGAGGATGTGACGCCTCAGTGGAGACGGCCCCTCCCCGGGCCGGCCCCGTCAGACCCCGCTGCAGGGGCCCACGGCTGTCCCTGGGCCCTGGGGAGCAGGCTGGGTGCCTCCTCCGACTGCAGCAGGGCCCTCAGCCCCGGACGGCGCTGTGGCGGGGTGGTGCCTGACCGCCCGTCCCCACAGACAGTACTACTGGCACGACGAGCGGGGGAAGAAGGTGAAGTGCACGGCCCCCCAGTACGTCGACTTCGTCATGAGCTCTGTGCAGAAGCTGGTGACGGACGAAGACGTGTTCCCCACGAAGTACGGTAGGTCGCCGGGCCTGGCATCAGGGTGCCCGGCCCCTGGGACCTGCGGCCAGTGAGCTGCCCCGTGGGAGTGAGGCCCGGCCGGGCTCTTGCCCATCCTGGCTTCCAGGGGCCTCGCCTCACCGGTGCAGGAGGACCCGTGCGCCTCTCCCGTGGGGCCCTGGGGCCCAGTCCAGGTTTGGGTGGCATGCGGCGGGTCTCGGGCCCTGGTTGCAGAGGTAGCCCCGCAGGCGTAGCTCTCGGGGCTGGGACGGGTCACTGGTGGAGGGAGGTCAGAGGGCTGCTTAGTGAGGGCCGTGGGCTGGGGCCGGAGCTGGGGGTGGGTCCAGGTCCGGGTCCCCTGCCCAGGGGGCGCCCGGGTGACGGCGCCCGCCTCTCGGCAGGCCGGGCGTTCCCCAGCTCCTTCGAGGCCCAGGTGAGGAGGATCTGCAGGCTCCTGTTCCACGTGCTGGCCCACATCTACTCCTGCCACTTCAAGGAGACGCTGGCCCTCGAGCTGCACGGACACTTGAACACGCTGTACGTGCACTTCCTCCTCTTCGCCCGCGAGTTCAGCCTGCTGGACCCCAAGGAGACCGCCGTCATGGACGACCTCACGGAGGCGCTGTGCAGCGGGGCCGGGGGCGCGGGCGGGAGCGGGGCCGGGGCTGGCGGGGCCGTGGGCGCACAGAACCACGTGAAGGAGAGGTGAGCCACGCGGCCCACGGCGTGCGCGTGGCTGAGGGGCGCACGGGCCTGCGTGTGTCCCCTGTGGGTGCGCCTGCCGGGCACGCTTGGCAGAAAGTCTGAGGGGGCCACCGCCCGGGCCGGGCGCGTGGGGCATGGGCCCCGGAGCTGGTGGCCGCCTGCTGCCTGCGCCGTCCCTGTCGGGTGGACGGGTGCGCTTGTGAGAAGCACCTGGGACTCCTTCCTCGCTCAGCACCCACGGGACTCTGCTCTGCTCCCTCCTGGGGCTTCCTCCCTTGGTCCTCTCTGCGGCCGCCCCCTTCCCGGGCTCTGCCGCCCTGAGAGGGGTCACGAGGGAGGCGGCTCCCTCCTGGCCTTGGGTTGCAGACCTCGGGGTGCACTGGGTTCCGTGGTTTCAGGGTGGCTTGTTTAGGCTCCTCCTGCCTCTCCCCTTCGCTTTCCCAACCGTGCCTGGATCTCAGCTGTTGGTGGCTCCATGTGGGGGGTGAGGGGTTGGCCGGTGGCACTCTGTGGGGCCCCCCTGAGCCCATGTCCTTCTCCTGCCCCCGCCACCCAGGAGGGATCCCTGAACTAGCCAGGCTCAGGGCCGAGGTGCCGGGGCGCAGCTGTGTGCAGATGCGCTGTTGGCAGAGGGCGGAGCCTCGCACACTCTGCTCGTCTGTTTGGTCGAATAAAACGAATTCTCTCAGGTCAGCGCCTGTGTGTGTCCTCAGCGTCTCCGGGACCCGTGCTCAGGGTGGTCTGTTTCCGTCCCTTTGTCCCCCCACCCCACCCACCCGTGTTCCTGCACGACCCAGGGGCCAGGTCCCTCCGTGTGGCCTCGGGGCTGAGAGGCTGTGGCCAACGGTGCACGTGGTCTGCAGCAGGGCCACGGGAGGGCGGGCACACCTGTGTCACATCCCCGGACGGCCTGGTCCACAACCTGTGCTGGGCCTCTCCATGCAGGTGGCAGGACCCTAGAGCGTGGGCAGGAAAAGGCCGGGTGGCTTCCCTCCAGCCTGACAGGGCCGGCACTGCAGGAGCCCTGCCGGGGGGCACAGGAGGTCGGGAGGGGGCAGTGCATACACCTGGCGGGGCAGGGGGAACGGGGCAGGGCTGTGTGCCCTAAACGGAACCCTAGAGCCTGTCCGGCTCCTGTGGGCGGAGAGGAGGGGCTCTGGCAGGTCCCCCACCCTGTCTCATGTCACACCTGGTGATGCAGGGCAGCCTTTTCTGGTGGGTGGTTTCAGTCACGCTCACCCCCATGTACCCCTTAAATGGTGGGGGCCCCCAGCCCTGGTGTCTGTCTCCCTGTTTGATGGGGCTCCTGTGCTCTCCACGGGGTCCTGGGTCTCCTGCCCTCTGGTGGCCCCCGGCTCTGAAGCTTGGCTGCTACACAAGGCGCCTGTGGCTTACGGGGCCCTTCTCTGCTCTCCTGGCACCACCACCCGCCCCGGCTGGACTGGGGACCCGAGCCACCCCCATCCGCCTCCCTAGACCTTCTCTGCCCCTGCTGGTCCCTGAGAACTGCCACCCTTGACAGCCCTGGGGCTCCCAGAAGATCGAGGTGCACCCTGGGGGCCTCACCTTCACAGCCTGGCTCCTCCCCACGAGGGCCCCACCTGGTTAAAGCCCAGGGGAGCCGGGCAGCCTCCCCCCTTCCCTGCGTCGGGGCTCTCCTCTCAGCAGTGCCCTCAGCCCTGACACACAGGAGTCAGGCCGCCCAGGACCCAGCCTGAGGGTCTAGTGTCTGGGCCCAGTGTCCCCAAAGGTCTCAGAGCTGGACCAGGAGGGAGAGTGAGACGCGGCCCAGGACCCAGCCTGAGGCTCCTGGCTGGGAGGGTGGAGGGCAGGGCCTCTGGAGGCTGGAAAACAGCAGGAAATGGTGTCTCCCCCGGAGCCCCGGAGGACCAGCCCTGACCACCTTGATTTTAGCCCCTGAGGCCAGGTTTTGAGCTCGAGAATGTAAGATAAATGTGCTGTCCCAAGGCACTCAGAGCAGCCAGGGAACACGGTTGTGTCTGTAGGGGCCCCCGGGGGCTCAGCACTTCCTCCCCTGCCCGTCCCGGCTGCCTTCCCCCTCACAGTCACCACTGGCCACCCTCTCCACCCGCTGACCTCCCCCTGCCCCGGCTGAGCACAGGAAAGGGCAGTGTGAAGGAGAATTCAGCGAAGGCGGGCGCTGGGCCTGGGGTGAGGGCACTGAACCACCAGGCGGGGAGGGCCAGGCCCCTGCAGCAGTGGCTCCTGGCATGGGAGGTGTGTGTGGGCATCGCTCTGCAGCGCCCTCCCCCTGTGGGACTTGGAGGCTCCCCCTCCGTCTCCACCTCCCGAGGCCTCGTGGTTCCAGGGACCGCTTGTCTCCAGCCCCGGAGCCGTGTGGCCCTCTGCGCCTACGGCCCACTGGGAACCTGGACCGTGAGGGCGGGCTCTGGGCGGGCAGTTCTCCCTGTGCCTGCCCTGCCTGTGCCACCTGCTGGCGCTCGGCCCCTGGGGGGACACACGTCGCACTCTTCCCCTCCCGCGCGGCCCCCAGCCCCGCCTGGCTTCGGTGGATGTACCGCGGTCAGTTTGGTCCCCAGCCTGCGGCTCCCAGTCCCGGCCGTGCAGGCATCCGGAATGTGCCGGTCCCGTTACCACCGGGGAGCTGGGCCTGAGGTCGCCTCACCACCCCCTGTGCTCCTTCCTACGGTTAATTCCTGCCCCGCGGTGCGTGAGGCCCGTCGGCTCAGCGCTCAGTGTGACGCGCTCCTAAGTGGCGCCTGGCGAGTCCCGTGTTGGTTTTTATTGCCTCTAGTTTAATTTCGTGTCGGTGAGCGTCAGTACTACGGTGTTTGGCCTGGTTCCTGGTACAACCAGCAGAGAGCTGGTGTCAGACGTAGGGCTGCAGGACGGGGCCCTTCCCCCTGGGCAGGGCGGTGTGGGTGGGCGGAGAGCGGGCCGGCCCATCGGGGTCCTGTGACCGTTTCTCTTGGGACTCCAACTGTGCCCCCAGCAGGCCAGCACCCTGGACTGCAGACGCCCCGAGGGCCAGGTGGGGGACAGGGGAGGCCCTGGTGCGTCCAGCCAGGAAGGGGATGGATGAGGGGAGGTCTGTGTGTGTCCGGCTGGGTGGGGGACGAGGGGAGGTCTGCATGTGTCCCCTGCTCCTCCAGTAAAGTAGAACCAGAGCACAGTCAGGAGACCCCTCGGCCAGCGTCCGGAGCCCAGGAGCCAGGTAATCCTGTGCCCTGAGGGCGTGTAGCAGCCAAATTCCTTCAACCTATTTTTTGAGCTGAAGTTGACCAGATGCTCCACAGTCCAGTGATTGCAGTGGAGCCCTTGCGTCTCCAGGGCACCCCTGGGCACCCACTTCCCTCAGAGGCAGGGAGCAGCCCAGCTGTCAGCAGCTCCCCACTCAGCCAGAGGAGCCAGGTGCCCGCCCTGGGGCCACCCTGCAGCAGGTGGTGCAGGAGGTGAGGGCAGGACTCAGGTCGGATTCTGCCCCAGGGACCTGTGGCACTGTCTGGGAACGGGTTTGATTGCCATGCAGGGCAGGTGATGGGGACAGTGCTGACGTGGCACCAGGCACAGGACGCCCCCACCACAGCTGCAGGACCAGCCCTGGGGACCTGGCGAGTGCCAAGTCGGTCCCCAAGCGAGCCCCAGGGCCAGGCTGTGCCCGATCCTCACGCGTGGGGCAGTGTGCGTGTCTGGGAGCTCCAAGGGCGACGTGGTCTCCATGCGGACACCTCGTCCAGCTGCTCTGCCCGTCCGCGTGGCTCTGCAGCGGGTCCCTGGGTGGGCGCTGCCCTCACCGTGGGCGGGGCCTGCCCTTCGTGGTGCAGCAGCAGAGGGGCAGCCGGATGGGGCATGGTCCAGGTGCCCACAACCTGGCTGGCAAAGCTGTGGGTGTGGCTGGGATGCCCCCCTTGGCTTCCAGGGTTGGGCTACAGCACCCCTTCCGCCTCTTCCCGAAAAAGGGCTAAAAAGAAGGTTCCTCCAGGAAGAAGTCCAGGTGCCAGGTGCCACCCTGAAGTGTCCAGGTGGCAGCAGAGGCCGTGGTCAAGCAGGGGGTGGGGCTGCTCACCCCCCTCGGGCGATGCCTCCCCATGTCCCTGGGCCTCCCCTCCCACCGGCCCAGCCCAGCGGGTCCTCCAGCCAAGGCTGGGGACAGCCCACGGGGACGCCCGACCCCCACAGCGGCCTGTCCTCCAGTCGAGGCGGGAGGCAGCCCAACCCACCCCGGCAGAGCCCGAGCCGCGCACGGCGGGGGCCAGAGCCGCCGATCCCGGGCATCCCGCGTCCCGCCCCGCCCGCCCGCCGGACCGAGACGCGTCGGTGTCTTTACTGAAGGAGTTTATTGTTCCAGAACTAAAGTTGCTCACAGTTATCTGACAGGGGTACACGGGCGGGGCTTGTCCGTTTCCGTGACGTCTGCGTGTGTCCAGGTACAAAAGAGGAAGGCTGACAGAGATATTGCTTTCGCGTCCCGCCTGGGCGGCCCCGCCTGTCCCTGTGGCTTTGCTGTAATAGGCGTTTAATTGTTCTTATGGGTGGAACCCCCAGCTGTGGTGGGGCCCGTGTAACAGGAGCGTTAAAATCTATCCTCGGCTGGAGGGCGGGCGGGAGGCGCGGGGGACACCGGAAGCGACGTGGACCCGTTACAGCGAGGCATGCAATCAGACCTGCCCTCCGGCCCCGGGGCCGGCGCCGGCACCCTCGACACCTCGGGGCCCCGCCGCCTGGAGGGCCGCACCCACGGGGAGAAACACAAGCAGAAGCTGGGGACCGGCAGAGCGAGGCGGCCGCACCGTCGACCTCCAAGGACAGAGAACACCGCAGAGGACGCCGCTCACGCTCTGTCCTTGGCTATGTTTTTTTTTCACTTTTTGTCATTTTAATAAAAAAACCCCGCGGTGCCCCTGCCGTCCTGTGAGGGGGTGGGGCCAGCTCTGGGCCTTCCTCCTACCCTGCTCTCAGACACGGAGCCGAGAGGGTCCCCATCCCGGGCCTGGGCGGCGGCACCCACGGGACGAGCTGCCTCTGCCCAGGAGCGGACCGCGCCGTTCTTTAAATATATATATGTGTGTGTGTAGAAAGAACCAAGAGCAAGAACCAAACACAAAACCTAGCCCTGCCCAGCGGCTCCCCTCCCCCACACCCTTTTCCAAAAACAACCAAGAAAAAAAGTTTATAAAAATATCTTGCAGGAATTCTTTAAAGTTTACAGTAGCTTGCCCGGAGTGCACCCACCGGCCTGCCCCCCGCGCCCCAGCAGCTCCGTCCTCAGGGCACCTGGGCCCAGACCCACCCTGCCCGAGACACAGACAGACAGACAGACGGCAGGAAGATGCTGCTGCTGCCTCTTCCCTGAACAGAGAAGTAAAGAAACTCAATAAGTTAAAACAGCAAATAAATAATACTGATCTCTTCAGCCGGCTGCCGCCTCCGGGCCCAGTTCCACCGGGGCCGGGATGGACGCAGGCTGAGAGCACCTGCAGCCGGGGCCAGGAGACCGGGCGCCAGCCAGCAGCAGGGTGGGCGAGTGGAGGTGAGGGTGGGCGGGGGAGGGGCGCTGCAGGGGGAGGGGCCGAGGAGAGGCCGGAGCACCCCAGGTGGCTGCCCGCCTCGGGGCCGCTTCGCCCAGCACGGGCCCGCCCTGGAGGCTGCACCTGCCGAGGGCTCTAGTCACTGCAAGTCTGGTTGGCGGGCCGGAGGCGGCTTCCCCTCGGAGCCAGGTCCTCCTCCCGTGGCCATGCGGAGCGGAAACCGGGCAGAGCGCCGCGCAGGCGGGTGGACGGAGGCAGGGCGGTGGGCAGGGCCTCCCGCCGGGCAGCCGCAGCAGCAGGAGAGGAGAGGGCAGGTCCACGCAGCTGCCTTCCGTGGCCCGGTGTCCGGCGCGGAGCCCAGAGGACGGCCTCGTGGAGGTGACATGTTAACTTTTCGGGATAATTCCTGGTATCAGAGCGGAAACAGTGACTTTGTCAGAGACGGGCAGAGAGAGAAACAGCGAGAGAAAGAGAGAGCAGGCACGGGCAGGCCGGCCACAGGCCCCAGCCCGGTGCCCCCTTTCCTTTCCTCCCCAGCTTCGCAACAGTCTAGGTGGACAGGTGGGCATGGCCCCGGGTCCACGCAGGGTAGGCGGCGGGCAGGTGGCGCAGGCGGCCTCGGTGGCCACTGTCAGGGCCGTGCTGTGGGGGGGGGGCTATGTGTCTAAGGCTGCTCGCGGCGGGCGGCGGGTGGCCCCGTCTTGGCCGTGTCCTTGCCCGTTGGGTGCTCGGCGTCCCCTCCAGGGCCAGGGCCAGCGGCCACCGAGTCACCGGGTGGACTGTGGGCACTCCGCTTGGCGGGCGTGCTGGGGGCCGGGGCCGCCTGCCCGGTCTTCTCGTCTGAAAAAAGTTGTTTAATTACGTCAAAGAAGTTACTCAATGGGCTGCCTGGGTACACAGAACAGAAGACAAGAGAAAAGAAGGGGCGAGAGAGAGGAGGGGAGGGAAGGAGAGAGAACAAACGCGTGAACACCAGGGCCTCGCGAGAGAAACCCAAGGAAAGGCAAGACGGGCATGGGGCGGGGACAGGCCACAGCAAGCGGGTGGGCAGGCGGCGGCCAAGGGCCCTCTGTGCCGGGTGGTGGGAAGGGCTGGGGGGTGGGGACCAGAGATGGGACCTCTCGGCCCGAGCTGCAGGGCGGGAACCCAGGGCAGGCGGGGAGACCCTGCCTCCCTCCCCAGGCCTGGCCCTGCGGCGCGGCCCTCCCCTCCCCGCGGCCGCACACTGAGCTCAGACCCGTCACGGGGCCTCCCCTCATCTGCCCGTGGCCTCGCTGGCTGGCCGGCCCACTGCATTCAGAGCCATAGAGATGGGCCTGCCGCAGCCCAGGGCTGAGCAGGACCCTGGGGGGGCGCTGGCTCTCGGCATGAGGCCAGGGGCCTGCTCTGGGTGGGGAGGCTGGAGCCTGCCCCACTCCTCCCCTGGCCAGCCCAGGCCACCCAGTGTGGACACAGCAGACAGACAGATGGACGGATAGGTGGACAGGCATGGAGAGCTTGGGTGTGGGAGGGCGGGGAGCACGCAGCTAGAGTGGGGAGTGTCCTGAGGTCAGGAGGAAGGGGCGGGGACGGGATGACCACCCCGGTGTGGGCCCTGTGCTCACTGTCCAGGTGCACCTTTGCTCTAGTTCCTAAACCTGAGCCCTGCCTGTGCCCAGAGATGCGGCCCCTCCTCTCCCTGCCCGGTACAGTGGGGAGGGGCATGCCCGTGTGGCCGGGGAGCCCACAGGCCGGCACCCTGCCAGTGGACACACGGCCTGAGGCCAGCCTGCTTTGGATGAGAGTCCACTGGGACCCCAGGTCAGAGCCTGCATGTGCGACCCTCACTGGTCTCAGGCACGCTCTGAGCATGGGGTCCCTCTCTGGCCTGCCCTGACCCTAGGGCCTGGCCTGTGGCTGCCCTGGCGGGGGGGTGACCAGGCGCTTCTGGCAGAAGCAGGAGGCTTGGGCGTGCAGGGGCCTACACTGGGTCCCGTGTGTGTGTGTGTGTGTCCCGGCCCCAAGCTACACAGCGACCCCAGGACAGCCCCAGGGCGGCAGGGGCAGCACCCAGCCCAGAGCAAGTTGCAGGTGGGGTGACAGGCTGGAGCCCGGCGATGGGGAGGGGTTCTTACCACACTTGGAAAGTCTCCCCGTCATCATCTCCACACAGTTAGTGGTGTCTGGAGCACAGAACGGAGGGAGAGAGGGGGAGACGCGTGAACAAGCTTCCCACCAGGACCTCAGGGAGCGGAGCCCAGGCTCAGGCAGGGGGCGGAGCCTGGAGGGGTGGAGCTCGGAGGGGCGGAGCATGGAGGGGCGGGGCCTGGAGGGGTGGGGCTCAGGAGGGTGGAGCTCAAAGGGGCGGAGACTGGAGGGGTGGAGTTCAGGAGGGTGGAGCTTGGAGGGGCGGGGGCCTGGAGAGGTGGGGCTCAGGAGGGTGGGGCCTGGAGGGGTGGGGCTCAGGAGAGTGGAGCTTGGAGGGGCGGGACCTGGAGGGGTGGGGCTCGGAGGGGTGGGGCCTGGAGGGGTGGGGCTCAGGAGGGTGGAGCTTGGAGGGGCGGGGCCTGGAGGAGGTGGGGCTCGGAGGGGTGGAGCTCGAAGGGGCGGGGCCTGGAGGGTGGGGCTCAGAGGGGTGGAGCTCGAAGGGGCGGGGCCTGAAGGGGTGGGGCTCAGGAGGGTGGGGCCTGAAGGGGCAGGGTCCGGGTGGGC
The DNA here is from genome assembly GCF_964146895.1 of Miniopterus schreibersii. Taxonomy (NCBI): domain Eukaryota; kingdom Metazoa; phylum Chordata; class Mammalia; order Chiroptera; family Miniopteridae; genus Miniopterus; species Miniopterus schreibersii. The sequence goes on from NC_138112.1 coordinate 73,359,828, forward strand.
ATTAAGTCAATGCAGGCGTTAAGTGGGTGGGGGCCATCTCCTGGCCAGTAGAGGGTCCTGCAGCAACCAGAGCCTGAGGACAGGATATGGCCCTGGGCCCCCTCCCTTCCCGCTGTCCTGCCCTGGGTCTGGGACACACACTCTGGAGCTGAGGGGCCCAGGATGCTGGCCATGGTCCACGCTGGCCACCCATGTGTCCTCACCCTGCGGGTCTGCAGTGCCACTTCCCTGACACTCTCCCACCTGCTATGAGGCCTGGCAGCGTTGGTACTGGCATAAGGCCAGGGTGGGAGGCAGCAGAGCCAGGGTAGGGGCTCCCTCAGGGCCCTCACTGGGGCCCGTGCTTGGCCTCCCCTCTATGGGCCAGGATGGGGGCCCTGTTGGGGTGGCCACCAGGTGTCTTGGCCTGGTGGGTGAAGGTCCCGCCTTCCAACCACCTCTTACGGTAGCTCTAGGACTGAATCAGCTGGACAAGAGCATCCAGTGTGGGAAGGAGGCTGGGGGATGGGGCCAGGGGATGGGCTAGGGTCCCAGGTTGGGTTCCCCAAGTACAGGACTTGCTGAAGGAGGGCGAGGGAGACAGGTGAGGGTCCAGAGAGGGCACCAAGAGTCTCCCGGGACATGGGTTTGGGCAAGCAAGGCCCCTGCTTTGGGTGGCTGCAGGCACAAATGTCCTCTGGTCAGCATGCCAGGCCGTGGTCTTTGCTTCTCTCCCCGGACACACTCTGTCCTTCCCCCGCCTCAGTTTCCCTGTTAGCACTGCTCTGCTCTAGATGGAGACCTTAAATCAGGGATGGGGAATGTCTGACCCAAGAAATTATTTGGTCTGGCCCTGCCAAGGCAACTGCAGGCGGGACTCAAAATTCACTAAATCTAGGAGCTTTCTTCATAGCTAATTTTTAAGTTGATAATTTTGTATGGCCCTCGAATGATGTTATAAATATCCAAATGGCCCTTGGCAGAAAAAAGGTTCCCCACCCCTGCCTTAAAGGCTCCAGGGCCAGAGGTACCTGGCCTGCCAGTTCCCTGCCCCCAGCAGCCAAGAGAGGGTCCCACACCTGGGCTAGGGCCAGGGCGCTGGGGGGTCTGCCAGGGGTGTGAGGAGGCACAAGTGAGGGAAGAGGGGAGGGCGGTGAAACACAGACGATGGAATGAGGATGGCAGGGCAGGTGGACACTGGGCCGGCCTGGCCTTTAGGACCCATACAGAGGCACAGAGGTGACCCAGCAAACTGGGAAAGGGCCCACTGAGGCCCCAGCTGGTGGTAGGGAGCTCAGAGAGGCAGGACATGGGCTGGATGCTGTGCTCCCTGGACACCAAGCCTCAGAACGTGCCTCACAGCAACCCCACACCTCACCACCATCCAGACACACACTGCACACCCTCAGAACAGATGGAGACTCCCACGGGTGCTGCCATGGGCTCACCAACACCCACACCGGTGCGGCCCACACCCCACCAGGTACCCTTGGTCTCCCGGGCTCCCAGCGCCTCCAGGCCTGGGAACCCCTTTCCCTGTGTGGCTTCTCTAGGCCCAGCTGGGAAGCCCCTGCTCTGACTGGGGCCTCAGGTGCCCTCTGTCCTGCTCAAGGCCTGACAGTCACAGGCCCAGCACGGGTGCCAGGGTGCTGTTGCGGGGGTCTGGGGGCCAGGGCTCCAGGCAAGACGGTAGTCACCTCTCTCCCACAGCCGTGGCCCGGGGCCAGCCTGCCCTGTGTCCAGCGACTCGACCTGGGCTCTGGGCCTGCACAGCTTGTCCAGGGCGGGGAGCTGGCCGCTGACCGTGTGAGTGGGCACAGGGTGCCCGTCTCAGCACCAGCCTGGCTCTCGCCAGAGGACGTGACTGCAGCCCCCTCCCTGCCCCAGTGGCGGGGCGGGACACCTTACCTGCCAGCGTCAGAGGCTACTCTCGTAGCTGGTGGCCACCTTCTGGCCTTTAAGCCCAGCACCCCAGCTTAGTCCTGGCGCTGGCGGGGAGGGTTCTAGGTGGACAAGAGGGGCCTTTCAGTGTGGTGTGCTGGGCCCTACCTCCCTGGGTGTGCGGGCTGCTGGCCCGCTAGCTGGGAGGCCCTGCTCCCTGGGGGGCGGCACACAGCCGGGGCGGGGCGGGGCGGGGCACGGCGGGGGGGGGGGGGGCCACGCCCACTCGGTGGCTCCCAGGGCGCCGAGCTGAGCCCCGCCTCACCTGACAAGTGCTGGGCGGAAGGCTGGTCGTGGGTGCTCAGCAGCTGCGTCTGGATGGTCTCCACGACCCTCTTGAATCTGCGGCTGGGGCCTGGGGGAGACAGCGGTTCAGCCCGGGGAGGGCAGGGCGGAGCCTGGCCGGGTGGGGCGGGGCCTGGCCAGGTGGGGCGGGGCCTGGCCGGGTGGGGCGGAGCCTTGGCAGGGAGGAGCCTGGCCGGGTGGGGCAGAGCCTGGCCGGGTGGGGCGGGGCCTGGCCAGGACAGGGCGGAGCCTGTCCGGGTGGGGCGGAGCCTGGCTGGGTGGGGCGGGGCCTGGCCGGGTCGGGAGGGGCCTGGCCGGGTGGGGCGGGGCCTGGCTGGGTGGGGCGGGGCCTGGCCGGGTGGGGCGGAGCCTGGCTGGGTGGGGCGGGGCCTGGCTGGGTGGGGCGGGGCCTGGGCAGGGAGGAGCCTGGCCGGGTGGGGCGGGGCCTGGCCGGGTGGGGCGGGGCCTGGCTGGGTGGGGCGGGGCCTGGCCGGGTCGGGCGGAGCCTGGCTGGGTGGGGCGGGGCCTGGCTGGGTGGGGCGGGGCCTGGCCGGGTGGGGCGGGGCCTGGCCAGGACAGGGCGGAGCCCGGCCGGGTGGGGCGGGGCCGCGGCGGCCGGAGCCCAGCCGGCCCCACGGCTCACCTGACAGGAGCGTGAAGGTGACGGAGTAGATGCCGTGCTCCTTCTGCGCCGCGCCGCCCTCCGTGTAGGTGATGTCCACCTGGAACTTGACCGGCTTCTGGAACACGGCCGGGCCCCCCGTCGCCTTGTACTCGGCCCGGAAGCTGGTCTGGGAGATGACGCTGTGGCTGAGGCTGGGGATCTGCGGGGCAGGGCGGCAGGTGCGCGTGAGCGGGGACCGGCCCCCCTCGAGCCCGGGCCCGCGGGCCAGCCCTCCAGCGGCCTCAGTGAGTCGGGCGCAGCCAGCCCACAGCCTGGTGCCGCCGGGGCACCGGGGAGGCGGCCCCCGGGACCGTCCCGAGCCTCGGCACTGCCTCCGGGTCCCACCCAGAGCCCGTCCTGCCCCCAGCGCCCCTTCCATTCCCTCCCGCCCCCACCTGCCAGCCCTCGCGCCCCTGCCCCGCCCACACCCCCGGCTCCTCCGGCCGGACCCCGCCAGGCCAGGGGCCGGGCTGTGTCTGTCCGTCGGTCCAGTGAGGGAGCGGCCGCTCCGTCGGGGGGCTCACCGACAGGAAGGCGTGGACGATGTCGGCTTTGATGGAGCTCAGGGGCTTGTCCTTGATGACCACGAAGATCTGCTCCTCCTTCTCCAGGCTGATGAAGTTCCCGAACCAGGACTTCTTGGCCAGCCTGCGGGTGGGGCAGGGGGCAGCTGTGCCTGAGGACAGGCTGCTCCCTGCAGCTGGGCCTGCCCTGACCCCCCAGCTCTGGGCCCTGACCCCTCGGACCCCCCTCCCCACCCTCACCCCACCACCCTGCCCCCCGCCTGCCTGGTTCCTGTCTTGCCCCACACCCTGACTCTCCACCCGGCCCTGCCCGGGCCCTGGCTGTATAACCCTACCACTAACGCCACAGCCCGGGCCTGACACCCTGTCCTCCCCGCTTCCTGGGCCCAGCAACACTCGCTGGAACCCCACCAGAAAGAAAGGAGAACCCACCGGCCCCAGGCTTGCCCACCTGGTCCATCACTGTGACCTGGGGTATTTGCTCTGTGGACATCCCACAGTCTCTTTGAAAAAAGTGGCCCCACCCAGGGCTGGGAGCGGAGCAGGGTGGGGGTGGGGCAAGTCAGGGACCCCCTGCCTAGCTGTGGATGGCTGAGACATGGCGCAGAGGAGGGGCAGCCTCGGCTCTCCCAGGCCACCCTCCGTGTCTCTGTCCTCATGGCCCTGCTGCCTTGGCCCAAGTCACTCATAGGACTCAGAGATCACTTTAAACTCTAGCAGCCCAGCGGCCAGGCAGGGCTGCAGCCCAGAGCCCCAGGCTGGCAACACCTTCCTGCATGACCCCTGTCCCCACTGTGTCCAGGGCCACCTAGCTCTACTTGGTCATCACGCCAGCCCTGTCACCGTGTCCTGCGTCCAGGCTGCCCCTGAGGTGGAGCTGCGCCCCCGCCCCCCCCGGACAATGCACACTAGTGTGGGACAGACCCCACATCCTGCCTCCTGGGTTCACGCTGGTGTGGCCCTCCTTTGGGTGTGGGAGTGGGCTGGAGTTCTGCTTCTGACAGGATGACATGGGGAAGCAGAGGCCACCTCTGAGATCGCGTCAGAAAGGCTGTGACTCCCCCTTGCCAGCCGGTCTCTAGCCTTCTGTTGAAGCAGAATGACTCGTGGGGGGCCCACGTGGGCCAGGATCCTGCCCACAGTGGCTCCTGCTCCTGTGCAGCTGTGAGAGGCCACGGCTCTGTCATCCCTGAAGCCAAGGGCCGAGTAGGCATGATAGGTCCTGACCACGGAGACGAGAGAATGAGCGTGTGCCGTTTTACATGCTACATGTTGGAGCTGCTTGTCACGCAGCCATCGCTGACTGACACTCCCTGGCCGCCTTCTTGCTGCCTCTCTTGCAGCTACAGTGTAGACACATGAGCAGGGCTCTGCCCGTCTGACCGGAAGCCAGTGATGAGAAGCAGTGGCCAGGCCCAGCTTCTGGCCCGTGGTGTTGGCAGGTTGCTCCACAGTGCTCTACGTTGGCCTGAGGCACAGCTGACGGTTTTCCTGGTCGTGTGACATCTTCCCATTTCCTGTCCATTTCCAGAGCCGCTTTTCAGCCACTGTGACAATGACCAACCCACCCACCAACAAAGCCCCGTCCACCCGGTCAGCCTGGCCCAGGAATCCTGATCCCACGCTGCCACTTAGCACCTCAGCTTCCTTCCCTGCGTTCTGCAAGCTCCTGGCTGTCTGTCGTGTCAGGCGAGTGTGGGCTCCTGGCCCGAGCTGCTCACAGCACCCAGGACCCCACGGGTCCCGGAGCGCAGCTGGGGCTCTGCCTTCTGCTCCCCAGTGAGGGTAGAAGAATAGCAGTGAGAACTGGCCTTTTGTGCTTGGACATTGGAGGTTTGGCATCTGGTGAAAACAGTCTCATGTCTGAAGGAAGTCTGGGCAAGCCGGGGAGACTAGTGGGGGGGGGGGTGGACTCTAGGGGTCCACTTGGCCTATCTGGTCCATGCTGGGCGTTGCTTCATTTTGTGGACGTGGCAGTCAGGAGAGTCTGTATAGAGCAGATCACCCATGGGTGGGCCTCATCCAGTCAGCTGATGGCCTTCAGAACAAAGGTTTCAAGAGGAGGAATCTTCCAGCAACACAGACAGCTGCCTGAGGTCCCGCCTGCCGGCCTGTGACATCTCCCAACCTTGACCTGCAGCCTGCCCACCCCAGTGTCAGGATCACCAGCACCCATGTGCACACACACCCACAGCTGCACCCTCCCAGTGTCTCCAGGACCCCAACCAATGCAGGGCTCCTGGTGGCCACAAGAGGGACATCTGGGGGCCAGAAGCATGTCCTGTGCAGGAGGAGGCGCTGGGGGGCTAACTGACCCACTTCCTTCCAGGGACTCCTGCACCTGCTCAGTCCCACAGGCCCCAGCAGGGACGGCCCCCCGGGACTCGGTGGGAAGAAGGGGCTATAGGCCATAGGCCACAGCAGACGGCTGTGTGTGGTTTTCTAACTTCCCTGAAAAATCTAGCAGTGACCTGGAAAGCAGGTCTGGGAAAGTTTTTCATAACGGCAGAGACACAACTGAAGGGACATGGCCAGCAGGACTGCAGAGCCCCCAAACCAGCAGCTCAGGGCTTGCCCCCCCACACGTGCCCATGCTCCCACACGCCCACAGCAGGACCACAACTTCTGTCCCTTAGACTGCTGGCCTGACTGCCTTCGCTGCCTGCGTAGCCGAGCCCTACCCTGCATCCACACGGAGTTTCCCGTTCACACCACCACCCATGGACTAGGGAACTGAGGCCACAGGGAGGGTGGGCACTCGGAGGGGCGGGTCTCTCCTGGCCCTTCACCACAGACCCCGAGTGAGGGGCATCTCTGTGTCCAGACTTTCTGCAGGGTGGGGAGTGGCCCTACTTCCCCATCGCCCCCCAGGCCCCTGCATCTTCCTCTCACATCACAGTGATTTGAGGGCTCACTCTGCACCTGGCCTTGGCCAAGCTCCTCCCCCATGCTTGTTCCTGGGGGCTGTTCCTGGCTATCCCACCCTCCTTGGCCAGCACCTTGAGACCCTCCATCCCTACGACCCCGCATGTCTGGCCACCTTCTGGGCTCTGCTTTTCCCAGCTCACCCTCCCCGGTGGAGATCCCTGCTGCAGGCCCCACAGGCCAGTCCTGGAGGCCGCCCCACTCCCGGCACATCCAGGGCACAGGCTGTATATGGAGAAGTGTGAGGGAGCCGGGCCCCTTGGGTTTCTGCATGTGGAGGTCAGGGCTCAGCGGGTGTGCAGCAGTCCCTCTGAGGGGCGGCTATGGTGGCCCTGTCTCTAGCCAGCACAGGCTCTTCTCCAGGCTGCGGCTTCTGAGCAGAATTGGACTGTCCCTCAAGCGGCTCCCCCACCACCCCAGGCCCTGCTCCCCGCCTGGTGTTCAAAATGCAAGAGGCTCGGTGACGCTCCAGCTGGAGAGGAGGCACCGAGGCAAGAACGAGGGGATGGACCAGCGGCAGCAGGGGCCACCGGGAAGAGAGGACTGGAGGGCCGGGGTGCTCGACCTGAAGCCCTCCGTGGGCCCCTGGCCTGCCCTGTGGGAGGGTCCCCTTCGGCCTCCCCTGTGCTCCCAGCACCCCAGCACCAGGTGGAGGTTGCCAGCTCCCACCTGACCTCAGGCGGGGCCACTTACTCTGGGGAGGACTCCGGGGTCAGGTTGGACATCTCCTCCGGCGTCGGGACTGTGCGCACAGGAAGGACAGGGAGAGAAGGTGTGGTGACCGCTCTGCCCTCCCCACAGGCCCCTGCACTGTGGGTGCACCGCGGGTGGGTCCTATGGAGCACCCACAAGGGCACAGGTTGGCCCCACCCCCGCCCTGGCCACGGGGAGCTGTCCTGGCCTCTGGTGCTGAAACCAGGCTCCGCCTGCTCTGGCCTCCAGCCAGTCCTGCGGCCTCTCCACAGAGGATGCTGGGCCCCCAAGCTCCCTCCCTCCACACCCAGCACAGGGCAGGCTGCCCTCCACTACCCTGTGGGCTTCCTGACCATAGTGCCCACACCCACCCGGCGGACACCTCTCCTCCTTGGGCCTCAGGAAGCCCATCCTGAGGAGGCCACCGGGCTGAGAGGGGCAAGGGACCCAGGACGGCTCCCATGGCTGTGCCCACCAGGTGTCCAGGTCTGCGCCATGTGGGCCCCGGGCACAGGTTGAGCAGGCTGGGGAACACCTAGACATCTGGGGGTGCTGCCCAGGCCTGTGCCAGCCTAGTAGACACGGGCACTATCCAGCGCTTCTGGTAGGGGGAGCGCGGCCCAGCCCCACCCAGCCCTGCCCATCAAGATGAGCAGTGCCCCCTGGGCCCCGCCTCCTGTTCCTGCAGTCACCCAGCTCACCTTGCAGTTTCCGGCGGTGGAAGCGAGGTGACCCCAGGAAGCTGTTCTTGATGGAGTTGAGCCTTGTCCTCCAGGGCACCCCTCCGACGCTGGGGCTGGACGGCGGTGTGGGGTTGGGTGTGCCTGCCGGACTCTCCTTGGGCGTGTGCACGGGCGTCCCCTTGGGGGTGGGGAGGGGACTGCCCCTTGGAGAGGGGTGAGGGGTCACCTGTATGGTGGGGACAGATTTGGTGTTCGGTTCAGTTCCTGTGGGTGGGAGCCGGGTGGGGGCAGGCAGGGGGGCCAGCCCCGGGGTCAGGGCCAGCTGGGGGCCAAGGCCGCCAGGGACAGGATGCCGGGCCTGGGTGCCAGCCGGGAGTGGGTTGGACTTGGTGCCCTGCAGAGGCTTGTCGGTCAGCTTGGCCTTGCTCGGCAAGGTCTGGGTCTTGGGGTTGGGCCGTGGGGCGGCCTGTGGAGGGAGGATGTGTCCGGGCCGAGAGGCGCTCTGACAAGCTTCGGGCTCCGTGGAGGTGGCCGGGGTGCAGGCCACAAAGGGGAGCTCAGGGGGTGGGGGGGGCAGGACAAACTTCCTAACAGGCTACAGGGCAGGCAGCAAGCAGGGAGCAGAGGGTGGGGGCCACCATGTGGGGGTCGCCATGCAGGGTGCATGCATTTGCACACCCCCCCATGCACACACAGCACCAGGAGGACCCAGGGCACAGGCAGGTGGGGGTGGAGCGTTTGCCACGAAAGAAAACAAGTAACACACGAGAAAACACACAAAACAAAACAAAAAACGTGCAGTTAGCGAGAGCAGCCAGAGCCTGCACAGCAGCAGCACCCACGGAGACCCCACAGCAGGTGGGAGCGGGCGAGGGGCCTCTCCCAGGGCTGCCGGCCCCCCTCCCGGGCACCTTCTGCTTGGGAGTCTGGGTAGAGGGGGGTCACTCACCCGAGGGCTGCTGAGTGGGCTGGTGGAGAGGCCTGAGGAGGCGCCGCTGATGGATCTGGACCTGGGGACACAGGTGCAGAGCGGGGCTCAGCCGGGACAGGCCCCAGGCTCTGGGCTTCTCTTCCCACCGGTAGAGCGTCCGGGAGTCCTGGATGCCAAGGTCAGTCCTGCTGTCCCACCCCCTCTCCACAGGACCAGGAGAGGCCCGGCAGCCCCTTTGGGGCCCCCATCAGAACTCCAGTGGTGCAGCCTCAGGACTCCTCCCCACCACATGGGAGCCGCCCGCAGCTGAGGCCCAAGGCCCGAGGCCCGAGGCCCGAGGCCCGGGATAGCAGAGGAGCCCCTGCCACGGTCTGCTGAGGGCTCGGGCAGACGGAGGACAAGGGAGGCAGCGGCTTCCTGTGAAGTGAACTCAGCCCCATACCAGGCCCGCTCTCCACACTCAGCTGCCCTGAGCTCAACCTGACCCCCAAGGCTGAGCAGGCCCAGGCCAGGGGCACTAGCCAGCCCCTCGGCACCCACGGCCCACCCGCCCGGCCCAGAGCTGCCCACAGCAGGCCAGCCCTCGGCCCTGTCCTCATGCACACCATGAGGACCTGGGCAGGATGAGGCTGAGGTGGGCACTGGCAGGGACCGTGGGCCTTTTCCACCACTGGCCGCACTGGGCTTGCAGGCCTGGCCTAGGCATGGCTGGAGGGGACCGCTGTCCCAATGTGCCTGGCTGAAACAGGCCCACAGCTGCGCCCCTCGGGGCAAACACGGCCTGCAGGGCCTCACCACACCTGCCATCCTTCGAGGAAGGAAATGGGACTGGGGTGCCGACACAGCCCAGGAGAGGACAGGATAACAGAGGACCGCCCTGACACCTGCCCACCCCGGCCGGCATGGCCTGGAGAGCGGTCTCACCTGCCACACCTCGGCCTGGCCCCTGGGCTTTGGGAAGGAGCAGAGCCCATGCTGGCCGGACTCTGGCTCCGGGCCGCTCCACCAGCACCTGTGGGCTGGGGCCCCACGGGCATGACTGTCCAGCTCCCTCACCTGACACAGGCACAGAGCCGGGGGCTCTGACCCTGACCCAGCCCCCAGCACAGCCTGCCCAGAGTCAGGCCTGGCCCAGAGCTTTCCGATGTGAGAAGGGAGCTGGGGGTGGTCAGTCTACCACCAGCCACAGCAACCGCAGGCCTGCTGACAGCAGCCTTGAGTGCGGCCCAGCGCCCAGGGCCTCCCACGGAGCCAGCACAAGCTTGTCGCTGGGCACAAGGAAGCAGAGAGCAGCAAGGAGAGGGGGGTGGAGCTGTCTGCACCCCTCCTGCCTAGTCAGGTGGCCCCTGGAGACTGAACTGTGGCTGCTCAGACAGAGAACGATGCCCACACCCCAGGAGCCAGGAAGGCAGGGCAGGTGCCCAGAGACTGTGGGGGGACAACAGGGACAGGCCCGACCATACTGCCCTCAGGCAGCGGGCCCTACAGGTGCAGGACAGGTGGCTCAGGAAGGCCGGGCTTGCAGAGACCCCTGTGACTGGCACAACTTCTGCCACCAGCTTGGAATCCTGCAGTGGCCTTGGGACAGCTGAGCCGCCTCTAGCTGCCGCTTCCACTCAGGCCCTAGTGGGCAGCAGGACGGCCCCAGGATCCAGGAGTTAGGGATGGGGGAGGCTAACCAAGGCTACCACCAGCCACAGCAAGGGTGGGCCAGAAGGGGCCTCACGCCTGCAGCCCCTCAGGAATCTAGGGCAGGGAGAGCGCAGAGGGTCTCCCAGCCCCTCTCAGGCTGGCCGTCGGCCTCGCCCAGCAGCCCACTCCTCCTGGGCCCCAGCCTGGCCTGACCCAGCCCTTCCCCCGGCTTCTGGAAGGTTCCCTTGCCGAAGGGGAGAGGGCCAGACCCGCCTCAAGCCAGGCCCTGCCACCAGTCGCCTGGGGGGCTGGGGGGCAGGGGCAGTGGGCAGGGTGTATACCTGTCTTCTTTGCTGAATTGGGGGTGGGCTTCAGCGATATCCAGGCTTTTACTGAACATTGCTTTACTACAGCGGGAACAAAGCGAGAAAACACAATTACTGCCACGGCCTGTCTGGCGGCCCGGAGGCCAGACCTCCACACAGCTTCGAGCTGGGCCCAGGGCACGGACCAGGGCCACAGCGTCCCCTGGTGGCCTGCAGGGCACTCACCACCAGCCCCACTGTCAGCACCTCGTGGCCAAAGGAGGAGGAGGCACAGCCCCAGGAGCCGCAGGGCTGGGAGGTGCCGGGAGGAAGGGGCTTTTTGATGAGCATCAAGCTGGGTCACACCGACCCCACCCCAGCACCTTAGCACCCCAGTACCCCAGCACCCCGGTGGCAGCCAGGCCTGGGAAGCAGAGTAGAAGCCAGGGCAGGGTGGCCTCCCATGCCTGGCCCCTGCCCCAGACCCAGGTGGATGGGGTGGGAAGGTGCAGAGTGGCTGGTGCAAGGAGGGTCAGGTCGGCAGGAGGACAGGGGCCAGGCGTGGGGAGCTGGGCTGGGGAGCCGTGCACCCGAAACAAGCAGGGCAGGGTCGGGGCAAGAACACGACCAGCAGGGGACCTTCCCCCTGTTCCTCCCCCCACCCCACCCAGAGCCAGCGGGCAGTGGGCCACGGCTGTCTGGAGACCTGGATAGAGGCTCCAGAGGGCTGAGACCCCAGGCCAGAGGCTGAGCCAGCCTGGTTCCCTGGAGAGGACCCAGGACCACCAAGGGGCTGTGGCCACCGGCCCAGTTTACTCTTTTTAAAATTTTTCTTCCCCCAATTTACTCTTGATGGTGGCCCTGCTGTCCTGCAGTTCCCCTGTTTGCAAGCAAATTCCTTGGGAGGCTTGGTCAGCTGGGACCACCCACGGTGCCCTGGGACCCCAGACTGCTGAAGCCTCCATCTGGGCAAGAACATTCGGCCTCAACCCAACAGGGCATGCTCAGCGCCAGGTGAGGATTGGCCAATGGCCTCGCCCGGCCAGCCCCAAAACAGCTGTGGCTGTGGGGCCAGGATACCCCACCTTTCTCCAGTGGAGCTGTTGGGACAGCCCAGACCTGCTCATGGTCCCCCAGAATTCCACTTCCCTGACCATTGTGGGCATAACCATAGGTGACCCAAACACAGGGCCAGTGGTAAAATGGGGGCAGGCCTGCTAGGCTGCCAGCTCTGAACAGAGCTAGGCCATGATCTAGTTACTCCACCTCAGCTCACCATGTTCCAGCTCAGCCCAGCCCAGCCCAGTGCAGTCCAGCCCAGCCCAGCCCAGCTCAGCCCAGTCCAGTCCAGTCCAAATCATCTCAACTCAACTCAGCTCAGCTTAGCCCAGCCCAGCTCATCCAGTCCAGTCAAACACAAAACTCAACTCAACTCAACTCAGGTAAGCCCAGCCCAGCCCAGCTTAGTCCATTCCAGTCCAACTCAACTCAGCTCAGCTCAGCCCAGCCCAGCGCAGTCCAGTCCAGTCCAGTCCAACACAACTCAGTTCAGCTCAGCCCAGCCCAGTTCAGTCCAGTCCAGTCTAACCCAACTCAACTCAGCTCAGTCCAGCTCAGTCCATTCCAGTCCTACTCAATTCAACTCAACTCAGCTCAGCTCACCCCAGCTCAGTCCAGCTCAGTCCAGTCCAACTCAACTCAGCTCAGTCCAACTCAGTCCTGTCCAGTCCAACTCAATTCAACTCAATTCAGCTCAGCTCAGCCCAGCTCAGTCCAGTTCAACTCAACTCAGCTCAGCTCAGCCCAGCTTAGTCCAGCTCAGTCTGGTCCAACTCAACTCAGCTCAGTCCAACTCAGTCCTGTCCAGTCTAACTCAATTCAACTCAATTCAGCTCAGCTTAGTCCAGCTCAGGCCAGTTCAGTCCAACTCAATTCAACTCAACTCAGCTCAGCTCAGCCCAGCCCAGTCCAGTCCAACTCAACTCAGCTCAGCCCAGCTCAGTCCAGTTCAGTCCAACTCAATTCAACTCAACTCGGCTCAGCCCAGCCCAGCCCAGCCCAGCTCAGTCCAGTCCAGTCAAACTCAACTCAACCCACCTCAGCTCAGTCCAGTCCAATTCAACTCAACTCAGCTCAGCTCAGCTCTGCCCAGTCCAGCCTACCTCATCTAGTCCAGTCAAACTCAACTGAACTCAGCTCAGCCCAGCTCAGTACAGTCCAACTCAACTTAGCTCAACTCAGCCCAGCTCAGTCCAGTTGAACACAACTCAATTCAGCTCAGCCCAGCCCAGCCCAGTTCAGTGCAGACCAGCTCAGCTTAGCTCAGTCTAGTCCAGCCCAGCTCAGCCCAGCTCAGCTCAGCTCAGCCCAGTCCAGCCCAGCTCAGCCCAGCTCAGCTCAGCTCAGCTCAGCCCAGCTCAGCTCAGCCCAGCTCAGCTCAGCTCAGCTCAGTCCAGCCCAGCTTGGCTCAGCCCAGTCCAGCCCAGCTCAGCTTAGGCCAGTCCAGCCCAATCCAGATCAGCTCAGCTCAGCCCAGTCCAGCCCAGCTCAGGCCAGTCCTGTCCAGGATGGCCAAACACAGCCCAGGCCAACAAAGCAAAACTCTGCCCAGCTCAGCCCAGCTCAGCGCGTGCAGCCCAGTGCGACTGACCCAGCCCCAGGGCCAGGGGGCAGCGATGACTTAGGCCCAGCACAGCCCAGGAGGAGTCAGCCCAACATTGACCAGCCAAGGCACCAGCAGGTAGGGCACTGGGTCCTTCCAGAAGACACATACCTCTGGCTGTGCTGGGCCATCTCAATGGCGCGCCGAGCAGGCACCGGAGAGCCACCATCCGTCACGCTGAGCACCTCCATGGACTTGCGTTCCGGCCGCCGTTTGCCGTGCCGGTTCAGCATCGGGGAGTCCACACGCTTCCGGGGAGGGTCTGCGTGCAGACGGGGGTCAGGCCGGCAGCCCGCCGGGTCTGGCAGGGGTGGGGCGGGGCCAGGCCTCCCTGGGATCCTGTACCTATTTCGTTCCTGGGGGGCAGGTCCTCATCCTCGTGGCTGGGGTACCTTTCTTTCCGGTCCAGGAGGAGGAAGTAGATCATCTTCTCCTGGTTCTCCCTGCGGGGGGTGGGGAGCCCGGAGAAGGGTCAGCAAGCACAGGCCTGTCCACCGATGGACGGTGCTCCCGGGGCCACGGCATTCCCCACCCCGCCGCCTGCGGACCCCACGTGGGACATACTCCTCCGACAGTAGGTCCTGCAGCAGCTTGTTTCGGTCTCGGAAGCAGCCCAGCGAGTGCATGCTGTCCAGCACGTCGGGGTCAATGTCCTCCAGGCTGGGCAGCGAGCGGATCTGCACCTTCCGGGGGATGGGCTGCTCCGGCTCCGGCTCGTTCTTGCCGCCTCTGTGGAGGACAGGGCACCACCAGCGGTCACTGACCTCAGCGAGCCTGAGGCTCCTCCCCCCCAGCCCTTCCTGGGGACCCTGAGTCCTGCTCTCTCCCTGTCCCAGCCCCTGTACACCTCCTGCGTCCTGCTGTGCCCAGTGCAGGCCGGCCGGGAGGCCCTGAGCGCCGGCTGGGGCCGGGGGCAGGCCTGCGCTGGGCTGGGTGCTCCCCCCGCCTTCCCTAGCAGGCACTCCAGGCCGAGCGACAGGCAAAGCAGGCGATGAGTGGGAGGAGAAGCTACTTACATATACCATGTGTGTTTCTGAATGTGCTCTAGCTACAAGAGAGAGAAACAGGAGGTTAGTGTGGAGGGAGCGGGAGCCCGCGTTAGGAGGCCAGAGGGAGCAGGAGCTGGGAGCACCTGGGGAGGGAGGAGCACCGTGGAGGAAGACAGGAGCGCCAGAGAGCGGGAGGGGGCCGGGAAAGGGGGAGAGGGTATGGGAGGGAGGAAGGGGGAGGGTGCAGATGGAGGGAAGGGGGGAGGACATGGGGAGGGGGGGAGGAAAATGGGGAGGGGCTGCGTTCCCAGAGGCCCCAGGCCAGCCCCCTGACCCTGCCTACCCCAGTGGAAGAGGAAATGCCAGTCTAGAGAAGGGTGATGGTGATGGTGGGGGCTGCAGGAAGGGGCAGGAGGCAGGGGGCCCTGGTGGCTCAGAGAAGGAGGCCTGAGGGAGGAGAGCAGAGGCAGCCCGGGGGCGGACCACCTGCGGGGAGGGGCTGGGGTGCAGGTGAGAGCAGGGGGCTCAGAGGCTCACTCTCCACGTGCCTCTCCACCAGCCTGGGGACAGCTGGGTTGGGGAGGTTGGGAGAAGGTGGCCTCTTGGTCACTGGGCCACCCCTGTCCTGGAAAGGCCAGTCCAGGGAGGTCCTGCTGCCCTTGCCCTGGAGACCTAACATCCTGGTACCAGCTAAGCCCTTCATTCAGAAGTGGGACTTCCCTCAGAACCCCCAGACCCCAGTAGTCAGCGGGTCAGGACGAGCTCTGTTCACTGACAAGGCTGGCCCGGAAATTGGGGGGCAGGGACTAGAGTTGGTGGACACTGGCCTCCCAGGCACACCTGCAGGACACAGCCAGCAGGAGGCCCCCATGCACATACCCACCTATCTGTGCACACTTTCACACCTAGGCACATGCTCACACCTGTGCACACACCTGTGCAGTACACCTGTGCACACACCTGTGCAGTACACCTGTGCATACACTCTCCTACATATGCACGCACATGCATACACAACTGCACCTGTGCATGGGCACGCACACATTAATAGTTCTCACATGCATGTGCACACATGTATGTGCACAGCTGTGAATGCACTCATGCACGTGCACTCACACCTACGCACACATGCAAACAACTGCATGCACTCTCATGCACACACACGCCTGTGCACACACACGCACGTGTACTCACACACAAACCTATACGTGCACACGTGCACATGCACACACCCAAGCATCCATACACATACCCAAGCGCCGGGCACGCACCCACTGAGCTGTGCAGCTTACGCACGTGCACACACACACACAGCTGTGCAGACACTCACGCACGTGTATCCGCACACCCAGGGCTCCCTGTACCACACTCGCAGGCGCAGGTCTTCCTTCCCAGGGAGGTGGCATGGAGATGGAACCCCTACCGGGGGCCCTGGAGTCTGGGCTGGAAGCGCAGGCCGCGCCCTCGGACCCTCTACCCGCACCTACGCCCGCACGCACCGTGAGGCGCCGCGCCGCGTCCACCTCGATCATGCCGCGCAGCAGGCTCTGGCAGTCGGGCGGGATGAAGTGCGGCATGTGGAACACGCCCCGCTTCACCTTCTCCAGCAGCTGCCGCAGGTTGTCGTCGTCGAAGGGCAGCGCCCCCTGCCGGCCGGGGAGGGGGTCACCGCGGGGCGGGGGACTGGGGGGAGGGGCGGGACAGAGCGGGCGGGACAGAGACGGGGGTGAGGGGCGGGCCGCGGGGCGGCGGGCGGGGCGCGGGCGGAGCGGGGCGCGGGGGGCGGCTCACCACCAGCAACGCGAAGAGGATCACCCCGCAGCTCCACACGTCGGCCTTGCGCCCGTCGTACTTCTCTCCCTGCGGAGGGCGCTGCGGTTGGCTTCGCGGGCAATGCGGGGCCCCGGCGGAGGGTCTGGGGCCCGCGAGGGCGCGGGTGGGAGGAGGCCCCTTGGACAGGGACTGGGGGCGCGTGGCGGTTACTTACCCGGATCACCTCGGGGCAGGCATAGTGGGGGGACCTGAAGGCAAAAGCAGCGTCAGGGCGCAGGACTCGCTGTCCGCCCAGCTGTGCCCTCGGGGCTGCCCCAGGACCCTGGCAGGTGGATGCCGGAAGAGAGGTGCCTCCCCATTGCCCCCCAGCCCGGAGCAGGACGCCGGTACACCAGCCCGCTCCCCAAAAGGGCTGGACCCGCCCACCTTCCCGGGCCCGGCCAGAATGCCCAGGGGAGCACCGGACCAGACGGTCACCTGCGGCCCCCTCACTGCACCGCACGTCGGAGCCACCGCCAGGAGTGGGACCAGGGGTCCTGCCTGCAGCCCGGGCTGTGCGGTGCCGGACGGGGGCTTGGGGCTTGCGGCCACCTGGGGCAGACCCCTCGCTCGGGCCTCCAGGGGCCACGGCGCTGAGCCACCTGCGCGCGTTGCGGAGCCCGCGGCGGCCGGGAGGGGGCGCCCACTCACCCGCAGCTGGTCTCCAGCAGGCTGTCCCCCACCTGCAGCGACGCCATGCCGAAGTCCGCGATGCGGATGTTGTTCTTCTCGTCCAGCAGGAGGTTCTCTGGTTTCAGGTCCCTGTGGCTGGAAGAAAGGCGGCGGCGGCTGCCCGGGTCCCGCCCCAAGCCCCGCCCACACAGCCCCGGCCAATGGCAGCCCGGCCCGGTGACATCGCAGGCAGCCAATCGGAAGTCGCCTGCCTAGGGGCCGGCAGCGTGTCTGCGACGCAGGGGTGGGGACCTTCAGGTCACATCATGTGCTCCCGCGGC
This sequence comes from Miniopterus schreibersii, assembly GCF_964146895.1. Taxonomy (NCBI): domain Eukaryota; kingdom Metazoa; phylum Chordata; class Mammalia; order Chiroptera; family Miniopteridae; genus Miniopterus; species Miniopterus schreibersii. Next base: position 73,376,806 of record NC_138112.1, read on the forward strand.
CTGGGGGCGGGCCCCGATGTACGCGCCCCCCTCGCGGCTTCCCCCACGCCTGCTCTCCCACGCCTGCTCTCCCCACGCCTGCTCTCCCACGCCTGCTCTCCCACGCCTGCTCTCCCACGCCTGCTCTCCCACGCCTGCTCTCCCCCACGCCTGCTCTCCCCCACGCCTGCTCTCCCCACGCCTGCTCTCCCACGCCTGCTCTCCCACGCCTGCTCTCCCACGCCTGCTCTCCCCACGCCTGCTCTCCCACGCCTGCTCTCCCACGCCTGCTCTCCCACGCCTGCTCTCCCACGCCTGCTCTCCCCACGCCTGCTCTCCCACGCCTGCTCTCCCACGCCTGCTCTCCCCACGCCTGCTCTCCCCACGCCTGCTCTCCCACGCCTGCTCTCCCACGCCTGCTCTCCCACGCCTGCTCTCCCACGCCTGCTCTCCCCACGCCTGCTCTCCCACACCTGCTCTCCCACACCTGCTCTCCCCACGCCTGCTCTCCCACGCCTGCTCTCCCACGCCTGCTCTCCCACGCCTGCTCTCCCACACCTGCTCTCCCCACGCCTGCTCTCCCACACCTGCTCTCCCACACCTGCTCTCCCCACGCCTGCTCTCCCCACGCCTGCTCTCCCACACCTGCTCTCCCACACCTGCTCTCCCCACGCCTGCTCTCCCACGCCTGCTCTCCCACGCCTGCTCTCCCACGCCTGCTCTCCCCACGCCTGCTCTCCCACGCCTGCTCTCCCACGCCTGCTCTCCCCACGCCTGCTCTCCCACGCCTGCTCTCCCACGCCTGCTCTCCCCACGCCTGCTCTCCCCACGCCTGCTCTCCCACGCCTGCTCTCCCCACGCCTGCTCTCCCCACGCCTGCTCTCCCCACGCCTGCTCTCCCCACGCCTGCTCTCCCACGCCTGCTCTCCCACGCCTGCTCTCCCACGCCTGCTCTCCCACGCCTGCTCTCCCACGCCTGCTCTCCCACGCCTGCTCTCCCACGCCTGCTCTCCCCCACGCCTGCTCTCCCCACGCCTGCTCTCCCACGCCTGCTCTCCCACACCTGCTCTCCCCACGCCTGCTCTCCCACACCTGCTCTCCCACACCTGCTCTCCCACACCTGCTCTCCCACACCTGCTCTCCCACACCTGCTCTCCCCCACACCTACTCTCCCACGCCTGCTCTCCCCACGCCTGCTCTCCCACGCCTGCTCTCCCCACGCCTGCTCTCCCACACCTGCTCTCCCCACACCTGCTCTGGGCCGATGCCGACCAGCGCCCTCAGTCTGAACAGCCCTGTCCCCAGAACCCCTGAAAAGCCGAGGGAGGAAGCTTCCTGCGCAGAGGGGCAGGAGCTGTGCTGGGGGGCCCCGGGGTGGGGTCAGGGGGGGTCAGCGCACCAGATGGAGTGGCTGTGGCAGAAGTCCAGAGCGGAGATGATCTGCCGGAAGAACTTGCGGGCCTCCTTGGGGGTCAGCCTCCCCTTCTTGACCAGGTAGTCGAAGAGCTCCCCGCCAGACACATGTTCTAGCACCAGGTATCTGCAGGGACGGGCGGGCGTCAGGTGGCTGCACACGCGCCCCTGGCCCACCTGGGGCCACCCTCGGTGTGAGGGGCCCTGCTCACCGCCCTCCTAGCAGGCCCGCCTCTGGGGCAGCCACTGGGGGAGCCCCCTGGGGCTGGGGCCTGGGAGCAGGGCCACACTCGGCTTCCCGCTGAGGGATCCCTGGGCCCCAAGGCGAGAGGGGCTCCGTGGTTGCTGACGCTCCTGGCGCTGGGGCTTGGACCTCCCAGGCCTCACCCTGGCCAGCCCAGGCTGGGCTCCCGAAGCCGGGGTACAAATCAGACACGGCCCTCGGGGAGCCCTGGCCGGCAGGGTGGTCTTTGAAACCGGGCAAGGGGCTGGCAGACCAGGGGTGGGGGGCAGGAAGACGTCCGGGTCGGTGGCTGGGGGGACCCTACCCCCCTCTGAAGGTGTTGACTGAGAAGCAGAGCATCGGAGCCAAGCCTCCCCTGTGGAGCCTGAGGGGCTGGTTTCTGGGTTGCGGGTGGGGGGTGGCCCCTGGACACTGAAGCCTGTGAGGCCTCAGGGGAGCTTGGGTGGGGCTGTGCAGACCCCCTGGGAGGTGCTGTGAGCGCTGAGGGTGGCGGGCCTGGGTGGGCTGCAGTGGCTTGGGGAGGGGAAGTGGACCCGAGAGGAGGCAGCAGGACTCGCAGGACGGGCTGGGGAGGGGGAGGGTGTGGGCCTCGGGGACGGGCTGCCTGCAGAGCTGGTCTTGGAGGACTCATGGGGTTAGTGGGGGGTACCCCAGGGCATCAAGAAGAGGAGAGGAGAGAAGGGAGGGGCGGGGGCTGGAGATGCAGGGCTGGGGCACCGGGTGGCGTCCAGGCAGGAGCGGGACAGCCCGAGCACAGCACAGGTCGAAGGGTGCCCTGCAGGCGCCCTAACCTTGGTGGCCCCCGCTTGCTCCTCTGCCTCCAGGCTTCCTTCCTGGGGCTGCCTTGGGATTCGGACCCCCTGGGAGGGGGCTGTCCCCAGCACAACTGGACCAGCCGCCTGTCCACCTTCCTCCTAGCCACCGGGCCTTTGCCCGGGCTGTGCCTCCTCCTCGGGCTATTGTCCTGGGTCCTCCCCTGCTCCTGCCCCCCCCCCAAAGTGGCTTCCTCAGGCAAGTGCTCTGCCCCTCGCCCTCGGGAGCCCATCCTCAAAAGTATCTCGACAGAAGCGAGGAGGTGACCGGTGTCCTGCATGTTGTACGTAGAAGTGGACTGTGCCTGCCCCAGCACCTGCCTGCACCCCAAACTCATGGGACATCACCAAGACCCTGCAAGGCGAGCCGCCGTCAAGCCTGTGGGTGGGTGTGTCCCGTCTGTGCCCTCATCCTGGTTCTGATGTGGCTGAGCTCCTGCGGCTCACCAGTGTCCGGGGCCCCAACACCATGACCAGCCAACTGGCCCCTCAGGCCTGTGGCGACAGTGTCTCCACTGCTCAGGGCCCCCACATGGTGCAGCTCTGCCCCCCCATCCTCAGTTAAACACGGGAGCTGGGCCATTCGTGCCATGTTGGGACCCTGGCTGGCCCCTGCCCCTTGCCCCCCACCCCCTTCTCCAGGCAGCCCTGTCCCCCACGGTGGTTCAAGCTGATGGCTCTGCGCCTGGTCAAGGTGCAGTGACACCACTGCCCGGGGCTTGTCCTGAGACGGCCCCGCTTGGCCCCACTGACCGACGGGCTGCCCGGCCCCTCCCCAGGCCTCACAGCCCCCACTCTGGCCACCCCAACTCTCCAGGCCCAGCAATACCTACAAATATTTTTTGTTTTCATAAACGTCGTGCAGCTTGAGAACATGAGGGTGTTCGATGAGCTTCAGGATGGCGATCTCTCGCTCCACCTGCCGGGGGGACATCATTGAATCACATGGAGCTCGGCCCCTGGAGACCCCCCACCCATCCACCACCCGAAACGTGCCTGCATGTGGGTAGGACTGAGGGGCACAGACCCCGACCTCACCCTGCCCACCAGGAGCCTCACTGTCGGGGACATAGAGGGTGGTGTCAGTCCAGCCCCTTGGGACACCTCAGTGGGCTCATGGGCATAGCCCAGGGCTTTGGGGCAGGGCCAGTCTAGCAGCAGAGTCTCCACCCTGTGGGACAGACAGGCCTACATGGCATAGCACACAGCCCCACTGGTGACAGGGCCACCTCCAGGTTCCTCACCCAACTGCACCGGGTCCCTGCCAGGCCTTTAGGGAGACGGGCCCCAGTTACACCCCGCCCCCTTGCCCCGGCTCCTGTCTCTCCACTTAGACATCTCAACACCCCAGCCAGAGCCCAGGGCCCAGCCAGGCGCCATCCAAGGCAGGGTCAGAATCCACCTGGTCCCCACCTGCACTGCCCCACCCACCCAAGAAATGGCCACCTCCCCTCACAACCACCCACCTTGGGTCCTTTGGGGTCCTCAGGTGAACCCACCCAAATCCTCCCCCTTCCCTCAGCAGCCAGAGGGGACCCCACTGACATCACTGGCCTCGCCCACCTGGTTGGCTTCCCTGCAGCCCAGCCTCTGGTCTGCCCGTGGCACTGACCGCAGGGCCCCCTGCCCCGTCTACCCCGCCAGGGCCAGCTCCCACCCCGACTGCCCCGCCCCCCCACTCACCTTCATCAACACGGACTCGCTGAGCTTTTCCCGGTTGACGATTTTGATGGCCACCTTCTGGCATGTGACACAGTGAATCCCCAGCTTCACAAGGCCTGTGGGGAGAGCAGCCTGTCAGACCCACCCCGGGCCATGCCCAGGGCCACACCCAGGGCCTCGAGGACCCACAGTGGCATCCTACCCCCAGGCCAGCACCACCCCAGCCTGCCTCACACCCTTGGCCCTGGAACCCCCACTGAGGGGACACTCCCATAACCACGCTCCTGGCCACACTTCAAGGACCCACAGTCCTGGCCCCCCCTGCCTTGTCATGTGGGCACAGCTGGGTGCCTGCCTCCCCTCCCTGCCCTCCCCCAGGATGTGCCACCACAAGCCTCTCACACCCCCCAGCCCCCTGCCAGCTGCCTCGGGCCCCAGATACCCAGCTCCCCTTCCTGATCTGGGGGGCCTGGGCACTGCCACATGAGGGTGACCTGGTAACCACGGCTCTGCAGTCTGACCATAATTTCTGCTGTTTTAAGGGACAAAAACCACGTCAGGACCCCCTTTCTGTGAACACTGAAGGACGCCACCCTGTCCTTTCCAATTTCAAAAAGGGACCGATGGTACCCCTCCCGCCTTGTAGAGACCTTGACACCTCAGGTCCGCCCCTTTTCACACTGGGAGGCGGGGCTTTCTTACTGATTTGCAAGAGCCCTTTGTGATATGTCCCCTAATCAATCAATCACGTCACAACCGTATCTCTGCCTACACCAGGCACCCACGTCTCCTTCCCAGCACCCTTCAGGGAGGCCTCCTCCTCCAGCTGGCACAGCCTCTGCCTGTCACGGCCAAGAGATGAGGCTGTGTCCCCCAGAGACACAGTACCGGGCTCCCACGGTGCGGGGACCAGGCCCTCGTGAACCCCATGCCTGACCCTGAAGCTCCAGCCTCAGGGAGGGCAGACGCCCGCAGGGTGTGCCCGCTGAGCCCGGCTCCTGGGGCCTCTCCCTGGCTGCCTCTGATCAGCTCGGGAGCCCTGCGGTCCAGGTTGGGCGGGAGGCACAGCACCCGCGTCCATGCATCCACCGGTCAGAGCCCGCGGCCCAGGGACTCCACCAACTCCAGCACGGCAGGGCTGGCACTGCCCCCCCATCCTTGGCCCGGGCAGGGAAACAGGCAGGAGCAAGAGGCAGAACTGCCTGGCAAGTCCCCAAAACAAGGCCGAGAGGAACCAGGGAACAGCGGTGACAGGAGGCAAAGGCCACTGCCTGGAGAGGGACAAGCTCCTACAAGTCCCGAGCGCCCAGGACAGATGCCAGGTGAGGTGGGTTCCTGGGAAGAGATTCCACAAATACCTGAACGTGAGCCAGCGAGACCCCACAGGGCAGAGCCGGGGTGTGAGGCGGGCGGCGAGCCCTGGGCCAGCTCTGCGTTAGCAGAACATGGAGCCACGTCAGGCCCCGGAACAGTGTGTAAGTAGCTACGGCCGGTCAGAGCCGCCAGAGGGACATGAAAATGGCGAAACACACAGGCCAGGGTGGGGGGACGGCGGTGAGCGCCGGCCTGCGCAGGAATCACGAGCGCACTGGCCCACGCACGCACACGCCACGCGGGCCGAGAGGGCAGCTGTCATCGACGGGCCGGGGAGTTCCCTGCTTCCAGAGGAGGAAGCGCTGGGCCTCAGATGGACAGGGAGACAGGGAGCGGCACCGGCCGCCCCTCCAGAAACGGGAAGCCAGACGACACAGCCACCGCGACGATGACAACAGCTGTCTGCCGAGCAGAGCCGAGCACGGGGGTGCCGTGAACCGGGTCGCAGTGACCACCCCTTTTAGAGGAGGAAACGCCGCTGCTGCGTCACCAGCTGGTGCACGGCCACTCAGAAAGGCGGGAAGGAGAAAGGGCACAGCCTACGAGGTGCCCCGGGGAGCCCCAGGCTATGGGACACTGGCCAGCTGCACCCTCAGAGCTGCTCACGGGCCTGTGGGCTGGGGTCCAGGCGGCCAGGACCCATGGCTGGGGTGTGTCCTGCGACTCTGGTGGCTCCCTGCCTACTTTCATTTTCATCCACCTGCTGCCGCACTGCCCTGCAGACTCCTATACACCCCTCAAAGCCCAGCATGGAGGTGCCCCTCCTTGGTGAATCTTCCCTACCACCAGGGCAGCAGCTCGGCCCTGGGTGTGCTGGTCCCCGCATCTTGGGATCTCTGGGGCGGGGTGTGTGGGTTCTGAGCGGTGCTGCCAGGCCTGGGGGCAGGCAGCAGGGAGTCCTCGTCAGGAGCCACTGCAGCCTCAAGGGGCGGAGGCAGCTCCTGCTGGGGAAGCCCGCAGCTGCCCTAATCACCCAGCCCTCCAAGTGCTCAGGCTTATTACCCAATTGGTGTTTTATCTCTAATTATTGTCTTTACAGCAAACACAAGCACACACGGAGAGAAAGTATACACCATGTCACGCCGCGGGAGGCGAGAGGCGGGAGGCAGTCTGCGCCAGTGGGTGTGCTGGGGGGGTGCCCGAGGGTACTGGCTGCCTCCCTGGGAAGGAAGCCTCTCCCAAAGAGGACTGGGGTGCAGTTCCTACAGTTTTTGCCCCCAAAAGACACTCACAGTTGCTCCAAGCCCACGCCTGGACCAGGCCCTTGCTGATGGCCCCATGTCCCCAGCACCCTGGGGCCCTCCCAGGGCATGACAGCCACCCTTTAATGGGTCCGGGAGGAGGTCCCGAAGCTTGGAGGTCAGCCTGTCCAGTGAGAGCTTCATCCCCCTGCGGAACCGGCCTGGTCCCACCCGACCCCTCTCCACTCAGGCACTTAGGCTCTGGTGTCACCTCCCTAAAGGCTGACCTGTGTCCTGTCCTGCAGACTAGACCTGGGGCTGCCCTGTTTCTGACTCAGTTATGCTCAGGGCACTGCACCCCTGACCCTCCTGACCCTTGTCTCCCCACCCTGCTGTCTCCCCCACATCGGTCTCTGTGACTGCCCAGACAGAGATCCTGTCACCCACTGGCTGGCCCTGCCACAGCCCTTCCCCAATCCTCCCACCAGCACAGACCAGGGCCCCCTTCAGTGGGGGCAGCTCTCCAGAGTCCTGAATTTTCTGTCCCAAAGTTCTTCTGGCCTGTGCCCCCACCCCAAGTCTCCTCCTGCCACAGACAACCTGTCCCTCCTGCCCAGGGGAGGGTCGTACACTTCAGTGCCACAGGCCCCCTCGCTGTACAGTGCACTGGGCACCTGGCTGCGTGTCAGCTGGCCCTCGGGCACGGGTGGCCAGAGGGCAGCACCCCTGAGATGTGTGGAGGACAGCATGCGCCAGGGTCCCCGCTCTGAGTCCACAGGTCGAGGGGAGGGCACCCCTCTCAGCACCTCCCAGGTCCCACCACTAATGCTCACAGGACCACTCGAGCATCACGAACTCCTGGGACAGCAGACTGTCCTTCCCTGCTGCTAACCGCTGTGCCTCTGGGGCCACGTGGCCATCTCCCCAGGGCCACGGGCACCGCTAACAGTGACCCACTTTCCACCACCTCATGGGCCTCACTGTGGGGGTGTTGGGGGGCAATTTCTGCGGCCAAGTGCAGAAGACACTCCCCCCCTGCCCAGGCTCTCCTTGGAGGAACATGAGTCAGCAGAGCGGCCGCCCTGAGCCAGCACAGCCTCCTCCGTCCTGGCAGCGTGTGGGCAGCGGGGAGAAGCCTCCGAGGACAGGCAGGAGCAGACGCAGTGCTGCTGCTGTGACGAGAGGGCCACGGGACTGCGGGCCACGGGACTGCGGGGAGGACTGCCGGTCCTCCACCCCCAACCGCCTCTTGCTGAGCGACCTGGATCCAAGCTCACAGCCTGCCCTTGACCATCCTGGAGGAGCCGCTGCTGAAGACACTGTCCCCACAGGGACCACAACCCCATGCCCAGGCCAGGACCCAGGTGCCAGCCCCCTGTGCCCTCATCATGGCCCTCACTAGAGGGGGGGCCTCCTAAAGGGGGGCATGGCACTCCCCACCAGGCAAAGGCCCCGATGGGAGCTCGAAGCAGCAGATGTGCCTGGGACCAGCTGACCACCGGCTTTCCCGAGAAGCTGAGCCCGCTGCCAGCTCTCCAGGGCACCACCCTGGCCAGAAAGGAGAAAGGAGGCACAGGCCCCGCTTGCTTGGGGTGTCTGTGGTGTCCCCCTGCACCTGGCCCTGCAGCCTCCACCCTCCTAATCCTGGCTCTTCCTGCCACCCTGTCACCCTGCTGCTCCAGGCTGCAGTAAAACACTTGGGGAGGACCCTGGGGACGCGCCCCCTGGGAGCCAGTCTCCTGCAGTGAGGTCCCTCCCACACTGCACCACGGCTGCTCCTGTGGTCAGCGGAAGGTGGCAGAAAGAATGGCCGGGCCTCGCAAGGTCAGATGGTCACAGCAGCACAGCTCCCTCTCGGGGCCCGTGCCCTGGGCCCTGCTCTGAGGAGCCACTGCCGGCCTTGAGGCCACCCTGTGTAGATGCCCAGCAGCGGCCAATGCCCACGAGCGAGCCCTGGCCTCACACTGAACCTCGTGAGTCGCCTGAGCACGACCACCCTGGGACGCCTGAGCCTCAAGCCACTGAGTTTGGGGTGACTTGTCATGGAACAAAAGACCAGGAATATGCCCAGTCCTCCAACTACAGGCTGCAGAAAAATGCTCAGCGCTGGAGCTGGCACGAGCTGAGCACACGTGGGGGACAGCCAGCCTCACCAGGGGGACACAAGGCCTCGGCAGCAGACTGGCCGGGGTGGGCCAGGCAGGCGGTCCGACAAGGTTCCCTGCCCACCCCGAGTTCCCTCACTTGCGTAAGTGGGGAGACTGCCCCCCTGACCCCGGCCCAGCCCTGTCCAGACAGCACAGAGCTGGAGGAGGCCACACGGGGCAAGTCCGTCCTGCTCCTCTCCATGTCCCAACAGTGACCGGTCACCCAGGCAGCCTCCCTGCCGGAGTGGCAGGGCCACAGCCTCTACCCACGGTCTGCCCCATCCCCTGCCTGCCGGCCAGCTCCCCACAGGTGAGAGTCTTTAGGGAGTCAGCTGCTGGTGGAAAGCAAGGGCCGGCCGGTCTCCCAGGACTAGCTCCTGTGCCAGATGAGAGTGGGGGTGGGAAGGGCAGCCAGTCACTGGAGGTACAGGTGGTCCTGCAAGGGACCTCCAGGTGGCCATGCTCCAGGTGATGGTGTGGGCAGCTGGCGGAGCCTCTCCTAAGCCCATGGGGATACTGTGGGACCTGCCTGGACCCCCCATCACAAATGGAGTGTGTGGCCCCAAAAAGCTGTGTCCCAGTCCTAGCACTTGGGCCCCATGAATGTGACCTCGTTTGGAAAGAGGGCCTGTGCAGAGCTGGGTTACGAGAGCACCCTGCACAGGGAGGCAGTGACATGAGTCACTGGGCGAACCCCGGGAGCTGGGCACGGGCCTGGACCAGCTGCTCCCTTGCAGCCCCAGGAGGCGCCAGCCCACAGAACCCGGCCTCGGGAACAGAAAGAGCAAGGCCCTGTGTGTCAGCGGCCAGGAATGCGGCAGCTTGTGGCGCCCAGGGAACCGGTGTAGGCATTTTCCTCGAGCTTCCTTTCATCGGGAAACCCAGTACGTTCCGTTCACCCCACGAGGACGATGCGGTTGAAGCACCCATGTTCAGGTGGCTCACTGAGACTCGCGCTGCGCCCGGTGCCCACACACGCCCTGCAAGAGTGTCCCAGGCTCCAACAAGGAAGCACCCTCCGGGCTCTCCTCCCAGGGTCAGCCTGCAGGCACCCAGGGTGGGACTCAGGGGAGGGGTGCGGGCTCGGCCCCTCGGCAAGAGCCACCGTGCAGGCCCAGCTGGCGCTCTCCACTGTCTGGCCCCCTGCGGGCTGCAGACCACCCAGCCTGGAGCCTTGGCTGACCCAGGGCGCTTGGGCCTGGACGGGGCGGGGCCCCCTGCTCCAGAAACGTCTGGTCAGAACTAAGGCTCCCAAGTACCCTCCGCTTGGACGCTGAGCTCACAACACCCCGCTCTGGCTCAGGAAGGGAGGGAGGCTGGGCGAAGCCTCGGAGACACCAAGGCCACTGTCCCGCCGGGTCCCGCCCGAGGGGTCGGCTGAAGCCCGCCCAGCCCGGCGCGGGCGCTTCCCCAGCGGGGGCGGGCACGAGCCCCCCCTTCGCCCCCTCTGCACGGTATTAAGGCGTCAACGACGCGCTGGGCAAGGGCTTGGGGCGAAACCGGGAGCCGGGGACCCACTGAGGTCGTTTCCCAGGGTCGGCGAGGGGCGGGGCGCGCCTGCGGGAGCCCGGCCCCGAGCGGCGTTCAGCACCCTGGACAGGGCCTCCGGCGCGCCGCGGGGTCCCCCGCCCCGGGCTCGGGGGCCGCGAGGGCCTTTCTCCGGCCCACGGCCTGCGCGCCGCCAGAGCCAGGGAGCCCCGGGGGGCCGGTTGTCAGCGCCCCCGGGCCGCCTCCTCTGGCCACACCCCAGCTGTTCCGGGGCTTCCTGGTCCTGGGGGTCAGCAGGGCGGTGACCTGCACACCCAGGACGCCCCTTCCTCCCAGAGCTGCTCAGACCAGTGAGCGGGGCGCCCAGGCGCCGCACGAAGGGTCCGGGGGCCGCCCCCATCCAGCCCAAGCCCAGCTGCGACCCCTCCCCCCCTGCCCGCGTCCAGGCCCGGCGCGCGCTCCTCGGGCCTCCAAGTCCCTCCTCGACGGCAGAGGGCGGCCCGGCGCCTGGGGATCCGGAGCGCGCGGCCCGCGGGCTTGGTTCTGGGGCTCAGCGAGCGCCCTCACCCCGGGCTCCCCGCGTCCCAGACCCGGGGCGCCCGGGCCCCGCGGGCCCACAGCAAACCCCCCGCGGCGCGCGCGCCTCGGGCCTCCGCAGACGAACGCGCCGCCCGAGGCCGCCCCGCCCCGGCCCCACGGACGCCGCGGGGACCCGGGGGCTCGGCCGGCCGGCGGCGGGGGGGGGGGGGGCGCGCGCGCAGACATCAAAGCGCCGCTGGTTCCCCCGCATTAGCGGGTCCGGGCTGCGTGCTTCCCGCGCCCCCGCCCAGCCGACCTCCTTTCCAGGCGCGCGCCCCCAGTCCCGGTGCCCCAGTTCTCAGCCTCTGTTCCCCAAACCCCTTCTCCTTCCGTTGGGGGGAGGGAGTGCCCGCTCCCGCGCCCCGCCCCCCGCTTTGCGCGGCACCCCGCTCCACGGAATCCTCTTCGGGGCACCCACATTTCCCGTCTTGGGGAGGCCCTCCCACCGCAGCTGCAGTGACACCCCCACGGCCCATGAGCGCCCTGCGGGGCTCGGGGTCCACACCCACGCGCTCCCCCGGCGTCGGGAGGGAGACCCCCACGGAGGGGCGCGGGGGGGGGGCGGGGGGGCACCCCCAGCGCGGCTCCCTCCCGATATAGAGTCTGCGCTTCCTTCGCCCACCCGCGCCAGGCAGGCCAGGGGATGGCGGCGCGTCTCTCGGGAGATGACTGTTCACGCTCGGAAAAGGAGCCTCTCAAATTAAATTAATTAAGCCCTGAAATATTTCACACACGCTTCAGCCCCTGGGCTGCCTCTGCCGAGCTCCCTGCCCTCCCCACCCACAGCCCCCTGACCAGAGGAGGGCCCTGCTGTCCCCTCTTCGGGACAGACTGGACCCCCGCGGCCCTTGAGGGGAGGCAGGGTGTGGGGACATTCTGGCACTCCTCACATAAGGCGGGCTAGTCTAGTCCCCAAGGCCTGCCCGTGGAGCCCCTGGATGGTGATGGGAGCAGGGCTGCAGCCGGGGCTCAGGCTTTGAAGCTGGCTCCCCGTCCCTTCCTGGAATGGGGGCTCACGTGGCCCCTCCAGCCCCAGGGCTGTCCTTATGCCCTCTCCTGCCTGTGGTGAAGACTGGACGAGAGCCCCCATATACACATCCACAGTCCTGAGCCCCTACAGTGCCCCCCCCAAGTCAGCTGGGCTTGCAGGTGAAGAGACCCAGCTGGGGGCCCAAAGGCAGTCGGCAGGGCCTTGGAACCAGGGCCCCTGAAAATCAGAAGACATCACCCATGCCCTCTCCCCCCAAAGCTCCTTCTCAGTCCTGCACCCAACTGGAAGGTGCTGAAAGGAACCACCAACTGGAGCCCCAGGGTTAAGAACTCGCTTTCCAGGACCCAGTGTGTGTGGGGTGTGGGCTTGATCCTCCTGGGAACACAGACCTTCCTCCCTGTGAGACTCAGGCCAGGCTCCCAAGGTCAAAGCTGAGAAGGGGCGAGATGCTGGGCACCCGCTGGACACCAAGGGACGCCAAGCACCAGGCCTGCAGGCTCAGTAACGGGCAGACCCTCCCCGCCCCCCAGAGGCTGGTGTGGGCTCCAACACAGACCAGCTGGGAACAGGGGCATCCCCTGCCGCTGGGAGGGAGGGTGCCTGGAGGTGTTTCCCAAGCAGGTGGCCATGAGGTGCGTGTTTGGAGAGGAGGGCTGGTCCCAGAGGACTGTGCTGCTCAGGTCATGGAGGAGACAGAGCGTGGAGTTCCGGGGAGGGCAGGGCCGGGGCAGATGTGTGGGGGCCCTGGGAGGAGTCGGGCTGGGGCCTGTGCCACCACCAGAAAGACCCAGGTCCCTTGTGCTTGCCTCCTATCGACCCCACACTCTGGGTTGGAAAGACAAGACCTCAGGACATTCTGGAAACCTCTGGAAGGAAGGGGGGCAAGTCATAGGGAACAGGACAAGGGCCAGGGGACCCTAGAGAGGTGGGGTGTCACCATCAGGCCTGAGGTGGTGCCGCAAACACGGTGAGGCACTTGCTGAGGGTGTGGGGGGACGTCCCGGGTAGGCATCCCCTCTCCACGCCAAGACCGAGAGAGGGCCAGAGACAGTCCAGTAGGGTGGGCCCGGGAGGCAGCCGGGAGCAAAGTCTCCTGGTTCTGTCGTAAGAAGGGCTGTTAAGACAGGGCCGCTCTGGTGTCTGGGAAGAGAGGGGGCACCCAGCCCCCAGGGAGGCGCCCGTTCTCCAAGGGGGTCCTCCAGTGGGGGTTGGGCAGGCTCCTCGTGGCTCTAACATCAGCCAAGTTCGGCAAGGCCCGCGGAGCCTGTGGGCGGGGCAGGATCAGAGGCCGGAGCATAAGCTCTGGGCACTGTCTTGGGCGAGGGCAGGCAGCACCTGTCCCTGCCCACCCCACCCCAGGATGTCAGCCTGCCCCCAGGGGCCGGGCAGTGGCCAGCAGCCTCTCACCCACGGGTGCCAGGCCCCCAGACTGAGCTCAGGTGCGAGCACCGCCACCTGGGAATCTCACAGCTGGGCCTCCCCTGGCGCAGGTGAGCGTGCGTAGGGCCCTTCCCCCGGGAAGAATGTCTCACACGCTCTCGCACCCATGCACAGACATGACCTCACTTCTCACACACTCCTGCACACACGTGGACTCAGTCACACACCTGATAGGCATGAACACGCACAGGCTCACGCTCACACTGCGCACACACAGGCTCTCACACACGGCTGCACATACACACACGCTTGTGCACAAAGACTCCTGCTTGCACACACACTCTCCACACACGCAGATTCACACAGTTGTGCACACGCTTTGCACACACTCACACGCTGGTACACATGTGGGTCTTCATAACTGGGGCAGAGCGTGGGGGGACAATGCCTCTGCAGGAAGAGCCAGCCTGGCCTGGAGGAGGGGGTGGTGCAGTGGGAGCAGGAGCCAGGGGTGCAGGGGGCTCAGGCTCCTGTGATCAGGTGACCATCCTGGAAAGGCTGAGCCCTGCCCCTCCCCACCTGCTGGGCCCTCCCTGGGTTGCAGAGGGCGTTGGAAGTCTGGCCCCAGGCTGGCTGGGACGTGATCTTCCAGAGCAGTGCTAGTTGTGGGCACCCCTGCAGTCAGTGGCCGCACAGGGGTGAGGCTGCTGTGCCCAAGCCACACCTTCTCCCCAACTCCAGGGAGGGGGGCAGAGCAACACCCACTGCCCAGCTGCAGCCCCCACTCTGCCCGCTAACCCAGGCTCGAGGGGTGTCCAGGTTGGGGCGATGGCCTCTTTCCCAACCTCTGGCCCTGGAGTAAGGAGAGGGAGGGGTGGGCGAGAGTGGGCCAGCCGGGCCACTGTGGGAGCCCCGATCAGTCTGAGTCTAAAACCCGCCCTACAGGGAATGGGGGCTGCTCTGGGGGCCCCAGGGGAGGAGCCTGCTCAGCCGGCGGCCAGCCTCCCACACCCCTATCCCTGAAGGATCCCCAGCTGGTCTCTAAACCCCGAGCCGCCTCATACAAAGCCCTCCCCCTCCTCTCTCCTGCCAAACCGCCATCTGTTGCCATGGCGACGGAGCAGAAAAGGCAGGCGGCTCTCGGCGCTCTCCCCACCCCCTCCTTCCCTGCTCCTTCAGCTGGCCTGGGCTCAGAGCAGGGGCTGGTGCAGCCCCACTGGCCCCGGAGCCCCCTGGGCCCAGCGAGGGGCCTGGCCACAGCCCCGCTAACACCTGCGTCCAGCACAGGAGGCCAGGCTGAGCTCTCTCGCGACTCCAGCCTCCAGAGTCCCCTCCTCTGGCCCTGCCACGGTGCCAACCCTGCCCCGGCAGGTCCTGTCTGGCACTGGGGAATAGCTGGTGGCCTATCCGCTCCCCAACCCACCTCCCCTGCTGTGCACCCACCAAGGAGCAGCCCCAGGGCCAGCCACCTGCCCTGCCCGCCCTGAGGCCAGATCCAGGGGGGAGGTACAGTCCTGGCTACTGAAGGGGTGGTGCCCAGCAGGTGGCCTCACCTGCACCTGCTGCCCCAGGTGAACTCCCGATGGACTGAGAAGACCGGGAGAGGAGGAGAGACCACAGGCTCTAAAGTCAGGGTCGGCTACCACCCCAGAGGTCCCGGGGTGGACCACCCGCCTCCATGGCAGCAGTGCCCCAGCTGAGCACATCACGGCCACGGTGCAGCTCTCACAACCACGGGTGCCCCTCCGGCCTCCAGGCCCCGGGCCCAGAGCGGTGCAGCCACTCGCCGGGAGGCGGCCAGTGCTGAGCAGCAGACCTGGTGACCGCACACAACCAGAGACAGGCCTGAGCTCCTGGCTTCTCGTTTTCTTCTGTGTCCCGAGCTCTGGTTTGCTCCCTGACACCCGCTTTTCCAGCGCCCCCATCCCAGCTGCTTCTCCACACGCCTCGAGGTGTGAGTGCCGCACAGATTTCAAAGGGCGGTTTCCGGTCTCTACGCGGGGACACGCCCGTGAGACCAGCAGGATGATCAGGACGGGGTCGCCTCCTCCGGCCCCAGGGGTCCTACCGCCCCTCTGCCGCCCCTCTGCACCCTTTGCTCACTGTCACTACCGAGTCTGCCTTCTCTGGACCGTCACATAGACGCAGTGCCACCCAGCACACAGACAGCCGCAGCGGTGACTCAGAGTGGCCCAGTTCCCCGAGAGCGACAGGCCGGTGAACGGAGAAATGGATCCTTGGCGCGGAAGGAGCTCTGACTTACACCCCCACGCTCGACCGTCCTCAAAGGAGCCGAGGAAGAGCCTGGCTTCTCTGAGAAACACAAATGCCCCCCCCCAGGAGCTCAGTGGCCACCGGCACAGGGCAGGCCTCGGACCGGCCGACGGAGGATGGTCCTGCAGAGTTTCAGGACGGTCCCCAGCAGGGCCGGCCCTCCAGGCTCAGGCGCAGGGCCTGGGAGTGGGGAGGCAGGTGCACTTGAGGCAGAGATGTGGGGCCACGGGAGCAGGAGGGCGCCTGCCTGCTTCTCTTCCTGCCTGGAGGCCCTGGCGTCCAAGGGCCACCTGCCCTGTGGGCCCAGGAGGCGGGGGCCCGAGCCTGAGACTGTGCCATGAAGCCCCCACGAAACCACCCAGTTCCTTCCAAAGGTCCTGGGCCCAGCCCATGGGTTGTGTGGACACTGGACTCGATCCCACAAGGGGGGGACACAAGGTTGCAGAAGAAGCGGGCCCAGGGCTGTCAGGATCGACCCCTTCTCCCAGGGCCACAGGGGGCCATGTGGACAGATGGGGGCCGGGGGGGCGAAGGCCCTGACAAGAGGCCGCCCAGATCTCTACCCTCAGGTGTCGAGGGAGGGCTCTGAGGGGGGAAGGAGGGGTTCCCTCGCCTCAGCAGAGTAGGTGCCCAGCCTCAGCAGCTCCGTGGTTTCCATGACGACTGTAGAGGAAGTAGGAGACCCAGGGGGTGTATGATGCAAGAGGGTACCCCTCCTCTTCCTTCCCCACCCCCTGGCTTCCTCCCACCCCAGCACCAACTCCCCCAGGACCAGGAG
The DNA here is from genome assembly GCF_964146895.1 of Miniopterus schreibersii. Taxonomy (NCBI): domain Eukaryota; kingdom Metazoa; phylum Chordata; class Mammalia; order Chiroptera; family Miniopteridae; genus Miniopterus; species Miniopterus schreibersii. The sequence continues at coordinate 73,393,108 of NC_138112.1, forward strand.
CCCCCAAACAGGCCCACCCACCCCACTCACCCTGGAGCCAGGAAGGAGGATATGGTCCCCATGGTGTCCCCACCTCCAGGCAGGGGCTTCCCCCTGCACAGCAGGACCCACCCGAGCCTCCCTCAGGCATGGGAAGCCCACCCACCCACCCACCCACCCCGCAGGGGCGTCCGCCTACTGTGCGCTCAGCACCACACCCAAGGGCACAAGCCCCAGATGCTGACCAACCAACCTCAGGACTGGGGTGGGGTCTGCAGGGGACAGGGAGGCAGGAGGCAGAGAGAGAGAACCAGCACCCAGCACCCAGATCCTCCACCCGGCCAGGCCACAACCTCTCCAGCCACACTCAGGCTCGGGCAGGTGCCCAAGGGGACCCGCCGCCTTATCTGGGACACAAGTGCCGTGCCATGAGCCCGGCTCCTCGGTGTGCCCCTCCCCTGCCATCCCTGCCCAGACGCCCCCACTCCTCCCTGGAGTAGGGGCCACACCTCTAGTCCCTCGGGGCACATGACCACATCAGATCTTTATTAACTGGCTTTTCAATTCAATACTGTAAAATTAGACCAATGAAATATTCTTATTGAGTCCAGTAACTACTCAGTGATTCAATCTGGTAAATTGTGTATTTTTAAGTTGGTGCCCTAGTTTTAGAAGCCTCGGGACTGGGGGCGGATGCTGGTGGCCGGCCACGCCCTGTAGGCTAGGGACAGGAAGGTGGGTGGCAGGCCCAAGGGGCCCCAGGAGAAGGGGAAGTCAGGAGGCGTGTAGGAAGCAGGCAGCAGAGGGCCGGCCTTGGGGCTGCTGTGGAGGGAAGGCCGAGGCTGGACCGCAGGGAGGCAGGACTAGCAGCGGTGCCCGGGCCAGCAGCCGTCCAGCCCCCAGGGACCAGCAGGGGTGTGGGGTAGGGCAGGCAGTAGAGGGACAGATCCCTGGTGGTCAGCAGGAGCGACTCGGCATCAGTGACCAAGGGCGTGGCTGGGAGGGCAGGGGTCACTGGCAGAGGCGGGCAACCTGTGGTCCAGGACCTGCCTGCCCAGCAGAGCTCTGACCCCACCAGACCCCAGGGATGGTGGATGGTGTTGGGGCGGCCGCAGCGATAAGGTCAGACGTCTACCCTGAGAAGCCCGAGTGGGTCTCCGCCTGTCAGGACACAGACAGACACACCAACAAGAGGCAGCTGCAGCCCCAGCCGACTCCACACACTCTTGCTGGGAGTCGGGGACCCTCAGGCATGAAGCCAGGCCAAGACGCTCACAATCTAAGCCGGGTGTAGATACGCTTCCCAGAAGCCTCCGGGACTCGCTGCAGCCCCCGCCCCATGGAGCAGGAGCTGCAGGTCAGCAGACCCCTTCCATCCCTGATACAGAACACAGGCTCCTGCGCCGGCCAGCCCGCCCGTGGTCAGAGAATGGCACAGCCCACCCGCCCGGCTCCCAGAGCAGCATCGTCACCGGGACACCGGGACACTTGGCCCCTGTGGCCCAGTGGGTAGGCAAGGAAAGGGGTGGAGGGGGCAGGGCTGTGGAGCAGGCAGGCCTCTCTGGTCTGCACCGACACCTCCTGTCCCCCACTTGGGGTTTCCATGAGGATTTCACAAAAAACTGGGTGTCTCTGCAGGGTGTGGGGCTGAGGGGCCACTCTGCACTGTCAGATTTGTATTTAGCTTAAAAAAACACCGACCCACATTTCACAAACTCTCTGCTCACTTGGTTTCCCCAACCACAAGGATGGTCCGAGGTTCCACCCTCCTGGCCCTGCCAGTGAGTCTGTGCCCCCTCCCCACTCCTGGGGTGAGGGGAGGTGGGGACATGAGCCACAGTCTCTCCCAGCTCCTCCCCAGGAGACCAGCCCTTGGGTTCCTCCTCTGATCCAGGGTGCAGGCACCCCGATTATAACTTCCAGAGATGCACATGGGGAGCACCTGACCTGGGAGTGGGGGTGAGGTGGGTCCAGGGCAGGGTGGCAGGGCTCAGGGAACCCCAACAGGGCTGGCATGAGCCTGACACCATGGCGCTGGGGCCAGATGGGCAGTATCCTGGGCATTCCTTGCTGGGCCTAGGCTGGCCCTGGAGCCCAGCAAGGGACTCAGTCCAGGCTGGCTGCTCCCTGGGGGTGAATCCAGACCCTGCTTGGGTCCCTCAGGGGATGTGCTCCCCAGACAGCCAGGCAGACACAGGCCCCGCCTGCCATGCCCTCAGGAAGTGGGAACAGGGCCCTGAGCCCCATCCCTGCCCGCAGGGTCTGGAGCTAGGAGAGCTGGCCCATCCCCAAAGTATATACTGGGGCCATAATCTCCCGCCTGGGGTAATAATAGAATCTGCTTAGTGGGCAGTGGGCAGCTTGTTCTAAGGACAGAGAGAGGAGAAAGGCGGACACCTGCGTGTCCACACTGGCCCTGTCCTCCCAGACGGTCAGGCCCTGAGCGCCTGGGACTGCTCCCAGGAGGCCGCCTGCCTGGAGCTGTCCATGGTCACGGAGCCAGGGTGGGCCGTCCGCCTCTGCCAACTCTTCCCCTCTCGGGGCCGGCACTCAGGCTGGCAGCCAGGGGGACAGGGAGGTGGGACCAACAGAACAAGGAGCAGCCCCTCCCCCCATGTGCCGACTGCACAGCCACACACAGCCTCAGGCTGCAGCTCCTTGCTCTGCACCCCAAGTCCACTGCCTTGACCTCCTGACCCCCGGACCCCCGAGGTGCCCCTCCCCTTATCTCCTCCCCACCCCACAGCACCTGCTGCCCAGAGACCCAGCAGCAAGCTCTCAGTTCATGCACAGATTTCCTCTCCCCCTGCAAACCTGCAGTCAGTCCCAGTGCCAGCCCGCTGGGCACAGGCTTAGTTTATGAGGTCCCGTGCCCAAACGCCACTGGGAGGCCACCCATCCTGAGGCCACACACACCAGAGACCCTGACATCATCCCAAAGCACAGGGGCCCCAGGTTGTGGCCCTGCTCACCTCATGACAGGGCTGACTGCCACCTGCCCTGGGCTCCTGAGCAGGGAGTGAAGCAGAGGCACAGAGCACCTGGCCCCCCCAGCACCCAGCCGACACCTGCTCCAGGCCTACCCAGAGCTAACAGCAACACCCCATGTGCCCAACCCATTTCTGGGGCTGCAGGCCCCTCTAGGGTAGAGGCCACTTGGCGTCCAAGAAAAGAAGTGCCCCATGAGGGTAGGTGCTGGTCTGCAGGCCCCCAGGTATAGCCCCAATGGTGAACCCCTAAGGTCTAGCAAGGAACCACAGAGATTTGGGAACAGTAGGGACTTGCCCACAGCCACTGGCCACTCTCAGGGGCCTGCTGCCCAATGGACTGCTGCAGAGCCTGCTGAAGGGCCAGTCACAGTCTCTGCAGACATCCCTCAGCAAAGAGACCTGCCACCCTGCAGTCCTGCCGCCGGTCAGCAGGCTCCCACGCCTCTCCTCCCTGAGGCTTGGGGAGGGGGCTCTTGCAGTGGGCGTGGGCAGCAACCAGAGCCCAGACCAGCCTAAACTAGCAGGGACAGGCCTGGCTGCTCCCCAGTCTCCCAGCCCAGGTAAGGACTATCTCCAGCAGAGACCAGCCAGCTTCCCAGAGGTGCCCCCCCCTCCCAGCAGCACCGAGAGAGAGAGAGAGAGAGAGAGAGAGAGAGAGAGATGCTGCTGACCAGGCCTGAATCAGCACAGAACCCTATGGGAGCCACCTGGGCCCAGCAGGCCTGTCGCCCAGAGGCCACCTGACTGGGGTGACTTAGGACGCTGTGGGCCCTGGATGGAGGAGCAGGGAGTGAGACTGTGAGGTCGGGGGCATGGGCCCCTCAGCCCCTGCCAGGCCCAGAGCATCACTGGGTCCCACAGGGCTGACAGCCAAGCTGGGTCCCCAGGTCTTCACCAGAATGTGGCTTCAGTCTGACTCCCCTGCTGGTTATCTGCCCCCGGCCTGGTTCCCAATGGGGACAGCACCAGCATCACTCACAGTGACCCACGGGCTAGGGATGACATGGGTTGGGGTGAGGATTGGCCACCTTCCTGGTCTCTGGGTGTGGGGACAACCACTACTGACCCCCGAGTGACCCACCTGGGCTCCACGTCCCCCTCTCACAGTCACCAGCACAGGGACGCCTGGAGGAGCATGTGCACTGCGGGGGGGGGGGGGGGGGGGCTTGATGCAGGGCCCCGAGGTCAGAGGTCCCAGGGCTGGCTAATCCCAAAGGGCAGCAGTGGACATGGGTCTGAGCACCCCACAGGTGGAGGCACAGGGAGGGGTTGGTGCAAACATGGATCTACCCTCGAATCTGGGGGCATCCCCAGAGGCACCCCTGCAACCCTGCCAAGCCCGAGGCACCCATCCTCCTGGGGCCCACAGCCCTCATCCCTGCATTGACACCCTTGCTGCCCCGTGGCATCTGCCGGAGGTGCCCGATCTGTGCCATGTCGTGGTGAGTTATAAATCCTTTGGGATTTGGGGTTTAGAGTCAGCAAGCCTCCAATCTGAGCCAGACCCTCTGCCTCAGAGATAAGCCAGCACCTAAACCCTCACCTCACACCCTCCCCAACAGGAAACCTTCCCCCCACCCCCATGGCCTCAGGCCTTCAGTGGGAGGCCTCGAGCCCAGCACTGAGCCCAGATGGTGCTTTGGGGTGGGAGGGATGGGTGGGGTTGGCTCCCTACATCCAGGACCAATTCCCTCCAATGCCCCAGAGCCTGGCCCACAGCTGGTGGCCCCTTGGCCACCCCCAGGCCATCCAGGGAGGTCCCAGTCTCCTACACAAATCCCTGCATTTCTTCCACCTCAGGCCACAAGACCCCATAACAAGGATTTCAGGAGTGAGCCATGGGACCTGACCGCACCGTGTGCCTGCCCCTCCCCAGGGAGCCCCCACAGCGCAGAGTGGGGCCCAGTGGTCAAGGCCTCCCAGGTTGCTCTGTGCCCTGCGGTACCCACATTGGGTGACACCTCGGGAACCTGGCACTCACGTCCGCCCCCAGCGAGTCAGCAGCAGCCCCAAGAGAACTGGCCACCAGCTTCTCAGGTGGGGCCAGGGTCTCCCGTGGGAGCACACCGGCAGGGGCTGGGGGGCTGGGGCTGCCACTAACACATTCAGCACTGGGAAGCTTCCCTCTTGCCCCTCAGTCACCAGGGCAGGGACCAAAGCCCATGCGGGAGACAGGTGTCTGCCAGCTGCTGGGAGGTTTGAGGACCCACTGTTTACCGCAGCCTCCCTCACGGGAGAGGGAGCCCCAGGCTTCAGCACAGCGGCGCTGGACAGCTCCCCACCTTCCCGAGGAGCCGTTCCCGCAGCCCAGAAGGCATCGGAGTCCAGCTGCCCCAGCCCCAGCCCCACATGCCCCCCAGGAGGGCGCGGCAGGGATGAGGGCCACCATCTGAGGGCCTGCACTGCTCTCCCCGGAGACTGGAGGGATGGCAGGAGGCAGCTGGCTGCCAGTGGGACCAACGAGGGGCACTCCAGTGCAGAGAGCAGGGGCCCCAAGTATCCTAGGGGTTGGGGGTCAAGGGTCAGGAATGAGGAGCGGGAAAGGTCACAGTTCTCTCCATGTGGGGTCCCGCCAGCATCAGCATCACCTGACCTGCAAGGTGGACACCCAGGTGAGGACCCAGGGCCCAGTCCCCGCCGTCCGCCAGGTGTGGCAGCAGAGGGGCCGGTCATCGGAGACGCGGGCTCCAGGAAACCGCCAGAGTGAAAACCCACCGTCTGCTGGGATTTCTGGGGGTTTGGGAATCGTGTCCACGTTTTGGGGCAACGATGACGGGTCTGGCCTTCTCAAGTTTCTCTTTCAGACCCAGGCACCAAAATATTCACAGCTAAGCGTGACTGGGGTTATCGGGGGCGGGGGGGGGGGGGCGGTGAACTGGAATGGGCCGCGTGTCCTGGAGCTGGGGTGGGCTCTCCTCTCTCTGTGTCTGAAAATACCTGCACACAGGGAACATGAGACACTGTGCCCAGGACAGTCCCAACTGTGGTCCCAGGAACCAACTCAGGGTCCCCACCCTGGGGGGCCCCCAGGACAAAGGAAGCTACAGGCTGGGTGGCAGCAGTGGGAGAGGTGAGCCCAGCAGGGCCACGGGCAGAGCAGGGTCATGTCCCAGGGCACGGTGACATCCTGTGGCAGAGGGAAGAGGCAGGAGAGCCCCTTACCCACCCGGTGCCTTTGGGGTGGGGACATCACCTGTCCAAGGCCTCAGGACTGTGCCCCTCTCCCCCCGCGGCCCCTGGGCAGGCACAGCTGGACTGGCCCAGCTTCACCACAATCCCCACACACCCTGAAACAAGCTCCACAAAATCCCACCTCCAAGGGGTGAGCACACACAGCACAGCTCCTGGTTTCTCCCCAAGGCCACCTGCCCAGAGGAGGGCCATTCCAGGCCCCTTGGCCCCCCCGAGACCCAAAGGTGACACAGGCTCCCCTGCTCAGCCCCAACCAAGCACGTTCCCACCCATCATTACACCTGAGCCGGAATGGGGAAACTGAGGCACGGAGACACGTGACTATCCGACAGCAGAGCCTGGGCTTCACCAAACACCGGGTGGGGCTGCCTCAGGGACCTCAGGATCACAGTGCTCCGTGCCTTTGGGTCTGGGATGGGACGGCCTGCCCAGCTCCCTGACTATGTGCAGGTGCCAGGGGGCTGCACACAGCTGAATGGTCCCAGGGACTCAGCTCCTTACCCACACCTGGAGAGCAGAGGCTTGCCCCTCACACAGGCGCCAAGCCACACTCGCTCCCTGAATCCCCACGGGCACCCGCCAAGTGCCACCCAGGCTATCCCCAGGCTCTTCACCAGACAAGTGGGGGGGGGGGGTGCAGCAGGGCCTGTGGCTCCCAACCCAGGAAGGGGCTTCATCTGGCCCTGTCCACCTGGGCTCCAGCTTGGGGCAGTCACCGCCCAAGGAAGCTGGACACGTGAGCTCAACCTGCCCATGGACCAGTTTCAGACAGAATGAGACCGCGGCCACCTATGGCCAGTGCCTTTCCAATCTCAGCTCAGCCCAGGGGAGAGGTCTCCTGTCCAGGGACACAGCCAGCCAGGGCTCAGGCGAGCTCCAACCAGGCCAGCCCAGGCAGCGTCCCAGGGTCACCGACTCTGGCCTCGTGGCCCGTGCCCTAAGCTGAAGCTGGTCAGACAGAGAGGGGGTCAGGCTCCGGGACAGCCCCCCCACCCAGCATGCAGGGCCCCCCAGGCACTGCCTCCTTGGCCCCTCCCATTCCAGCCCTGGGCCCAAGCCAGTGGCTGCCCAGCGGATCTGGAGTTAGCCGGGGACATGGGCCAACACCCCCCTCACAGATGCTTCATTCCTCTGGGCAGCCTTACTGCCTCCGCAAACCGCCCACGGCACTAAGATGGAGCAGCAGACTGACGTGTCCCCAGGCTCCAGCCACGTCACTCAGGCCACACAAGCCATTTAGGCTGCCTCCCACCTCTGCCCTGGGGCCAGGAGGGCCAGACCTGCCCCCAGGACTCTGGCCCAGCCTGAGCACAGAGTGGGCGACAGTGATACTGGAGCTCTGGGAGCCCCCATCACCATGCAGGCCACGAGCCCCTGCTCCCGGGGCTCTCCCTTACCCCAGCTCACAGCCCAGAACGACAGGCCTGGAATCTTCCATTCACCCTTGGCCAGGCCCGCGGGCAGGGCCCACAGGAGGTCCTGTGGGGGGACAGCCAGTCCCAGGCCCCTGTGCAGAGGAGGACTTGGTAGCCCTCTCGGGGAGCGGCTCTGTCCTCGAAGGCCAGCATCCCAGCCGGGGTGGATGTCCTCAGGATGCATGCCGGGATCTACATGCACTGACCTGTGCAACCCTGGGAATCCACCCGAAGGCAGTCATCCCAGAGCACAGGGAGGAAACTGAGGCCCAGCGTGTCCTCCAAGGCTCCAGGGATGAAATGAACACCCGGGAAAAATCCCGCGGAAGAAAAGGGCCCTTCTCTGGAGCCACTGCAGCGGGGGTGGGGGCTCCCAGCTGCCTGCTCGGAACACTGGCCGCTCAGAGGCTGCAGACCGGGCCCCGGCCGCCTCTCAAGGCCCAGCCCACACAATCCCTGCTTTGTCCCGGGCCCCTGCCCAGCCCAGCCTCCATCTTGTCCAGAGTCCAGGCAGCTGGCCAACCTGCAGGCACCCCTGGGGCAAGGCCTCAGGCAGTTTGGCCATCCCTGGCCAGGACCCGGGCCAGGCTCACGGAGGCCCACCCTGGGCCTGCCACCCAGTGCTAGGACACATCAGCCACCCGCGGATGACGGCGGGGCTGACCGGGCCCCAGGGAGCGTGATCGGAGCTGCAACCTGGGGACGGCAGATCTCCTGCATGCAAGAGGACTTCCTGCAGAGACCCAAGCAGCACAAGGGATCCCCACCCAGAGGAGCCAGGGGTCCCTCCCCTCCCACAAGACCCAGATGGGTCCTGACAGATGCCGGCTGCTGTCCTCCCGCCAGACCCCAGGCACAATGGATGAGCCCAACACCGTTCCCAGCCATCAGAGCCTCGCAGAAGCTGCTGTGGGGCCCTCTGCTCCAAGCGCCTCAGCTGCTGACTGCAGAGCCCAGGGGGCAGTCCTCGAGCTGGGCCTCAAGGACCCAGACCCAGAACTGCCCATCAGGCTCTGAGGTGGCCACAAGGGGCTGGCCCTAGGCCTTGGCCAGGTGACTAGAGAAGTAAACCCATGTGAGGCACACACGAGCCATAGGCAGGAAGCAAGGTCTCTCTTCGGCCACAAGCTCCTACACTCCCCTCACTCACTGTGTGGCCACAGGCCGTGTGGCGTCCCCTATTCAAGGAGCTCCAGGCTGTGGGGACACTGTCTGCCTCAGGCTGGGGCAGGCAGAGGGCCCTGGAGCCCGGGGAACTCCAGGCACAGCCCCACAGCAGTGCACACGGGCCGGCCACCTCCTCTCGGCATCACCACCCAGCTGAGGTGCTGACTTCTGAGCAGCCTGACCTTCCCAGGTCCCCAAAGAAGCAGGTTCTGTGCCCAGTGGCCTTGAAGGCACAGGTGCTCTCCAAACGGGAGCACCAGGTAACCTGAAGGTGCCCTAACTGCTCCTGACAGTCCTAGCCATGGACCCTACAACTGTCCCCCCAGACGCGGGCAGCACGGCCAACCTGAGCCACCTCAGCATCCAGCCTCTGACCTGAAAGGCCTGTGTGTCTGCTCCAGGCACCCTCGGGTGCCACGTGCCAAGCGGGCTGCTGCACAGGCAGGGAGGGTGTGAATGGTGCGGGGACCTGGCCCACACCTGCCTCTTCTTCCTCCCCTCCTCTTACATTTTCAGGCCCAGAGGTCACCCCACAGACAAACACTGAGGGTGGCAAACAGGAGAAGAAACAGCCAGAGGAAGGTGCACACAGTGGGGAGGGCGCACGTGCTTGCGCCCATGACCAGGAGCTGGCTCAGGCCAGTGCTGGGGAGACGCTGGTGTGGGCAGCAGGGGGCCCTGGCGTCCTGCAGCACGGCCTTCACGTGCTCCACTAGTCCTGGAGGGGGCCGGTCAGGGAGTATCTGGGGGGTGGGCGTGGGGGGGCGCACAGGGAGCCAGCCCTGGAGGCCCCAGTCCACACATGCCCCCCACGCCAGGCCAGGCCCATCGGCCACCAGCAAGGACCTGGAGCCTCTCGGAAGCGCCCCCCACCCGTGCCCTCCATCCCAGGACAGCCCGGGCGCCTGCCCATCCAGGGCATTCACCCCGGGAGCCCCGGGACTTTGCTGGAAACAGGCTGCCCTTGGTGGGAACCTCGGGGCTAGGGCCAGGGCAGCGAGCTTCGTGTGGAAAGTGAGGGCCGGGTCTGGCGCTGCCTATCGTGTGCGGTGGGAGCAGCCCGCCCTGGGCGGTTCTAGAGCCAACTCTGCGTGGGGCAGTGGGGGGGCTGGCAGGGCAGGGCAGAGGCTGAGGTGTACACGATCAGAAGGAACTCCGGGCTCTTCCTGCGTTACGCTGAGAGCCCTGGGGGTCGCCGGGTTTCAGGGAACCCACAGCTCAGACGAACCCACAGCCAGAGTCACGCCCGGCAGCACCCGGTCCTGCAAAGAGCAGTCCTCACCTCTACACTTTCGCCCGGGCTGTGCCCTCTGCCTGGCAGGCCCTTCCTGGTACACAGGCCCCTGCAGAGCCTGTCCCCACTGCCAGTGGTGAGGCAGACAGGACCTGTGACAATTCACAGGTGCTCAGAGCCACTGTGGGCCACAGTGGTCAGGGGCCACTCTGGAAACAGGGTCCTAGGGCTCTGCCTGCACCAGGCCCTCCCACCCCTGCCTGCAGGAAACTGCCCATCTTTCCAGGCACAAGCCCCATCGCCCGGGATCCACAGGGACGCCCACTCAGAGCTGGCCCCCCCCGGAAGGCAGGGGGTTCCTGGGGGAGGGCCTGCACCCCGGGAGGAGGGCTGGAGTGGTGTCTGTCACTCAAAGTCACTAACAGGGTGCTGAGAGACACTGCATCGGGGTGGGGGAGACAGGCAGGGGCTCCCCCGTGCCCCTCCCCTCAAGCCCTGCCTGCAACGATTTGAGGACAGGTCCTGTTTCCTGGGACTTTCACACCAAGCCCGTGAGCTGAGCGGACTGTGCTTTCCTCCCGGCCCCAAGGAGCTGCTGTCCTTGACCAAGGCTCTGCGTCTGAGCCAGTTTCCGTGCTCGTAAAGCAGGTTAGAGAGACCGAGGCCAGGCCAGGTGCAGGAGGGGCAGCCTCCGGACTCAAAGCGAGGCCGACGTGGCCTGGCCGTGGCAGTGGCCATCAGACACCATAATTGTCCACATGCAGTCGGCATTCTCGGACCCACTCACCCTGCTCTGTCCACCTTCACCCTATACCCCAAGACCAGCCCATGCAGCACCCCACGGCACCTCCAGGCAGGCTCCTCAGCCAGACCCCTCCCTCTGCTGCTCTGCCTCTGCTCGCATCCTGCTCTGAGCTGAGCACCATCCAGCTCCCAGCCCTGGTCACCCCCGGGTCTGCCAGACGCTCCCTCCAGCTCACCTTTCTCTCTCCCTCTCTCACCTGCCTCTCCCCCAGGTTGCCTGTCCCATCTTCACGGGCTCCCCCTACCCTAGGACTTCTCTCCAGCCTGCCTGCCACCAGCTCCCCACATTAATTCTCCTAAAGGTCTCCTGGGAACCTGGAGGAGGACACCCCAGGTCCCTTGGCCCAGGAGCCCAGGCTCTTCCCACTGGTCCACCCACCATCCTGAGAGCCCAGCCAGCTGAGCAACCTGGCTCCTCACTCCCACCTCCTCTCTTTAGCTCCACTGACCCCTGAGCCCTGCTCAGCCACCTCCTCTCATGTCCTGCCCACCAGAAGGGTTTCCAAGGGCAGGCTGCCCAACTTACTGTGTACCCCGGCTCCCAGAGCAGCTCCCAGAGCCTTCCGCCCCCCGCTCCCCCTAGGGGCCCACACCTCCTCCCCAGGGGTCCTTCTGGCTTACACCCTATGGGAGCTGAGCCCACCGGGCTTGCTGCACTCTGGTGTGGGCAGGGCTGCACCCTCCTCTGCTTCCTGGGACTGGAGGGATGAAGGCCTCACGGCCTATGCGACCCACCCTCCTGGATCTGGCCATCCCTGCCTGGGCCCTCTGGGGGTGCCTCCCATCCCCCATCCCAGCTGAAGAAGCCTTTCCCCGATGAGGGAGAGGCTAGGCAGAGCCTCAGCAGTGGGCTCCTCCCTGCACAGTGTCGCCTGCCCCATCACCCCGAAGCCCATCTCGCCACCAGAAACCACGATGGCCGCTGGAGCCTCCTCAGGGCTGCCTGCTGAGGCCACTTCAGGCCGTCGAGGACAGCTGTGCAGAGGAGATGGGGGCAGAGGGGAGACAACCCTGTGACCATGGCCCAACCCCAACATGAGTGACAGGACCCCTCGCTGAGCCCACACTGCACAAGCCAGACGGCACTCCCCGCCACAGCCAACACACAGCAGGGCAGACCGGACCCTGCCGTCCAGCGGGCAGAGGCCAGCAGCTCTGCCCACACCTGCACTCCGCACTGGGCAGCGTCCCCCACCCCTCGTCCGATGCTCCAAAGGGAGCATTTTGTGGCAAAGCAGCCAGGCCCACCTTCCAACAGTCCCTGGCTTGGAACAGATGGCAGAGAGGCCCAGTTGCCCCAGGCCACTCCCAGTGCCCGACAGCCCCTCAGGGCCGCAGCTCCTGCTTTACAGGACTCAGGCAGAGAGCAAGGGGCCTGAGGTGACCCCGAGACAGGAGAGCCAGCCTGGTTGGAAGGTGCCCACCCGCGGCCCCCACTAAAGGCTCCTGGCCCCCAGCCTGGCCTCTGGCTAAAGTCAGCCATTTACCTCTGGATGAAAGGACAGGCCTGGGAAATCGCAGCTCTCTCGGCATGTGGTGCCGACGACCAGCCTGCAAGTCGAGTGGCCAGGCCAGGCACCCGCACACGTGGAGGCCCCAGGTCCACCAAACTCCGGGGGACCCTCCAGGAGACGAGCGGAGGGAAGCAGGCCGGCCAACCGTCAGCGAGGCCAGAGGGGACACGGGACTAACAGACCCCCGCCCCCCAGGAGGGCACCTCAACGAGGCCAGCGAGGTTTTACTCCAGGGGAGGGGCTGCCGGCTCCGAGCGCCCCTGGAGCTCGTTTCCAAACCGCACACGGTGTCCCGCTGTTGACACACACCCTTTTGTGTTCGTCATTGTTAATTACAGTGGGGACCTCCTGTAATTAACTGTGCAACAGTCTAACTCAGTGCGGAGAGCGGGGACCAGGCCTGCCCACGGCGAGGCCGGCGCGGCACCGGGTGCAATCGTCCCTGTCATCGCTTACGCGCCGATGTTTCCTTAGAGCGCTTCATCGGTACAATAATCAGGTTATTCCACTGCCTCCCGCATTCTGCCGGCCCAGGCCCTTCCCCCACCGGGGATTCTCCGACCACAGCAGTTCCTCCCAGGAAACATGCGTAGTTTGAACTCTGTGGAGCCCCGGCCGGGTGCCTCTCCCCGCTCCTGACCCGGGCCAGGCCATCCCCACTCCCGATGACACTGTCCTAACTGCCAGAGGCCCCTGGGGGCTTCAGCGGCTGTGTGAGGGCGTCTGTCCATCCAGGGTGGACACAGGGGCAGCCTGGGCCCCCAGCCCAGGCACCTCAGGCTCGCTGCTTACATCACAGCCACTGCCCGCTGCTGAGAGAGCGGGACCTGGCCCACTTTCCTCCCAGACACCACCCTCGGGCTCTCCCTCTACGGCACCCGGGGGGGCTCTGGGAAGGCCTGCGGCACCGGCTAGAGCAGCTGCCACCCAGGCCCGGCTCTGCACGGGTGGTGGCCCTGCCGCACCCTCCTCCCTTCCTCTGCTCCCCGCACTGCCCTGGGTCTGAGCAGGGAGATCACTGCCCATCGGACCCCTGGGCGCCAGGAGAGGCCCATCCTGGGAGAAGAAAGAAAATGGCTGAGCCCAGCCTCCCACAAAGCGACTGAACATCAGCCAGATGAGGGGCCCGGCGGCCTGGCTGGGACCGAACCGGGTCCCTGGGGGCCCCTGGGGCCTCCCGCAGGCCTGGGGCTGCTCCAGGCCCCGAGCGCCCGGCCCGGCCCGCGCCGGCCGCCTCCCTCCCCCGGGAGCGCGTGTCGCAGGCGCTCGGGGCGGGCGCGGGGCGGGGAGCGGCGCTGTCCAGCCTTCAGGCCCGAGCGCTCCCCGTCCCCGCCGCGGAAGGGGTCCCGGCCGGGCCAGCGCGGCCCCGCGGCCCGCAGAGCGCGCGGGGCGGGCGCCCGGCGCCGGGGTCGCGGCCGGGGGCGCGGGCCGGGCGCAGCTGCTGGGGGCACGCCTATTAGCGCGGCCGCGGCAGACGGCAGATGGGCGCCCGCCGGCCCCCTCCCCCGCCGCACAATGGGCCCGGCCGCTCGGGCGCACAATGCGCGGGGCCGCGCACCTGCAGCCGGGCGAGGGGCGCTGCCCGGGCCCGTGCGCCCCCGGCCGAGCCGCGTGTCCTTGGGCCGCGCCCGGCGCACCGCAGCCGCGCGGCCTGCGCGACTCCGAGGCGGGACCCGGCGCCCGGCCGCCCATTGTTCGCGGCCGCCGGCCGGAGCTGGGCCGGGCCTGCAGCGCCGCGCGCGGGGCGGCCTCCCGCCCGGGCCCCCTCGGCCGCCGCGGGTCTGTGCGCCCCTGCGCTCCGGGCCTCCCCGCGCCCCGGTCCCTCCGGATGCCCCGGCGCCCCGGCCTCCCCAGGCCCCCCCGGCGCCCCCGGGTGCCCGCGCCCGCCGGGCCCCGCCGCACGCACCTGTCTGCCCCTTGCCCAGCGTCTTCTCCAGCCGGTAGGGCCCCACATACTGCGCGTGCTGCGCCCCGCCGCCGTCCTTCCCCGTCGATGTCATCGCTCCCGGGCCCGGCGCCGGCGAGGTGGGCGCCCCGGGCGGGCGGCGGCGGCGGCGGCAGGGAGGGGCCGCGTCGGGCCGCGTCGGGCCGCGTCTGTCCGTCCGTGCGTCCGCTGAGCCGGGTTGGCGGCGCCCGGTGGGCCGCGCTCGCTCCGCGCCCCCCGCGCCCCCCGCGCCTTCCCGCGCCCCGCGCCCCGCACCGCTGCGGCCCGCGGCGCTGCCTCCGCCTCTGCGAGGGGACCGGGCGGGCGGGGATCGAGGCTGCCGCCGCCGCCGCCGAGGCCCGCGCCCCGCGCCCCCCGCGCACGCCCGTCAGTCGGTCCGCGGCCGAGCCGACGAGACCGGCCGAGCCGAGCCGAGCAGACCCGAGCCCGAGCGGCTGCCGCGGCGGCGCCCGCGAGTGGCTCGCGCGCCGGCCAATCAGCGGGCGCGGCCAATCAGCGGCGCCCGCGTCCGCCGCCCCGCCCCCGCCGCCCGGCCGCCGCGAGCGCTCGGGGAGCTGGGTCCCGGAGGCGCGTCCCGGGCGAGGTCCGGGCGGGTCCGGGGCGAGTCCGCGGCGGGGCGGGGTGCGGCCGTGTCCAGCCCCCGCCCGCCTGCGCGCCTGCTCTCAGAGCGCCCCGGGGCGCTGCGGGCTGCGGGCCGCGGGGCGGGGGCGCGCAGGGCGCGCGGGGCGGGGGCGCGCGGGGCTGCTGGGCCGGGTGCGGGCGGACGACCCGCGGCCCCGGCTCCCCGCGCGGTGCCTGCTGCCCGCGGCCGCCGGCGTCGGGGGGACTTTCTCGCCCCCTCCGCGGGGGCGCGGGGCCGAATCGTGACCCTGCGCCCCCCGAGGCCGTGCCCGGGACGCTGCCCCGTGCGCTCCGTTTCCTCGGGTGTAGCAACGTGACCAGCGCAGCGAGGTCAAAGGATTCACCCGAGATCACCCAACAGGGGCCCCCCGGGTGCGGGTGCGGGTGCGGGTGGGGTGGGGTGGGGTGGGGGGCGGGTCCCAGGCCCTCGCGCGGACCCTTCTTGCGCCTGGTCGGGGGTGGGCCCGGGTGCGCGGGCACCCAGGGCTCCCGAGGGGCGTCTGCAGAGGCGGCCGGACCTGTCTTGTAGAAAAGCCCTCGCGCCTGCAAAGGGGGGGGAGGGGGGAGGGAGGAGGGGTGCCGGCGGCAGGGAGCCCAGAACCCTTCCGACGTTGGGGTCCCGCAGCCCCTGGGTCCCCGGCCCACTGGGTTCCTGGCCGTGGCGCGGGGTGCGCGGCCAGGTCTCACCTGTACCTTCTCCGATGGTCTCACCTGTACCTTCTCCGATGCCCTCACTCCCTGCAGGACCCCGCCCTGCTCCAGCTGTCCTGGGGGGAGGGCTGTGCGGACTCAGGAATCTACAGCCCCCACCCGGGAAGAGGCCCCCACCTGGCATCTTCCTTTTCAGCTCGGGAAGCGGGCCTGCCCTCTGGCCTCTCTGCCCCTGCGTGTCCCCTGGGGCTGAACTAGCCTTCGAGGCCTCCAGAGGTGTAGAAACGCCAGGGCGGGAGCTCCCCGCCTTCAGGAGACCACCAGGGGCAGGGGCTCAGCTCCAGGCTGGGGCGGGGTGTGGTTGGATTTAAGGAGCAGTTGGGACCTTGGACTAGAGAAGTTATCCAGGGCTGAGGTCTGGCTGGAGGCAGAGCTGGAGTCACCAGGGAGGGCCGTCGGGGCAGAGGAGGGTGCAGCTCAGGCACCTGCAGGAGGGGCACCTACCCGGGACATACTTCGGGGCCTCCGCGTCTCCCTCTGCTGGCCGGGTGCCCGCCGGGGTCACCTGGACCTCCCCAGCCCTCAGGACTTATCTCTCTTGTGCCCTGGGCAGCATTTGGCCTTGGGGACCATTCTCTTCCCGACACCCCTGGGCTAAACGTCTTGGCCTTCGGGACTCCCACCCCGCGCCTGGGCTCCTGGGGTCTTTCTCTGGACACCTCTCAGTCTCCTCTGTGTCTGTTTAGCCTGAACCCACTGGCATTTCTCGGGGATTCGTGGGAGCCCCGTCTGCTTGCCTCCCGATGTCCTCCATGCGACTGCGCCCACTCTCAGCCCAGTCCTGCATCCCCCCGCCACCCGCCCTTGCTCCAGGGCCTCGGGCCGGCTCCCTTCCGCACTTTTCCTTGTGTCTGTAGCATAAATTCCCAAACTGAGCACTTTCACGGCCGAGCACCTCATCTCCCCATCTTCATAGGGGTCAAGGGCACGACCCCACACGGCCGGGCTCCAGGTCAGCCCTGTCCGGTGCTGGCCGTGGTGCAGAGAACATCCTGGTGGGAGGCCTGGCTGGAGGGTTGACACCGAACACTTAAGTACCAGGGCCCTGGCCGGCGTGGCTCAGTGGTTAGAGTGTCGGCCTGAGCACTGAGGGTTTCGGGTTCGATTCCCAGTCAAGGGCAGGTACCTGGGTTGCAGGTCCGATCCCCGCCCCCTGTCAGGGTGTGTGGGGGGGGCACCCAATCGGCGTGACCAGAGACACATGGATGTTTCTTTCTCTTTCTCCACCTTTCCCCTCCCTCCCGCTCTTCCTAAAATCAATGGGAAAAAATATCCTCACTTCTTGCCTGAGGATTTAAATAAATCACAAATAAATGATTGAATAAATAGTGCTTAAATGTGACAGGCGTCTTTTAAAAATCTTATTAAAAATAAAAGTTACAGGGACACGTTCAGGTGTTTCAGAACAGAGGAGGCGGGAACACTTCCTAATTGTTTCCACGAGCCCATCCTAACCCCTCACCAAGTGCAGATAAAGACACGGCAAGAAAAGAAAGGAAAGGTCCAATAAACTTCACGAGCCCAGACACAAAGGTCCCTAACGGAATATTAGCAAATCAGAGCGCCCGTGGCCAAGCGGGGCTCATTCCGGGGCGCGAAGCTGAAACACTCAGAATCGGTCCACGTAACTCACCATATGCAGCGACCTGAGGCAGGAAAACCGCACTATCATTTCAGTAGGTTCAAGGAAGAAGGCGTCTGATCCCTGGCCAGTGTGGCTCGGTTGGTCAGAATCTCATCCCATTACACCAAAGGGTTATGGGTTCGACGCCCGGCTGGGGCCTGTAGGGTGGGCGGCCAACGGATGTTCTCTCTCGTATCAACATTTCTCTCTCCCTCTAAAACCAATGAGCATATCCTCAGGTGAGGGTTATAAAATAAATTAATTTTTCCCTAGTGGTTAGAGCCTTGGTCCTTGGACTGCAGGGTCCCGGGTTCGAGTCCAGCCAATTGCACATACCTCAGTTGCAGGCTTGATCCCTGGCCCTGGTCGGGGCTCATGGGGGAGGCAGCCCATCGATGTCTGTCTGTCTGTCTGTCTCTCTCTCTCCCTCCCCCCTTCCACTCTCTGGAAACCAATGGAAAAAATATCCTCTGGTGAGAAGACAAAATTAAAATTAAAAATAAATTAATTCTTTTTAAAGAGCATTTGACAAAATGCCCATTCATGATTAAAAACAAAACCGAACCTCATTAGAACAGGACTAGAAGGTTGGTCCTTCAGCCTGTTGAAGGGGGTCTACAGAGACCTGCAGTGACTGTGAAGGACAGTGGCCAGGAGCCAGGCCTGTGCCCTGGGCCGGGCTGGCGGGGTGGAGAGGGAGGAGGTCATAGTTTCCGGATGGGCTCCCCGCACAGGCCAGGTATTTTTGGAGCACAATCCCATTTCTCTAGAGACAGCCCATCCCCAAGCCCCCCCCAGCCCTGGCTCTGGCTCCAGAACCTCACCAGAGCCCCGCGCGCCCTCGGGGACTAGGGGAAGCGGCCTAGCTGGAGATTACACTTACTAGGCAAACGCAGTCCATACGGGGGACCTCAGCTGCCCGGCGGTGTGCGTGTTTCCGCCTCCCTCGGTCCCGCGGGATGTAGAATTTGTGTGGAAAGAAAAGGCGCCCAAACCTTGCGCGGAGAACCCTCCACATGGAGTTGCCCCTGCCTGATGACCACGGGCGCACCGACATGCAACGACGCTGGTGCTCCGGGGAGCTGTGGCCTCAAGTGGCGCGCGTCTCAGTGCCACTGTCTTGTCTAGCGGCACGTGGCTCTGGAGACCCTGGAGAGGCCCGGCCCTGGAAGAGCTGCAGGGACCACGAGGACCAGCTCAGCCTCCCTCCCTCCCCTCCCTCTCCCGCCCTGTAATGAGACCATTTATTTATGTTTTCAATTTGGTTTTTCTAATTATTGTTTGTTTTCTGGAATTAGGGGGAGTATATCAAACACCCCCTCGCCCCCAGAATCGGTTGCGTGTCTCGCAGCCCAGGCTGAGGGCCCTCCTCACGTGAGCGGGAGGAAACGTCTGATTATGACGTCGAACGTGGGTAATCGAAGCGAATGTAACTCGGCCGCCTGAGCCTGCGTCTCCCGGAATCTGCCTGTTCGCGTCTCCGCGCGCGAGTAGCTGGTAGATCGGCATTTTTGCAATGCTTGTGTTTCCCTGCGAAATCTGGGTTTCATACGGGATTTCGTCTCTTGTTTCTTCGAGGGCCTTTTCAACACCGTGGCGGGTCACTTGGGCTGGACCTGAGGGGTTTCTGGAGTCCCGTGTGGCGGTGTGAGCCGTGCCTGGTGGTGTCGGCTGCCTGGTGTGCCCTGCGTTGGCTCCACCCCCGTGCCCTCACCTGCTCGCATACGTGCTCGCACACACTCACATGCAGTCATGCTCACACACACATGCGTTCACACGGGCTCACACGCTCACACACATGCTCACATGCACTCACACAGGCTTACACACATGCTCACATGCACTCACACGGGCTTACACACATGCTTACCAGGAACACTTCGGTCCCGTGCCACCATCCCCGAGAGCCATGACCCCTGGGTGCCCGGCCCCTTCTGGGATGAGCCACACGGCCGGGTCCTGCCTGCTGCCTGAGGCCCAGGAGGCGCCCCAGCTACCACACCAGGTGCTTTTGGAAGCAGCTCAGAAGTGAGAACCCCTGGGTCTGCGTCCCTCTGAACTCTCCACCCGCCCGGCTCGCACCGCTGGGTGGCGCCAGCGTAGGGCTCCGGGCTCCAGCGCCGAGGGGTGCTCCCATGTCCCAGGAGTAGACCAGCTCCATCTCTGGGCCCGGATTTCATTTCTTGTCTCCGTTTCGTGCTGTGATCTGTGACCAACCTCACTGTCCCCAGCACGCATGGCGGAGCTTTCTAGCTGACAACCGTCTTTGTTCCTTAAAGTGTCGCCATAAATATTTTTGTCATAACAGCCGGAGTAGCTCGGCAACCCAGGGAAACATCAAAGCGGTGACAGTACTGGCTACAAGCAGCCCCCTGTCACAAGGCCACCTGAAGGTGTGGCCCCCCTGCTGTGTTCCCTGTGCCTTGGTCCTGTCGGTCGGCAGCACCCGAGGTGTACTGTAAGGAAGGAGTGGCCGGCCAGTGTGGCCCAGCGGTTGAGCGTCGGCCTATGAACCAGGAGCACATGCCCAGCTGCCGCTCGATCCCCAGTGGGGGGCGTGCAGGAGGCAGCCGGTGGATGGTGTTTCTCTCATCGATGCTTCTCTCTCTCTGCCTCTCCCTTCCTCTCTCTCCAAAACGTTTTTAAAAACCATATTTTAAAAAAAAAAGAGAGTGAGAAAGGACCGTCACAGGTCCATCTCGGAGACTATTTCGCAGACTGTGGGCCGTGGGTTCCACCCCGACCTGAACTCTCAGAGGCCAGGGCCAAGCAAGGCGGCCACCTGGCAAGTTTTCCCTGTGCTGATGTTAGCGTCGCAAGTAGGGCGGCCGGATTCAGTGCGTAAAAACAGAGGACACGCAGGGAAATCTAAATTTCAGACAGACGAGGAACAGTGTTTTAGTGTAAGTGCGTCCCATGCCATGTGCAGGGCGTGCTAATGCCGAAAAGTTACCCATCGTTTATCTGAATTTCACACGTAAGGGGGTGCCCTGCGATCTGCCTGGCAACTCTGAGCAAGTGGGGGAGCCCCAGGCTAAGAGGCCTGTGCAGGGAGCCAGGTGTGGGGACAGGGGCAGGCGGAGCAGACGGACACCGGGCAGGCCTCCCTCAGATCCCTGGGCTGTGGCAGTGCCTTCAGAGTGTGTCCCGGGGGGCTGGTGCCTGGGGGGACAGTGGAGTGGGCAGGGAAAGGGGTCGGAGCCCCAGAGGTGCCTCACTCCCTTCCCTTGGGTCCAGCAGAGGGGTTAGGCCCCATCAGGTGCAAAGCCTCCGCGTGGGCACGGAAACCATTTCCAGCTGGGGGGGGGGGGCGTGGCCTCCTTGGCACATAATTTGGAATCTGGGGTTAGGGTTCAAGGCAGAGCTGCAGGGTGCAGGAGGGCCTGCTGCGGAAGCTGGGGTTCGCAGCCTGGACCTCGCCTGGCCTCGACACCCCCACCGCGAGCCGCTCACCCCGAGATGAGGCCGCACACACCCTGATGCGTGGTAACAAAGAGAAAACAAGCCCCTGGTGAGAATCACACAAAGTTACTTGGGATCCATAGACCTGGCCTTCCAAGCTCATTGAGCAGATCGGACAGCAGGAGAGGCTGGGGGCCGGTCAGCCCAGCAGAATGAAACCCGGCCGCAGGTGGTCTGCCCCCGGCTGGGTCATCTCCTCTTTGGCTGAGGCTCTGAGTATCCCGGGAGGCCCCCAACACCCAGGCAGGCCCTGGGCTCCCTGGCTTTACCCAGTACTCTCGGCCGAGGCTTCTGCATGATCCGGGCAGGTCAGGGGTCAGCCTGCTGAGTTCAAACCCCACCTCCTGCCAGGAGCCAGCAGGAGCCCTTCCCTCCCTGACCTCCTGTCCTGAGTGAGGGTGGCGGCTGGCAGTGGTCCCTGGGTGTAGAGTCACTAGGACAGCTCAAGGGTGTATTTAGTGAGGCCCAGGCAGGATTGCATGGGGGGCCTGGCGGTGCCCCCTTCCTAGGCCTGTTTCCATGGACGGCCCAGCGGTCAGGCGCACCTGAGGGGCAGGGAAACCCAGCTGTGGAGAATGAGGCCAGCACGGCTCGTCTGGGGTTCCTTGGGCTGCACCCCAGCTCCCCCCATGACAGAGCCACCCAGCCTGGCACTGGGCAGACTCTGGTCCCCTCATGGGCAGAGGGCTTGGGGGGCAGGAATGGCTGCCCATCACAGCTTGAGGAGAGACCCATGGAGGTGAGGCTGCTAGGCTTACCTGGGGACACCTGAGGCTGGCCTGGAGGGAGGGGGAGGTCACTGGGTGGGCAGTGAGACAAAGAATGCAGACCTACCATGGACGGGTGCGGGGGGGGGGGTCCCACAGGCAGGCGAGGGAGGACCCCATGCAGCTCGAAGGCAAGGCCAGGGGTGGGTAGGTGCTGACCTCACCCCAGGCCCCAGGCCTGAGTACATTTCTGGAGCCTAAGCAGCCGTTTCTAGGTCACCTTCTCGAGACAGGAGGGGGTGGGGGCAGGATCTCAGTCAGGCTCATCCCCAGGGGAGGGAGCAAACCTGACAGGGTCGGGCACCCCAGGATGGGTCATGGGTAGGAGGGGGCTAGGTGTCGGGACAGGCAGGGGTGTCAGCCAGGCGACCCAAGATGAGGGGCCGAGATGATGGGGGGGGCCAGTGGGACACGGGGAGACTTTTCCCAGGGGCACCAGTCCCAAAACCCCACTGGACAGCAGGCCACAGGGCTCCAGGCAGCTGATTCCCCACCTGAGAGGCCATCCAGTCAGCGCCCAGTCAGTTCCCATGGTGACCCCCAGGCCCCGGCTGCCCCACAGGCCTGCGGGGTAAGAATCCACAGCCCAGGCCTCAGAGGAGGGACAAAGGCAGCAGGCAGGGCCCTGAGCCCGTCCCCGAGGTGCCGCCGGTCAGTCTCCCCAGAGCCAGGCCAGATGGAGCAGGTGGGGGCCTCAGGGACTCGGGGCCTTTGTGCCCTGGGCCCAGGGACAGTCACAAGTCATCCATCAAATTGAAGGCCGTGCATTTGAATTCTAATAGGATGGGGCGGGTGCAGGGGCTGCCCTGCAGGACGAGAGCCGTCCTACCAGGAGGGGCACACAGACGTGAGGGGCTCTTGAGGGACACCCAGGGCCCATGCTTCTGGTGGCTTTCCCAGGACCCACTCGAGTCATACCACCCGTCACAGGGAGACTCCGAGCTGAGAGCTGTGCCACGAGGCCCTGCCGGCGTGGCGAGGACATGGGCTTTTATTCCAAAGGATCACCCACCCAGTCGCTAGCCAGGAATCCCTAACTCAGATTGGGTGGCCCTCCTGCTGGGCCCTGTCACTCACTGGAACCAGGAGTGGGGGGCACAGAAAACTCACAGCCAAGTCCCAGCTCCTTCTCTGCCCATTTAGAGATGGGGGTGGCTGTGCCCTGGGGAGAGGCGGGGCTGGGGACACCCACCTGGAAGTTCGTGACATGCGGTGCTAACTGACAGACCTGGTCACCGCTCACATCTGAGTGCAGCAACGCACGGGTCCCCTCAGCATCTCACGCCCAGGAGAGAGGCCTCGGGAGAGACAGACCCAGTTTGTGGGTCAGAAGACTGTGCGGTTAGGGTGTCAGTTCTCCCAGGCCTGCTGTCCGTCTCTTCGGGCAGGAATTTTAATGGAATGCGTTAGGTGGACAGGAGCGTGGCTGCAGGTCTCCGGCCTCCGAGTGAGGGCTGGTCTCTGCCCTCCTGGGTCACGGAGCTGGAGCGTCGGCACCCGTGGGCTCTCGCGTGCCGAGCTGCGTGAGGAGACACGCTCCACGCTGAGATAAGCCTGGCTCCTGACCGGCCGCCACGGGCTGTTGTAACCCCTCCTCGCCCTGGTCTGTTTGCTGGTGTTTCATTTAGGCCAACGCAGGAATGTCACTCTCTGCTCCCACAGGTACGTAGGTGACGTAATTCCTAACAACAGGAACACGTGGGACTCCGGGGAGGGGACACAGCAGTCTGGGCCACTTCAACATCACCTGTGTTGCAGGTGGTTTGTGTAACTAAAGTGAACTGTGAAACCAAGTGCATAGGCGTTCACAGCTCCATTCTGTGTGATGATGTCCTGTGGTTGTCTTTACATTTAATACAAGACATCTTTGTGTGTGTGTGTGTGTGATTGTGAGTGTGTGTGACTGTGTGTGTGAGTGTGAGTGTGTGTGACTGCGTGTGTGAGTGTATGTGTGACTGCGTGTGTGAGTGTGAGTATGTGTGACTGTGTGTGTGAGTGTATGTGTGACTGTGTGTGTGAGTGGCTATTTGTGTGGCTGTGAGTGTGTGGCTGTGAGTGTGTGGCTGTGAGTGTGTGGCTGTGAGTGTGTGGCTGTGTGTGTGTAACAGTGGGTGTATGTGGCTGTGTCACCGAGTGTGTGGCTGTGAGTGTGTGGCTGTGGGTGTAACTGTGGGTGTATGTGGCTGTGTCACCGAGTGTGTGGCTGTGGGTGTATGTGGCTGTGTCACCGAGTGTGTGGCTGTGAGTGTGTGGCTGTGGGTGTAACTGTGGGTGTATGTGGCTGTGTCACCGAGTGTGTGGCTGTGAGTGTGTGTGGCTGTGAGTGTATGGCTGTGGGTGGCTGTGAGTGTGTGGCTGTGTGACTGTGTGGCTGTGTGTGTGACTGAGCGTGTGGCTGTGTGTGGCTGTGAGTGTGTGTGACTGAGTGTGTGACTGTGAGTATGTGGCTGTGTGACTGAGTGTGTGGCTGTGGGTGGGCGTGGCTGTGGGTGGGTGTGACTGAGAGGGTTTAGCTGTGCGACCCACACTCTTAGGATGATGAATCCTTTAGTCAACGTAAAATATTCCTCTCTCTCTCGTAGGCCTTTCAGCCTTAATTCTATTTTCCTTATGTGCATCTGCATGGATTTCTAAGAGCAGGGCAGATCTCTGCCTGTCTCCTAGCTGCTTTCAGCTCTGCCCTCGTCTTTACGTTGGAAGTTTTGATCGTGTCGGTCGCATCTCCTCCCCACCCCACCTGGAAGGTGCCCGGTGGGAACTGGAGGCCCCGGCTCCTCTCTGGGGTTGTGGTCGCTGCATCCACCCTGGCGTCGGGTCTTCATTCCCTGTTTCCAGAGGGCGTTTGGTCCCTGTGCCCCCCCCCAGCCTCTCACTGTGGTGCCTGCGTTTTCTTTGTTCTGTTTCTGTCTCGGTGATGGTTTGGGAGTCCTGACGCTGAGTGTTGGGGACACCCGACGACACCCGAGGCATGAAGGCGGGGGAGCAGCTTTGAACGCGCAGCGACACAGCCTCGCCTTTTCAGGAATGCCGTGTGAGTTTCCACAGATGCACACGCACTGAGGAGAGGAAACAGCTTCCTGTCGGCGGCAGAGCAGCTGGTAACAGCCGCCTTCCAGATGGTCACCCTCTGCTGGCCCAGAGCCCAGCGGGCCGCACGGCCAGTGTCACTGAGGGAGTCTCAGTGCTGTGCCGGTTCTGGCCACATGGACGACCGCCAGCCTGGGACACGCCGTGAACATGGGCCGAGGGACAGAAAGGAGGTGGCAGGAGAACCAGGGCAGGGCGAGGACAGGGCGGGTGCCGCAGGGCAGAGCCTGCGGCTGTGGGCAAGCTCGGGAGAGGGAGACCCGGGCACGGGACACAGAGCTACAGGGAGACCAACCACAGCACGCGGGGGAAGAGGCACGTGGGCACGAACTCCAGAAAGAACCGGGGGGGGGGAGAGACACAGAGAGCTAGACTGGGGGACAGAGAAAGACAGAGAGGCAGAGACAGAAGAGACTGACACTGGAGGCGACCGTGGAGGGGAGCCTTCCGGAGCCGGACAGCGCAATCGAGGGGCAGCTGTGGTGGGGGGGGGGAACCCTGACTGCCCAGTAAACTTACCCGACTGACAAGTGGGCTCCTCACCTTCCAGGTTTTGAAATTTGACTCCCGTGTTAAGACCAGGAGCAGGGGAGACAGGATTTGGGAATCTCTCCCCACCCCGCCTTCCTTTCTTTTACACAACATTTCTAGAATGAGGGTGAAATGGAATTAAAAACATGATTGGAATGGAGTGGGTCCCGTCGCTGGGGACGAAAGGAAACATCCTGACAACGGGAAAGAGTTGAAATGACAGGAGCAGAGAGCACAGCGGGGGCCCCAGCTGAGGGAACTCAACACCTGCCCGACAGGTAACACAGCCCTGGGAGGCTGGCTTCCCCTCCAAAAGCACGGAGCAGGAGAGCTGGTGCTCACCAGCCCGGCTCGGGATGGCCTAACAATAACAATAATGCAGGTAACACCACCCTGCCTGGGCCCGGAGGTCTGGAGCCCCCGCTTATTGAGAGTAAGACAGAAGGTCCCAGTGAGCCACCCACGCACAGCCTGCAGGTGGTGCCACCGCTCCGTCTACCTGGAGCCCGCCCGTGGGGAGGTCCAGGTGTTGCTGGGTGGCACACTGGTTCCCCACCTTGCCCGCTTCGGTGGGTCTCTCCTCCACTGGAGGAAGGAACTTTCTGGAAATGAAGACATTTCCTCAAAACAATGGCCACAGTCAGGGCACAATTTTAAGTTTAATCTGCATTATTAACATTTATCTAGTTCTAAAGTCTGCACAACCGATGAAACAGTAAACGCAGGCCTGGCGTGTTTTCCAGCCTGGAATCCAGTCCATCCTGGTGAGTGTCCGGCGTGCACACAAACACCAGGTCCCCCTGTCCGGATGGAGCTCTCTGCCAGTGTCAGTTGGACCGAGCTGTGTAGAGTCCTGTTCAAGCGTTTTACACCCTGGGGTTTCTGTCTGTCCCACGGATGTCGAGAGAAGGGAGTTGGAAGCTCCAGCCACAATTGTGGCCCCATCAGCTTCTGCTCCAAGTATTCTGAGCCTCGGTCACCTGCTATGTAAACTCCTAGGGTCCTTCCATCCCCTTTATCACTTTCAAATGCCCCCCTTTATCCCTGGCAGTATTAAGATGATGCTGGGTACCTGCTGTCCTGACGGTGATGTGAGGTTTCACTCTGGCATTGGGAATGGGGACCACTCCTGGCTGCCGGGGCTGTAGCCCACTTGTTTCTGGAGTTCTTTCAAGACCCAGGTGCTCACGGGTCTGCACTCACCTGAGACTCCAGGGGGAGCCAGTGCTCTTCTGCCCAGCTCTGTCCTCTCCGGGGCGCCTGCCTCAGTAGCCTGGAGGCCTCTGCGCTCCGCCTGGGTCATGTTCCCTGCACGCAGCCTGGGAACTGCCAGGCGTGGGCAGAGGAGCACTCGGGCTCGCTCGCGTCCCGTCTGGCAGGGACCGCTGGCCTTTGTGCCTGATGTTCGGTAATGTGAAAACAGCTGGTCCGCATTTTTTGAGTGGGTTTAAAACTGTATACAAGCTGTTCTGTAAACACCTACAGAGTATACCCATTGGGTCTTGTTAGTTACACTTCCACAGATGAATAATTGGGCTCCCAACTCCGCTACACAAACAACTGGGCAGCCGGCAGCCAAGTGCGCTCCCCTGTGGGTGGGTGGGGACCGTCTGGGCTCCCCAGGAGCCGGCTGGGCCTCCCCTGCCGCAGAGAACTCCTGCCCCCTCAGGTCCCTCCCTGCTGATGTAAAGCGGCGTCTCCTTGTCGTTTTGCTTGTCTTGTTACGGGCGAGTTCGAGTGCCCTTCAGGTACCTGCCGAGCTTTGGGCTGCCCCTCTTTGACTCCCGGTTTACAACATCTGTTAACTCCTCCAGCAGGTTTCCCCTCTCCTTGGGAGTTCCGGGAGGTGTTGATACATTGTAGCCACTTGGTGTCAGACACTGTAAACATCTCTCCCTTCGCCTGCCTGTTACTGTTACCTTCATCTCTAAAGCAGCAGCAAAAGCGTGCAGGCCATCAGATTGCTGTGAATTCAATGAGATGATCCAGCCCAGCCGGTGTGGCTTAGTGGTTGAGTGTCAACCCATGTACCAGGAGGCTGCTGGTTCAATTCCCCGGTCAGGGCACAGGCCTGGGTTACCGCTCGGTCCCCACCAGGGGGCATGCAGGAGGCAGCCGGTAGATTTTGATGTTTCTCATTGACGTTTCTCTCTCTCTCCCTCTCCCTCTCCCTTCCTCTCTCTCTCTCTCAAATCAATAAAAACATTTTAAAAAATGAGATGATCCCTACAAAGCATGCAGAACAGTCCTCGGCACAGACCAAGCTCTCAATATGTTTTTATTGATTTTTAGAGAGAGAGAGAGAGAGAGGAAGGGAGAGGGAGAGAGAGAAACATTCATTGGTTGCCTACTGTACGCACCCCAACCGGGGATCGAACCCACAACCTGGGGATGTGCCCTGACCGGGAATCAAAGCAGCGACCTTTTGGTGTAGGGGACGGACGATTTCAACCGAGCCCCGCCGGCCAGGGCTTTTGCTGAAATTTAGACGCACATGTAGGACAGTCTCCGTCTGCCCTTCTGGCTCTACTCTCCACCTTTCTCTGTGCCCCAGGGCGCTGACGTCCACAGACTGCACCCCTGGCTGGGTTCGTGGAGACACTGTTGGAGGTCAAGGGTGGGAGGGGAAAGGTTAGTTACTTCCCCAGGCCCCTCTCCACAGGCCTGTGTTTGCAGTAACCTCAGGCCTCTGGAGGGGCCGCAGGTCCCCGGTAACTGCTGCTTCTCTGTCCTTTCAAGGAGTGGTAGCAGCTTCCTGAAGGTAAAATTCCCCCTGTGCTTCACCGTGCTTTGTTCCATCACCTAACTCTGCCCTTCCTTTGTACATAGTCTGTGTATTGAAATCCCCCCAGTTATCTTCCTGAGCCTGCCATCTGTTTCTTGCTGGGACCCTGGCTGATACAGTAATTGCCGCCAGAAGTGTCCCCAGAAAACACTCTCCAAATGGGAGTCTGGAATTGGGTTGCTCTACACTTGATGAGCACGTGAGTAAAATCCTTGCTGGGGGGACGCCGAGCCTGCGGATCTGTCATGCGGTGCCATCTCCGGCGGTGGCCCGGGGTGTGGTGCACTTGGAGGGCGGGGAGATGGAAGGTTGAGTGGCCGAGACACGCGGCTGCTTTGGCAAAAGGACAATTACACAGGTTATGCACTGGGTTGTCTACTTTGGAAGGCTCTGGAAAGCGTACACGAAGGGAAAGGACAATTCGAGCCTCGGGTGTGTCCATGGCCTCCCCGACAGACGCCAGGAACAGACCCGTAACTCAGCAGGGTGGGATTATTGCTCATTGCAGCTCTGAGGACACACTGTGGGGAAGCCCAGGGTGATTTAGTCATAGGGCGTTAGAAAGGACCCCTGATAGGATTGGGGCTTTTGTCGGTGATTATGGGGTAGGTTTAAGGAAGCGGGGTCCTGCTCTGGACTGGATGTTGTCAGAAGCAGGGCTAAATCTATGATTAGGCTTTATAAATTCTATTTTATTTTTTTAATCCTCAGCTGAGGAGTGAGGATATTTTTTTCCATTGATTTTAGAGAGTGTGGAAGGGAGCAGGGGAGAGAAACATCAGTGTGAGAGAGACACGTCTATTGGTTGCACCCTGCCCTGGGGAGGGGATCACACCTGCAACCCAGGAATGCACCCTTGACTGGGAATCCAACCTGAGCCCCTCCAGTGGACAGGCCGACGCTTTAACCACTGAGTCGCTGCTGGCCAGGGCTGATTAGCCTTCTTAATAATTCTTATCTGGAAGGAGGGAAGACTAGGGGCAGGCTCGAGCTGTAATTAAATTGATAAGCAGCAGCAGTCACACCGGCCAGGGAGGGAGACGTGTGCCATTCGGCGTGGATGGTGTCACGTTCCGCCTGTGTTCACACATGATGACAGAGTGGTTGTGGTTCTGTCCTGCGGCACCGTGGCCAGAGCGCCCTGGTCCGATCTTGATGTTCTGTGAAACTGCTTACGTTCAACAGGAGAACGGCAGGCCCGGCTGAGAGCAGGCTTTTTCCCGGTCCTCTGACGGAGACCTGGGAGGAATCCCTCGCCCGGGGCAGCTCCGGGGCAGGCTCGGCTGAGGTGCGTGGCGGAGATTAAGGGGAACTCGGGACGAGTCGTGGAAGCAGAGAGCTGTGAGGATCAACTTGGGCCTCGTCGCAGATACGGGCAGATCCGGACATGGAGACGTCGCAGCCACAATTTCTGTTCATGTTGGTGATTTCCCCCGACGAGGGGCTGTTGGCAGGCAATGCCTCCATTCCTGCTGCTAAGCCTGGGGCAGTAGGCTTAGGGGAGGTCACCCGTGGAGGTGAGGCGGGGCACGGTGCTGTTCCTGCTACGCTGGAGCACCCATCGTCCCCCCTGGACCCCAGCCCACACTCATCTCTCCTTTAGCTTGACTCCCGGTTTAAAAAATTTAAATGTAAGTGCTCCTCCTGCCAGATGATTTCGGGGCAAATCAAGGGTCTGAGGAAACATCTGCCTACTGCTGTCTGTTTTGTTCTCCCGCCCCCCACGCCACCCCCTCCTCCAGGAGCTGGCTCCCCTGCAGGAGGCTGACGGGCGACGTGGCCGGAGCAGGACCCTCGCTCTGCTGTGGGCGGCTCCAAGGTGGGGCGTTTCCTTCCTCAGACACTGGTGCTGCCCTCGGCCCAGCTTAGTGGCCTCGTGTCCCCTGACCAATGGTCCTTGGTGGGGCCGGGGCTCCAGTGTCCCCAGCCTGGCAGTTCCTGGCCCCAGACCCAGCCAGGGGGCCCCCCTTCCTGGGGGCTTCCGGGCGAGGCACCCTCGGTCTGAGGGCTGTTCTTACCTAACAGGGTTTGCTGCCCAAAGGGCAAAGAAGCATTTTGGGCTTTTTTTTTTTTTTTTTTAAGGGCTGTTTATCTAACGCTGAGCGGGCTGGCGGGAGACAGGATGTCAGGTCCGTCTCCCCATCTAGCGCTCGGGGCAGGCGGCCACGTCCTAACAGGGGGGCCTTGGCCCTTGGCCATTTACCGTGGACCCTCCCGGACAGGGGACCCCGCTCTCCCCACGAGGTTTCGGAGTTCAAGGCCCCCCCTCCCCCCGCGCGTGTCCGGCCTTCTGGCTCGCTGGGAGGGATGGGGCGGACTTTGGCCCTGGGTGCACCGGGAGGTCAAAGGCCCCTCGTCCGCTGGCTCAGCGGCTGAGCGTGGACCCAGGACCAGGAAGTGACAGTGCGACCCGGCCGGGGCGCAACCCGGGGCGCCGCTGGATGCCCCGCGGGGGGCGCGGGAGGCAGCCTGCACGACCCTCATCGCTGAGGCTGCCATCGCTCTCCCTCTCCCTTCCTCTCTCTGAGACCAATAAAAACATTTTTAAAAAAGAAGAAGCAGGTCTGCCCTGCGCGCTGCCCCGCAGCCGGGCTCGGGGCGCAGGCTCCTGGAGGAGCAGCTCAGTCTGCCAGCGGCACAGGGCTCGCGCGTCGGTCCTGCGGCTACGCCGTCCCGGCCTGGGCTCCAGCGGAGGCCCGGGCGATGCGGCGCCGCGGGCCCCACCTTCCGAGCGGCTGGGGCTCCCCCGCCCAGGGGACCCGCCCGGGAGACCCCAGCAGCGAGCCACGGGCTGGGGAGCCGCGGGCGGCGGCGCGGCGGCGGCGGGGAGAGACTGCGCAGGCGCCCGCCGGGAGCGCGCGGACGTGCGCGCCGGAAGGGGCGGGGCCGGGCGGCGCCTGCGCGGTGCGCGGCGCGCGGCGCGGGGGCGGGGCGGCCGTCAGCTGACTGTGGCGGCGGCGGCGGCGGCGGCCTCGCTGCGACGACCGTTGGCGGCGTCGCAGGCTCCGGAGGGCGGGCGGCCGGCGTGTCCGTTCTCGGCGGGCGAGGCGCGGCCGGCGGACACCATGGCGACCACCGTCAGCACGCAGCGCGGGCCGGTAAGGCTCGGGGGCGGCGGGCTCTCCTCAGGCGCGGGCGGCGGGGCGCGCTCCGGGCGAGCGGGCCGCGGACGCGGGGGGCCGGGGGGCCGGGTGGTCCGGCTGGAGGAGGCCCCCGCGCCCCGGCGGGGCCCCGGCGGAGCGGCGTCCGGAAGCCGGAGTCGGCCCCCCGGACGCGAGAGGCCCCGGGTCTGGGCCCCGGTGGGAAGGACCCCAGCGGGCTGGCGCCTCCCTGCCGGGCCGAGCGGGCTCGCAGCCCGGGCGCAGGCGGCCGCGGGAGCCGGCGTGGCCCCGGGGGCGGCGGGCGCGAGCGGCTCCGAGTGCGCAGCCGCGGGGGGCGGCCCCGGGCCTGGCGACTGGGCGGCGGGGACCCCTCGCCGGTCCCTCCCGACCGGGGAGCGGCCCTTTCCGCGGGCGCGTTTCCGAGCGGGAGCGGAGCCCCGAGGGCCCGGGCGCCGCCGGAGGGCGCTGCGTGGCCCCGACGCGCCTTCCGGTTCCCGTGTCCCGACCCTCGGCTCCCGCGCGGCGGCCCCCGGGCTGTGCCTGCGGCAGCGGCGGTGGCCCCGTCCCGTCCCCCCCCCACCGAGCTGGCGCAGCCGACACCCGCCGGGCCCTGTGTTCAGGCCGGGCACCGGCGTGTCGCGCGGGTCCCGGGTCCTGACTCAGAGCCGGGCTGCGGGCGCCCAGGGGCCGCCTGCCCTGGGCTGGGGGCTGGGGGCTGGGTGGGCCGCGCCCCGGGGAGCCGGCACTCGCGGGGTGAGCAGAAGCAGCTGGGCGAGTGGGGTGCGGCCGGCCGCGGGCGGGAGGGGCCGGAGCCTGCCGGGGAGCGGCGGGCGTGGCGGGCGCCTTCCCGGTGGGCGGCAAGTGGACGGGGCCCTGGAGTTTTATCAGGCGACCGCAGCGTCCGTTTCTTGACCATTTTCCCGGCACCCCCCTGTCCTTTCCCCCTCTCTCAGCCGCTCCGCTCTCCTCTGGGTTAACCAGTGCTCGTAAGGACCTTGGCCAGTTAGCGGAGCCCCGCGGAGACCTCCGGCAGCCAGGGGGCAGCGACTTGTGCGCCGGGTGCCGGCAGGCGAGGTGCAGGGGTCGCCGGGGTGCTTGGCCCGTCCGAGCGGCAGAGAGAAGCTGCAACCCCAGCCCGGCTGGTCCAGGCGGGGCTTGGCGAGCGCTCATGCGAGGTCCTGGCTGGGCAGCAGCCCCGCGGTGAGCCCCGTGCCCGAGGGCCCGCCCCTGTCCACAGGAGGTTCAGCTGGCCCGGGCCCCGAGCCTGGACTCACGCTCCCTCGGGGCTCACCGCGCAGCCCCGCTGCCTCCCGCTCCCGCAGTGAAGGAGTGAGGCGGGTCCCGGGGGTGTGGAGGGGGGAGCGGGCAGGTCCGGGGTCTCCTTTGTGGTTTCTCGGGTGCTGAGGGGCTGGAGGAGGTGGGTGTGTGTCAGAGCAGCTAACCTGGCACCTCTCCTTCAGTTCTGCTTTGTCCCTGCAGCAGAGCTAATGTGGCTTTTCCCTTAAATTTCAGGAGACATGCTGTTTGTATCTTGAAGACTTTTTCCTCTGAATAGCACAGAGGGTGCCCCAGCCCTCTGCTGCTTGCCCCAGTTTTAACAATGCTAGTATTTTTGTAATGACAGCCCTTTTTCTGTTTAGTTCCCAAACTGTCAAAAAGCACTCGATGAGCCCCTACTGGGAGTAAAACTGTGGAGGCCCCTGCCTTCCCTGCTAGGACTTTGGGGGAGGTGTGCAGGCCACGCTGCTTTAATCCACAGTGGTGCCCGTCAGCTTGAGGGGACGGCTGTCGAGGCTCAGTCGAAGGCAGCTTCAGCTCCTGGCAAGCCTCCCATCCAGTCCAGGCTGAGGGGGGCCCAGGGTCAACTATCGTTAGATATACACACACATTTTAAACATATACTTTTATTTGTCCTATTTTTGGGGTTTTTTTCTCTCCTTGTTGTATTTTGAATTGAGTAAGTATAATTTGGAAAATACATTATTGTATTTCTGTTGTCTTCGTGGTTACCCTAGAAATTTAACATGCAGATGTATCAGGATCTAGGGTAACTGTTGTGTTTCCCTCCTGATCTGTACACTGCCTCAGGTGGTCTCATCCCAAGGGCATTGCTGGTCTGTCGTGTGTGATTAGCCCTCCTACATGGGTGCTTGTCCAGTGGATGCTTGTCTTTCTGCCTCCCTTTCCGACTCCCCTGCCTCACGTGGTCCTCATGTGGGACCATGTGCTCTTGCTTCCAGCTCACCCTTTAGAATTTCCTTGGGAGGCAGACTCTGTTTTGTTTGAAGTTGTCAGCACAGGCTCCTGAAAGGCATTTTTCTGTTTGGCATTCTGGGTCTACAGTTGTCTTCTCCCAGTGCCTGAAGATCTTAACTCTGCTCTTCTGGGCCACCTCCCATCTCCGCCACATCTGAACACCCTCTTCCCGTCGCCACTGCTCCGCTGTGCTAGTGTCTGTGACACCATATGTGGGTTCAGTGTGAACTAGCTGCTGGCAGTCAGCTCTGGCTGGGGACCCGTTGCTTAGCGTCTCTATGCCTGTGTCCTCTTGTGTCCCCCTTTCCCTCGGCGACAGACACCAGCGCTTGCCCGGGGCCCGGCCTGTGGGGAGAACCTGAGCCTCTCAGCTGCTGGGTCCCTATGAACTATTTTTTATTTCTCAGAAAACTTGACTTTTCTTCATGGCCATCCTGCCTCACCGTCCACCATCCTCCATGCCTCCTACCATTTCCTTTTGTTTCCACACCAGCCGGACAATGGGAGCTGGGGTAGTAGGCTGTGCAGGACTGTGGGCTGCATCCACTGGGGGCCACCAGGCCTCTGGAGGCCTGGAAGCCACCTGTGCTTTGAGGGACTGAGGAGGTGACTGGAGGTGGCGGGTCAGTGCTCTAGGCAGGGGGCACAGCAGCAGCTTGTCTTAGGTGTTTAGGAACTCCCTGGGTTGAGTTCTTGGCACTGCCAAGACAGGCACTGCCTGTGGGCACGGGGACAGCAGCTTCCTTGCTCTGAGTCACTGTCTGCACTTGGCTTCCTTCCACAGTTCCTGCTGTTTGTCTCTGTCCTCACTCTCAGGATCTCGTAGCTTCAGCACCCCCTCCCCCCCATTCCCCATCCCAGCTCCTTCCTGAACTCCACTTCCATGTGTTCTGCTGCGCCTGCCATCATCTGGAATGTTCCAGGTGCCTCAGGCAGAACAGCCCCTCCTTCTCTCAGACCCCCCACTGTGTGTGTGTGCCCCCCCCCAGTTTGGTGGCAGCTCCATCCTTTACATTCTCAAGCCAAAAACCTTGGGATGACCTTGCCTTCTCTGTACCCCTCAGGAAGTCCTGCTGCTTTGCCTCCAGAGCAAGTCTGGACTCTGATTCTCTTCCAGCCTCTGCACCACCCACAGTGCCACACTTGCATAGCTGGTCCACCTGCTGTCACACCCTGCACTCAGGTGCCAGGCATGCCCCTGGCTGCTCACCTGTCTCAGCGTCAGTGGCCTTTGAGGGCCACCACTCGTGGCTGTACACCCTCCCCCTCTGGCCTCCTGCTCTCCCTTTCTCTGTTTCAGCCAGCTCCCTGCTGTCCCTCGACCTGGCAGACATGCTCCTGTTAGGCCCTGTGCACAGGGATTTCCTGTACCTGAGTTGTCCTTCCCCAGGTTCTGCATGACTGATGCCCTCACGTCACTTGGGTCTTTGCTCAGGTGGCACCTTGTGCCCAGGGCCTGCCTCTGCTGCCCTCTTTAAACGTCAGCTTGCCTCACATTTCACCTCGCTGTGTTTTACCTACAGTACTTAGGACCCTCAGCGTACAACTGTCTTCTTTCCTTAAAGTACAGGTACCAGGAGAGCAGTGATTTTCCCTAGCATTTCATTCTGACCGTTTTACACACTCAGGTGGAAAGGCCTTAGCAGCCTGTGTGCCTACTGCCTGAGCGCACCCCTCAGCCCTCTGGTCCCCAGTTTTGTTTCATTCGAATGAGGGCGGGACTTCCATCTCAGGCTCATTCAGGGTCCCAGCACTTGGATGAGAGGCCATGCTGTGGGGTTCCTGGCAGAGGCCCCTTTTAAAGTCACTCATGTTCTTGTCAATGTTTACCTGCTGATCCTTGTTTGGGCAGCTGTGGTTATTGTCACTCTCATGTCTCCTCTCCTCCCTCTTCAGCGCCTGCCTGTCCATGTGAACACTGCAGCCTCCATTCTCTTGACGGTTCTTGTGTGTGTTGTGGACTCGAGCAGAGTTGGCACAGCCAAGCCATTTGGCCTTGAAGCACTTGTCCTGTCTTGAGTGGTTAAAAAAAGTTGGAGGAGGTGTAGGTGGGAGGAATGCCCCCAAGTCTCACATGTCTGTCCTGGTCCACTCACTGTTTTCAGTCTGAGTCTACATGTCCATTCCCAGCCCCTTGTGTGGTCATTGGGTGTACAAGGCCACGTCTTCTGGGCCAGACTCTGGGACATGCTGAGCTCTGGTTCTGGGTGATTCTAGCGGCCAGTGTCCCCTCATAGGGCCTTCAAACAGGGCAGGTTTCTCCGATGCAAAGTGGCTCCAGGGGTTCAGCTTCTTCCAGACGCAGCAGGCGTGGTTGCTAGTATTGGGGTTCCTCCCCTCCAGGGAGCTGCTGACTTCCCCTTGAGGCCTGCAGGCTGCTACTTACCTGTGGGAGCTTTTGTTTGGTTTGGTTGTATCCCTCGGTCCCTTTAGGCCTCAGCTGGCCAATTCTCCCTCCTGTGGTTCCACCTGTGAAGGTCATGTTGACCTAGAGCCATGTGATTAACTTTGGACGTGGTGAGGGCGCAGGGGTGCCTCCTTGGACCAGGTTATGGGGTCTCCAGAGCCCTGAGCACGCGCTTTCTCAGCATGGGGGTGATGTTGGTCCCAGAGAATGAACATTGGTTCTTGGAGGAGACAGCGCAAATGTAGGTTCCACAGTGGTCTGTGGTCCCTAAGCTCTGGTCCGCTGGACTCTTGTTCCTTAGGGCGCCCTTGCTCCCGCAGGTTTCCTTGGGCATCACATTGCCATGGAGTTCATGGTAGGTGCAGACAAGGCATGGAAGCTCAGGTGCAGACAAGTCAGAGGTGGACACCGCCAACTGGGGCTGCCGCCCAGCGCACTTGTGTGTGATCCTCACGCCCATGTGTACAGTGTGCACTTGGAGAGTTGAATAAAAACATTTACATTTTATTTTTTAATTTCACAGGAGTTATTCAGCCCATCACTAACCACTTGCTGAAAAGGACATCTAGCAGTTAAAAAGTACTTTCTCATAGCAAACAAGCTAAAAGTTAAGCTCACTAAAGATGTTTAAGAAACTTTTTCAGATATGTTACTTTTGTTGGAAATGAACGAGTCTCTAAATTTTTTATTACACTGCTATTTATATAAATTGCTAATGTGTGTGTAATTTGCCATACTATATACGTAACTAAATTACATTGAAGTTTGTTCAACAAATAAAGTTAAGTGTTAGTTTTTCAGTTTTTAATCTAATTTGCAACTTAAATTTTTAATTAGTTATTCCTAACGCTGCATTAGAGAGTTAAGTGTCCCCCTTGCTCTTTTCATGGAGAAAGTGCAGGTGGATGAGGGACGTGAACAGACACAGCATGCCTGCAGTGTTAAAATTCCACAGTGGGTGGGCGATGAGGAGAAATAGTTTACAGAGGCCTCTTGGAGGGACAGTAATGCGAGGGGCTTCACTGTGGGAGAAACTGTTCTGGGCCGAGCCTCGTGGGTGCCTGGGTGCCCTGGGGGGTACCTGTGGGCAGCCTTGTGTGGTGGAAAGAGAGGCCTCAGTGGCGTGGTTCTTTCCATTAGTGACTAATGGAAAAGCTCTGGTTCGCTGGTTCTTTCCATTATGTGACTAATTCCCAGTGCTGCTGGTTTAACTAGTTTAGGTAGGGAGGACACACATTACATGACAAAAACAATAGTTATACTCTGGATATTCTGGCTCAGGCACACAGCCATCCGTCCCTTGCTCCTCTCTGCTGTCCTGGTGCCTTCACCAGGGTGGCTGCCGTGAGTCTCCACTGGCTCTTGCTTTGTCTCCTCCACTGCTTCTGGAACACTCTTCTCTGGGAGCCTTTTGGGTCTCCCTTGGGCTTCATGCCCCATGGCATGTCCCCTGGAAAGTGTCTCCCAGCCCGGGAGCCAGGCCCTTCCGGGCTCCTTCCTCCTCCCCAGTCAGGAGTCTGGTGGACAGAGGCTGCAGTGAGAGGCCAAGGGCGAGATCATTGCGGCTTCTTGTTAATCTACTTCCTCCTCTCTCACATGGGCAGTTTTGTGTTTGAGCTGTTAGATGAGGCGTGGGGAGTGTGTCAGTGCAGGTGGTTTTCTCAGTCACCTCCTCTCCTGCTCAGATCCCATCCCGTCGTCCGTCGTCCATGTGAACCACTGCCTTGTCATTGCCACGCCTTGCTTGTAGTCGGAATGGCCCAGCGAGAATGGGTCCCGGACAGGTAGACAGAGAGCTTGTGATACCCAAAAGTGACCCGTGACACCACCCAGCAAACCCGTTTGACCTGCACCTCTTTTTGGGGTCAGCAACATGACCTTCATAGAGCTGGTGTGTCCCATTGCCCGCTGTGTGACAGGGCTCCCTCCCCAGAGTGGCAGGTGGCCTGGTGGTCAGGGACAGGTGGTCGTCAGGGTCCCCTCTCATTGTACAGATGAAGAAACCGGCCCAGGGCAGCTCGGGCAGTGTCTGGGTCCTGGAAATGCCAGGGTCCGGTCCTGTCTTGCCTGGCCCTTCCTTACTAGCATGTCTTCTCTGGCTGCAGGTGTACATCGGTGAGCTCCCTCACGACTTCCTCCGCATAGCGCCCACGCAGCAGCAGCAACAGGTCCAGCTGGATGCGCAGACGGCCCAGCAGCTGCAGTATGGAGGGGCACTGGGCACGGTGGACCGCCTCAACATCACCGTAGTGCAGGTGGGTGTCTGCGGGCCCCAGCGATGGGGGGGGGGAGGCAACCTAGGTTCTGTGTCAGCAAATGGAACTTTTTGTAATTCCGGTTTTTCCTAGAACACATACCTGATGAAAAAGGGTGTATGTGAGAAGTATCGATGGATGCCCAGAGTCCTACTCCAAATACGTGAACCAGTAACAGGCGTTCATTGGCACCTGCTTAGGCAGAGGTGTCTCCTGACCTCGGGGCAGTGGGGAGGTGGAGACATGCGCTGTCCAGATGAGGGACCAGGGGCAGAGGGCCAGGGAGCGCAGCTCTGGAGTCTGTGTGCCAGGAGCCCCCGCTGACACTCTAGGTGTGCCCGTAAGACCCAGACTCACAGGCAGGAGGTAAACTGTCTGTAAAGCATGAAGAAGGGGTCACTGCGAGTTGCACGGCTTGTAGACTGGCCCAGAGGAGGTCTCTGCTAGACTTGGGGGTGAAGGAGTTCAGGTGCCAGCAGCACCAGGTATGCGGCACTCCTCAGTGCTGATGGGGGCGCAGCCACGCTGTACCTCACACGCCCACCCGGGTATGAGCTTCTGTAGTAGCACCGTACCTCCTCTCCCAGCACCCTCCTGTTGCACAGGTTCACACCCTGCTGGAGCAGAGCACTGCCTCCTGCAGGCACCAGGGGGACTGCAGGACATGGCAACCTCTCTGCTCCTTCCACTCACCCTCAGCTCACCAGGCCCTCTGAGGGCAGGTCCTATGGTCAGAAACATTCCGGCTCAATACTTGGCCTTTTGGTAGTGTCCCCCATGGCTTTCTCCTTCCTTCTGATAAGTCGCCTTCCCTGGCTCACAGAGGCCATGCACTGGTCCAGGGCTGGTGGTGGAACACAGGGTCCAGTCCCAGCCAGCGCCTTTCCTTCCTGCTCACACGTCCCAGGGGAGCAGCTCCTGGCCCAGGCCCTCCCTGGATGTCTGGTGGGCTTTTCAAATGTGCCATGCCTGTAGGGGAGCTCTTTCCTCTAGCCCCTACAGCCTGCTGCTCCCCACGTCAGAAGTGGCAGCACCATCCTTCTAGGACCTCAGACCTCTAGTCCTGGGCTTCCCCTGTTCTGTGTCTCACACTTAAAGGTTCACGGCTCCACCCTCTGTGGTCCAGGTCTGAAGTACTCTGCCCACCTCACCACCAGCCTCTTCGGTGGCCAGAGTGCGGCACAGGGGGTCTCACTGCTGTCTTGTTTCCCGTTCTTCCCTTGGCTGCTCTATGGGCTTCCTGCTAGGTGACCCAGGCTGGCCAGCACCTGCTCTGCTCAGGTGGGTCTCTCCTGGGGTGTCTGCTGCCCTCTCTGGGGATTGATGGTGGAAGCGTCTCCCCACATGCATTTCTGCCATCAGGTGTCCTCTGCAGACCTTTGCCCAGTTTTTCACAGGGTCGTGTTCTTGTTGCTGAGATTTGGGAGTTGTGGATCCCATTCTGGATTCGTTTTTACTGGACATGTGGTGTCTACAGTTCCTTCCTCCCATGGGGCAAGTCTCCTCAGTCTTACAGAGAGCAGCATCCTTAGTGTCGCAGGTCCAGGGCAGTGTCTTTTCTTCCATGGACTATGTGTCTAGAGCAAAGTCACAATAGGAGTTTTATAGTTGCACTCAATGTGGGGACTTCTTCTCACCCTGGTGCCCAGGAGCACGCTTCTAACCATGTTCCGAGGATTTAAATGGCTGGATGCAGACCCGGAAAACATGGGGAATGATGTGTTGAAGGAACAGACAACTCGGGTGCACCTGAGCGCTCACTGGTAGTGTCTGCCTCATTTTTCTGATGTTGGCTTTATTTCAGGCCAAGTTGGCAAAGAATTACGGCATGACCCGCATGGACCCATACTGCCGGCTGCGCCTGGGCTATGCCGTGTATGAGACACCCACAGCCCACAACGGCGCCAAGAACCCGCGCTGGAATAAAGTCATTCACTGCACAGTGCCCCCGGGTGTGGACTCCTTCTACCTGGAGATCTTTGATGAGGTGAGAGGGCA
This sequence comes from Miniopterus schreibersii, assembly GCF_964146895.1. Taxonomy (NCBI): domain Eukaryota; kingdom Metazoa; phylum Chordata; class Mammalia; order Chiroptera; family Miniopteridae; genus Miniopterus; species Miniopterus schreibersii. The sequence goes on from NC_138112.1 coordinate 73,432,953, forward strand.
GCTTCTCTCCTGGAGCCACACCAGGGTCAGGCCGAGCACGGCTGAGTCAGGAGAGGAGGACCCTGTGTTGTTCTGGCTGTTGGGGCTGCTCCAGGGACTTTGGGCATTTTAGTGCTTTGTGACAAGTGTCCTAGTGTTCCAGGCAGCAGTGGGAAGTATGTGCTGTGCAGGGTCTTTCACAGCTACATTCAGAAACGTCATCACCAGGGACTCACACACAGAGCAGAGTGTTCGTGTGTACTCCCTTCCCGGACCAGGCACCTGGAGCCCTGGCTGTGACAAATAGGTTGGATGTAATGTCATCCCTGTGGTTGGGGGGGCGAGGGTTCTTGTTGGTGCGAGTTGCAGGTAGTCCACCTGAGTGAGTGTCCCGGGGGAGTGATGAGTGCAATGGGCTCTTTCTCAGGCTGGTCCTCTGGTCACCTGTCTGGTTGCACCCTATCCCTCTGAGGCTGGGCTAGGGGGTGCCTCAGCAGGTGAGAGCTCAGAGGGGTAAGGGTGGGTGGCAAGGCAGGGAGGTGGCCCCTCAGTCCCCATGCCCTCTGCCCCGACCTCCCTCTCACCCTCTGCTCCCTTTGGAAGAGTGTGGTTAGCTAGGAAGGCACTTCCTTTCCTGCATTTGTGACCCCCGGGCTCCTGAGCTTGGGGGGCCTATGAGGCTGAGGGAGTGGCCTTGAATCTCCAGGCAGCTGGAATCTGTTGACATACTGCCTGGGGTCTGAGGACACCCCCATGTGCAAAGGAGCCCGATCCCAGGGAAGTGGGCTCTTCGATGGGGGTGGAGCTTCAGGAGGGGGTCTGAGGGGCAGGAGCGGGGATAGCACTCGGTGGGGTTGCAAGTTCTCAGTGCTGGTTTTCCCTGTGGTCCCCTCAGCGAGCTTTCTCCATGGATGACCGCATCGCCTGGACACACATCACGATCTCCGAGGCCCTGAAGCAGGGCGAGGTGGAGGACAAGTGGTACTGCCTGAGTGGGCGGCAGGGCGACGACAAGGAAGGCATGATCAACCTGGTGATGTCTTACTCGGTGAGCGCGCCCGCGACGGTGTCGGGCCAGGGCTTGCTCCTCACGAGCCCCAGATGGCCGTTGGCAGATCACCTTCTAGTTCAGCAGAGCCTGTATCCCGGAGGAGCTGAGCCTCAGCCGGAGCCTGCACGTCTCCGGCATGGTCACAGGAAGAGCCATCCTGCCCTGTCCCTCCCCAGCGTTCTGTTGGGAGCAGTGTTGTGTGGTGACCCAGTCATGGGGTCACGGCCCGTCTGAGGCGTGGCTTCCTTTACGGCCTTGAGGGCCCTCCTGTGCAGTAGTGCGGTGTCTCAGGGCTGCACGGGGACTAAGGGAGATGGCCTGGCCCTCTGGACTGGACAGCAGAGCCTGTGCCGGCCAGCACCTCAGGGCCCGGCTCCTCCTCAGCACCCAGCCGCTCTTGGGATTCTTGGGGACAACAGAGGCAGTTGATGGGTCAAGGCAGGGTTAGAGGGCCCAGGGCCCTGGGTTCCTGCCTTCTCCTTTGTGTCACCAGGGAGGTTTATTATAATCATTCCAACATTTTCCGTAGAAACTCTCCTACATGCGGAGCAGTATAGAGGGCAGGGTCTAGGTCCTGGGTAGGCTGGTAGCTGGCTCAGCATTGGTCACGTGTGCGAGTCCTGTTGCAGCCCCTCCCTTTTGTTAAAGCCAGCAACAATGTCAGCGTGACCTCACTCGCAGGTGTTTTCTTCTGCACTTTTTTTTTTTTTTTTTTTTACCCATCACCCGAGGACATGCTGGGGTGGTGGGAGAGCATCATTCGGTTCCTTTCTGTACACTCCCCCACTAGGGATCAAGCCCACAGCCTGGGCGTGTGCCCTGACCAGGAATCGAGCTGGTGACCTTTTGGTGTATGGATGACACACAACTGCTGAGCACCAGGCAGGCTCCTTACGTGTCTTTAACAGACGTCTGTACAGAAACACAAAACCACTCTACACTGACTGAGAGAATAGACATCCTAGAGAGACCCTTGTGAGTGGCCATGGGTGCTGACCTAGCAGTCTGTACCTACATTTGCTCTGGAACTGTGCTCTCCCATGGTGACATCTCGGTCGGCCATGGTCCTGCAGGTCTGGTGACAATTTTAGCACAGATCACTCACCTCCTGATGTTCAGCAGAGGAGCTCTGTTGGGTGCTGGTGAGAGTGGGTATCGGAAGATGGTGGATGCTCTGTGCTCCTGGGTTTCAAGACCGGGCTCCAGGCCCTGTGCCATCACTCCCGGGACATGTTTGGAGTGGCTGGAGGTAGACAAGTTTCATGTGTGCTGTGTTCTTCTGTGACCCCGTGACCGTCTCTGGTGTGTTGCAGTCACTGCCAGCTACCATGATGATGCCGCCTCAGCCTGTGGTCCTGATGCCCACCGTGTACCAGCAGGGTGTCGGCTACGTGCCCATCACAGGTGAGTGCCACTCCCCCCTGGGTGGCTCCTGGGGTGGTGGTAAAACATGGGGGACGTATGGGGATTGGAAGCGCTGCCTAGAGGCTCAGCCTGCTCAAGTGAGGTATGAGGAGCCTCCCAGAAATGGGCCAGATGTTACATGTGGACTTTTTATGCATATGTAGGAAATAGGATTTGCTTTTCCCCTAAGGATTGGCACAAATAGGGTAAGTTGAAGTTTACGGAGATGTAAAAATGTAACCTTTAAACGTTTTAGTATCCGAGTCTCCACAACAGAAGACCATGTTCCTGTTGGTGGAATGAACCGTGTGCTCTAATGAGACTATTTTGTCATTTGTTTATCTTTATAAGTTATCTTTATAAGGAGCAGTTCATGGCGGCACAGCCAAGTCAGGTTGCACTGTAGCTTTTATGTCTTTGAATTTTCAAAGCTGTTGGTTAGCTTTCACTTCGGGCTCTGACAGTACCTGGACTCATCCAGACTCCGCCACAAACAGCCATAAAACATGGCAAACTAGTTGAGGCAGCCACTCTTTTCAGGTACCAGGCAAGTAGTGCGAGACAGGGACCCTGAGAGAAGGGAAATGGGTGAGCCCCAGTGTCTTTACCACAGTGCAGGGAGCTGGGGTCCAAGCAGAACGTGGCCAGCCTACTGCTCCAAGGAGGCAAGGCCAGCGTCCAGCCAACGGCAGTGGCCAGCATCTGTGGGGCGGGGGGCGCTAGAGAGGAGGGAGATGTGTGAGGCTGAACGCCCCAGGCTGCTCATGCTTGGGGTGCTGCTTCAGGATTGGGGGCAGCATGGGTGCTAGGCTGCTAGGATCACCCTCACCCTAACCCAGCCTGAGCCAGCCCTGGCGAGGGAGAGGCAGGGAGATGGAGCTGGGAGGCTGCTAGAGGTTCCCACAGGTCAGGGCATTCTGCTGGGATCCCACTGCCCTGGAACAAGGACCAGCACTTTCCCACAAAGGAGCTGGACAGTGTGGCCATAGGACAAAGCCGGTCCATAGAACCAGAACCTTGAGAACAGCTGTAATGTTGCAGGAAACGGAGGGGGATGTCTTAGGGACAAAGAGCAGTGGGTGCTCTTGGAGAGTCAAGCAGGAGTTGTTGGCCTGAAACGCACAGGGGCTGGGGGAGCACTGACCTGTGTGGGTTGCCCTGAGGTGCTGTCCCCAGGAGGCAGCCGGCCAGAGTTGGACCCTTGGGGGTTTCTGACTGTGAAGAGGTTGGCGAGGACCTCCATGCTGGGTCTCAATGCCCGCCCTAGAGCACAGGTCAGCATCTGATGAGATTTGTCCTTGACTGGCTTGAGTTGGAGTTCCGAGGAGGCATAGCTGGCCTGGAGGGGACGTGAAAGGTGTCAGTGTCTTGCGGCAGCTGTAATAAAGTCCCACAGACCAGGGCTTAAAACAACAGGAGTTTTGTCCATTCTGGAGGCCAGAGTCCAAAGTCAGGGTGTCGTAGGACTGTTTGGGGAGGGTACTTCTGCCTCGGCCAGCTTCTGGGGTCCAGGCATTGCTGGGCTGGTGGCCGCATCCCCCATGTCTGCTTCGTTTCCATATGGCTCCTTCAAGTGTCTGTATCTGCTGATCTGTGAGGACATCAGTAGTTGGGTAAGAGCTCATCCTGCCCCAGGGTGAGTTCATCTTCCCCAGTCACAGCTGCAAAGACCCCATTTCCCAGTGAGTTCATGGGTACCCAGGTTAGAACCCCACACGTCTGGGAAAGTTTCACCCACACAGTTTCCCACACCAGCGTGTGCTTGGTTAATGGGAGTCAGTCAGCTTTCTAGGAAGGACAGAAAGTTTATAGTGTCTTTGTGGTTTTCATTCTTGGTTCTCTTTAAAGTTTGTTCTAAAGTCTTTATTTTAGAAAAGACTAGGAAAGGGTAGATTTCTTTATAAATGGAGACTCTCCTTTGATAGCCTTTGTAAATTTTGAAACAATCATATAGTAACAGAAAAGCTACAAAGGAGAGGAAAGAAGTTTTGCATGAGCCTTTTGAGACCTAGTCGCCCACTCGATGCCCAGTGCCCCACTCCCACTTTGGTTGCATTTCCTATCTGTCCGCACAGCCATCACGGAGGGAACCAGGGCTTAGCACTGGCACCGCCCTGCACTCTGAGTCACCACGCGGGTCTCTGTGATTTGTCTGTCATTGCCATGTGTGGTGTGAGTTCCGAACACAAGTGTGCAGCCCCTCTGGGCACCTGGGCCGTGCCCTGTCAGTACACGGCGTGCCACACGGGGCAGGCTGGGGAAATCACTCAGGTGGGAGACCCGGGTGGACGAGCGGGACGGTTTTGTTTGCTCTTGCGGTCTCAGATGAAGGGACTTGTTTGGTGACCTTTGGGCAGTGAAAATTGAGCCCTGTGGTTTAAGTCTAAGAGCTCTTAGGGGTCAGGAAGTGTGAGTGCCCCCCTCCACCCCTCGTGAAAGAAGCTGATGTGAGGTTGGTTTTGGAGAGTGACCTAGCGTTCTGTCGTGCGAGGGTGAGTGGGTGAGGAGGGGCTGCACACGAGGACTGCCCCCTTCACTCTTCTCCTGTGTGTCCTGGGGGTTCAGGGTTACGTTGCCCGGGTGCTCTTGCTGGTCGGTGCCTAGGAGACCTGAGGGCCAGCCCTGAGGGAGCCAGCAGATTGCCCAGTTGCTTTCTTCAGCCAGCGGTAGCCTGGCGCCCTGTTGACATGCCTGCCTCCCTAACCTGTCTTGTGCTTGCAGGAGTGCCGGCTGTGTGCGGCCCCAGCATGGTGCCCATGGCCCTGCCCCCGGCGGCCGTGAGCGCCCCACCCCGCTGTAACGAGGAGGACCTGAGGGCCATCCAGGACATGTTCCCCAACATGGACCGGGAGGTGATCCGCTCCGTGCTGGAAGCCCAGAGGGGGAATAAGGACGCGGCCGTCAACTCCCTGCTCCAGATGGGTGAGGGGTCCTAGACTGCGCCCTCGCTGCCTATCGCCTCCAGCCCTTCCGACCTGCCTGCCCAGGGTTCCCCAAGGGCCCTGCCCAACAAGATTCCTGTGAAAGAGCCCCGTTACCCCCTTCCTCGTGTCTGTGCCATCCCGTCCACCCTGTTGGGATGCCTATGGGCTGGTTCCCGGCAGCTGTTCTGGACTCTGAGCGGGGGGGTGGAGGGGGGCTTCCCTCCTCCCTCTGTAGGGAGGTGAGCAGACACGGGCGCTGTGTCCCATGTACACACTCACCTTCCCTGGCTGGGGACGTGTGTGATCAGGTGCCACGAGCTTCTCCCCCACCCGCTGCCCCCAGAGTGCTCTTGTCGGAGCAGCCGCCTTGGCCAGGAGCTGGGGAAGGGCCGAGCGCCCTCTGGTTTGGTTACTGGCACGTAGTCCTGTGGCTTACGGGGTTAGACCTATTCACTGAGGTTCCTGTTCCATCAACAGCTGCTCTGGGGTGGTTTTAGAACTTGCCAACTGAGAACTCACGTCCCTCCATTGATGTGCTCTGTGGACCTGGTTGCTCACTGGTGTCCTGGGCCCATGTGGCTTGGCCAGGCCTCAGCCACAGGTGTCAGCCTGACTGCGGACAGCTCACCATCCAGCGCCGGGCACAGTCCTTGGGGTGGCTGGAGCAGGGCCGTCCTTAGGTCAGGGGGTCCCTTTTGTCTCTCCTGCTGTTCATGCAGCTTTGTGGGATGTTATTCCGAGGGGTGGCTTCTCTTCTCCTTGACTGACTTGCACCAGATAAAAAGTAATAGATGTAGGATTTTGTTAAAGGGTGTGGGGACTGCGAGGCTCACCGCTGATGTTGATTCCAGGAAACAGCTCAGCGTGGAGGGTGGAGACAGGTGGCAGTCTCCCTGGGAGGCTGGAGGTGCACGTGAACCTTAGGCACCCTGGCCCGGCTCTGGCCGAGGACACAGCACGGGGACAGGCTGGGTGACACCTAGTGAAATGTAAGCTGTTCTCAGAGGCGACGCACTTTATACCACGCGCTGATTCAAGTTCTCTGCATCCTCGTGGTCGTGGGTTCAGTTTGCATTAAGCCACAGTCACCATCCTTTCTTAGGAGTTGTGGCCCCAGCCTTGGGCACAAGACATTCCCCATACAGCGTCGGGACAGTCCTGACAGCCTGGACGTCTGGCGGGTTAGCAGGAGGACGTTACAGCTTGTTCGTGCTCCTTCCTCCACACGCGCAGGCTGTTGGCACCAGAGGGCTATTCTCTGCCACCTTCGGGCTGTGTTTGGTCAGGTGCACTGCTCCTGGCCTGCATTCTCTGAGCCTGGAGGGTATGGCAGCTGGTGGTGAGGGGTTTCTCAGCGCAGGCTGACCCTGCTGAGGGGCTCGGCGCCCCTGCTGGAGCTCGATAAGCACCGACTTCTGTGACCCTGTGGTTACATGTCAGCAGCTGGTCTCATGCCTGTGAGGATGAAGTGTCTCAGCGGATGAAGTGTCAGGCAGGCTGTAGCTCCCTGGTGTTTGAGGGGTGACAGCAAGCTAGGAACAGGACGAGACAGGTGCCAGGGGGCCCCTGCACCATCCTCTGAGGTGCCAGGGAGGCGCTCGTGGGACTCTGCGGAGTCCTAGGTCCAGCCCCCAGAGCAGACTCCCGGCTCAGCACGTGGGAGCCCCAGAATGTGGAGCACGGTAGTTTTTAGGGTGATCTGCACTTGCCACATCTCTGCGTTCCTCTTTCACAAGCACTATTTTTTTAATTGATGAAAGGCCCCGTTTCACAAGCCTTAGTTACAGCAGGTCCCATCCTCCTCATGCTGTTCCCAGGTCTGAGCTCGTGTGGCCTGCGCCCCACAGGGAAGTGGGTCCCTCGGCAGGGTTCAGTCAGCTGCACAGAGGAGGTTCCCCCGCCTCCTGCAGATGGCAGCCTTGGGGCCCTGCTCTGGGGGAAGAGAAGCAGGCAGTGGGGTTCTTCCCCCTTCTCTGCCATCCCCCGTCGCCCGAAGGCCCCTCCCCCCTGTGGGCACAGAGTCTCAGAGCCTGTGCTTCTGGTTCTTCTCATGGGGTCCAGTGTCAATTTTTCTTTGACTGTAAGATATATTTTTACTTTCCAGCCTTCTAATTTAACAAATGATCTATATAAAAATAGAGAATTAAAGTCCTTCAGGGAAAGTTTACCATGTGTGTCGGAGTGTTTTTTAACTTAGCTCACAGCCGGGCTGGTGCAGGAATCTGAACAGACTCCCTGTAGTGAACTAGTTATGGGATCCTCTGGACAGGTCGGACCCAGTGGCTCAGAACATGACCCTAAATATTCTCTCCAAGCGTGGGCTTTTGCTTTCAGATGAGTTATGCAGGAGCCCCCAGCACTGCACTGGGTGGGGACGGCCTGGGGTCAGGTTTGCTTTGCAGTCCTGCCTCTAAATGTGAGTCTCCTTTGCTGTCCTGTCTGGGTGGGTTGGAGATGGGGATGGCCCAGGAAGACCCTCCCGCCAGCACTGCCTTTGCCTCCAGGTGGTGGCCGCCCATAACTGTCCAGCCCACTTGGAGGTCATCTCTTGTCCTTCCTGCCAAGGTCAAGCCCACAGCCAGGGCGCCCTCTGCACCCTGGGCACACACATGGCCTGATGGTGCTTTCACTGCCTGCCACCCCCACATGTGCAGGTCATGCTCTGGGTAAGGGGCCGGAGGGAAAGACAGGAACCCCTCCCTGCTTCCAGAGAAGGAAACTGACACACGAGTTGATGTGGGACTGGTGCCCTGAAGAAAAGGTGCCACAGGAGGCAGGTGTGGATAGGTCAGGGCGGGGACGGCGTAGGCAGCAGCTCCCTTGGGGTCTGAGCAGCGTGCTCCCCCCATCCCTGTGCAGCCCCAGCCTGGGGGGCAGCTGAGTCCTGCACGTGTTCGCTGGTCCAGTTTTTCTCCATCTGACCACTTGCCTAATTAACCTTGTGCCTTCGAAACAATAGTGAGGGTGTTTCTGAGCCCTTGGCCGACCCCTGGCTCCTGCCCCACAGCCCACCCCAGGCTGACCCGGGCCTCCATGTCCCCACCCCGTCCTGTCCTTCCCAGCGGGTCCAGCACAAGCCCCGTGGTGCATTCAGCCTGTGGGGCCCCTGGCAGCCCAGCCCACAGATGGGTGAACTGCCCAGGGGGCACAGGTGGCGGGAAGAGAAGCCAGGACCAGGATGTTTGCACGATGCTCGGCATTTATTTTTGCAAGGTTGGGGCTGGGTGAGCAGGGCGGGGCTTCAGGGCACTGACACCCCTCTGCCCCCCCCCTTGGCCATCAGAGCCTTAGCACCAGGTCCAGACATTGGCAGGCAGCACCCTGCCTGACACGGCTCCCTGGAGGCAACACGCCTAGCCTGGACCACTGTCGGTGCGCGTTTGCTGCAGAGGTGGCTGGCGGGAATCCGCTCCACGGGGTTCCCGGGTGGTGGGGGTCTCAGGCCCCCAGAGAAGGCAGCACAGCCTGTCCCTCTGACGCCAGGAAGGGGGTTAGGGGGTGGAGTAGGTGCTTGTTTCAGATGAGGGTGGCCGTGAGGACAGGGCAGCTGGCCAGACGGGCCAGAGAGACTCCCTGCCTTATGCCCTCTTCCAGTGGACCTTCACCCCTGTCTCCCGCCAGGGTGTGGGTGTCACCCAGGGCAGATGGGACGGTGGGCAGAGCAGAAGGGCATCAGACGGGGATGCTGTCCTCCTGAGTGGCTGGTGCGGGGATGCAGGCCAGGGCACATTTGCACTCATCTATGTGGGTGTAGGTGTGGCGGATGGCCGTCCCATCGGGACACTGCAGGGTCACCTCCTCCTCATGGGCCCTGCTCTCCTGGCAGCAGGTGCACCGCCGCTGCATGGCCTGGGCCTCCGGGGAGTACCTGCGGACAACACGTATCCTGAGCCGGTGCGGCCCTGTGCTGGTCTGAGGATGTGGGCTTTGCAGGCCTGGCCTGGGACAGCTCTGCAGGCATTCAGGTCACTCTGAACCCCTCCCCTCCCACCAGGCACCCTTTCTTCCCCGAACCAGCTCCTCAAACTTGGGACCCCGCAGACCCCTCCCAAGAACCTGCCCTGGCCCCTGCTCCCCGCCTCTCTGTCCGAAGGCTCACAGCTGTTTGCAGCCCAGGCCAGCTTGGTTCAGGGGGCCGGCTCTGCCAGCAGCTCTGCCTTGAGAGTCTGGTTCATGGGAGGCCCTGAGTCTGCCCACCCCCCAAGTGGACCCTGCCCCAGGCCCCTGGATGCAATGTCTGCCTGTGCCCAACTGGTCCAGGCCTGGCTCTGAGCGTCAGGGGAGGTCCCGGGTGTTCTTCAGGTAGACGTGGAGAGAGGGAGCTCCTCTGGGCCACCCCTTTCCTCTTCCCTGGACCCTCCGGACCCAGCAGAGGGCATTGGCCCAGGACAGGGCCATGTGGGCACTAGGTGCTGATCTGTGGCCTGGGGCTGGCTCTCTGCTTGCCCGTAGGAGGCCTCCAGCGGTGGGCGGAGGTGGGCTCTGGGGAGGGCGCAGGGCCCACTCACTTGGACACTCCTGGGCAGGAGCCCTCGCAGAAGGTGAGGTTGACAGGGGCCTTGCAGCCCCGGTGCCCCAGGACTGTCCTGTTGATGTGGACCTGGCAGGAGTCTGGACAGAGGAAAGAAAGGTGATGAGGGTGGGGGCCCTGAGCACCCCACCTGGGCGCGGCTTCCTCCCACATTCCCTCCAGAGCTGGCCATTCAATGTGGGGTTCTAGAGGCCGGGACAGAGCCAATGGGTGGAGGCTGGACCAAGCTGGAGGGCGGGAAGGCGGCTCCACTTACCCACTTCCTCACAGGAGTAGCAGCAGCCGGTCTTCCTGAGGATGCCCTGCAGTGGGGGACAGAGGGCAGGCTGGGGGCGGGGCCAGGGCTCCAGGGGCGGGGCCTCCTGGGAGGGGGTGTGGGTGGGGTTTCTAGGGAGTGGCATGGGCGGGGTCTCCTGGGCAAGGCAACTAGGCCACCAGGCTGGCCGGGTCCCCCAGGCACACACCCTGCAGCTGGACACGTCTGGGCAGGACGGAGGTCTCGGGATCAGCACGTGGACCCCATTCTCCACCTGGCAGTGGTACTCCGTGCAGTTGTCCACCAGGCTGTTGACCCAAGTCTGGTTGGGCTGAAATGCAGGGGGAAGAGCGGAGGCAGAGTGGGGATCATCCGGAGGTCTGAGAAGGGCTGGAGGGGAGGGTCTGCCGGGTGGAGGGCTACACCGACCCCCCTTACCTGCACCAGCCAGCCGTCGGGCGTGAGGCAGGCCGTCTGCACACACTCCCCACAGCACTGCCCGGCCACTGTCGAGTACTCGGAACCCTGGGGACCAGAACGGTGGTCATGTCTGCACCCCCAGCCTGGCTTCCCAGCCCTCTGGTCCCCTCCTTCACGCCCCAGGGGCCTGGCAGCCTCCTCGGCAGCCCCCACACTCTGCCAGGAGGGCGGAAGCTTGTCCAGGTCTGGCTTGGAGGGTCAGGGATGCCCACTGTCCTGCCTTAGCCTCACCCTTGCTTCCTGCCCGCTCCCTGCCTACTTCTGCCTTCCTGGAATCTGGCCCCTGCCCCAGCAGCTGCAGACCCCATCCACCCCCCATCCAACACCCCAACCATCTCCCTGCTTTGTGACCTTCCTTTGAGAAAAACACCCCAGCAAAGTCTGAGCTAGAGAGCTGGCCCTGGGGTCTGGGTACCAGTGACGTGAAGATGCAGTCAGGTGGGCACCCGGGGGTCTGGGTCTGCCCACGTGGGCGGGCTAACCTGGGGACAGGTGGTATTGCAGGTGTCCTCCTCACACTGCACCGTGGGGTCCTGGGTGTCCGCAGACAGGCAGGTGCATGTGTGGCAGGGAATGGCCCCTGGGAAGGTTGCGCCAATCTGCAGTGGATGGGAGGGTGGGTGGGGGAGTGTCATTGAGGGCACCAGGTGGGGCCCAGGGCCAGGACCTGTGCCTGGGGTGCGCTCAGAGAAGACGAGGCCCACAGAGGTGGTTTCTTTCTTCTTCTAATGGAATTATGGACGTGTCCCTGGCTGGGCACAGACCAGGAGAGAAGCAGGACCCCTGGCAGAGGCGGGGCCCGGAGTAGGCAGGGATCCTGGGTAGGCAGGAGGGGCCCGGGAGGGTGTGGTCCTGCCCCGATGATCTTCCCTGGAGTAAGCTGCTGGGAAACCCTGAAGCTAAACTCCCTACCAGGCTCTGAACAGAAGGCACCCCTCCCCATGTTCCCTTGTGTCCCCACCAAGCTCTAAAGGGTCCCCAAGCCCCTCTATTCATCTGCTCTCCTGGCAGAAGGGGGCACACAGGGTTGGGCATGTTGAGATAAGGAGTGGAGGTCTAGGGGGACCCGGGCACCCCACAGTGGATGTGCCACCAGGCCACCTTACCCCATAGATGATGCCATTGTAGGTACACAGCTTAGGCCCTGGAAGGAAAGGGAGGGCTGAGGGCCTGCCTGGGTGGTGGGAGGAGGTGCTCCCACACCTCGTGCCCCAAACACCACCCCGAGAATCCCCAGGCCCCCACCCCACTCACGGCAGATGAAGGTGGGGCAGCAGCTGCCCTCCTCGTGGATTTGGGCCAGCTCCTCTCCTGGCCCACATTCTGGGGGGTTCTTGGGGCAGGTGGTCGTGTTGCAGACTGTGGGAGAGGCGGGGTGCTGTCAGGGGTGACCCCTGCCCTCCCCGCCGTACTAGCTCTCCCAGCGTAACGGTTTCCCCACGTTGGAGCCAGCGACGTACTTTCCCCATGGGGACCGACCACCCCCAGGTCCCCTCACTATCACCTCCCTGGTCCTCCTCAGGCCTCTGGGCAGACCGGGGGTCACCGGCCCCTTCTTTAGGTGGAAAAATGAAGCACCCAGAGGCCTCTCCCCGTCAGTGGTCCAGCCAGGATGCTGCGGCCTTCTCTCTTCCTGGCAGGCCCTGCTGGCTGGGCGGCTGTGCCCTCTGCCCTCCCCTGCTGGCCCCCGCCCACCTAGTCCCCCAGGGAGCAGGGCTCACCGCACAGTGTCTCCTGGCAGCAAGGGTTGTTGGCCAGGGGCCTGGTCAAGGTTACGAAGCCAGCCTGGCTGCACTCCGGGGGCGGGTCCTGGGCCTCGCACTGCACAGGGACACACTGCACCGTCACGGAGCCCTCGTTGCACACGCAGGCCTGGCAGTTGCTGATCCACCGCTCTCCAGGCTGGAACAGACCAGGTCAGGGTCCCCGAGGGCCCCTGGACGGTGCCCGGCCTCCCAGCTGTACCCAGCAGCACCAGGCCAGCCCTCACCCCCACCCCCAGCCACCACCCTGGAGCAGCCCCGTGACAGGGATGCATGGCACACCGAGGCGCCCCACACCAGCCCCTCCACAGCTGCCCAGCCACGGCTGCCGCCCAAGACCAGGGCACTCCCCACTCCCTCCCGCCTTCTGCTTGAGCAGGGTGGGGCCAGCTGAGGGCAGAACCACTCACGAATTTGGGAAACCCATCTGGTCCCACGCAGGCTGGAAGAAAAAGAGAAAGGGGGTCACTGGGAGTCCTGGGGTTCGCAGCCCAGTGGCAGAGGCCACGGGCTGAAGGAACATGTCCTCTCGGGCCCGGCCCCTCCCCAGTCAGGGCCACTGTCTTCCCCTCTCTTCCCACTGGGACCAGAAGGCCCCGCAGAACTCAGGGCTTCTCGGAGGAGGGGGCTCGGCAGGGCTCCAGGCCATGCTGTTGGCAGAAGGAGTTAGCGCCGCTGGGCTGGGGCTGCAGGTGGTCTGACATTAAGGCCGACGGGCCCAGGACGGGCCCTAGACAGGGATGTCCCACCCTGTGCCTCCCCCCAGCCCCATGGGTCAGGGGCCCAGGCCATGGCTGGCGCTTACGGCACTCGGGCACACAGACATCCGTGTGTGCGTTGAAGAGGGTGAGGCCGTCCGGGCAGAAGCAGCCCTCCGCCAGCCCCTTGCTCTCCGGGCTCTGGGTCCTGCGAGGCAAGAGAGGCAGTCCTGGGGGCCTGCACCCATGTGGACAGCCAGTCCGAGGGAGGAGGGCAGCGGGCATGAACAGAGTGTTGGGGTTGGTCGGCTGCCCTGGGCGTCCCATGGGGCCAAGGATGTAGGTCGGGGTGGGGAAAGGGCACCCCAGAGTTCCTGACCCTTCCTTCTGCCCCCTCTTGGCTCCTCCCAGACCCTTTAGACGCTGGCTGGCTGGCACTCACCTGGAGTCACAGGTCGTGGGCTGCACAGGGCCACATGGCTTGTACACCTTTTCGGGTGGGCAGGTGAAGTCTGGGGGCACAGAGACAGGTGTCAGGTAGCCCTCCTTGCTGCTCTCGGGGACTAGCCAGAGCTCCCAATGACTGCCCCAACTCACCACACAGCCCGCCGGTGGCATTCCGCCAGTCGCTGCACACGCCCCGGGCACGGCAGAGCCCTGCGTAGGCCTCTAGGCTCTGGCAGGGCACCTCGGGGTGGCCGGCCTGGCAGGCATCCTTGACGCAGATGCTGAAGAACAGGCTGGGCGGGATGAGTTTGTGGCACTCGGCGAAGATGCTGTGGGCAGGGGCAGAGGTTGGAGCAGAGAGCTGGGTCCTGGGCCCAGACAGGGGTCACTGCCCCAGGGTGGCCACACCCCCAGAGAGGGACTCACTGGCTTAGCATCAGCTGGCAGAGGGGTGCTGGGGGGCACGAGGTAGAAATGGGTGTGGTGGGCTCCGAGGAAGGGGGGCTGGTGGTTGTGGGCAGGCCTGTGGGTGGCAGGCAGCCCTCCTTGCTGCTCTCAGGGACTAGCCAGGAGCCGGCCATGTCCTGGCAGGTGGGGGCCATGGTGCCATCTGGCCGGCGGCAGTCGTCCGTCTTGCTATTGGTGCAGGTGCCTGGAGAGTGGGGGTCCGGTAGGGTCACCGTGGGGGCCTGGCTGGGCACCCAGGCTCCCCATTCTCCAGCCTCTCGTTCCCACCACCTCCCTGCGGTTACTCGGTGATGCAGCACTTGTTGCTGAGATGAGAGGCAGCTCTGGCCTGACGCAGGTGGCGGGAGGGCGGTAGTGGGCACCTCTAGGGGGTGGGGATGCCACCCTGGGGGGCCACGGGCAGGACGTGGAGGGAGGAGTGGTTATAGGACTCACAGCAGCCCCCCACCGGTCCCCACTCACCGCACTGGCCCTCGGTGTTGTGGTTGAAGTTGCTGTAGGACAGCTGGATCTGGAAGACTTGCCCGTCTAGGGTGACGCTGACGCCGATGGCAGGAATGTCCACCTGCATCCTGGTGCTTGTTGTCACGGACACGCTCACGCCGTCCTTGCTGAAGCCTTGGCTCACCCGCGTGCCGTCAAACAGGACCTGGGGGCGTGTTGGAGGACCCGTCAGTAGGGTTGGGTCCATCCTCGGCAGGCAGCCCCCCCCCAAGTGCAGCAGCTCCGCTCGCTCGGGGCCGGGGTCTCCCCCACGCTGTGCTTGGCACCGCGCTCACCAGGCCCTCCTCCTGCCCGCCAGCAGCTGTCGTGGTGGCGAGGATGACCTCCGTGGACTTGTAGTGGATGCTGAGGGCGATGGGGCAGCTGGTGGAGGCCACGGCTGCCGGGCAGTACTGCTTGTAGAGGAGAATGGTGAGGTTTCCGTGGAGCGGCCTTATCTCCCGCATGAGCACATACGTGCAGTTGCCCCGGAAGGAGTAGGAGGTGCCGTCGAAGGTGATGTAGTTGGAGCCCCCCCAGCTGCTGCAGGTGCCTGTGGACACAGACAGTGACCTCACCCAGCGCCACCCAGCAGGGCCACCTCGGGGAGTCACGCCCCCTGGGCCTCGGCTGCTTCGTGTATGCAGTGGGCGAGTGGGTTGGTGATGAAGGTGGAGGCGGGGTGAGAAGCCTCAGCCTGGGAGCGCCAGGAGGGGGCAGGAACGACCGTCCTCTGCAGCTTTGGGGAGGAGTGGCCCTGTGACATCTTCGCCTGGGGCTCTGGCCTCCAGGACCAGAGAGAATTGTGCCTGCTGTTGGGAGGCATCTAGTCTGTGGTCCCTCCTGGGGCAGCTCTGGGGAAGGGGGCTCAGGACCCCAGGACACGTGCCCCGGTGAACCCCGTTTCTGCCCCTACTGGCCCTTGCAACCTGCCCTGCACGCCCAGGCCGGCCCCTGTGGGGGGCTGGTCAGCACTGGCTCCCACGCCCGCCCGGGCCCCGCCGTCTCTCACATTCGCACTCGTAGTGGTACTGGCAGGGCTCCTGCTCGCTCTGCACTTTCACTGGCAGATGCCCATTCACACAGGTGACCTGTGCCACAGGCTTTGGCTCCAGCAGGACGATGTGATTGTCGCCCTCGCACCGGGCCACTGTGCAGTTCTCCAGCGTCCAGGACTCGTTCACCTGGCAGACAACAGGCATAGAGCTCGCTGGGAGAGCTCCAGAGACCCGGCCTCAGTCCCACATGGCCCAGGGCAGGACTGTCCAGGAGTGTGACCCGGCCCCAGGGGCTCACCCAGCCCCAAACTCCATGCTTCCCTCCCACCAGAGCTCCCCACGGAGGGGTCCCCAAGGGGCTGGGGACTCGCCCCAACTGGAAACAGCAGCACATGATAAGGGCAGGCAATGCAGGGAGGAGGGTGTGCACCTGTCGGGGAGGGTCCACAAGGTCACAGCCCGGAGCCGGGGAGGTCAGGGGCAGCGAGGTCGGGGGCTCCGGGGGTGAGGAGGTGGGGCAGGCACCCTGGAAGCGATCCAGCTCACAGTGCTGGTTGCAGACGGCGTAGAAGTGGCAGCCCGCACTGTCTGTCCTGTTGTAGACAACGTCCCCTGTGGGGAGAACATGACCAAGACAAGACACCCCAGTCAGCGAGGAGTGGTCTGTACAAGCACCTGCCAAAGGGTTGGGCTTGGGGCAGAGCAGGGTGGGCACCGGTGAGAGGGATTGAGTGACCTGGGTGGACTGTCCTCCGGGAGGGACATGGTCCTGCACACACCTGGTAAGAAGAGCTGTCCAAACGCCTGGCAGAAGCAGGGTACTGTGGAGACGAGTGAGCCGGGAGAGGCGCTTGGCCTGAGGGTGCTGAGGATGGAGGGGGACGTGGTGGTCTCCGGGGACAAAGACGGGGCACACGGGCTGTCACAGCACAGCAGGCGCACGTGGTAGTTGTGGCAATACTGCATGGGCCCCGGCTGGTCCCGGTTCCTGCACACCAGCCCGAACCTCACGTCGCACTGGACCACCTGGCCCACATGCTCCAGGCTCATATCCGGCGCCACTTCTGCTCGGCACTCGATGTCCTGCGGCTGTTGGCAGAAGTCGTGGCCGGCCCTGCGGAGGGCCGAGAGGGTCTCAAAGTCCCCGCCATCAGGAACTGGGGTGGGGTAATCCTCATCAAACCAGTCTGTCCACGTGCACTGCGGCGTGCAGATCCCAGAGGTCAGGGAAGTCGTGGAGGTCATGGAGGTCAGGGAAGTCAGGGTGGGTTTCAGGGTGCTAGAGGGAAGGACGGTCCCAATGGTGGGATGGGTGGACAGGATTGCAGGCGTGGTCTTAATGGGGGAGGTCACGAAGGTTTCCCTGCTGGAGACCCCAGTAGTGGCCGTGCTTGGGCAGTGGCTGTAGTCGTCACAGCAGAGCACCCGGATTTGGTAGTTGAGGCACATCTTGAAGCGGCCGCCCTGGTCCTGGTTGCGGCACACCAGGCCCACCTCCAGGTCGCAGAGCACCACCTGGTCCAGCTCCTGCAGGGGGACGTCCGGCAGCCTCTCGGCCCGGCACTGCAGGCTCACCGGCCTCTCGCAGACGGACCCTCCAGCTGCCCGGATGTTGGCGTAGGTCTCAAAGTCCCCACCAGAGGCCCCAGACATCGGGTAGCTCTGGTCCAGCCAGCCTGTCCAGGTGCAGCGAGGCTGACAGCCAGTGGCCGTGGCCGCTGAGGTCGTGGGGCCGGAGGTCAGGATGGGCGTGGTCTGAGCCGTGGCTGAGGGCCCCGTGGCCGTGGAGGTGGCTGTGTAAGGGCCCGGAGTGGTGCCCAGCAGGGCGCTGGTGGTCTCGGGAGTGGGGGATGTTGCAGAGGGAGAGGAACTGGGGACAGAGAGCCTCTCGGTGGTGCTGAGGGAGGTGCGAGGAGTCTGGGTGCCGGGGACGCTCTGTGTGGTCCTGGAAGTAGAGGGTCCTGTTTCAGCTGTGGGGATGGTGACCCTCTCGGTTTTTGCAGAGGAGGGACCCGTTTCAGTGGTGGCCTTGGAAACCGTCTCAGTGGTCCCGGGGGCTGAGGGGAGTGGCGGGGTGGTAGTCGTGGTCCGGAAGCCTGTGGTGCCCGCTGTCTCCGAGCCCGTGCTGCTGAGGGTGGCTGTGGTCCCGGGCTTGGGCGTGCTGGGGCAGTGGCTGTAGTCGTCACAGCAGAGCACCCGGATTTGGTAGTTGAGGCACATCTTGACGCGGCCGCCCTGGTCCTGGTTGCGGCACACCAGGCCCACGTCCAGGTCGCACTGCACCACCTGGTCCAGCTCCTGCAGGGGGACGTCCGGCAGCCTCTCGGCCCGGCACTGCAGGGCCACCGGCCTCTCGCAGACGGACCCGCCAGCTGCCCGGATGTTGGCGTAGGTCTCAAAGTCCCCACCAGAGGCCCCAGACATCGGGTAGCTCTGGTCCAGCCAGCCTGTCCAGGTGCAGCGGGGCTGACAGCCAGTGGCCGTGGCCGCTGAGGTCGTGGGGCCGGAGGTCAGGATGGGCGTGGTCTGAGCCGTGGCTGAGGGCCCCGTGGCCGTGGAGGTGGCTGTGTAAGGGCCCGGAGTGGTGCCCAGCAGGGCGCTGGTGGTCTCGGGAGTGGGGGATGTTGCAGAGGGAGAGGAACTGGGGACAGAGAGCCTCTCGGTGGTGCTGAGGGTGGCTGTGGTCCCGGGCTTGGGCGTGCTGGGGCAGTGGCTGTAGTCATCACAGCAGAGCACCCGGATTTGGTAGTTGAGGCACATCTTGAAGCGGCCGCCCTGGTCCTGGTTGCGGCACACCAGGCCCACGTCCAGGTCGCACTGCACCACCTGGTCCAGCTCCTGCAGGGGGACGTCCGGCAGCCTCTCGGCCCGGCACTGCAGGGCCACCGGCCTCTCGCAGACGGACCCGCCAGCTGCCCGGATGTTGGCGTAGGTCTCAAAGTCCCCACCAGAGGCCCCGGACATGGGGTAGCTCTGGTCCAGCCAGCCTGTCCAGGTGCAGCGAGGCTGACAGCCAGTGGCCGTGGCCGCGGGGCCGGAGGTCAGGATGGGTGTGGTCTGAGCCGTGGCTGATGGCCCCATGGCCGTGGAGGTGGCTGTGTAAGGACCCGGAGTGGTGCCCAGCAGGGCGCTGGTGGTCTCGGGAGTGGGGGATGTTGCAGAGGGAGAGGAACTGGGGACAGAGAGCCTCTCGGTGGTGCTGAGGGAGGTGCGAGGAGTCTGGGTGCCGGGGACGCTCTGTGTGGTCCTGGAAGTAGAGGGTCCTGTTTCAGCTGTGGGGATGGTGACCCTCTCGGTTTTTGCAGAGGAGGGACCCGTCTCAGTGGTGGCCTTGGAAACCGTCTCAGTGGTCCCGGGGGCTGAGGGGAGTGGCGGGGTGGTAGTCGTGGTCCGGAAGCCTGTGGTGCCCGCTGTCTCCGAGCCCGTGCTGCTGAGGGTGGCTGTGGTCCCGGGCTTGGGCGTGCTGGGGCAGTGGCTGTAGTCGTCACAGCAGAGCACCCGGATTTGGTAGTTGAGGCACATCTTGACGCGGCCGCCCTGGTCCTGGTTGCGGCACACCAGGCCCACCTCCAGGTCGCAGAGCACCACCTGGTCCAGCTCCTGCAGGGGGACGTCCGGCAGCCTCTCGGCCCGGCACTGCAGGGCCACCGGCCTCTCGCAGACGGACCCGCCAGCTGCCCGGATGTTGGCGTAGGTCTCAAAGTCCCCACCAGAGGCCCCAGACATCGGGTAGCTCTGGTCCAGCCAGCCTGTCCAGGTGCAGCGGGGCTGACAGCCAGTGGCCGTGGCCGCTGAGGTTGTGGGGCCGGAGGTCAGGATGGGCGTGGTCTGAGCCGTGGCTGAGGGCCCCGTGGCCGTGGAGGTGGCTGTGTAAGGGCCCGGAGTGGTGCCCAGCAGGGCGCTGGTGGTCTCGGGAGTGGGGGATGTTGCAGAGGGAGAGGAACTGGGGACAGAGAGCCTCTCGGTGGTGCTGAGGGTGGCTGTGGTCCCGGGCTTGGGCGTGCTGGGGCAGTGGCTGTAGTCGTCACAGCAGAGCACCCGGATTTGGTAGTTGAGGCACATCTTGACGCGGCCGCCCTGGTCCTGGTTGCGGCACACCAGGCCCACGTCCAGGTCGCACTGCACCACCTGGTCCAGCTCCTGCAGGGGGACGTCCGGCAGCCTCTCGGCCCGGCACTGCAGGGCCACCGGCCTCTCACAGACGGACCCTCCAGCTGCCCGGATGTTGGCGTAGGTCTCAAAGTCCCCACCAGAGGCCTCAGACATGGGGTAGCTCTGGTCCAGCCAGCCTGTCCAGGTGCAGCGAGGCTGACAGCCAGTGGCCGTGGCCGCTGAGGTCGTGGGGCCGGAGGTCAGGATGTGCGTGGTCTGAGCCGTAGCTGAGGGCCCCGTGGCCGTGGAGGTGGCTGTGTCCGGGCCCGGAGTGGTGCCCAGCAGGGTGCTGGTGGTCTCGGGAGTGGGGGATGTTGCAGAGGGAGAGGAACTGGGGACAGAGAGCCTCTCGGTGGTGCTGAGGGAGGTGCGAGGAGTCTGGGTGCCGGGGACGCTCTGTGTGGTCCTGGAAGTAGAGGGTCCTGTTTCAGCTGTGGGGATGGTGACCCTCTCGGTTTTTGCAGAGGAGGGACCCGTCTCAGTGGTGGCCTTGGAAACCGTCTCAGTGGTCCCGGGGGCTGAGGGGAGTGGCGGGGTGGTAGTCGTGGTCCGGAAGCCTGTGGTGCCCGCTGTCTCCGAGCCCGTGCTGCTGAGGGTGGCTGTGGTCCCGGGCTTGGGCGTGCTGGGGCAGTGGCTGTAGTCGTCACAGCAGAGCACCCGGATTTGGTAGTTGAGGCACATCTTGAAGCGGCCGCCCTGGTCCTGGTTGCGGCACACCAGGCCCACCTCCAGGTCGCACTGCACCACCTGGTCCAGCTCCTGCAGGGGGACGTCCGGCAGCCTCTCGGCCCGGCACTGCAGGGCCACCGGCCTCTCGCAGACGGACCCGCCAGCTGCCCGGATGTTGGCGTAGGTCTCAAAGTCCCCACCAGAGGCCCCAGACATCGGGTAGCTCTGGTCCAGCCAGCCTGTCCAGGTGCAGCGGGGCTGACAGCCAGTGGCCGTGGCCGCTGAGGTCGTGGGGCCGGAGGTCAGGATGGGCGTGGTCTGAGCCGTGGCTGAGGGCCCCGTGGCCGTGGAGGTGGCTGTGTAAGGGCCCGGAGTGGTGCCCAGCAGGGCGCTGGTGGTCTCGGGAGTGGGGGATGTTGCAGAGGGAGAGGAACTGGGGACAGAGAGCCTCTCGGTGGTGCTGAGGGTGGCTGTGGTCCCGGGCTTGGGCGTGCTGGGGCAGTGGCTGTAGTCATCACAGCAGAGCACCCGGATTTGGTAGTTGAGGCACATCTTGAAGCGGCCGCCCTGGTCCTGGTTGCGGCACACCAGGCCCACGTCCAGATCGCACTGCACCACCTGGTCCAGCTCCTGCAGGGGGACGTCCGGCAGCCTCTCGGCCCGGCACTGCAGGGCCACCGGCCTCTCGCAGACGGACCCGCCAGCTGCCCGGATGTTGGCGTAGGTCTCAAAGTCCCCACCAGAGGCCCCGGACATGGGGTAGCTCTGGTCCAGCCAGCCTGTCCAGGTGCAGCGAGGCTGACAGCCAGTGGCCGTGGCCGCGGGGCCGGAGGTCAGGATGGGTGTGGTCTGAGCCGTGGCTGATGGCCCCATGGCCGTGGAGGTGGCTGTGTAAGGACCCGGAGTGGTGCCCAGCAGGGCGCTGGTGGTCTCGGGAGTGGGGGATGTTGCAGAGGGAGAGGAACTGGGGACAGAGAGCCTCTCGGTGGTGCTGAGGGAGGTGCGAGGAGTCTGGGTGCCGGGGACGCTCTGTGTGGTCCTGGAAGTAGAGGGTCCTGTTTCAGCTGTGGGGATGGTGACCCTCTCGGTTTTTGCAGAGGAGGGACCCGTCTCAGTGGTGGCCTTGGAAACCGTCTCAGTGGTCCCGGGGGCTGAGGGGAGTGGCGGGGTGGTAGTCGTGGTCCGGAAGCCTGTGGTGCCCGCTGTCTCCGAGCCCGTGCTGCTGAGGGTGGCTGTGGTCCCGGGCTTGGGCGTGCTGGGGCAGTGGCTGTAGTCGTCACAGCAGAGCACCCGGATTTGGTAGTTGAGGCACATCTTGAAGCGGCCGCCCTGGTCCTGGTTGCGGCACACCAGGCCCACCTCCAGGTCGCAGAGCACCACCTGGTCCAGCTCCTGCAGGGGGACGTCCGGCAGCCTCTCGGCCCGGCACTGCAGGGCCACCGGCCTCTCGCAGACGGACCCGCCAGCTGCCCGGATGTTGGCGTAGGTCTCAAAGTCCCCACCAGAGGCCCCAGACATCGGGTAGCTCTGGTCCAGCCAGCCTGTCCAGGTGCAGCGGGGCTGACAGCCAGTGGCCGTGGCCGCTGAGGTTGTGGGGCCGGAGGTCAGGATGGGCGTGGTCTGAGCCGTGGCTGAGGGCCCCGTGGCCGTGGAGGTGGCTGTGTAAGGGCCCGGAGTGGTGCCCAGCAGGGCGCTGGTGGTCTCGGGAGTGGGGGATGTTGCAGAGGGAGAGGAACTGGGGACAGAGAGCCTCTCGGTGGTGCTGAGGGTGGCTGTGGTCCCGGGCTTGGGCGTGCTGGGGCAGTGGCTGTAGTCGTCACAGCAGAGCACCCGGATTTGGTAGTTGAGGCACATCTTGAAGCGGCCGCCCTGGTCCTGGTTGCGGCACACCAGGCCCACGTCCAGGTCGCACTGCACCACCTGGTCCAGCTCCTGCAGGGGGACGTCCGGCAGCCTCTCGGCCCGGCACTGCAGGGCCACCGGCCTCTCGCAGACGGACCCGCCAGCTGCCCGGATGTTGGCGTAGGTCTCAAAGTCCCCACCAGAGGCCCCGGACATGGGGTAGCTCTGGTCCAGCCAGCCTGTCCAGGTGCAGCGAGGCTGACAGCCAGTGGCCGTGGCCGCGGGGCCGGAGGTCAGGATGGGTGTGGTCTGAGCCGTGGCTGATGGCCCCATGGCCGTGGAGGTGGCTGTGTAAGGACCCGGAGTGGTGCCCAGCAGGGCGCTGGTGGTCTCGGGAGTGGGGGATGTTGCAGAGGGAGAGGAACTGGGGACAGAGAGCCTCTCGGTGGTGCTGAGGGAGGTGCGAGGAGTCTGGGTGCCGGGGACGCTCTGTGTGGTCCTGGAAGTAGAGGGTCCTGTTTCAGCTGTGGGGATGGTGACCCTCTCGGTTTTTGCAGAGGAGGGACCCGTCTCAGTGGTGGCCTTGGAAACCGTCTCAGTGGTCCCGGGGGCTGAGGGGAGTGGCGGGGTGGTAGTCGTGGTCCGGAAGCCTGTGGTGCCCGCTGTCTCCGAGCCCGTGCTGCTGAGGGTGGCTGTGGTCCCGGGCTTGGGCGTGCTGGGGCAGTGGCTGTAGTCGTCACAGCAGAGCACCCGGATTTGGTAGTTGAGGCACATCTTGACGCGGCCGCCCTGGTCCTGGTTGCGGCACACCAGGCCCACGTCCAGGTCGCACTGCACCACCTGGTCCAGCTCCTGCAGGGGGACGTCCGGCAGCCTCTCGGCCCGGCACTGCAGGGCCACCGGCCTCTCACAGACGGACCCTCCAGCTGCCCGGATGTTGGCGTAGGTCTCAAAGTCCCCACCAGAGGCCTCAGACATGGGGTAGCTCTGGTCCAGCCAGCCTGTCCAGGTGCAGCGAGGCTGACAGCCAGTGGCCGTGGCCGCTGAGGTCGTGGGGCCGGAGGTCAGGATGTGCGTGGTCTGAGCCGTAGCTGAGGGCCCCGTGGCCGTGGAGGTGGCTGTGTCCGGGCCCGGAGTGGTGCCCAGCAGGGTGCTGGTGGTCTCGGGAGTGGGGGATGTTGCAGAGGGAGAGGAACTGGGGACAGAGAGCCTCTCGGTGGTGCTGAGGGAGGTGCGAGGAGTCTGGGTGCCGGGGACGCTCTGTGTGGTCCTGGAAGTAGAGGGTCCTGTTTCAGCTGTGGGGATGGTGACCCTCTCGGTTTTTGCAGAGGAGGGACCCGTCTCAGTGGTGGCCTTGGAAACCGTCTCAGTGGTCCCGGGGGCTGAGGGGAGTGGCGGGGTGGTAGTCGTGGTCCGGAAGCCTGTGGTGCCCGCTGTCTCCGAGCCCGTGCTGCTGAGGGTGGCTGTGGTCCCGGGCTTGGGCGTGCTGGGGCAGTGGCTGTAGTCGTCACAGCAGAGCACCCGGATTTGGTAGTTGAGGCACATCTTGAAGCGGCCGCCCTGGTCCTGGTTGCGGCACACCAGGCCCACCTCCAGGTCGCACTGCACCACCTGGTCCAGCTCCTGCAGGGGGACGTCCGGCAGCCTCTCGGCCCGGCACTGCAGGGCCACCGGCCTCTCGCAGACGGACCCGCCAGCTGCCCGGATGTTGGCGTAGGTCTCAAAGTCCCCACCAGAGGCCCCAGACATCGGGTAGCTCTGGTCCAGCCAGCCTGTCCAGGTGCAGCGGGGCTGACAGCCAGTGGCCGTGGCCGCTGAGGTCGTGGGGCCGGAGGTCAGGATGGGCGTGGTCTGAGCCGTGGCTGAGGGCCCCGTGGCCGTGGAGGTGGCTGTGTAAGGGCCCGGAGTGGTGCCCAGCAGGGCGCTGGTGGTCTCGGGAGTGGGGGATGTTGCAGAGGGAGAGGAACTGGGGACAGAGAGCCTCTCGGTGGTGCTGAGGGTGGCTGTGGTCCCGGGCTTGGGCGTGCTGGGGCAGTGGCTGTAGTCATCACAGCAGAGCACCCGGATTTGGTAGTTGAGGCACATCTTGAAGCGGCCGCCCTGGTCCTGGTTGCGGCACACCAGGCCCACGTCCAGATCGCACTGCACCACCTGGTCCAGCTCCTGCAGGGGGACGTCCGGCAGCCTCTCGGCCCGGCACTGCAGGGCCACCGGCCTCTCGCAGACGGACCCGCCAGCTGCCCGGATGTTGGCGTAGGTCTCAAAGTCCCCACCAGAGGCCCCGGACATGGGGTAGCTCTGGTCCAGCCAGCCTGTCCAGGTGCAGCGAGGCTGACAGCCAGTGGCCGTGGCCGCTGAGGTCGTGGGGCCGGAGGTCAGGATGTGCGTGGTCTGAGCCGTAGCTGAGGGCCCCGTGGCCGTGGAGGTGGCTGTGTCCGGGCCCGGAGTGGTGCCCAGCAGGGTGCTGGTGGTCTCGGGAGTGGGGGATGTTGCAGAGGGAGAGGAACTGGGGACAGAGAGCCTCTCGGTGGTGCTGAGGGAGGTGCGAGGAGTCTGGGTGCCGGGGACGCTCTGTGTGGTCCTGGAAGTAGAGGGTCCTGTTTCAGCTGTGGGGATGGTGACCCTCTCGGTTTTTGCAGAGGAGGGACCCGTCTCAGTGGTGGCCTTGGAAACCGTCTCAGTGGTCCCGGGGGCTGAGGGGAGTGGCGGGGTGGTAGTCGTGGTCCGGAAGCCTGTGGTGCCCGCTGTCTCCGAGCCCGTGCTGCTGAGGGTGGCTGTGGTCCCGGGCTTGGGCGTGCTGGGGCAGTGGCTGTAGTCGTCACAGCAGAGCACCCGGATTTGGTAGTTGAGGCACATCTTGAAGCGGCCGCCCTGGTCCTGGTTGCGGCACACCAGGCCCACCTCCAGGTCGCACTGCACCACCTGGTCCAGCTCCTGCAGGGGGACGTCCGGCAGCCTCTCGGCCCGGCACTGCAGGGCCACCGGCCTCTCGCAGACGGACCCGCCAGCTGCCCGGATGTTGGCGTAGGTCTCAAAGTCCCCACCAGAGGCCCCAGACATCGGGTAGCTCTGGTCCAGCCAGCCTGTCCAGGTGCAGCGGGGCTGACAGCCAGTGGCCGTGGCCGCTGAGGTCGTGGGGCCGGAGGTCAGGATGGGCGTGGTCTGAGCCGTGGCTGAGGGCCCCGTGGCCGTGGAGGTGGCTGTGTAAGGGCCCGGAGTGGTGCCCAGCAGGGCGCTGGTGGTCTCGGGAGTGGGGGATGTTGCAGAGGGAGAGGAACTGGGGACAGAGAGCCTCTCGGTGGTGCTGAGGGTGGCTGTGGTCCCGGGCTTGGGCGTGCTGGGGCAGTGGCTGTAGTCATCACAGCAGAGCACCCGGATTTGGTAGTTGAGGCACATCTTGAAGCGGCCGCCCTGGTCCTGGTTGCGGCACACCAGGCCCACGTCCAGATCGCACTGCACCACCTGGTCCAGCTCCTGCAGGGGGACGTCCGGCAGCCTCTCGGCCCGGCACTGCAGGGCCACCGGCCTCTCGCAGACGGACCCGCCAGCTGCCCGGATGTTGGCGTAGGTCTCAAAGTCCCCACCAGAGGCCCCGGACATGGGGTAGCTCTGGTCCAGCCAGCCTGTCCAGGTGCAGCGAGGCTGACAGCCAGTGGCCGTGGCCGCGGGGCCGGAGGTCAGGATGGGTGTGGTCTGAGCCGTGGCTGATGGCCCCATGGCCGTGGAGGTGGCTGTGTAAGGACCCGGAGTGGTGCCCAGCAGGGCGCTGGTGGTCTCGGGAGTGGGGGATGTTGCAGAGGGAGAGGAACTGGGGACAGAGAGCCTCTCGGTGGTGCTGAGGGAGGTGCGAGGAGTCTGGGTGCCGGGGACGCTCTGTGTGGTCCTGGAAGTAGAGGGTCCTGTTTCAGCTGTGGGGATGGTGACCCTCTCGGTTTTTGCAGAGGAGGGACCCGTCTCAGTGGTGGCCTTGGAAACCGTCTCAGTGGTCCCGGGGGCTGAGGGGAGTGGCGGGGTGGTAGTCGTGGTCCGGAAGCCTGTGGTGCCCGCTGTCTCCGAGCCCGTGCTGCTGAGGGTGGCTGTGGTCCCGGGCTTGGGCGTGCTGGGGCAGTGGCTGTAGTCGTCACAGCAGAGCACCCGGATTTGGTAGTTGAGGCACATCTTGAAGCGGCCGCCCTGGTCCTGGTTGCGGCACACCAGGCCCACCTCCAGGTCGCACTGCACCACCTGGTCCAGCTCCTGCAGGGGGACGTCCGGCAGCCTCTCGGCCCGGCACTGCAGGGCCACCGGCCTCTCGCAGACGGACCCGCCAGCTGCCCGGATGTTGGCGTAGGTCTCAAAGTCCCCACCAGAGGCCCCAGACATCGGGTAGCTCTGGTCCAGCCAGCCTGTCCAGGTGCAGCGGGGCTGACAGCCAGTGGCCGTGGCCGCTGAGGTTGTGGGGCCGGAGGTCAGGATGGGCGTGGTCTGAGCCGTAGCTGAGGGCCCCGTGGCCGTGGAGGTGGCTGTGTAAGGGCCCGGAGTGGTGCCCAGCAGGGCGCTGGTGGTCTCGGGAGTGGGGGATGTTGCAGAGGGAGAGGAACTGGGGACAGAGAGCCTCTCGGTGGTGCTGAGGGTGGCTGTGGTCCCGGGCTTGGGCGTGCTGGGGCAGTGGCTGTAGTCGTCACAGCAGAGCACCCGGATTTGGTAGTTGAGGCACATCTTGAAGCGGCCGCCCTGGTCCTGGTTGCGGCACACCAGGCCCACGTCCAGGTCGCACTGCACCACCTGGTCCAGCTCCTGCAGGGGGACGTCCGGCAGCCTCTCGGCCCGGCACTGCAGGGCCACCGGCCTCTCGCAGACGGACCCGCCAGCTGCCCGGATGTTGGCGTAGGTCTCAAAGTCCCCACCAGAGGCCCCGGACATGGGGTAGCTCTGGTCCAGCCAGCCTGTCCAGGTGCAGCGAGGCTGACAGCCAGTGGCCGTGGCCGCGGGGCCGGAGGTCAGGATGGGTGTGGTCTGAGCCGTGGCTGATGGCCCCATGGCCGTGGAGGTGGCTGTGTAAGGACCCGGAGTGGTGCCCAGCAGGGCGCTGGTGGTCTCGGGAGTGGGGGATGTTGCAGAGGGAGAGGAACTGGGGACAGAGAGCCTCTCGGTGGTGCTGAGGGAGGTGCGAGGAGTCTGGGTGCCGGGGACGCTCTGTGTGGTCCTGGAAGTAGAGGGTCCTGTTTCAGCTGTGGGGATGGTGACCCTCTCGGTTTTTGCAGAGGAGGGACCCGTCTCAGTGGTGGCCTTGGAAACCGTCTCAGTGGTCCCGGGGGCTGAGGGGAGTGGCGGGGTGGTAGTCGTGGTCCGGAAGCCTGTGGTGCCCGCTGTCTCCGAGCCCGTGCTGCTGAGGGTGGCTGTGGTCCCGGGCTTGGGCGTGCTGGGGCAGTGGCTGTAGTCGTCACAGCAGAGCACCCGGATTTGGTAGTTGAGGCACATCTTGACGCGGCCGCCCTGGTCCTGGTTGCGGCACACCAGGCCCACGTCCAGGTCGCACTGCACCACCTGGTCCAGCTCCTGCAGGGGGACGTCCGGCAGCCTCTCGGCCCGGCACTGCAGGGCCACCGGCCTCTCGCAGACGGACCCTCCAGCTGCCCGGATGTTGGCGTAGGTCTCAAAGTCCCCACCAGAGGCCCCAGACATCGGGTAGCTCTGGTCCAGCCAGCCTGTCCAGGTGCAGCGAGGCTGACAGCCAGTGGCCGTGGCCGCTGAGGTCGTGGGGCCGGAGGTCAGGATGGGCGTGGTCTGAGCCGTGGCTGAGGGCCCCGTGGCCGTGGAGGTGGCTGTGTAAGGGCCCGGAGTGGTGCCCAGCAGGGCGCTGGTGGTCTCGGGAGTGGGGGATGTTGCAGAGGGAGAGGAACTGGGGACAGAGAGCCTCTCGGTGGTGCTGAGGGTGGCTGTGGTCCCGGGCTTGGGCGTGCTGGGGCAGTGGCTGTAGTCATCACAGCAGAGCACCCGGATTTGGTAGTTGAGGCACATCTTGAAGCGGCCGCCCTGGTCCTGGTTGCGGCACACCAGGCCCACGTCCAGGTCGCACTGCACCACCTGGTCCAGCTCCTGCAGGGGGACGTCCGGCAGCCTCTCGGCCCGGCACTGCAGGGCCACCGGCCTCTCACAGACGGACCCTCCAGCTGCCCGGATGTTGGCGTAGGTCTCAAAGTCCCCACCAGAGGCCTCAGACATGGGGTAGCTCTGGTCCAGCCAGCCTGTCCAGGTGCAGCGAGGCTGACAGCCAGTGGCCGTGGCCGCTGAGGTCGTGGGGCCGGAGGTCAGGATGTGCGTGGTCTGAGCCGTAGCTGAGGGCCCCGTGGCCGTGGAGGTGGCTGTGTCCGGGCCCGGAGTGGTGCCCAGCAGGGTGCTGGTGGTCTCGGCAATGGGGGATGCTGGAGAGGCAGAGGGACTGGGAACAGAGAGCTTCTCGGTGGTCCTTGAAGTAGAGAGTCCTGTTTCAGCCGTGGGGATGGTGATCCTGTCGGTTATCCTCGGGGAGGAGCGTTGTGTCTTGGTGGTGGCCGTTGTGGGCAGGGTCTGTGTGGACGTCACTGGCAGCGGTGTGGAGGAGGTGGGGCAGTGGCTGGCATGGTCACAGCAGAGCACACGGATGTTGTAATTGAAGCACATGCTGAATGGTCCCTTCTGGTCCTGGTTCCTGCACACCAGTCCGGCCCGTAGGCTGCAGGTGACCACCTGCCCGATCTGGTCGAGGCTCACTTCGGGGTAGCTCTCTGCCCGGCACTCAATCTTCTGTGGCTCCTGGCACATCTTGCTGCCAGCAGCCCTGATGTTGTCGTAGGTCTCCATGTCTCCACCTGTGACCCCCGAAGTGGGGAAGTCCACATCAAACCATTCTGTCCACTCACACTTGGGCTCACAGCCGGTAGTGCCCTGGCTGGTGGTGGCCTCAGTGGTGACCATCGGCTTCTGGGTGCCCTGTGACGTTTCCACCCTTTGTGTGTTTGTCCTGGTGTGTGACGGGGATGGTGGGCTCATGGAGACTGTGCCAAGAGTGCCCGCCGATGCTTTAGTACTTGGGTGAGCTGTGGAGGTTTGTGTCGTCTGTGACCATAGGGTGGGTTCCTGCGAGGTTCCCCCCAGGGTCCCCTGCAGGGTTGTGGACTTTGTGGAGCCTGAAGGAGATGTGGGGTTCCTTGTGGCAGACGTCATGAGTGTGTCTGTATGGCTGGGGTTGGAGGATGTTGCTGGGAGCACTGGTCCTGTTGAGAGGAAAGGCGCTGCTGTGGTGCTGCTCAGGGGGCCCTGTGTCACCCCGGGGCTACTCCCTGGCTGGGTCCATGTGCTCGTGGCTGGTGATTTTATGGTGGTGGCTGTGGCCATGGAGATGGTGGTGGAAGCGTTGGCTGTGGCAGCAGTGGTGGCCGTGACAGTGGTGGTGGCGGCTGTGGCGGTGGCTGTGGAGGTGGCAGGGGTGGCGGTGGCAGTGGTGTGCTCCCCGCAGTGGTCCTCGCTGCAGCACAGCAGGCGGATTCTGTAGTTGTAGCACATCTTGAACAGGCCTATCTGTTCGTCATTCCTGCAGACCAGGCCGAAGCCGGGGTCGCAGTGCACCAGCTGCCCCAGCTCCTCGGGCCTCCTGTTCGGGAAGTGTTCTGCCCGGCACTCTATGTCCCGAGGCCGCTCACACACGGAGCCCCCGGCGCTCCTGATCTTGTCGTATGACTCGATGTCCCCCCCAGCCTCCTCGGACTTGGGGTAATCCTCATCGAACCACTCGGTCCACTGACATCGGGGCTGGCAGGTGGCCGCCTGGGTCTCTGTTGTCTGTGAGGTAAAGGCCGTTGTTGCCTGGATGGTGGAGGGGGGCAGGGGCCTGGGGGTTGGCTGCTGGCTGGTGCCTGGGCTTGGGGGGGTGCTGCAGGGCACATAGTCACAGCAGAGGACCCGCAGCTCGTAGTTGTGGCAGAAGGGGGGGTTCTGCTCGCTGTTGAGGCACAGCAGCCCCCGCTGGGGGTCGCACTCCACCTTCTGGCCCAGCTGCTCCAGCGGCGTGTCTGGAAGCAGCCGCGCCCGGCACTGGATGCGCGCTGGAGCGGGGCAGACCTGGTGACCCCTCTGCCGCAGGTTTGCAAACGTCTCGAAGTCCCCACCTCCCATGCCGGGCTCTGGACGGCCGCTGTCGTACCAGTCAGACCAGCGGCACAGCTCGCGCACGCACACGGTGGACAGCGTGGGGACCGGACCTGCGGGGCGGGGCGGGACCGGTCAGCCTCCTTCGGGTCCTTATCCGCCACGCCCGGGAGGTAGGGTTGGCGCCCGGGTCTCTGCGGGATCCCGGTCCACCCCTTGCGCCCAGGACCGCCGCCCCGAGCGCCCGCTGGGCCTTCTCTCGCACCCAGCCCGCGGCTCCCCCCAGGGCGGCCTACCCGTCGTGGCGGGCGGGGCCGCGGTGGAGGAGGAGGTGGAGGTGAAGGCGAAGGGCGTGGTGGACGGGGTTCCCGGACAGTCCACGGCCTTCCGGATGATCGTCCCGTTGTCCCCGCAGACGGCTATCAAGCAGGCCCCGAGCCCGTCGGTCGTGTTGTAGATGACGTCCCCGTAGCCGTAGGTCCTGCCCTCGTAGGTGCACGTGCAGGCTGGGAGAGGCGGCAGGCGCGGCGGTCAGCCGAGCCCCAGGCCACCCCACCCCACCCCCGACCCCTCGCCAACCAGACCCCGCCTTACCCGGCAGGCTGTGCGCGCACCGGATGCCCTCCGGGGTGCAGGCACTGGGAGGAGAGAGGGGAGCTGAGCGCCTGCTGGGCCCCGCCCCGCCCCGCCCCGCCCCGTGCCGCCTGGTCCCGCCCATCCCCGCCCCACCCTGCTCTGCCCCGCCTGCCCATTGAGCCCCGCCCCACCCACCCAGGCCCCGCCCATCCCAGCTCTGACCCCGCCCCACCCACCCAGGCCCCGCCCATCCCAGCTCTGACCCCGCCCCACCCACCCAGGCCACGCCCATCCCAGCTCTGACCCCGCCCCATCCACCCAGGCCCCGCCCATCCCAGCTCTGACCCCCCCCACCCACCCAGGCCCCGCCCATCCCAGCTCTGACCCCGCCCCACCCACCCAGGCCCCGCCCATCCCAGCTCTGACCCCGCCCCATCCACCCAGGCCCCGCCCATCCCAGCTCTGACCCCGCCCCACCCACCCAGGCCACGCCCATCCCAGCTCTGGCCCCACCCACCCAGGCCCCGCCCCTGCCACGACCCTGCCAGCTCTGGCCCCGCCCCATTCCTCCAGGCCCCGCCCCTCACCAGCTCTGGCAGTTCTCCTCCGTGGGGACCGGGGCACCGACGTCGTAGTAGTTCCCGTCGTCATCGTAGCAGCCACACTGGGCCACACACCTCATCTGGTCCTCACTGAAGAACGGCTTGCTGGGCGGACACTTTGGGTAGCAGCCTGGGGCGGGCACAGGAGGGGAGAAGACTCACCCTCTGCTGCCAGGGGGTTCGTGCCGCCCTGTGCCGGGGGTGCGGGGTGCCGGTGGCAGGAGCCCACACGCCCCCTGGCACCCACCCTTCCCCTGACACCTGTGCAATGTCCTGGGATGACAAGGTGTGCCACCCCCGCACCTCCCCCCAGCCCAGGGACAGCCTGCCCCTCACCTTCCTGGCCTGGCAGGTCCATCAGGCAGCGTCCACTGGGGTTCCGGCAGGTTTTCAGGCAGGGGCTCCCACACGGCTGGTAGTGCCACTCGCACTCCCCTTGGGGGTTGTAGTAGTCGCAGAACAGGGCTGAGCATGGAAGACAGAAGCTAAGGGCGATGCCGGCCATGTGCCCTGGATGCCAGGGCAGCGCGGGCCGGCCCAGCTTGCCCAGGAATGGAGGGTGTCAGGGGCCTGCCCTGGCATTCATTCCGGTCTCATTTCTCAGCCCTGGACTTGGCACGCCTGGCCCTCAGGGACTCGCCCGTTTGGGGGCGACCTGTCTGTCTGGTTTTTACGGACACGTGTGTGTGCGCGCATGGAGTGTGAGTTGGGTGTCTGGGGTGCACGCGCGGCCGCCCAGCCCCACAGCCCAGGGTAGCCGGCCTCCTGCCTCCGTCGCCCGCCCGCCCCTCGGCACCACGGGCAGAGCCCCACTCACGGCAGACTTCGGGGGTGCGCCAGGACACGCACACGCCCACGTCGCGGCAGGCCTGGGCGTAGGCGGCCACGGCCGTGCAGAAGCACTCGCAGTCGCCCCCGGAGTCGCAGGCACACGCGTCGCTCACGCAGGCCTCGTAGTACTTGGTGGAGTCCACCTGGGGGCGGAGGGTGGGGGGGCTGCTGAGCAAGAAGGGCGGATGTCCCACGGGGTCGGGGACAGCAGCACCCCTCCCATCTGAGACCCATGGCTGCCGCAGCAGGGAGGCTGCCGCCCCGGGCACCTGCACTCCTGCCCTCCCTCTCTGACCTCACCCTGACCCTCGTTTCTTGCCTCTGACGGCCTCTCAACCCAGCACGGACCAGCCCTCTTGTGAGCGTGTGGGGAGCCTGTCCTGACAAATGGGGGGCTGCCCCCAACCACACTGCTCCCTCCCAGGCAGCAGAGCCCAGTGGACCCCAGTCTGGGCTGGGGCTGCTGTCGGGCTCAGAGGACTTTCTGAGCCAAGGCAGGGATTCGGCACAGGCGGACCTGCCCAGCTCAGACCACTCCTGCGACACCCCCTCCTTGTCACCGTGCAGGTCCTGGATCAGGACACTGTGGGTGAGTGAGCACT
Source organism: Miniopterus schreibersii (assembly GCF_964146895.1). Taxonomy (NCBI): domain Eukaryota; kingdom Metazoa; phylum Chordata; class Mammalia; order Chiroptera; family Miniopteridae; genus Miniopterus; species Miniopterus schreibersii. The sequence continues at coordinate 73,465,815 of NC_138112.1, forward strand.
GGAGCCCTTATCACCAGGAAGGACCACTGGGCAGTCTCCACGGCTGATCCCCAGCCCTCTGAGCCACGTGGCCCGGCTGGGGGCTGACGGGTCAGGGAATGTGGGGAGGACCGGCGTGGGGTGGGGTGACACCAGGGCCTGTATGGCTGGCAGCCCCGTTTCTGGAGTAGGAGGCTGAGTGGTCGAGGGAAGCAGTGAGGATGCTCTGTGCTGGGACTGGGTACTCCTCGGTGCCTGCCCAGTGGGAGGTCCACACGGTGCTCCGTGGTCAGGATGGTCAGGGTAAAGAAGACCATCCTCCCAAGCCCAGCCCAGGCCAGATTCTGCTCCCACAGGAGGAAAGGAGGTAGGCCCACCCCCGCCAGCCCTCAGCCCCTGCCCCCCAAGCCCAGCCTCCGGCTGTCAGCCCACCTGAGAATGGCAGGCCTCGAAGGTGGGGCTGTTGATGAGGCTGCACTGCTTCTGCGCCCAGGACTTGCGGTAGGGGTTGGCGATGCAGGGGTCCTTGGGGGCCGGGGCATCGGGGCAGGTCGGGGAGAATTTCCAGCTGTTGCCAAACTCCAGAGCGTCGCCCACCACGGACTGGCTCCGCGTGGTGAAGTCATTGACGGCGTTGTCGTCGAAGTTCCCGCACAGCCCGCAGACCTTCCCCTGCAGACACAGAGGCACACAGCATGTGGAGCCGGGGCTGGAGGGGCACCTGGCCTGGGAGGGGCCAGCGCAGGGCACCCGGTTCCCTCAGGCAGCACCAGTGAACTTGCAGGAGGGCAGGGTGCACAGTGGGTCCTGCGGTGAACAGGTGGATAGGAAGGCGGGCAGGAGGCCAGGCAGGCAAGTGGGCAGGTGAGCAGGTGGACAAATAAGCCAGTGGACAAGTAAGCAGGTGGGAAGAGCAGGCAGGTAGGTGAACAGGCGACCAGGTAGGCAGGCGGGCAGGTGGGGGCAGTCAGATGGGCAGGTGGGCAGGTGGGCAGGTGAGCAAGTGGACAGAGCAGGCAGAGGGGCAGGTGGACAAGTGAGCAGGCACCTGCTTCCCCGTAGGCCCTCAGCCCAGTGGTTGGGAACTGCTGAGCAGAGAGACCCGGGAGCAGAGCTCTTTCCAACACCTGCTGGTCGGTTTGGCCTCAACACATTCTCTTCAGAACCCAAGCCCTCAGCAGACGGTCAGCTGCCAGAGGGTCCCGCAGGGCCAGGGCTGAGAGCGGGGCTCTGTCCCAGCCCGAAGACCCTGCAGCCCGCCTGCCCTCACCTTGTAATCCTGGTGCAGCCGGATGAACACGCTGGTCCTCCGGTCCCAGGACACGACCAGGCCCCTGCGGGTCTCGATGGCCAGGTGGGTGCCCATGTACCGGATCCTGTAGGGCAGGTCTGTGCCCGGCCCCCTCTGCACCACCTTGTAGTTGCCCTCATGGAGGATCAGCTCATAGTTCTGTGAGGGACACAGGGAGCTTAGAGCCAGCACCCACCCCGTGGCCCAGGGCGGAGGCCCCACAGGTGCTCAGGGGCCCGCAGCACTGGGCTGGCATTAAGGATGAGCTGGGCTCCTGACAGCAGTGGACTCGAGGTGAGAGGCTGGGCCGGGTGTGCTGGGAGCCCAGATGCGGCGTAGAAAGTCGGGGGCCTCGGACAAACAGAGGAGCCTACAGCCCAGCGGGAGGCTGCAGGCAGCACTTGGGGCTCCAGCCGAGGGCCCGCTCCTCCGTCCAGCACCCCACCCCACCCCACTCCCGCTCACCCCCACCCAGGGCTGCCGCCTTCCTTGTGCTCCTCCCTGCTGCCCTTCGGGGAAACAGCCCCAGCTGCCAGCACCTCTGCTCTCTGCCCTGTGAACTCTGACCTCCCTCTGCTGGAAGTGGGCATCCCGGGTTCAGTGGGCTAAACAGAGGCCCCCAAAAGACATGTCCTGTCCCAACCCTCAAAACCTGGGCATCTGAGTTTATTTAGAGAAAGGGTCTTTGCAGATGTGATTAGGTAAAGGACCTGGAGGTGTCCTGGATTTGGGACGGGCCTAAGCCCAATGACGAGTGTGGCTCAGTGGTTAGAGCGTTGGCCTGCCCACCGGAGGGTCGCGGGTTCGACTCCCGGACAAGGGCACATACCTGGTTGCAGCTCTGATCCCCACCCCTGGTCAGGGTGCATGCGAGAGACACCAATCACTGTGTCTCTGTCCCATTAATATTTCTCTCTCCCCCTCCACCCTCCCTTCCACTTTTTCTAAAAATCAATGGAAAAAACACCCTCACTCCTTGGTGAGGATTCAAAGAGAGAGAGAGGAGTAGGACACACAGAGGAGAAGCCACATGACGACAGAAGCAGAGACCGGAGAGGGGCAGCCGCGGGCCCAGGAATCAACACCTGGAGCCCTGAGAGGCGGGAGGGGCAGGCGGGACCCTCCCCTGGAGCCTCCGGAGAGCACGGCCCTGCCCCACCTGGAGTCGGAGTTCTGGCCTCGGAACTGAGGGAAAATAAGTTTCTCCAGTTTTAAGTGGCTGTGGCCCTTTGTCGTGGCAACACCAGGGCACAATACAGCTGGAGGGCAGGGGTGCCAGGGCTGGGGACCCCGACAGGGTGAGCCAGTCAGCTACAGAGGAAGGGAGAGGTTCCTGGCCCCCCTCCCTCACCTCCAGGAAGAGCTTGATGGCCTTGGAACAGGTGACCCCCGTGGTCCCGCAGGGGATGTTCTCGGTGACGATGCGGAAGGTCCCGCTGGTGTTGCCGTTGCCTCCGCAGTAGTCCTGGGGCGGGGAGAGACCGTGCGCGGGTCAGGCCGAGCCCGGCAGCCTGCGGGGCGGGGCGGGGCCTGGGGGCCGCATCCGTACCTGGGCCAGCGTGTACTCGCAGCTGCCCGCGAAGCTGTACCGCTCGGCGTCGAACGTGATGAAGTGGCCGTCCCCGTAGGTCACACAGGTGCCCAGGCAGGGCCGCTGGCTGCACTCCCACCTGCGGTTCCTGCAAGTGCTGCGGGGGACAGAGAGGGACGTCCCGCTCGCGGGGCACGGCGGGCACCCGGACAGGGACCCGGCCCCCGCCCGGCCCTTCACGAGGGGTCAAAGGAAGGAGCGCTTGCCGCCCTGCTGCCTGCTGGGCGGGTGAGGCCGGGCCCGGGGCGCCTCCCAGAGCGCGGGTGGGACCGAGTGGGGCCTTCCACGGGGAGGGCAGCCTCCGGCCTCAGCTCCCCTCTGCCTCCTGCCAAGGACGCCCCGGCCAGGGCCAACTCAGGCTGCTGTCCCCGGGGTCTCTCTCGGCCCCCCAGCCCCTCCCCCAGGAGACCTGAGACCCACCAGGTGTTGCAGTCGACCCTGATGGTGTCCCCGGGCCTGTAGGCGGCATCGTTGTGCAGACAGGGGCAGTCCTCCTCGGCCACGCAGCCTCCGCTCCCGTCGGACACCAGCCCCGGGGGGCAGACACAGCCAGACACACAGTGAGTGCTGAACTGTGGACGGGGTGGGGAAGGGGACGCCCGTCAGCGCCCCGTCCCCTGCTGGGGCCCAGGGACACCCAGGCCAGGGCAGGCACAGCCTCGGGGCGGCAGTGCGGCTGTGCCCTCCCCGCCGGCCGACTCACACAGTCCACGTCCAGGGTGTGGCAGCTCCGGAGGCACTCGGCCCCAGGGGCGCCCGCCGAGGCGTTGCCGCAGTCCAGGTACACCATGGGGGCCGCGCAGCCTGTGGAAGGCGGGCGCGCTAGGGGCTGGCCACGCAGCAGGACCCCCCCAGGCCCACAGGAGCCACTCCCACTCCCCCCCCCCCCCAGCTGGTGCCCATCCGGCGGCTGGCGGGAGGGCGGGTACCTGTCGTGGTCTGCTCCAGGGCTCCCAGGCAGCTCAGCTTCCCGCTCTCACACGAGCTAGGAGAGACGGGCGGCTGACCCCGGCTGCTGCCCGCCGCCCCACGGACCCGCCCCGATCGCGGCTGGGGGGGCGCATGGGTCCCCAGGCCTGGCCACAAGGCGAGGACGGTTCCTACTCCCGGGGTTGCTGTGAAGGCCCCAAGCCCCACAGAGGTGCTCGGGGACAAGAGCAGAGGTGCAGGTGGGGGGCTGACAGGACTCGGGGCGCTGAGGACATGGTCCAGCTGGTGACAAAGCTGCCTCCGGCTGGGAGGGTGTGGGGGGCCGGCCCCAGAGTGAGCACGACGCACCCAGCACCCCCGGTGGGCCCTGGGCACTCAGAACACCCTCCCGGGCCCGGGGAGAGGTCCCCTTTACAGAGGGGCTGAGGGGTGGGCCGGGGTGCCCTCCCTGGGGTGCCCCGCCCTTACCACACCACGCCATTGTCATGCACCACCTCCCCGGGCGCCACCACGGAGCCTCGGAAGTAGCAGGGACAGGCCTCGGCGGGCACACAGCTGCCGGCGTCGTCCAGGAAGGTGCCGCGGGGGCAGGTGCAGCCGTCCACGGGCACGAAGGGGACGCCGCAGGTGACATCGGCCTGGCTCAGGGCTTGGCAGGTGGGCTGGCAGCTTTCCACCACGTAGGCGTAGATCTGGGACTTGGGGCAGGTGCTCATGTACTTGGCTGAGAGAGGGGTTGGGGACGACACTCAGGTCGGTGGCCCGGATGGGGTCTCAGTGGCCCGAGACGCAGTTTCCCCTCTGGAAGTGGGAACGGTAGGAGCGCCAGGCTCTTGGTTGGGCCAGAGGAGGAAGCACCAAGCTCCTGCTGAGGACACCAGGGGGGGGTCGCCGCCCTGGGGTCCCTAGCACCCTACCCTGTCCAGGGAAGCCAGAACAGGCCACCCGTCCCCCCACCCCCCTCCCACCCGGCACACTCACTGCAGACGCCGGCCCTCCAGCCGCTGAGCAGCACGCCCTTGGCGGCGCAGGCGCGGACGTAGGCGGACAGGGCCGCACACAGGCAGTCCTCGCTCTTCTCACAGTTGCACGTGTCGAACAGGCAGTTCTGGGGACAGGGCGTCGGGCGTCAGGGGCCAGGGAGACATGAATAGGGCGGGAGGGGTGGTCAGGGTGGAGTCCACCCCCCCAGGGGGCAGAGGGGGGCCTGTCTTCCTCGGGCAGACACACGCCCGGGGGTGGCGTCACGGGTATTTTGGGGCTTTGAGCTTCTGGAAATGAGGCCTAGGAGCCAATGGTTATGGATTGAATTGTGTCCCCCCGAAGATAACCCCTGGGGCGTGTAAAGGTGACCCTACTGCAAATAGGGCCTTTGCAGGTGTGATTAGCGAAGATGAGGTCATTGGGGGGCCCCGATCTAGTACGACTGGTGTCCTGAGAAGAAACTCCCACACAGGAGGGGCCGCGTGAGGGTGGACGGAGGCCGGGACTGGGGTGATGAGGCCGGGACTGGGGTGATGCGGCCACAAGCCCAAGAAGGCCTGGAGCCCTGGGAGCTGGGAGGGGCAAGAAGGAGCTCGGCCCTTGACGGAGGGAACCTGGAAAGGGAGGCTTGGTGGGGGTGGGGGTCAGCTCCAGGTGGGCAGGCCCTGCTCCAGCACCTGCCCCACCCTGAGACCTGGGGGTCCCGGGCTGGCCCGGGCTCTCACCGAGTGGAAGGGAGCAGGGTTGACGATGGAGTGGCAGGGGGAGAAGGCTCCAGCAGGGTCGGTCAGCAGGGAGCACCAGTGCTGGGCATACTTCTCTGGGGAAGGGACACGAGGGGGCTGTCACCAGGAACCGCTCCCCACCTCCTCCCCTGCACCTGCACCCCCGGCCTCTGGCCCCCACACACAGGCCCTGAACTGAGTTTGGGGCTCACCCACCTGCCACGTGGGCACGGCTCCCAGGGCAGCAAGACCCTCTTCCTGGAGGTGGGGCCCCAGCACCCCACCCTGCTCACCCCAGACCCTGCTGCCTGCATGCGCACCTCGATATTGGAGGTCCCCCCGGCCCCACCGCCCTGGAGTGGGGGTGAAACTCCAGGCTTCCCGTGCAGATGGGCAGCAACCCGAGGGCCCCGGGGGCAGGGGTACCGTTCTCGACGCTGAGGGAGCAGGGGTCCTCGAAGCTGTTCTTGACGTTGGGGCAGGCGGCCTGGGTCTTCCAGGTGTTGGCGAAGGCGGCGGCCGTGCCCTCCACCACGCCGCTGAGCGTCAGGAAGTCGTCCGCCTGGTTCTGGTTGAAGTTCCCGCAGAGACCTGGGCACGGGAGGGTCATCAGCCAGCCGTCCAGCCCGGCCCCTGCTCCCTGGCCCCGTGGCTTCTCCTACACCATGATTTCGGTTCCGGAACCATCAGCAGATAAGCTCTGGGGGGGGGGTCAGTGCCGTGCACAGCCCCGTCCTCCCAGCACCCCCTCCCTGCCACTGGTCAGCCACTGCCTCCCCGTCCCCATCTCCCGCAGCCTTCTGCATCACCTGCAGAGTCCTGCTCCGCCCCACCGCCCCGCCCCTCCGGGCTCATGCCCAGCCTCACCGCACATCTGGCCTCGGTAGGCGGGGTCCAGCCTGAGGAACACCTGCATGAGGGGCACCAGCTGCACCTCCAGCTGCAGCCCGAGGCCCGTCTGCACCAGGATGAAGAAGGTCGAGGGCCTGAACACCGTGATGTTGGCTGTGGGAGGGGGGAGGTCAGAGGCTGCCCAGGAGCCACTCCCGGCCACCAGTGCCTGAGCCTCGTGCTCCTGGGATGGCCCAGGAGGCAGAGACGGGCTCAGACAGACGTCTGGTGGACTCCGGACACCCCACTGTAACCCAGGAGCTGGGCAGGAGCTCACATGCCTGCACGGGTTGTGACCCCAAGAGGCCGGGGCCCCCGCAGCAGCCACAGGTGGGGCCATGGACACCCCACTCTGTCCATGACCGCCAACCCTGGGGTGTTCTGGAACTGCCCGGGGCCATGGAGAGCCGGCGAGGGCCCAGCAGGCTTGGTGCAGGCTCTCTGGACATGGCCCCACTCCCCCGGGGCCGCCTACCTGCTGACACGGGCAACTGGGTAAAGATGGAGTTCATGAACACCCCGCCGTTGGCCTGGATCCGGATGACCTAGGAGGGAGGTGGGGCCGTGGTCAGGGTGGGAAGGAGCCCCTGGGAGCCGGGTGGTTCTGGGACAGCCCGGGAGGGAGGCCGCCCCTGGGACGGCAGGTTCGGGGAGGGAGCTGGCGCCTGCTTCCTCCCCACCTCGTCCTCAGGACCCTCACCGTGGCCCCGCCGCTCATGCTCAGTGTCACCGTTTTGAGGCAGTTCTCATTGTCCGTCAGGCCGCACTTCCGCAGCTCGGCCAGCACGGTGAAGCCGTTGTCTTCACATTTCTAAGGGCAAAGCAGGGAGGGGGCTGAGTGAGTGTGTGTGTGTGTGTGTGTGTGTGTGTGTGTGTGTGTGTGCATGTCTGTGCGTGTATCTGCATGTGCATGCATGAGTGTGTATGCACGTGTGCAAACAGGTATGCATGTGTCTGTGCACATGCATGCATGCGCTGTGTGTGCGTGCGTGCATGCCTTGCATGCATCTGCATGTGCACACGTGTGTGTGTGTGTGTGCATGTGCCTGTGTGCGTGTGTGGTGCCCCTGTGGCTGGGGTGCCATTCAGGCTGGAGGTGGACAGTGGCTCTCAGTGGCCTCTAGTCACCTCTCGGTACCTTGTCTCAGGGTCGGGAGCCCTTCGGCCCCCTGCGAGTGTGAGTCTGTGGACTTCCTCTTGGGATGGGACCCAGGAGGGGGCCGTGGGGGCTTCACCCACTCTGATGACCACCACAGACCCTTCCCGGGGGCAGAGGAGGGGTGGGGGCCCTGGGACCCGTCTGCACCTTAGACAGGACGTAGCTGCAGTCCCCGTGCATGTCGTAGAGCCTCTCATCGTAGGTGGAGATGTGGGACCCGCCCTGGACGGAGCAGGTCCCCGGGCACGGGTGGTCCTGGCACTGCCACAGTCCCCCGGAACAGGTGCTAGGAGGCCACGAGCAGAGCAGCTAAGTGAAGGGGGGGTGGACCCACCCCACGCCCTCCACCCCAGGCGGACAGGGTGGGGGGCACCTACCAAGAGCTGCAGCTGGTGGAGAAGGAGGCCCCCGGGGCGTAGACGCGGCCACCGTGGGTGCAGGGGCAGTGCTCCAGCGGCAGGCAGCCCGAGTTGGTGACGTCGTCCAGCACCGTGCCTGCGAGGGGCGGGGCAGCCGGTCAGCGGGGCGCGGCCGGGCGCTGGGGGCATGGTGACCAGAGGCAGCCACGGGGGTGGGCGAGGAGTCAGGGGGCAGTCCCCGAGGGCCCGGAGCACTTGCCTGGGGGGCAGAAGCAGCCGTCCACGCAGTGGTCCTCGCAGAGCTGGGAGCGCTCGGGGTTGGAGCAGGTGTCCGCGCAGGGCGAGCCGCACTCCTGGTGCTGCGTGTTCAGGGGGCAGGTCCGGGCTGCAGGGAGGGGACAGAGCTTGGCCTCCAGGAAACCCTGGGGCCAGATGGGCAGACGGGCCACCTCCACCCCCACTCTCCATGTGCCACCAAGGGTACCCCAAAGCCACAGCTGTGCCTGGGAACCCCCGTCTCAGAAGCCTTGGCCCTGCTTGTCCCAGCCCCCAGCCGTCTCCTGGGTTCTGCTGAGCTGAGCTCACTGTGCCTGGGCCCAGTCTTCACTCCGGGTCCCCCGGGCCCCCTGGGCCTGAAATATTCCCCTCTGCTCTCCTGCCCATCCTCTCTCTGTGGGCCCCCAAGTGGATCCACCTGCCCTATGTCCCCAGATGCCAGGTGGCCCCCCGGGAGTCTCCTCCATCACCCCCTCCCCAGAGACTCCGCATGGGGGAGGCCCTGGTGACGGCCACTCACGGCAGAAGTCGGGGCGCCTCCAGTTCTGCGGCTGGCCCCCCGCGTGGGCACACTGGCGGGAGTACTCGGCGAAGGTGGCGCATGGGCAGGTGGGGCAGCGACACAGGTCCTGGGTGCAGGCGGCCACGTACGGGTCGGCGTCCACCAGCCAGTTGCACTGAGTGAAGGCGGGGCCCAGCAGGGTGCCGTGGCAGATGCCCTCCTGGGGAGCACAGAGGCCGGGCGCACTCTGCATGGGCTTGTGTGGGGACCCCGGCCCCGCAGCCTTACCCCGGCCAGGGATTCCCCTCTTCCTGGTGGCTCCTTCCATCCAGCCATCTGTCTGTCCGTCTCCCCATCCCCCAGCCATCCGCTCAACCCCTGAACCTGCCCCCTCTGGGGCGGAGCTCTGCTGGGCGCTGGGAGTGATACACACCCTGTGCACCCCAACCCTGGGCTCGAGGACACTCTGTGCACCCGGGAAAGGAGCAGACCCTGCCCCCGGCGGCCACGCAAATGAGGGGGAGGGTGGTGCCGTCCACCCGCAAGCCGCCCCCTGAGGAATTTCCTCCTTTCCCAGCCACACCCTGACCAGCGAGTGGGGGATGGCCCGGGACTCCGAGTCCTGATTTAAGGCTTGGGGTTTCTGCTGGTTTTGGGGGTCCCGGAGCTTCCAGGCCACTTCCAAAGGCGGGGCCCTCCCAGCTCATCGGAAGGGCTCCCTGAGTGCCCCGCTCTTGGCGGGACTGTGGGGGGGGGGGTGCACGTACACACACAGATGAGCTCACACACTGACACGGGGCCACACGCACACTTAGATGTCTGCAGTGCGGGGAAGCGTGTGGGTGCAGAGGGTGCACCTCAAAAGTGGAGGCCAAGTCTTCAGCTGCCCCGGGTCTAGGAGACCCTCTCTCATCGGGACACCCGAAGTCCCAACCCCAGGAAACCTGAGCCCACCCTCTGGCTGTCCGCGCGCCCGGGGAGCAGGGGCTCACCCTGTCCGTGCAGTTGTCAGCTGGGGAGGGCTGGGGATCCTGGCACTGCTCCGTGGGCCCGTCCAGTTTCTGCAGGTTCCCGAACTGTAGAGGGGTCAGCCTGGCGTCTGGGGAGAAGGGGTGCTCCGTGTGGGTAACAAGGGAGGGCTCCGGGGGCCGGGCAAGGAGGCTGTCCATGCCCCGGACCCCCACCGACCTACTTCCTGTCCAGGAGAGCCTCCCAGCCCCCCAGACTGTCCAGCCCTCCCTGGGCCACCTGCGTGCCCTCACCCGGGGCAGCACTCACTGTGGGCATAGAACTCGTTGACGGCCGGGAGCCCATTGAAGTCCCCACAGAGGCCGCACGTCTGGTTGGCGTACTTGGGGTCCAGCTCCAGCTGGGGACAGGGGAGAAGCAGTTCCAGCCTCTGTAGGCCTGGCAGGGCCCCCTACTCACCCCAGCCCACTCTCGGGGACTCCCACAGCCTGGGTGGGGGGATGTGGGCTGGCGTCTCACCAGGGCGCTGTCCTCTCCGTTCCACATGAAGGTCAGCATCAGCCGGACGTTGACCTTGATGTAGTCACTGCTCTGCTCGACCAGGAGGCCAGCCTGGCTGTAGGGCAGCTCCTCCCTGGGGCGGAAAGTTCTGGTTGTCCCAGGGCCCTGGGTTTGGGGCAAGGACCAGGGCCCTCCCTGTCCTCCGACCCCTGAGCCCACCGGAGCCGGACCCCTCCCGCCCACGCGGGGCTCACCGCCGCCCGTTGATGAGGACGGAGCTGTTGGAGACCTCCAGCACCAGCCCCTGGGCCTTGAGGACCACGTGGGTGATGGTGGGCCGGGAGCCCGCCAGGCCGCGGCGCAGCTGGACGTTGAAGTCCTCGTAGGCGGCCCCGCAGTGCGCGGAGAAGACGTAGTTGCAGCGGCCGGGGAAGCGGAAGATGTCGCCGTCGAAGGTCTTGTAGTGGAAGTCGCCCCACGTGCTGCAGACCCGCCCGTTGTGCGCGGGGTTCAGGGCTGTGGGGAGAGTGTGGGGAGCCCCCGCTGGGTGCCGCCACCTGCTCCCGGCACCCACAGGAGGAGGCACGCGACTCGGGGGAGTGGGGGGCCAAGAGGGTGGCCACCCTCCGGCCGCTGCACCAGCCTCGCTCCCCTCAGCACCTCTGATTGTCCCGACCCCGGACCCCTGCCCAGCACCACGGGGCAGCCCCAGGAGGGTTGTTCACAGGGAAGGCTCCCAGCTGTGCCCAAGGCTGTCCAGCTGCCCAGCTGCCCCTGACTGTCCCAGCTTTGCCCCAGATCTGTGACCCCCCCAGGGCTGGCAAACACCCCAGCGCCCATCAGCAGTGGGCGGCATCCACTTACCGCTCATGGTGGGTAAAGCGGTGATGGACTGGATGAAGATCGTTTGCTGGGCTGCAGAGCGAGGGCCAGTCATACAGGGAATGTAGCCAGGTGGTCATACCGCTTCCTGAGACCCCCCCCACCCTCCTCACTGCCACCCTGGGGTAGTAGGAGCCTCAGGCCAACTCTGACCCACCCCAGGGAGCCCAGGACTAATGGCTGTACCCTGCTGCCCAAGACATGCTCTTGCTCTGGACATTTTTGTGTGAGCATTGCCCTGAGTGTGTGTGTGTGTGTGCACCTGTGTGTGAGTGCACATGTGCGTGTGCATGTGAATGTGTGCACCTGCGTGTGTGTGCACCTGTGTGAGCATGTGTGTGTGTGCATGTGAGTGTGTGCACCTGTGTGTGAGTACACGTGTGAATGTGTGCATGTGAGTGTGTGCACCTGTGTGCGAGTACACGTGTGAATGTGTGCATGTGAGTGTGTGCACCTGTGTGCGAGTGCACATGTGTGAGTGCATGTGAATGTGTGCACCTGTGTGAGCATGTGTGTGTGCGTGTGCACCTGTGTTTGAGTGCACACACACCGGTGTGTGAGCATGTGCATGTGCATGTGAGCGTGTGCACACTGTGTGTGCATGTGAGTGCATGTGCCCCTGTGTGCGAGTGCGTGTGACCGTGTGAGAGCCTGTTTTGCACCTTTGTGCTCTTGCTTCTAGCTTAGCCCCTCCACTGCCTCCTCCCCTGGGCAGACGGGGTCCGGGAGGGGTCTGTGTATCAGGCAGGGGCTGTGGAAAGGGATCTGTCCCCACCCGACCCAGCCCCTCCACCTGCCCAGCTGCTCACCAGTGTCCATCCTCCGACTGCCCTTGGCAGCCCCTGTGTCCACCCAGCTCGACTCCATGCCCTGGGTCTCTGTGGGAACAGGGGACGGAGTCTGAGAGAAGCCGGACATGTCACCACCACCCCTTGGCGGCCTGTTTGGGGCCCCAGTGGCAGGTGTCTGAGGGCTGCAGGGTGGTGGCCACATGAATGGCCTCCCGGTCACTCGGGGACAGAAAGTGAGGCCTCCACCGGGGTGGAAGGTTCTGGCAGGGGCTGTCTCTCTTTAGTGGCCTGACCCCCACCCTCCCCAGCTATGAATTAAGGTGTCGCCTCATCCCTCATCCAGCTGTGACAGGGCAGGAAAATGGAATCAGGAAAAGGCGTTGGCCCCTTTGACCCCGGCCACCTCAGGGAGAGGGTTCGGCCCCATCCCACGTCCCTCAGACAAGCACAAAGACAGGCTTTGTTGGGGAGAACACAGTAGTTGGGGAGGCTCCCGGGCGGGACTTAGCAGAAACCCAAGACCAGAGTGCCGGTGCCGGAGCCACCAGGCGTGGCAGGTGGGAGCCCTGAGCCCTGGTGCTGGGCGGCCAAGGCCGCCTGTGCCCGCTGCCTCCAGGCAGGGTGCCCCTGCCGGCCTGACCAGGGCCGAGCTCCACAACCTCTCGCTGCCTTGGTGGACAGGACCGAGACCCCAGGCCCCTCCTGCGGGGCTCGGGCGGGGGCACCCTGCACGTGGCCCAGAATTCCTTCCCCGTGTCTGCCAGGAGTCCCACCCTGGGCCCCAGAATGTGCTTTGTGGGGACTGCGGGGTGGGGCCTCCACGTCCCTGGTGGGGCCTGAGCTCGGCCAGGGGCACTGCGGCAGCTGTCACACCCTGGCTGCTTCCTGTTGGACCTTCTCGGCCAGATCACCGACCCTCGGGAACCCAGGGACTGGCCCTGCCTTCGCCTTCCCTCCCAGGGGCTGGCTGCTCCCTCTCTCTGCCTGTCTACCCCTGTCCCCAGACCTGCAGCCCCTCCTGCCTGCCCCTGACGCCACCCCCCACCATGGAGAGAACGCAGGTCACATGGCACCCCCACTGGGTCCCCAGACAGGTTTCCAGGAGAACGGGCTCCATGCAGGGGCCTTCTTGGGTAGAGGGCTCAGCCCAGTGAGCCTGGGTCTCCATCACTCACCTCGGACCCCATCACACGGGAGTCTGGGTGCACAACTCCCTGGCGTGAAGACCCTCCTCTCAGCCCTACCCTCCACCTCTAACAGGGGTTTCAGCCCAAGGGACCCCACCCACCACAGTGCATCCCCCTCCCCCCCCCGGGATTTTCCCCAAGAAGAGGGAATGGGCGGAGAATGGGGTAGGGTCACCATAGGCCCCACTCAGGCTCAGGCCCAGGGAGCCCAGAGGAGCCCTCTGAGCGGGGACCTGGCTGTGCAAACCGCACCCCAAACGGAGCCTGGGCCAGGCGTGTGCTGCAACCTGGGGGCTGTCCCAGGACAACCACCAGGAGCTACTATAGGAAAGCCCCTCTTGCCTCCAGCCAGCTCCCCCAAGAAAGGGAACTGGGGCAGGGGCTGGGCAGGGCTGGGGCAGGGGCTGGGGCAGGGGCCTGGGGAGACAACTGCTCCCCTTCACTGCCTCCCTGCCACTGGCCGGTGCCCACCTCCTCAGACCCGAGCTCCAGGTGAGACGCTGTGGGACAGCTTGCAGGAGCTGAGTGCAAGTGCGGATGGGTGGGGACAGGCGTCACCAGACAGCCCCTGGGGCTGCATCTTTTTTGTTGACCGTAAGTATTAGGGCTCAAGGTGCTCCCAAGACGCCGAGGGCCATGGGCCTCAGGGCGGAGGGACAAGAGGCAGGGAGAGGCGGCTGGGAAAGGCCTAGCAGCTGGTGTGGTACAGGCGTGTGTAGGGCCAGGGATTCGGACGTGGCTCCCTGCAGCTGGGCCCCCTGTCCACCCCTTTGCAGTCCTGTTTCGAGCAGGTATTTCAAAGCCGCTGTGGGGGCTGCCAGGATGGCTGTCACCCGGGCTGGCTGTGAGGGTGGAATGAAGGTGCTCCCCTCTGGGCAGGGACCAGTGCTGGTGGCAGTCCCGGGGGCCACACGGGAACCAGAGAGACCCCCAGACTCGGCCCCCTCACCGACGCCCACCCCTTCCAACCCTGGAGGCCAGACCCTCTTGGCTGTTGCCCCAGGGGGGCCTGGCATCTCCTGCCCATCTATTCTCAGCAGGAAAAGCCCAGGTGCGTGGCCCATGGGGGTCGCCAGGCCGTGAGGATGGCTGAGGGTCCACTTACCTGCCTTCTGCACCCAGAGCAGGGCCAGGAGGGCCCACACCAGCACCCGGCACCCGCTCAGGTCGCCCATCCTGGGGACAGGTGAGCAGGCGGGTGGTGAAGAGGGAGTGGGGCAAGGTGCTCGCTCCTCTGGGGGCCCCGGAGCTTATGTAGCAGGAAGCCTTGGCCCCGCGCCCAGCTCCCGGGCCACGGGGGCACTGCCCTCTCCCCCGCACCAGCCACGTGTGTTTGCTCTTGGGGAGGGGCCGGAGCAGGAAGGTGGCATGGAGGAGGAAGGATTCTTGGCTCTAGGGCCTGGAGACACAGGACCCCCGCCCCCAGCAGCTTCTGAGAATTAGCAGGGAGAGGGGTGCTCGTCCACCGGACGCCAGGAGAGGGGTGCTGACGGCCCCTCTAGATGGTGAAGCCCCCGCAGGCAGGGCCACCTCGGGGGTGCCCAGCCTTGCCTCAGCCCCCACCTCACTCGAAAGGGACAATGGTCAGCACAAGGCTCACGTCCAGCTCCGTTCAGCTCCACGTCGAGCCTCTCGGGAGCCTGGCGGGGCTGAGAGGTGGGACTGAGGGGAGGGGGCCTCGGGTCACCGCCTGCGAGGCCGTGAGGTCATTGCTCGCTCGGCCTGGCCAGCAGCCCTGGGTTCTCCTGCTCAGCTGGACGAGGGGCTTGGTCAGGTGTGGAGGGCGGGGTAACTAGTCTGCACGGCTTGTGGGGGTCCCAGGAGGAGGCTCTGTGTCTAGGACCCCCAGCCGTGCTGACCAGGGCCCCTTGCGAGTCTCTGGGCTCCTCTTTGCCTTCAAGTTCAAGGGGAAACCAGGCCTTGAGCGTGGACACCTGGTTCAGACGCACCCATCTGATGCCCCCTTGTCAAGGCAGGGCAGAGGCTCCCACCCGGGGTCCTGGGTGGCCCCACCTCATTCCCAAGGCCAACTTGTTAACCCAGGGGTCCGGGACCTGCCTGGGGTCCTAGGCCCAGAGCAGGCCTCTCAGGGACCACTGTGTACCTGGTGACGTGCCCCTTGAGGCCCCCAGTGGGGCTGATGGGGTCACCTCAGGGGGGACCAGGGGTATCTCCACCAGCACCTGCCCCAAGTCAGAGCCACAATAGCCCAGTTCCCCCACTGGCGGGTCAGGTTTCAGGGTCACATGGTCACCAGCACCCCAGCCTTCTCACTCTCTGCCTCTTCCAGTGTCCTTGCCCCAAACCCGAGGACGTCCCAGGTCCCTTCCAGGCCTCTAGGTTGGCTGGTGTGACTAACAGACGAACCTCTTACTCCCACCCCAACCCGCCGTTTGTCTCACTGAGGCTAAATTGGCAGCCATGCGATTGCTGGGCCCGCTTGGGTCCATGACCCTGCCTGCTTGGCCCTGGGCTGGGGCAGGAGGTTCTTGGACCCCAGAATGACCTGAGACCCGGCTCCCAGGCACCCCAGGGACCCCAGGGGTGGTGCTGTGGCCCCTGCTGCTCCTGCCCCCATTTCCGCTGTCATATCCAGGGTTGAAGGTTCAGGGCTGGGTGTGTGGGGGTCTCCAAAGCCTTTTCACATGCAGCCCAGCTGTCCTCACCGTAGAACGCGCAGCTGGAAGGTCCCCCGAGGGCGGGCAGGGGGCACCTCTCAGGACCAGCTTGGAGGCTGGGCTGGCGCCCCTGCTCTGCCCTCCTTGGATCTCCAGCTGAGGCCGTGCCCACCCTGCCCGCCTCGCCTTCCTGCCCTTCCTCCAGGCAAACAGCTGGTGCTCAGTAGTGCCGAGGCCCCCAGTCCCTGGAGAAGGTGGGGGTGCGCACCGCCTGGGCTACTGGCTGCGAGGCCGCTCACCTGCACCAGCAGGAGCGGGCTGGGGTCTCTGAACCCGCTGAGGCCTCGGGGAAAGGGGGGTCCTCAAGCCTGAAGCCTCACAGCCAGGCCTCCCACCTCCTCCAGGCCTCCAGTTCTCAATCCGTGTCCCCTGGGGCCTGCTGCGACAGGTCTCCTCCACACTGACCCAGCCAGCGTGGGACCCGCCAGCCCCAGCCCCCCAGCATGGGGGCGGCCCGGGCACCTGGGTCTGGGGCCTCGAGTGTTCTAGAGGTTTCACGTTTATCTCGGTCCCTCCCCTCCCTTCCCCTCCCAGCAGGTGGGCAGCAGCTGGCGCACAGGGGCGCACGGACCCAGCTGGGCCTCCCCACGAGCCCCATCCCGGCAGAGACTTGCAGGCCTCAGGGTCCCAGCTATTGAGACATCCCGGATGCACCCCGGGCCAGCCTGTTTGCTCAGCGAGTTTACCCCTTCACAGTTGAGGGAGCCGAGAACAGAGGCGAGAGGAACCGCTGGCTGCCGGGAAGGAGGCCTGGGCCAGCGGCCTCCTGCAGCTCAGGGAGGCTCCGCCAGGGACGTGCCAGGAACCGGCCTGCCTTGGGCACGCCCTGCCCCTTCTTCAGTCCAGGGGGCTGCTGGGAGGGGGAACCTCACTGGGCCACATGGAACCCAGAGGTGTCGTGCCCCAGCCCCCCAGCTGTGAATAAAGGACCCCCCCCCCCAAGCCCTGAGGCAGACTGCCCCAGCCCGGGCCTCAGCCCTGGTGGACAGGGCCTCTCAGTTGACCCCACCCCACCGCCCGCCTCCCACCTCCCACCTCCCACCGTGGAGAACAGACTCCAGGACCAGGGTCCCTGGATGCACCACGCCTCAGGCATTTATCGAGTGCTGGCTGTTTGCCCAGCTCTCCCCTTGGGCACCATGGAGGGGCTGGGAAGATGGGCACAGCCCTAGGAGCCAGGTGTGGCTGGCTGCAGGTCCGCTCCAGCCCGCCCTGTGCTGTCCTGGGGGTGGCGTTTTACTCCAGTTGCCTCTTGCTCCCCAGAGGGCTGTGCGGACAGTGGGGGTCCCAGCAGCCCTGGTCTATATCCCGAGGGGCCGGTTCTCCCGGTGAGCTGAGGGGCCCAGTGGGCTGAGCCAGGTAGGAGGGTGGTCCAGGCGGGGAGGGTGGTCCAGGCGGGGAGGGTGGCAACCCCATCCCCAATGCCTTCTGCGTTTTCTGGTCTTCACCCAGATCCCTTCCCTGGCCTGTTGCCCTTCCTGCCAGCAAATGGTGGTGAGCCCTGGGGGGTACTGCCCTGGCCGCTGGGGCAGCAGGTGCCAAGATCCTGGGGCAGGGACGACTGTGACCCACTGGGGCCTGGGGAGGGTGGGGAGCCCCAGATGAGGGTGGGCTCGGTCCGATGCGGGGAGGAGTTTGGGTTGGCTCTGAATTTGTGGGTATTGGAGCACTTAACGCAAGGAAACCATAGGGGATGACTTTTTGTAGTCAAACGTACATTAAAAATTCAGCACTTTAACCATTTTTGAGCGTACATTTAGTGGCACTAAGCACATTCGTGGTGTACAACCTCCAGTACCATCCATCGCTAGAGCATTTTAATCTTCCAAACAGGGAGAGTCCATTAAACCCTGACCCCTCCGCTCCCCCAGCCAACGTCTTACAAACCCAGCTGGGGTTAGGGACCAGCCCCGAGCCTCTTCTATGGGGCGTCACTCCCATGCGTGAGGGCCCCGCTCTCATGACGTGAGCCCCACCCGAAGACCCACCCTTTATATCTTCACCGTCCGGGTTGGGATTTTAACATATGGATTTTGGGGGAACGCAATTCAGGCTATAGCAGGCTGGAATAGTTTTTTTTTGGTGGGACTTTTAGAGTTTTTTTAGGTATATGATCACGTCTTCCGTGACGAGAGAGAGTTTTATTTCCTTTTTGTTGTTGTTAATCCTTACCTGGGGATATTTTTTTCCCCCATTGCTTTTTAGAGAGACTGGAAGGGAGGGAGAGAGAGAGAGAACCATCGATATGAGAGAGACACATCGATTGGTTGCCTCCTGCCCGCTCCCCAACCAGGGTCTGGAATCAAATCTGCAACCCAGATATGTGCCCTTGACCAGGAATTGAACCCGCGACCCTTCAGCGTGCAGGCCGGCGCTCTAGCCCCCGAGCATCGCCAGCCGGGGCTAGTTTTACGGCTTCATTTCCAGCCTGGATGTCTCTCATTTCTCTTTCCTGCCTGATTGCTCCGGCTAGAACTTCCAGGGCTATGTTGACGAGAAGCGGCGAGAGTGGGCGGCCCCGCCCCGTTCCCGACCCGGGAGGAAAAGCTTTCCTCCTTCACCCCTGATGTGGGTTTTCTTGTATGGCTTTCGTTATGTTGAGGTGGTTTCTTCTATTCCTGCTCTGTTAAATGGTTTGTCCGATTTTTAATCATGAAAGGGTGTTGAATTTGGGCAAATCATTTTTCTGCATCAATTAAGACAATCATGTGGGGTCCCCCCCCCCGCCGATCTGCACACACTTCGTTTTATTAATGTGGTGATGGGTTGATTTTTGTACGTTGAACCATCCTTGCATTCCGGGAACACAACCCACTGGGCTATGGTGCATCTGAATCGGTTTGCTAGTATTTCATTAAGGATTTTTGCATCAATGTTCCCAAAGGACACTGGCCCATCGTTTTCTCAAGTGTCTCCGTCTCCCTCGGTGTCGGGAATGATGGCCTAGTAGAATGAGTGCGTAAGTGTTCCCCCCTTTATGGTTTTTCGGAGGAGTTTGAGAAGTGTCCCTATCAATTCTTCTATGAACGATTGATAGATTTCAGCGCTGAAACCCCCTTCATGGCCCTTCATTTCTGGGGAGGGTTTTGGTTCCTGATTCGATCTCATTACTAGTTATAGGTCTACTCAACTTGTCTATTTCCTCACCAGTCAGTTTTGTCAGATTGTGCGTTTTTGTGAATTTGTCCATTTCTTCTAGGTTATCAAATTTCTTTATTCTTTTATAATGATAGCTTTTTTCTGTGAATCGATAGTAACTCCCCTTTCATTTCTGATTTTAGAAACTTGAGTCCTCTCTTTTTTCTTAGACTAGTAAAAGGTTTGTCAATTTTGCTGATCTTTCAAAGAGCTGACTTTTGTGTTCTCTACTGTTTTCTCCTCTTATATTTAATAACTCTATTCTTTCTTTCCTTCTTCTACCTTTAGGTTTAGTTTTCTCTTCTTTTCTAGTTCCTTAAGGTGTACAGTTAGTTTATTCCTTTACAAAGGTTCTTCTTTTCTAAGGTAGGTATTTACAGTTATAAATTTTCCTCTTAGCATTTCCTTTGGTGATGGCATGCTGTGTTTTTCATCCATCTCTAAGTATTTCCTAATTTCTTCTTTGACTCATTGGTTGTGTGAGAGTGTGTTGTTTAATTTCTACATATTTGTGAATTTGATAGTTTTACCTCTATTATCAATTTGTAGCTTCGTTCCTTTGTGGTTGGAAAGGATACTTTGCATGATTTTAATCTTTTAAAATTTGTTAAAATATGTTTTGGGACATAACATACAGTTTATCATGCAGAACGTGTCATGTGCCCTTGAGAAAAATGTGTAGTCTGCTGTTGTTAGGTGGATTTCTGTATATATAGGTTAGGTACAGTGGGTTTATAATACTGTTCACATTGTCTATTTCCTTATTAATCTTCTCTCTGGTTGTTCTGCTCATTATTGAAAGTGAGGTATTGAAATCGCCAACTATTATTTTAGAACAATCTGACTCTCAATTTAATTCTGTCAGTGTTTCTTCATGTAATTGGGGGCTATATTTTTTGGTGCACATATGTTTAAAATTTCTGTATTTTCCCTGTTGAGTCGACTCTATCAATAAATAATATCCTTCTTTGTCTCTTGTAACCTTTTTAAATGTAGAGTTTGTTTTGTCTGGTATTTTGGCTACTGTTTGTAGAAATGTCTTTTTCCAAAATTTTACTTTCAATCTATACATCTTCAGTTCTAAAGTGAGTCTCTTGCAGACAGCATACAGTTGGATTATGTTTTTAGATCAATTATGCCCATCTCTGCCTTTGAATGGAGAGTTTTTACTTACATTTTAAGTAGCTGCTAGTAAGGACGGACTTACTTCTGCCATTATTCCACTTGGTTCTATGTGTTACCTGGCTTCTTTGTTCCTCATTTACTCCACCACTGCCTTTTTTGTTTAGTTGATTTCTGGAAGCAACAAATTTTTATTTTCCTCTCACTTCTTTATGTGTTTATTTTATAGATATTTTCTTTGTGGCTATCATGAGATTACATACAATACCCCAAAGTTATAACAGGCTAATTTGAATTGACTCCAACTCAGCTTCAGTTGCATACAAAAACTCTAATCCTATATAGCTCCATTCCCTTCTTATGTTCCTGTAAAAAGTGACATATATACCTGTGTTCCCAATAACATAGATTTACAATTATTTTTATGCATTTATTTTTAAATCATGTAGAAAATAAAAAGTGGGGTTAGAACTAAAAATTACAGTGATAGTGGCTTTTACATTTGCCCACATATTTAGCTTTACTGGAAATTTATTTCTCCATACAGCTTTAATTTGCTGCCTAATGTTCTTTTATTTCAACTCAAAGGATTTTTTTTAAGCATTTCTTGTAGAGTGGGTCTAGTGGTAATAAACTCCCTCAATCTTTGCTTACCTGGAAATATCTTCATTTCTTTCTCATTTTTGAAGGAAAGTTTTGCTAGATATCGAATTCTTTGTTGCCTGTCTTTCTCTTTCAGTACTTCAAATATGTCATCCACTGCCTTTCTGGATTCCAGGGATCGTGATGATAAATCGGCTAATAATCTCATTGAGGATGTCTTGTAAGTGACAAGTAGCTTCTTTCTTGGTGTTAAATATTTTCTCTTTGTCTTTCAACAGTTTGGTCACAATGTATGTCAAAAGGGATCTTTCACTTTATCCTACTTGGAGTTTGTTGAGCTTCTTGGAAGTTTTCAGCATTATTTCTTCAAATAATATTTCTGTCCCTTTCTCTTCTCTGCTGGGACTGTCATCATGCATATGTTGACCTGCTTGATGGTGTCCCACAAGTTCCTTAAGCTCTATTAGCTTTTCTTCATTTTTTTTTTTCCTGCTCCTCAAACTTGATCATTTAACTGTCCTGTCTTCAAGTTCATTAAATCGTTCTTCAGCCTGCTCAAGTCGGTTGTTGAACCCCTCGAGTGAACTTTCCATTTCAGTTGTACTTTTCAGCTCCAGAATTTCTGTTTGTCTTTTTAAAAACAATTTTCATCTCTCTGTTAATATCTCATTTGGTACATGCATATTTTTCCTGATTTCCTTTGTTTTTTTGTCCATGTTTCCCTTACCTCTTTGAGCATAGTTAAGACAGTTGTTTTAAAGTCTTTGTCTAGTAAGGCTGATATCTGGACTTCCTCAGAGATGATTTTTGTAAATTTATTTTGCTCCTTTGAATGGGCCATATATTTTTGCTTAGTTGTAAGTCTTGTGATGTTTTTTGTTGAAAACTGGGGAGTTCGTTGTTATAATAGGGTAATTCTTTTCTTTTCTTTCCTTTCTCTTTTCTTTTCTTTTCTTTTCTTTTCTTTTCTTTTTTCTTTTCTTTTCTCTTTGTTGTTGCTATTGCTGAAGGCTATAGTGGTCCCTTTGTTTTGAGACTTTTCCAAACAATTTTTACAAAGACTATTCCTTACTGTGTGTGATCCCTGAAGTCTCTGTTCCTTGAGTTCATGTTTAGCTAATGTTTTGCCAGTTTACATGAATATCAGAAGCTTTCAGTCTTACTAGAGATATCAGTAAGAGATATCAGCCTTACTGGACAAAAACTTTAAAACAACTGTCTTTACAGCCTGGCTCTGTGCTGAGGCAGTCCTTCAACACTTAGGGAGGCCTGCTCTGAGCCTGGGGACCGGCCCAAGGTGGTTGGGCATGAGTATAACTTTCTAAATTCCCTTACCTACATGGCTGCTTTAGAATGTCCTAATTGTCCAAAGAGTCTGACTTCAACATATTCAGGCATTAGGTGGTCTATTGTATCATCTGTGACCTTTTGCCCCAGGAGTCTGTGGGTCTCTAGTCACCTAGCAGCTTTTATGAGCAGTGCCACCTGCTGCTTTTGCCACCTGAGTTCCAAGTTACCCAAGACAGAGGTGAGTACCTTGCATAATTCCTTCAGACTTCCGCCACATAGTTTAGAACAGGTGCACATGATTGCAAGGATGGTTTTCTCTGCTCCTTCAGGGTTGTGTGGTGGGGGGTGGAATGGGAACTGGGCTGGCAATTCAAGACCAAAACTGCTGCTGCAGGGGGCAGGGGATGGGGGGGGTGTGCAAAGATGAGCAAAAATGAAAAAATGCCACCAAACTTTCCTACCATTTTAAGACAGTTTTTTCTTGATTGGACATTAGCTTGGTGGCTGTGGACCCTTGACTGTCTTCTATAGTTCTGAAAAAGTTGGTTCAGACAGTTTCTTTCTCTCTTTTTAATGTTTCTGAGGGAAACGAGAGCTTAGAACTTCCCAGTCCACCCTGTTGCTCATGGACTTATATTTTTTAAAAGACTTATTCTGAAAAGAGAAGTTCGTGAGACTGTGCTGATATAAATAAATAAGTAAAAATAGATAAACGGGGATAGAAGTGACTAGAAGAGCCTCGGTGGATCCTAACACCAGTGGGACCATGTAAGGGACCAAGTATCTCCCCCAAGACCCTTATTAACCCCAAGGGAGAAATGGTTACTTCCCAGTGGAGAAATATGGCAGACGACTGACGGAGGTGACCATCCCAGGGACAGGTCCACTAGAATCACATCCCTCAGGATAAGATGCCTGAGAAGGACACAGGTTCGCGGTGTCATTCCTGCGAAACACCGGCTCCCACCTGAGCCTGAGGAAACCGCCCACAGACCCAGGCTTGAGGGCACTGCCCAGCTTAACCACCTGCACCCCCCACAAAGGTCGCAGTCAAGAAACACAGAGAAAGCCTGAGGACAGATTCTGGATCGGAAACTAAAGATACGGCGCGCGTGCGACGTGGCGTCCTGAGTCAGAGCCCAGGCTGGGAGAGACGAGCGTGGTCAGGACAGCGGAGGACTGTGGCTGGTGGTGGTGCAGCGTTTCTTTTTTGTTTTAATCTCCACCTGAGGATATTTTCTCCATTGCTTTTCAGAGAGAGGGGGTGGGGGAGAGATCGACGGGTTGTCCCCCACACGAGTCCCAGCTGCCCAGGGTGATTCTTCATTCCTGAGTCAGCTCATGGGGCCCCTGCCCTGTTTCTGGGAGACACCCACCCCCCTACCTAGGGGTGAAGAGCTGTGCTTCTCAGGTTCCAGAGGTTCAGAAAAATAGGTAGAAACGAGGAGAAAGGGAGGGTGGGAGGGTGCGCAGGAGCCTGAGCAAACAGGGAACGAGAGAGAGCAGAAAGCAAACACGAGTGGATCTGGCGACGGGCAGGCAGGACCCCTCTGCACCATTCCTGCAACTTAGCCTTAAACTTGAAGTCACAGCAAAGCAAACGTCCTCCCAAATGGACAAGAGGGAGGCTCAGTGCACCCACCCCGGCTGGACCTGGACATGGACATGGGGGTGCGTAACGGGGGAGGGGACAGGGAGGAAAGTGGGAAAGGGGGGGTCCAGGGAGGAGGGAGAGAGGAAGCCTTGGGGGGAGGGAGGAGATAGGGAGGGCGGGGGAGGGGCGCCCACTCTGTCTTCTAGGCAGAGCCAGCGGGAGTGGTCAGCAGGTGTGTGCAAGGTGGCAGGTCCCAGGGCAGGTGTGCATCCCATCTCCCTCTCCCTTCCCCCCTCTCTTTCCCCCAGCCCTGGTGAGTCCCCTGGAGAAGCAGCACCCCCAAAAAGGGTCAGGTTAGTGCAGTCTCCCAGGGGTCCCCTCCACGGGGAGCTGAGCCAGGTCGGTGGGGACAAGCATGGCCCCAGGGTGGGCAGGGTGGGCGTGGACAGTGAGGAGGTCAGGCAGGCCCCGGGCCCTCGTTTGCTCAGGATTAAACCAGCACACGACAGAGCAAACAGCAGCGGGGGCCTCTCCCCTGGGTCAGCGGCAGAGATTAACCAAGTGTCCACGGGCAAACAGGCCCTCCCTTCCCTCCAGGAACCCCGGTATTGACTCAGCACCACAGAGCTGGCAGAGGGGCCCCAACGTGGCCCCTCACAGCCCCAGGCCGCCTCCCTCCCCTCTGGTGCTGACAGGCACCTGGTACCAAGGCCAAGCTGCCCGGGCACTCACACCCAGCCCCTCAGGCTGCCCGGGCCCATCCCACCAGCCTCAGGGACCAGGGGCTGGGGGAGGGAGGCCAGGGGACACACCACCATCCTGGGCCACACCAACCTTGTCCTGGCTTGGGCCCAGGTGGGAGAGGCGGAGCCGCAGGGCACGACCCCCCTGATCCGCAGCATCCCAAGCTCACCCTGCTTCGTGTTCTTGGGGAGGCCAGCGGATGTCTGTGGTCTGTGATGGCCCCGTCCATGCCCCGCGGCTGGGACGGGGTCCATGCTCCATAAGTGTGGAGAGCAAACAAACCTGGGGGACAGGAGCGAACACCCCGGGCCTGGGCCATGAAACCGCAGTCCAGCTTCAAGCTGCCCCAGGTCAGTGGCTGGTGAGCTCACGGAAGGGGCAGCCTCTCGTGTGGGGCAGGGTGGTCAGGAAGGGCCTGAGGAGCACACAGTGGGCTGGACTTTGTGTGTGTGTGGGGGGGGGGGGTCAGAGCAAAGCCCCTCTGCCCGGCACAGGTTGCCGAGTCCCTGGAGGAGAGGCTTCTGCCACCCTCCAGCCCCAGACTTTGGTTCCTTGTGTTCCCACATGCACACCACCGATTTTTTAGAGTGGAAGGGAAGGAGGGGGAGAGAGAGAGAAACATCCATGTGAGAGAGACGCACATGGACTGGTTGCCTCCTGCATGTGCCCGGATCCGGGCCACGGAATAGACCTGCAGCCCAGGTACGTGCCCTTGATGGGGAATCAATCCCTCCACCCCTTGGTGTGCGCGTCGATGCTCTAACCACAGAGACGAACTGGCCGGGGCTAGGTCTTATTTTCATTCTATTTTGTAAAGAAATAAAAAACGGATGTGACCCTCTGAGTGGATGGAGGCGCATGGAGAGGGTGATGGAGAAGGGAGAGGTTGGCAGGAGGTTCCTCTCTGCAGCGATGGGGTCACCCACCTGGGCATTAAAGTTGAAGAAGGTGCTCCCTACAGCTGCTATTAAATCTGCCGGAGGGACCCCTGCCCATGTCCACGCCATAGAAACACTGTGGCCTCCAGTTCTCCTGTCCCAGGACCTGGGTCGTCCGATGCCCAGAGCTCCGCTCACCCTCCCCTGGTGGCCTCCCCTGTGGAAAGCTGTGAGCTCCACGTAGCTCCGTCCCTGGGTCTGACCCACACCCCCCTGCCTACCTGGCCCCAGCACATGCGTCTGCTGGTCACACAGCCGCACGACCTGTCCCTGAGCCTCTCCCACAGCAGCCCCATCTCCTTCCCGGGTGGAGGGGTCCTGCCCCTCCTGGGCTTTCGTCCCCTGTCCCCTTCATCTCTAAGCCCCGCTCACCCTCCTGCCTCTCCCCAGCCCACCTCCAGCTGGTCTCCTGCTTCGCTTGGCCCGGCCCTTTCCATCCATCCCCCAGTCGAGGCACCGAGGATCCCGACCTCCCACCCTGCTCCCTGCAGCGCCCCTGCCAGGACGCCCTACTCAGGGCGTCCACTGAGTGCAGACTCCCACCCCACCCAGCTCCCCGTGGTCCCCTTTCCGCTCCTTCCTGGGGCAGTAACACATCTGCTCCTGACCACCTGCCCCCTTGGCGCGAGCAGTGAGCACCCGGCATCCAGAGCCCCGGGGCTTGGAGCAGGGGCTCAGCACCTTGCACCCCGGGCCCCGCCCCAAGGTGGCCGTCCCCCCTGACCCCGGCTGGCAGGGCAGTGCCTCCTGTCCTTCCTCCTCATAGTTCACCGGATATTTGAGGATCTTTGACGTGCAGATTCTACAGGGAGTTTGCCAACTTCCTTGGGAGCCTGCACCCAGCTGCTCGCTTGGAGCCACGCTGACTCACGGAGGTGCGTCCCTGCTCCGTCAGCGGGTCCTGTTCCATGCCCCTGATCCCCTCCCAGGTGTGGCCACTCCCGCTGGGTCACAGGGTGGCTCGGATGCAGCTGGAGGGGTGCTTGCATTCCAGCGATGTTGCTGGGGATGCGCTGATTTTGGGGGCTGCTCTGGGGTCCGGCCGCCTGCTGGACTGTTGCCGGTGCCTCTGTCCCCTGCCCTGGGCTTTGTCTGAAGGTGGTCACTTCTCCTGCGGTTTCCTGCCCACAAGATGTGTCACTGCCAGTAAGGTCCCTCATTTTCTATTCTGGCCACCGGGCGCACCCCCAGGGCAGGGGCTATATGTCTGGCGTCCAGTGGGAGCTGTGCCCAGGGTGAGTGGCCAGCACCTGCCTGCTGCCCTCCTGCTCACCCCCAAGTCCAGATGTCCTCACATGTCCCCACACCATTCTTCTTGTGTCTGTGCTCCCAGAGCTCAGCAGCCACCCCTAAGGTCACTGTGTCCATCGCTCTGCCCCTGGGCCAGCCACGTGCCCAAGCCCCTGGTCTGTCTGAGGAGTCACCCCACTGTCCAGGGCCCGGGCCTGTGCCTGTGTATGCACGGGACCCTAGCTCTGGCCTCAGACCAAGTGGCCTTCTCCAGTGAATCGGTGCCAAGGTGGGAGTCCCCAGTTCCACGTGTCCCTGGGTGGGGTGGGCATGCTGGGGACAAAGGTCAGGAGGTGTCTGCCCACCATGGTCACAGACTTCCAGTGTTCTGTGTCCATCTCCTTCCCCACCTCCAGTAAGCCCCAGCATCTGCCCCCCAACCTAGGCTCCGCAAGCGGAGGGAGGGACACCTTTCACCATCAGCCTGGGGCAGTACCCAGAACCACGAGGTCTCTCCTGGCCCCTTGAGGGGTGCCCCCCGTGAGACTTCCGTGTCTCTGTGTGTGTGTGTGTGTGTGTATGTGTGTGTGTAAAGTGGGATCCTGAGCTGCCCGGGCCAGCCCTGGTTCTCGGGGGCCTCTTCTGGCTAGCTGCCTACACCCAGGGTGACAAGTCACCCCCTGCCCCCTCCTGGTGTCCAGGAGGGAGTGAGAAGTCCAGGCCTCAGCCCGGAGGAGCCATCCCTGTGGGCAGAGCAGTGTGGTGGCCTAGGTGGGCCCCGCCCAGCTTTTCAGCTCTTTCCGGAAAGTATCACTTGCATAACCGGGCCAGGGGCTGCGGCGGCCGAGATGGGCAGGCAGGGACCCGCTCTCAGGTTACTTCCTGCCACTGGCCTGGGTTCCAGACAGGGGGGTTGTGTGCTCCAGGGAGGTGGGGATTAGTGGCCCTTGGCATCCATCCCTCCCAAGAGGAAGGGGCGGCTCGCTCAGACACCTGATCCAATCCGGGGGGCAGTGACGTCGATGAGGGCACCTCCCGAGGCTGCGGGGTCAGCAGGTCACTGGGACAGCGGCTCCCAGAACCTGAGGCCAAGGACTTTCTGCTCCCGAGGGGGGTGTCCTGCCACCCTGTGGCCGCATCAGGCCATCTCCTGGGCGGAAGGGCTGCTGACCTCTCACAGCTGACCCACAGGCTCCCAGCCTGCTCTTGCCTGGCCAGGAGGGATGGCCCAGCGTCCAAGGACGTAAGTCCATGCCCAGGACTCCTGGGAGCTCTGACTCCACACCCTGAGCCCAGGCCTGAGCCAGAGGTACGTGGGCCACTGTGCTGCCCCTTGTGGCAGCTGAGTCCTGGAGAGGGAGGGATGGTCCCATGGCCCCGGTTCCACCTTGGCCCCCAGAGCCAACCCAAGTTGGGCCTGGTTCTTGCAACTAAGGCAGCAAGATTTGGGGTCAGAACCTTGGGTATCTAATTCCAGGAGCCAGGGCTGGGAAAGCTTCCCACCGGACAAGGGGACACGGGGCCAGCTCCATGTGCCTTGGCTGCGGACCTCCAGCAGGCTGTGTGTGCCACCAGGCCTCAGTTTCCCTTTGTGGGACCGGGGAAAGACCCCCCTCGCTGTTACAGAGGACAGGTACTTAGGCATCACCCTCCACCCTGAGTCTGCTCCTGCCTCCTCAGACCCCTGCCGGGTGTCCACAAGGCCCTGAGCCCCCTGGTGGCCAAAACTGTCCAGCCTGCCCGCCCCCAGTCCTGCCAGTGTCCAGCCCAGGCCAGCGTCCAGCAACAGCTGGGGGTCAGCTGGCTGGTGCCTGGCCCTGTTGGTTGGCCTGCTCTGGGTGCCCCCTCCCCACACTTGGGGTCCCCTGGCATTCCTGTGCGGGACCAGCCTGTGTCTCGGGCTGACCTCGGGCTTCCCTGTCCCCACCGCTCTCTGCTCCCTGTGCTGGGCCCATCTAGGCAGTGGGCTCCCTGCACGCCCCACCCGGCTCGGCCTCCAGACAGCCCTGCCCACCCTCCCAGTGCAACCTTTGGCAAGCATGTGGGTGAGGGTGCCTGGGTGCCCCCCTGCGGCCTACAAGGAAGAGGGGATGGGCTTTAGGAATGTGGAAATTCGCCGGGCGAGGTTGTAGCTTGCAGGCTGAATGAGGGGGTGTGACTGGACTTCCACTGATAAGGGCCACATCCACCCCTCTGCGGGGGACTGGTCTCATAGTGCCTGCATGTGCACACACGCAGACATGGGCGTGCATGCGCTTACACATGTGCACGTGGGGCTATGCACATGCACACACACGTATGTACACACACGCACACGCACACACATACCCAGCATGGCATCCTTGATGGGAGGGTCGCTAAGTTTTGTGGGGAGAAGTTGGAGCTCTCCCCTATTAGTTTCCATCTCCCAGGGGAGGCCCTCTCGGGCCGAGGTGGTCAGTGAGTGGACAAACGTGTCCTAAAGCCGGGGCCGGACTCCTCGCCTCCCTCCTGGGAATAGATGGCCGCCCTCGCACTCCTGGGTTTTATGGACAAGCTTAGAAATCACACAGAGTCCGGATTTGCAAAATGCTCCGAGTGTATTTCTGAAACGGGGAGGGGCCTTCCGCAGGCCCGGGCGGAGGTAGGGTGAGGCTGTGCCGTCCTTGACGGGCCCCCCGCGTGCTGAGGTCGGGGAGCAGCAGCGGGGCCCGAGCCGGGAGGGGCGCGAGCACAGCGCGCCCCGAATCGGCCACCCCGCGGGGCTCAGGCCCTGGCCCTGCCGGCTGGGCTGCGGGGAACAGAGGGGGCTCCGTCGGGGAGCGAGGCGCGTCAGGCCACGGGCGGCGCCTGCTCGGGGGCGCGGCCCGGGCCCCCGGGGGCGTCGTGGGCGTCGCAGCGCCGGCCCACGCAGCCGCACTCCTCCACCTGCGTGAGGCTGAAGGCCCGGCGGGACCCGTCCGCGCAGCGCAGCGTCACGGTCCTGGGCGCGGCGCGCAGCTCCTGGCAGCAGCGGCAGGTGCGCTCCAGCGCGTTGGCCTCCAGCGAGAACCTGCGGGGGGGCCGCTCAGCGCCGGGCACCCTGAGCGCGCCCCGCACACCCGCGCCGCCGGGGCCCCCTGCCCCGGCCTGTCTCCCCGCTGGGGCGCACACTGCAAGGCCAGGGCGACACTGCGTCCCGGGGCGCAGGACACTGAGGCACCTGGTTCCCAACGGGGTAAGGGCCTGCGTGTTTAACCCCAGGCCCAGCCCCTCGGTCCACTTGGGGTAGTAGTGACCGCTCCCTGTCCCTTCCTGTCCCTTCCTGCCCCACCCCTGGTCTGCAGGCACGGAGCCCTGGGCAGCCAGCTGCAGCCCAGGCCCTGAGGGAGCGGGTGGCCCCGCCGTGGGGGGCTCACGTACATGGAGGTGGTGTCCCCGCAGTTGCCCTGGCAGTAGGCCAGGCGCACGGGCCCCGGGGAGCTGCAGCCCTGCAGCCGGATGACCTGGTGCTTGTGGTAGACGGCGCAGGTGGACCCTGGGGAGGGACGGGAGGCATGCTGGAGGTCTGGGCTGGGCCGGCTCTCCCCTCCCCACTCCCCTCACAGGTAGGCCCACTCACGGTTCTGGGTTTGGGGTTGGGGACAGGAGAGGCAGCAGCCATCCTCGCTCAACCGAGCCTGGTCCTGCGCCGACAAAGGGGGGGCGTTAGTGCCAGAGAAGCCCACAAGGCAAAGGGGACCGGGACATGGGGCGAGATTCAGATGGGAGTGGACAGCGCCCAGAGCAAGAGGGTGGCGGCCCTGCCAGCCCCGCACAGCTGACCACAGCTCCCCGCCCCATCCACACTGAGCAAGGCTGGGTGGGCGGGCTCCCAGAACTCACCACAGGGCAGCTGAGCGGGGGACACGCCTTCTTTGTGGTCACCACCACGAGCCGGTCCTGGTGCCTCTCACACTCGTGTGTCACACAGTGGTTCCCAGGCTCTGACCAGGACTCCCCAGGCTGCAGGAGGCCCCGCCAATAGGGTGAGCGCCTTCCCCAAGGGTCCCCCAGGTCTCTGCCAGGAGCACGCCTTGCAGCGACATCTCCCCGGCCCAGGTGCACCAGGGTCCTGCCCGCTCAGCCTTGTCACTGTCCTCACATTGCCTCCCTCACAGGTGAGGGCAGGGGGCTGGCCCTGAGCCTGCCCTCCCTAGGGCTCCTAGGAGTGGCTTTGCCTCCAGCCTGTCTGCAGCCCCTGGCCTGCCCTTCCCAGGACCCACCCCTGCAGTCCCTGCTGCCACTACTCACATAGAAGAGGTGGGCGGAGCTGTCGCTGGTGTTCATGACGCAGGCCACCTGGACGCACAACCCGCAGCACTGCCCACTCTGCGCCTGGTACTCAAAGCCCTGGGGGGGTGGCACAGAGGGACATGCGGCCTGAGTCCGGGGCGGTGCTGCCTCGGAGGGCTCGGGCATGGGGGTGGCAGTGGGCACTCACCACGGGACAGTGGGTGTTGCAAGTCTGGGTCTCACAGCTGATCCTGAACATGTCCGACTGGGAGCCACCGGGCACCTCACACCTGCACGTCTCGCACAGGCTGGAGGAGACCACGGCGCCTGGCTGGGGGATACAGGGTGGCCAGCATCAGTGAGCTGGTGCCCCTCCCTTCCCAGACATCCCCTCCATGCTTGGCTGACCTGTCCCCCTGGAGCGACCCTCAGGGCCTCTTCCTTAGGAGCAGAGCCCCAAGGCCTCAAGGGCTTGGCTGGGACAAACCGAGGCTGGGGGCCCCATCGTGTTCAGCACAGAGCTGGGGTCCTGACCTTTGGCTGGTTCTTACCTGGTACAGGGTGCCGTTCACGCTGCAGACAGTCCAGCCTGTAAGAGAGGAGACAACAGGCCTGCAGACCCACTCTCGGGGGCCCTGCACCCCTCCCCTCACCCCTTTCACCCGCCTGCTGCTCCACCTCGCCACCTAGGTCTCCTGAACACAGAGCCCACGCTCATCACCAGTGGCTCCTTCTAGCTGTGCCCAAGCGAGGCCAGGCTCCCAGCCTGCAGCACCCATGGGAAAGTGCCAGGGACAGGCCTGGCCACTGGCTGGGCCGCTGGCTGGGATACTCACTGCATATTTGGCTTGGGCAGCAGGCCTCATCCTCATAGGTCAGGATCTGGCGGGTACCCTCAGGACAGCTGAGTGTGGGGCAGTGGCTGGTGTTGCAGGCTGCAGGGGGCAGAAGGCGGTGCTCAGACACCTGAGTGTCATCACCAGGGGTCTCCGAAGTGCTGACTGCCCAGGGGGCAGGTGGTGGGCTCTCCAGGGACAACTGGCCGCCCCCAAGGGTAAGGTTTCCAATCAGTCTGGGCCAAGAGCCTGGCCCTCCCACCAGCTGGAATCACCCGATGGGGCCACAGCAGGGGGGTGCTGCCCATCCTCCTTGGTTGTGCCCCCAAGTGCCAGCACTGAGAGCCCCTCACAGGCAAAGCTGGCCAGCCCCCTGAGCCCGTGTGTGTGTGTGACCCTGGGCAGACATGAGGGCGGTGGCCCATCCCCCACCAGCCCAGGGCTCACCGCAGGTGTACTGGGGACAGCACTGGCCGGCCTCTGGGGCCGCAGGCACAGGCATGAATCCAGGCTCCGCGCAGGCAGGGGGCAGTGGGCAGGGCTGTCTCCTGCAGCTCATGGTCCACGTGCTGGCCTCACAGGTGCACTCCTGGCAGTCGACGCTGACTGTGTGGCCAGACTGCAAGAGAGGCACACCTGAGCCCCAGTCCTCCGTCACCTGCCTGTCCCCGAGGCAGCTTCAGAGGCAGGGGCACAGGGGAACCTGAGGGAAGGGGCTTTAAAAGTGCAAGTGGTGTCTGAGGCCCCCAGGGGCCCCAGAGATGAGTGGGAGGTGGCTGTGCAGGTGACCAGCCTCCACCTTCAGTCTTAGCAGAGCAGGAGGGGGTCCAAGTGGAGGATGGGCATGGCCAGCACCCATACACTCCTCCAGGGTGGGCACCCACGCATGGAAGCCTCCCCAGTTCTGCTGGGACAGCTGTGTCTCCTTCCCTGGCCTCCCTCTGAGCCTCTGGCACTGAGAGGAAGCCCTGCCCCCCTAGCTCCCCACAGTATGTCACACTCACCTCCACAGGCTCCCCGTGGGGCCCCAGGCACCCTGGAGGGAAAGAGATCAAGGTTATTACTGGGCAGCCACAGCCCCCCAGCCTTCAGGCCAGGACCCGTGGACCCAGCAGCCACAGAAAGCCCCAGGGTCTCGCTGGGAAGATGTTAGGGTGGAAGGCACACCCAGCAGCCCCAAGCCCACTGTGGGACCTACTGGGGCAGCCTGTGGGCACGCAGACGTCCTTGGTTGCGCTGAATAGTGTCATGCCCTCCGGACAGAAGCAGCCTTCCGTGATGGGGCCGGCATCCTGAAGGGCCCTGCAGGGGAGCGGAAGGTTGGTCTGGCCCCTGTGCCCCCAACCCTGGGGGGTTTGGGGTGTATGGAAGGGAGTGGCAGGCACGTACATGAGGCTGGCACTGTCACCCTCGTAGCAGTAGGAGGGGTTGGAGGGGCCACAGGGCCGGTACACCTTGTCAGCAGGGCAGGTGAAGGCTGTGTGAGAGAGAAGACACCCCTGAGGCCAAGGGCTCCAGCCAGGAGCGACTCCAAGGCTGTGCTCTGGGCCCCAAGTACCTGGCTGAGTGCTGGACACCTGCTGGGGGCCTACAGCCTAGAAGCCGGCCCCTCGGGCCCCACCCCTGGGGTCTGGGCCCAGTTGCCCCAGCCTGAATGCCCTTCCTTTCTCTCCTGGAACCATGTGCCCTGGCCTGGGGTCAGCCCCTTTTCTCCTCTTCCAGGAAGCCCACCGACTGCTGCTGCCTGGTGGGCGGGCACTCACGGCAGGTGTTGTTGGTCTGGCCCCTCCAGTCAATGCACACTCCGTGGGACACGCAGAGCGAGGCATACAGCTCCAGGCCCGAGCACACCACGTCTGCGTTGGTCATGTGGCAGTGGTCGAACACACAGCCTTGGTAGTAGGGCATTGGGGGGATCACGGCATGGCACAGCTCGAAGACGCTACGGCACAGGGACACAGGGTCGTAAGGCAGCCCTGCATCCAGCTGCCGGGCTCAGAGTTCCCCTGGAGAAGTCCCCCAGGAAGGGGCTGCTGAGCCCACCCGAGTGCCAAGTGCCCTGGGGTCTGGACAATCTGGTGGTGGCACTGCCGTTTCTTTCTGCAAATTCCCCACTGGGCTCCCTGTCACCCTGCAAACCTGAACGCTGACTTACACACAGATCCACAGTGTGCCCGCCACCAGCCCCACTGCCCGCCAGCCCCACTCGCGAGCCCTGCGCAGCCCTGCGCCCGGCATTCAGCAGGCATGTCTCTGCTTGGAGCCTGTGGACGGCCACTCGTGGCCTACACCAGGGCAGGTCCCAGAGGCAGCTGTCCTCTCCACTGGTCTCCACCTCCCTCCGGAGCCCCTGCAGGCCCCCAGAGGGTGGGGTCAGCAGAGCAGTCCTCCCCCCACAACTGCTCCCAGAATCTCACTCGCTCAGAATCAGTTGGCAGATTGGTGAGGGCGGGCACGGGGCAGGCGGGGCCGAGGGCTTAATGGCAGGGGTCGTCGGAGGAGGCCCATGGCAGAATGGCTGGTCCGGGTTTGTCACCTTCCAGTGCCCGGACATGTCAGAGCAGGAGGCCACCACCGCCCCCCCAGGGAGGCGGCATTCATCCTTCAGGTCATTGGTACAGGTGCCTGGGGGGGGGGGCTGGAGTCAGGCTGCTGGGGATGGAGAGCCACTCCCACCTTCGCGTGGGCCAGTGTCCCCAAGCTGCACTGGAAGAGTCCCCTGACCGCCCTGTGCTTCCCTTTCCCCCAGGAAGCCTGACCCTGGGGCAGTTCCCGAGGACGGGCAGCGTGGGCCTCAGGTGTCCCTGGGGCAGTTCCCGAGGACGGGCAGCGTGGGCCTCAGGTGTCCCTGGGGCAGTTCCCGAGGACGGGCAGGCGTGGGCCTCGGGTGTCCCTGCAGGCTCCGTGCGCCGACGGCGGCTGCACCCCTGCGGAGCATGACCCCCACCCGCTCCAGGGACTCGCCGAGGCCAAGCCTCTCGCACTGGACACTGTCGGCAACACCGAATGACCAGGGAAGGGGCTGGTCCGGGGAGCCGGGGGCGGGGGGCGCTCACCGCACTGCCCCTCCGTGTTGTTGGCGAACTTGCTGAAGGGCACCTCCACCGAGAAGAGCAGGCCGGTGAACATGACGCGGACGCCGATCTCGGGGATGGTCACGTACATCTTGATGCCCACTTGGGACACGACGACGCCGCCTTTCGCGAAGCCGGGGCTGACCACTTGGTTGTTGAAGACGATCTGAACCGGGCGACGCGCGGGGAGCCGGGAGGGCCGGCGTCAGCCGCCGCCCCGCCCACTCGGCCGCGGGCCCGCCTCATTGGCCACCGCCCCGCTCTCCCCGCCCACCCAGCGCGCGGGCCAGCCTCATTGGCCATCGCCCCCATCCACCCTCGCCCCGCCCATCCATCGCCTGGGCCCACCTCATTGGCCGTCTCTCCCTCGCCCCGCCCGTCCCGTGCCCCAGAGCCCATCTCATTGGCCGTCGCCCAGCTCTCCCCGCCTACCCAGGGGCGGTGCCCCACCTCATTGGTCATCACTCCGCGGACCGGCTTGCGCGTCAGCACCACGCGCTCCCGCCGGTACTCCACGACGATGGACTGCGGGCAGGAGAGCCCGTCCTGGGAGCCGCAGAAGTAGTTGTCGATGAGCACGCGGAGGTGGCCGTACACGGGCACGATCTGCTGCACCAGCACGTAGGTGCAGTTGTCCAGGAAGGTGTAGTAGGTGCCGTCAAAGGTGATGTAGTGGGGGTCGCCCCAGCCGCTGCACACGCCTGCGGGCAGGAGGAGGGGCCTCAGCGGGCGGCGCCGCCCGGGCCCTCCCGGAGGGCACGCCCGTCCCGGGCACCAGGGGGAGCCGGCGAGGCCCCGGCCGGCCGCCCTGGCATCACCCGCGGAGGCGCTGCAGGAGGCCTTCTCCACGCGGCTCGGCCCGGGCACCGCCCGCTGCCGGGAAGTCCTTCCTGGTGTCTGACCCGAGCCCCTGCCCGCCCGCCCGGCTCCCTGGCTCACACTGGCATTGGTAGTGCAGGCAGCAGCCGTCCTCGTCGGCCACCTTCACGGCAGGGTAGCCGTTGGCGCAGGTTGGCACCTGCACCTCTGGGCATGGGCGCGGCTGCAGGGTGATGACGTTGTTGCCCTCGCAGGTGGCCTGAGAGCAGTTGGGCATGGCCCAGGTCTCTCCTTTCTGTGGGAGCAAAGACAGCTGCAGGCACCCGCCCGCCGGGCCACCCCCAGGATGCCCCTGGGCGCCCAGGGCCTGTGATGCCAGGCGGAGTCCCCAAGAGAACAGCCATCAGGGAACAGGGATAGGGCCAGGGCCTTTGGGTCCAGCCTGGGTGCCAGGCCTCCCCACCCCTACCCTACCGAGTGCCGAGTGCCAGGCTGGCTAGGAGGGTCTCCCAGGGGTGTGAAGGTTGCCCCTCCCCTCTCTCCCCTGCTCCCCACACATGGGCTCCCTGGGCTCCACTCCTGGTCCGCGGCCCTGACCCCACACACCCTCCCTGACTGTCAGGCATTGTCCAGAGCACCAACCACCCTCTCTAGACCCCTGTCACCTGCAACCAGGAGAGTCTCCACTCCGGCCCCACACTCCCTGCTACCCCGTGGCCACATCCCAGTGTTCAGCCCAAAAGGCCCAGTTGTCGCCCACTGAAGCCACAGCCTAATTGGAAGGAGGCTGAGGTCCCCACACCAGCCCCGGAACCCCCAAGAAAGGCGGGAAGGGGAGTTACCGTTCTTGGGGGGACCGCGTTGGGGCATCCCGGTGTAGTGACCGGCACAGGGGTCGAAGGGGAGGAGCCAGGTGGAGAGGTCACGGGCGTGGGAGGTGGTGTGCTGGTGGGACAGGTGTCATCGGTCTGCCGTACCACGTGGCAGTCCAGGCTGCACACGGCATAGTAGCAGTGGCCGTCGAGGTCAGCCTGCTGATATATGATGGACCCTGCAAGACAAAGGGACAGGACGTTAGGGGTGCAGTGCTGGGAAGGGGCACAGCAGGGACTGACCGAGCACGTGGCCCACTGCAGGGCTGATCTGGTAGGTGGCCTTCCTACCAGATATCGATGGAATAAATGCTTAAAGACAGCTATGGTGAAGCCATGATTACAGAGACAAGGGCCTCTCCCCTTCACACTGTGGCTTTCTGTGGAAGGGGCCCTGATGACAGGGCAGGACAAACCACAACCAGGCAGACATCACGTACCTGCAGGATAGAGCTTGTCAGACACGCTGCAATAGCACCTTGGGGCAGACGGCACTGCCGAGCTGGGTGAGGTCACAGTAGGAACCACGAAGGGGGACTCTGTGGTGGGCAGGTACTTGGTAGAAGTCACATAGGGGGTCACAGAAGTCTGAGGGCAGCCTTCTTGGGGCTCACAGCACAGTACGCGGACCTCATAGTTGAGGCACATCTTGAATTTGCCCACCTGGTCTCGGTTGTGGCACACCAGGCCCACGTCGGGGCTGCACTGCACCACCTGGCCCAGCTCGTCAATGCTGACCTCGGGGTGGTTCTCGGCTCGGCACTCCAGGTGGGTGATGTACTCGGGCCGGCGGCAGATTTTCTCTCCACTTTTGACGATGTTGCTGTAGGTTTCTCGGTCTCCTCCGTGGGGCCCGGGGGACGGGAAGTCCACGTCGAACCACTTGGTCCAGGTGCACTGTCTCTGGCAGTTGGTGGTCCTGGGTGTGGGGTGGGTCGTCTCAGGTACAGGAACAGGGGTTGTGGTGGTTATGGGAGCAGAGGTGGTGCTGGTTTTCGACACAGAGGTTGTGCTGGTTTCTGGCACAGAGGTTGTCTGGATTTTGTGCACGGAGGTTGTGCTGGTTTCTGGCACAGAGGTTGTCTGGATTTTGTGCACGGAGGTTGTGCTGGTTTCTGGCACAGAGGTTGTCCTGGATGTGGCCACGTGGGATGTGGTCTCAGTAGGACTGGTGATGCTCACACTCGGGGTGCTGGGTACTGTGACTGGTTCGAAGGTAGGGCAGCCTTCTCGGGGCTCACAGCACAGCACGCGGACCTCATAGTTGAAGCACATCTTGAATTTGCCCAGCTGGTCTCGGTTGTGGCACACCAGGCCCACGTCGGGGCTGCACTGCACCACCTGGCCCAGCTCGTCAATGCTGACCTCGGGGTGGTTCTCGGCTCGGCACTCCAGGTGAGTGATGTACTCGGGCCGGCGGCAGATTTTCTCTCCACTTTGGACGATGTTGCTGTAGGTTTCCAGGTCTCCTCCATGGGGCCCGGGGGACGGGAAGTCCACGTCGAACCACTTGGTCCAGGTGCACTGTCTCTGGCAGTTGGTGGTCCCGGGTGTGGGGTGGGTCGTCTCAGGTACAGGAACAGGGGTTGTGGTGGTTATGGGAGCAGAGGTGGTGCTGGTTTTCGACACAGAGGTTGTGCTGGTTTCTGGCACAGAGGTTGTCTGGATTTTGTGCACGGAGGTTGTGCTGGTTTCTGGCACAGAGGTTGTCTGGATTTTGTGCACGGAGGTTGTGCTGGTTTCTGGCACAGAGGTTGTCTGGATTTTGTGCACAGAGGTTGTGCTGGTTCCTGGCACAGAGGTTGTCTGGATTTTGTGCACGGAGGTTGTGCTGGTTTCTGGCACAGAGGTTGTCCTGGATGTGGCCACGTGGGATGTGGTCTCAGTAGGACTGGTGATGCTCACACTCGGGGTGCTGGGTACTGTGACTGGTTCGAAGGTAGGGCAGCCTTCTCGGGGCTCACAGCACAGCACGCGGACCTCATAGTTGAAGCACATCTTGAATTTGCCCAGCTGGTCTCGGTTGTGGCACACCAGGCCCACGTCGGGGCTGCACTGCACCACCTGGCCCAGCTCGTCAATGCTGACCTCGGGGTGGTTCTCGGCTCGGCACTCCAGGTGAGTGATGTACTCGGGCCGGCGGCAGATTTTCTCTCCACTTTGGACGATGTTGCTGTAGGTTTCCAGGTCTCCTCCATGGGGCCCGGGGGACGGGAAGTCCACGTCGAACCACTTGGTCCAGGTGCACTGTCTCTGGCAGTTGGTGGTCCTGGGTGTGGGGTGGGTCGTCTCAGGTACAGGAACAGGGGTTGTGGTGGTTATGGGAGCAGAGGTGGTGCTGGTTTTCGACACAGAGGTTGTGCTGGTTTCTGGCACAGAGGTTGTCTGGATTTTGTGCACGGAGGTTGTGCTGGTTTCTGGCACAGAGGTTGTCTGGATTTTGTGCACGGAGGTTGTGCTGGTTTCTGGCACAGAGGTTGTCTGGATTTTGTGCACAGAGGTTGTGCTGGTTCCTGGCACAGAGGTTGTCTGGATTTTGTGCACGGAGGTTGTGCTGGTTTCTGGCACAGAGGTTGTCCTGGATGTGGCCACGTGGGATGTGGTCTCAGTAGGACTGGTGATGCTCACACTCGGGGTGCTGGGTACTGTGACTGGTTCGAAGGTAGGGCAGCCTTCTCGGGGCTCACAGCACAGCACGCGGACCTCATAGTTGAAGCACATCTTGAATTTGCCCAGCTGGTCTCGGTTGTGGCACACCAGGCCCACGTCGGGGCTGCACTGCACCACCTGGCCCAGCTCGTCAATGCTGACCTCGGGGTGGTTCTCGGCTCGGCACTCCAGGTGAGTGATGTACTCTGGCCGGCGGCAGATTTTCTCTCCACTTTCGACGATGTTGCTGTAGGTTTCCAGGTCTCCTCCGTGGGGCCCGGGGGACGGGAAGTCCACGTCGAACCACTTGGTCCAGGTGCACTGTCTCTGGCAGTTGGTGGTCCCTGGTGGCGTGATGACGTGTGTGCTGGGTATGATTTTAGTTGTGGGAGGCACATGTACTGAGCTGACAGTCCTGTGTTGTGTGGAGGTCGAGGGGATCCCAGTGGTCCAGGTGGCCTGTGTTTGGGGTTTGGTTCTGTGTGGGGTTGGATGTGTGACCTCAGATGTCACAGGTGGGGTGGTCCTTTCTCTGCACACGTCCACCCACTCACAGCACTGGATCCGGATTTGGTAGTTGTAGCAGATGGGGGGCAGCTGGTCCTTGTTCAGGCACAGCAGTCCCAGGCTCCTGTTGCAGACCACGTCCTGCCCCAGCTCCACCAGTGGGGTGCTCGGGAAACGCTCTGCCCTGCACTCCACGTTGTTGGGCCTTTCACAGAATTTATACCCTTTGGATCTCAGATTCTGAAAAGTGTCGAAATCTCCACTGTTAATACTGGCCTCGGGGTAGCTGCCATCGATCCACTCCGTCCAGCTGCACCACTCTTGTAAACAGGAGATCGCGCTGGGCTGAGGTGAGGTCGGCTCACCTGGGACCTCGGTGGGCCCTGGGGCTGTGGTAGACACAGAGGTTGTGGTGGAAGTAGTCGTTGAAACTGGCATTGGGCTGGGGGTTGAGAGAGTTGTTGTCACAGTTGTAGAAGTGCCTGGAACAGGTGCAGTGGTACCTGGGGCAGGTGTAGGGGTGTCTGGGACAGGTGTCAGCGTGCCTGGGACAGGTGCAGTGGTCCCTGGAACAGGTGCAGTGGTCCCTGGAACAGGTGCAGTGGTCCCTGGGGCAGGTGTTGGTGTGTCTGGGACAGGTGTTGTTGTGCCTGGGACAGGTGCAGTGGTCCCTGGAACAGGTGCAGTGGTCCCTGGGGCAGGTGTTGGTGTGCCTGGGACAGGTGCAGTGGTCCCTGGAACAGGTGCAGTGGTCCCTGGGGCAGGTGTCGGTGTGTCTGGGACAGGTGTTGTTGTGCCTGGGACAGGTGCAGTGGTCCCTGGAACAGGTGTTGGTGTGCCTGGGACAGGTGCAGTGGTCCCTGGAACAGGTGCAGTGGTCCCTGGGGCAGGTGTCGGTGTGCCTGGGACAGGTGCAGTGGTCCCTGGAACAGGTGCAGTGGTCCCTGGGGCAGGTGTCGGTGTGCCTGGGACAGGTGCAGTGGTCCCTGGAACAGGTGCAGTGGTCCCTGGGGCAGGTGTCGGTGTGTCTGGGACAGGTGCAGTGGTCCCTGGGACGGGTGTAGAGGTACCTGGGGCAGGAGTTTTGCTAGTTGTAGAGGAAGTGGTTGGGCCAGTTGTGGTGACAGGGGCTGGGGAGGCTGTGCTCCCTGTCAGCACAGATGTGGACCCTGGCACGGGGCCAGTGTTGGTTGTCCTGGAGGTGGCAGGAGGGGTGGTCTGGGCTGGGCCATGGGAGGTGGGGCAGGCCCGGGGGGTGCAGCACTGGACCCTGATCTGGTAGTTGTCACAGAGCCCAGACACCTGGTCCCTGTTGTAACAGGTCAGCCCCACTCTCGGGCTGCACTCCACACGCTGCCCCAGGACTTGGAGTGGCACCTCGGGGATGTCCTCAGCCCGGCATTCCACCGCCCTGGGCGCTTGGCAAACTTGGAACCCATGGGCACGGAGGTTGTCCAGCGTGTCGAAGTCACCACTGTCGATGCCCCGTCCTGGACGGCTGACGTCCAGCCATGGTGACCACTGGCAGTCTTCCCCACAGTCTGGGGTAGGGGGAGCGGAGGCCGTCGAAGGCCAAGGCCTGGGGGCTGTGCCCGTGCTCGCCGGGCTCGTGGTGGGCCTGGGGTGCGGGCCGGGTGGACGCGTCGAGCTCACGACTGAGGGCAGAAGAGAAGGCAGAGGGGCCCAGCATCAGAGACCAGTGTTCACCTGGCCCCTGTGTTGACCCTCTTTGCCCACCTGTCTGTCAGCTGCCTGGAATTTCACCATGTCAGCTGCCTGTCTGTCCATGATGGGCGCCAGTCCCAGGATGTGCCCCGCGAGCAGCAGGTTGGCACACACAGCGTTAAATAAGCGGGTAAATCTATCTCACTGAAGGGAAGCCTGCTCCCCAAACTTGCCCTGAATGGATCTGGACACGTGGCCCTGATGGCCAGAGTTCTGGGGACTTTTCCCTCTTGGGGGACCCCTGATGAGGCCCTAAGGTGCCCCCAGAAGAGGGTGAGGATCGCAGTGTGGAGAGCAGCAGCCATGATCGGGGGCATTGAGTGTGTCCCCCTCGCAGCCAGCCTGGGGCACCTTTGCTGGCAGCCGCTACCCCGGGGACATCAGCCCCCCAGGGACACCCAGGGAGGCTGACCCTTCCTGGCTGCAGAGGGGCTGCCCTCTGCCCCTCCCGGGCCCCCTCCCAGTCGATTCCCAGGGCGAGGGGCAGCCCTGCAGGGTGCCCGGCACGCCTGCCCTACCGGCCGGGGGCGTGGAGAAGTAGAAGGTGGTTGAGGGAGCGGCAGTGCTGGCCCTGCAGGCGTGGACCGTCCTCTCGACGGTGCCGCCGGCCCCGCAGCGGGCGGAGATGCAGCCCCCTGTGCCGTCCGTGGTGTTGTAGATGACGTCCCCCGGGCGGAAGTGCCGCCCGTCGTAGGTGCAGACGCAGGCTGTGGGGAGCAGGGCCACCCAGTGGGTCAGGGGTCTGAGGCGTGGTCAGGACCCCAGGACCCCAGACCTGAGGGAGGCCGCCCGCCGCTCACCCTTGGCGTCGTAGGTGCACTCCACGCCGCTCTCGGTGCAGATGCTGCCAACAGAGGGGAGAGGGTGAGTCTGGGGCGCAGGGTGTCCCAGCGGCGGGGGGGTGGCAGGAGCAGCCCCACGGGGGTGCCCTGGGAAGCCTGGGGTCGCACCCTCTCAGGGAGTCCCTCCCAGTCAGTGACCAGTGAGCCCCGCTGCTGCTCCTCCGGGATGTCTGTCCTGGGGCGTGGGCGTCAGGCTCAGCCCCACCCCCAGCCCCGTCCTGCGCACCCCCTCCCCTTCACCTTCCAGGCCCCCCATCCTGCAGCAGGGTGGCTCTGGTGGCCACTCAGGAAACCCAGGCCACGGAGCCCCCCGGCCCACGTCTCCTGGCTCCTCGCCGTGGACCCTCACCAGGAGTGGCAGTTCTCGTCCGAGGGCACCACCGCGCCTGGCCGGTACGACTTGCCCTGGACTTGGCAGGGCGGCGGTGGGGGCGGGGACGGGCAGGTGGCCACGCACTGCATGTTGTCCTCGTCGAAGATGGGAGCCTCTGGTGGGCACTTCGGGTAGCAGCCTACGCACGGACCGGGGAGACCTGAGTCCCAGCCACGCGGACTGCCCGGCCGCCTCCCCTCACGGCCTCGGCACCATCCCCAGCCCTGGGCCTTGCCTGCAAGGCCATGGGGAGCACCAGGTGGCACCCACAAAGAGGTCAGGGAGAGTCCAGCCCAGCCGAGGGTCCCTGGGTCCCCAGGACAACCCCTCCCAGGCCAGGGGACAGCCCACCTTCCAGGCCTCGCGTGTCGTGCAGGCACTGGCCGCTGGGGTTCTGGCAGGTTCTCATGCAGGGCGCCCCGCAGGGCTGGTAGTGCCACTCGCACTGGCCCTCAGGGTTGTAGTAGTCGCAGAACAGGGCTGCAGGTGCAAGGACACGCTCAGAGGGGCTGGCACTCACCCAGAGCCAGCCTCCCAGCAGCCCCAGGGAACGGCGCCCTTGGAGGGACAGGCCAGGGCCACCCGCTTGCCCAGCAGGCTCCCCTGCACCCTGATCTTTGACCAAGTCCTGTGGGCTGTTCTGAAGCTTCTTCCCTCCCATGACCCCTGCATGTGGCCTTGGAGGGCGTGGGCCTAGAATTCTGTGGCTCGGATGGGCATGGGGAAGGTGGCCAGCTCAGGGCCCCCATGCTTCTCAGAGGCACCACTGCCCGGGCTGGGCACTTGGTCACAGCAGCTCCCCAGCTACGTTGCCCTCTGGCCAAACCCTGTGTGTGCTGGAAGGGGGCGGCCTGGGGGGCTCTGCAGACCCCTCGGTTCCAACAGTTTCTGCCACACCTGCCATCTCTCCATCAGCAACACATCCCCCCATTTTCCTTTCAAACGCAGCCCACCCCTCCCGCGGGTAAGCGAGTGAACTCACGGCAGATGCTGGGGGTGCGCCAGGACACGCACGCGCCCGCCTCGCGGCAGGCCTGGGCGTAGGCGGCCACGGCCGTGCAGAAGCACTCGCAGTCGCCTCCCGAGTCGCAGGCGCACGCGTCGCTCACGCAGGCCTCGTAGTATTTGGCCGGCTCCACCTGTGGGGGATAGGTCTCAGGTTCCGGGGACCTCACCCGTGGGCTCTCAGGGGTCAGGCCCGCGGTGTGGAGCTCAGGGACAGCAGATGCGCCCACAGGCCGGTCCTAAGGGTGGCCCCCCCCAGCAGGGTGACCCCGGCCCCCTGACTTCCGCCCCTGCTTCCCCAGGCCCTCGAGGGAGGCCCGCGTACATGGGCGTGGCAGGCCGCGAAGGTGGGGCTGTTGATGAGGCTGCACTGCTTCTGCGCCCAGGACTTGCGGTAGGGGTTGGCGATGCAGGGGTCCCTGGGGGCCGGGGCATCGGGGCAGGTCGGGGAGAATTTCCAGCTGTTGCCAAACTCCAGAGCGTCGCCCACCACGGACTGGCTCCGCGTGGTGAAGTCGTTGACGGCGTTGTCGTCGAAGTTCCCGCACAGCCCGCAGACCTTCCCCTGCAGACGCAGAGAGTGGTGGGGGCTTCAGGGCAAGCACGGGAGGGGCCAGAGCCCCCTTCTCTGCCCCTGACCCCCAGACCCCACCCTACCCCAGGAGGAGGAAGGGGGTGCCTGAGTCAGGGAGTGGCCGTCAGCCACCCCGTGCACAGCCCCCCTCTGGGCAGGGGCCCCTGGTGCCGTGCCCGAGCCTCTCCTGGGGGACAGGGGTGTCGGTTAAACAGTGTCCCCCAAAGACAGTCTCAGGTCCTGACCACAAGGGCCCGTGAGTGTGGTCTTATGTGGAAATAGGGGCCCTGGCCCTGGCCGGTGTGGCTCGGTTGGTTGGGCGTCATCTGTGCGCCAAAAGGTTGCTGGTTCGGTTCCCGGTCAGGGCACGTGCCCGGGTTGCGGGCTCGATCCCCAGTCGGGGGAGGGGACGCAGGAGGCAGCCGATCGATGCTGTTTCTCATCGATGTTTCTCTCTCTCTCCCCCTCTTCCTTCCTCTCTCTAAAGTCAATAAAAACACATTTTTTTAAAAAGGAAAGAAAGAAATAGGGTGTCTGCAGATGAGATGAAGTGAAGGTGAGGCACCCTGGGTCGGGATGGGTGGGTCCCGTGACTGGGGTGCTCGGAGGGGGGACAGGACAGTGAAGCCCTGTGTGGTCACGGAGGCACAAGCGGGGTGATGTGGCCACAAGCCCAGGAGCCCTGGTGGCCCCAGAGCCCTTGGAGGGAGCCAGCCCCGCGACACCGGGACCGGACTTCTGGCTCCAGAACCGTGAGAGAAGGAGCCCCCCTGTGTCCTGATGTGTTCGGGCAGCCACAGGACCCTGCCACCCACAGCACAGGGTCCCCACTGCCCACCTCCCCGGGGGCGAGCCCAGGCCAATCTCTCCTCTCTGTCCCTTTCTGTCTTCATCTCTCTCTCTGGCTCGCTCT
The DNA here is from genome assembly GCF_964146895.1 of Miniopterus schreibersii. Taxonomy (NCBI): domain Eukaryota; kingdom Metazoa; phylum Chordata; class Mammalia; order Chiroptera; family Miniopteridae; genus Miniopterus; species Miniopterus schreibersii. The sequence continues at coordinate 73,510,591 of NC_138112.1, forward strand.
GTCTCTGTCTCTCTGTCCCTATCTCTGCCTCTGTGTCTCTGTCTCTGTGTCTCTGTCTCTCTGTCTCTTTCTCCCCCACCCGCGCCCCCTGCTTTCCCCCTTGGTCTGGGGCGAGAGCGGTGGCAGGCGAGCGGGGCCTCACCTTGAACTCAGGGCTGAGTCTGAGGAAGATGCTGGTCTTCTTGTCCCACAGCAGCACCAGGCCGGCCTCGGTGTCCACCACCAGGTAGATGCCCACCTGGCGGATGGAGTAGGGCGCCTCCTGCCCCGCACCCTTCTCGATCACCTCCACTTGCCCGTCACTCAGCTTCAGCTCGTAGCCCTGCGTGGGGAGGGGTCGCTCAGGGCCTGGCGAGGACACCAGGCCGCCTCCCGGGAGGGTCTGCCGGCCCTGCGGTGCCGTCCTGGCTCAGCCTCGGGGGTTCGGCCTTCCTAGGGGTTCCTGGAGCCTCCCGGGGGTGCCCTGGCCCCACCCGGCGCCCCGCTCACCCCCAGGAAGATCTTGATGGCCTTGGAGCAGGTGGTCCCTGTGGTGCCACAGGGCACGTTCTCAGTGACGACACGGAAGGCATCCTGGGCACTGCCGTTCCCGCCGCAGTGGTCCTGTGGCGACAAAGGGGGTCCGTCCACTCGCCCTCCCAAGAGGAGGGGGACAGGCCTGGGGGCGGCGCCGCGGGACCGGGGGGGCGGGGGCCCACCTGCACCAGCGTGTACTCGCAGTCCCCGTTGAAGCTGTAGCGCTGCCCGTCGAAGGTGAGGTAGTGGCCGTCCCCATACACGGCGCAGGTGGCCAGGCAGGGCCGGCCGGTGCACTGCCACATCCTGCTCTTACAGGTGCTGGGGGGAGGCGGCAGTCAGGCCAAGGCAGGGGCAGGCGGGGCCTGGGCAACCCCTCGGCCACTCCGGGGGTGCAGCCCCGGCCCCAGGCCCCGCTGCAGGAGCCCCCCGGCATGGGCCCCAAGCCCCACGTACCAGGTGTTGCAGCCCACGCGGATGGTCTGGCCGGCCGGGTAGCTGGCCTCGTTGTGCACGCAGGGGCAGTGGGCCGCGTCGATACAGCCGCCTTCACCGTCCGCCACCAGCCCGTCGGGACACACGCAGCCGGGCACGCACTGGGGGCTGTACTGTGGGCGGGCAGACACACTCAGTGGACACGGCATGAGGGTGGAGGGTCCCCTGAGGCCGGCAGTGGGGCCCTTGCCCTGCCTGGTGGCCTGTGTGGGGGCCGCAGGACCGCGGGCTCAGCAAGCCCTCAGGCAGGGGCCTTCCGGGACCAGCCTGGGCGGACATCTCCACAGGTGCCCACAAGGGCCAGGCAGGTATGGGGTTACTGGGGTCATGGTCACTCACACAGTCCATGTCCAGGGTGTGGCAGCTCTTCTGGCAGCCCGCCCCGGCGTCCCCGGGCGTGGCGTTTCGGCAGTCCACGTAGACCATGGGCGGGGCACAAGCTGCAGAAGGAGGGGCTGGTCAGGGGCCCACCCACGGCGTGCTCAGCACTTGGGTTTCCCTCCAACCCAGCCTGTGGTGTGTGCACCTGTGTGCACGTGTGTGCATTGTGTGTGCACATGTGCAGGTGTGTGATGTGTGTGTGAGCGTGCTCTCTGTGTGTGTGTGCAGCATGTGTGTGTGCGGTGTGTGTGAGCGTGCTCCGTGTGTGTGTGTGTGTGCAGCATGTGTGTGTGCGGTGTGTGTGAGCGTGCTCCGTGTGTGTGTGTGTGTGCAGCATGTGTGTGTGCGGTGTGTGTGAGCGTGCTCCGTGTGTGTGTGTGTGTGTGTGCACACCCTGCCACGCCCTCACTGAGCCCCAGGGCAGGGGCTGCCTGACCCAGACACTGATCTGCACCCACCGCATGCTTACCTGGGGGTGTTTAACCCTAAAGTTTCACAGGAAGATAACCAACACCCCCCCCTTCCTCCCACTCTCCTTCCTGGCTTACCTGGGTTGGGGGTGTGGCCTCCGATGCAGGTCAGTGTGCCCTGGGTGCATGTGCTGTGAGGAGAGGGTGGTCAGAGGGTCTGGCCCACCCACCTGCCCCACCTGCCCTCCTGCCCCACCTGCCCCACCTGCCCTCCTGCCCCACCTGCCCCACCTGCCCCACCTGCCCCTCCTGCCCTGCAGGGGCTCTTACCAGACAGCCCCACTCTCGTGCACAGACTCCCCGTTGGGGACCACGGAGCCCCCGTGGTAGCAGGGACACCTGGTGGCGGGCACACACTTGCCCGTGTTGTCCAGGAAGGTGCCATGGGGGCAGGTGCAGCCGTCCACGGGCACAAAGCTTATGCTGCAGGTGGGGTCCTCGCTGCTCAGGGCTTGGCAGGTGGGCTGGCAGGTGCTGATGTGGTAGTGGTAGGTCATCGACTTGGGGCAGGTGTCCATGGGCTTTGCTGCAGGCGCCAGGAAGGGGGCGGCTCTCAGGACAGCCCCCCGTCTCCGGCCGCCGGCTCCCCATCTGACTAAGCCCGCCCTCCTGCGCAGGGCCCCAGGGCCCCCTGGCCTCTGAGCCTGGTGCAGGGGCCCGGGGAGCGTGTCCTCCAGCCCCTGGGGTTGCCCGGCCCGCACACTCACTGCACACGCCGGCCCTCCAGCCGCTGAGCAGCACGCCCTTGGCGGCGCAGGCGCGGACGTAGGCGGACAGGGCCGCACACAGGCAGTCCTCGCTCCTCTCACAGTTGCACGTGTCGAACAGGCAGTTCTGGGGACAGGGCGTCGGGCGTCAGGGCCCCAGCGCACACACGGCGAGCGTCCCCCGCACCGCCCGCCCCCGTCTGCTCGAACCCGCCCTCAGCGGAACACGCAGACTGCACTCGAGCCAAGGACCTCGGCTCCGTGTCTCTGTGACCCAACAGCTCCGGCCCCGCCTGCTCGGCCTCGGACCCCGGAGCATCTTGGCCGACACCGACCCACTATTTGGACCCTGGGCCTGTCACAGGGCTGGAGGCTGGGGACGAGCCAACGAAGGGATGGGCCAGGGGCAGGGAGCCAGAGGACCCGTAGGCCCAGACCCCACCGTCGTGGCCCCGGGGACCATGCCCGCCCTCCGGGACCCCGTGCAGGCGGCCATGTGGCCGGAGGGGAGAGGCGGGTGAGCAGCATTACCGAGTAGTAGGAGCCGGGGCTCACGGTGGCGTGGCACTGGGCGAAGGGGCCTTCAGGGTCCGTCAGCTGTGAGCACCAGTGCTGAGCGTACTTCTCTGTGGACAGGAGGAAGGGGGTCAGCGGGCAGGCAGGGGGCACCTTCCTTCTACCCCAGGTTCCCGACGTGCTGGGATGAGCAGGCCCCCGGCCCCCGCTGGGCGCCCCCGCCTGCCTGGGTCTGCAACACGGGGAGAGGGGCCTCCCCCCAGGGCCCTGCCTTTTCTCCCCGGACGCGCCACGGCCGGAATAATGCGCGTGCTGGCGAGTTGCCTGTTTACCACCTGACGCGCCCCTCGGGACCGAGTGGGCAGCCGGAGCCCAGGCCTGGAGCCTCCCAGCCCAGGAGCGGGCGGCCGCCCCACATACCGTTCTCGACGCTGAGGGAGCAGGGGTCCTCGAAGCTGTTCTTGACGTTGGGGCAGGCGGCCTGGGTCTTCCAGGTGTTGGCGAAGGCGGCGGCCGTGCCCTCCACCACGCCGCTGAGCGTCAGGAAGTCGTCCGCCTGGTTCTGGTTGAAGTTCCCGCAGAGACCTGGGCACGGGGAGGGCCGGTGAGACCCAGGAGCCCCGGCCGCCAGGGGAGGGCTCGGGCTCGGGCGCCCAGGGCCGCCGGCGCCTCTTACCGCAGGTCAGCCCCCGGAGCTCAGGCGCCAGCCGCAGAAACACCTGCATGGTGGGCACCAGCTGCACGTCCACCTGCAGGCCCAGGGGCGTCTGGGCGACGATGAAAAAGGTGGAGGGTCTGAAGACTGTGACGTTGGCTGCGGACATGAGACGAGGGCGTCAGAGGGGATGTGGGTGTCAGAGGAGGTGACCGTCTCGGCCGGGTCCTAGGAACGGGACCCCAGGGGGGGCAGATGACTCACCCGCAGAGACGGGCAGCTGGGTGTAGATCTGGTTCACAAACACCTCCCCGCTGGCCTTGACCACGACGACCTGGGAGCACGCGGGTGGGGGTCAGGGCCCTACGGTGCCCCAGCCGCCCCAGAGGCTGTGGGATGTCCCCGTGGGGCCTCTGCTCCTGTGATGAGGAGCTGATGACCGTGTCCCCGGGACCCCGAGCTCATCCCCGGTTTTCTACAAGGACTGGGGACTGTGCATTGTTTCAATCAGGTAAAACCTGGAGTGATTTTATAATAAAGATGCCACCACCCCTTCGTGGGCTGGGTGGAGCAGGGGTGGAGGCCCCGGAGCCCACCCGACTGTCCCTCTGGGACGACCCCTCAGAGGACCCACGGGGATGGGTGCTGCGTGGGGCCGGAGCGTCCTGGGGCGAGTGGGGCGGGAGCGTCCTGGGGCGAGTGGGGCGGGAGGGTCCTGGGGCGAGTGGGGCGGGAGGGTCCTGGGGCGAGTGGGGCGGGAGCGTCCTGGGGCGAGTGGGGCGGGAGGGTCCTGGGGCGAGTGGGGCGGGAGCGTCCTGGGGCGAGTGGGGCGGGAGCGTCCTGGGGCGAGTGGGGCGGGAGGGTCCTGGGGCGAGTGGGGCCGGAGCGTCCTGGGGCGAGTGGGGCGGGAGGGTCCTGGGGCGAGTGGGGCCGGAGCGTCCTGGGGCGAGTGGGGCGGGAGGGTCCTGGGGCGAGTGGGGCCGGAGCGTCCTGGGGCCAGGCCTGGCGCTCGCTGCTGCATCCAGCCCAGGGCTTAGGTAGTGGTCCCGTCCCTGGAGGCCTAGCCCCTCCCCTCCCGTGGGCTCGGGGCTCACCGTCCGGCCCCCGCCCAGGCTCAGCGTCAGGCTCCGCAGGCAGGTCTCGCTGTCGGTCAGTCCGCACTTGCGCAGCTCGGCCAGCACAGTGAAGGCACTGCTGTCACAGGGCTGCGGACACGGGCCCTCAGGCTCTGACCGGCCCGCCCTCCTCCCCTCTTCCCCACGCTCCCTGGAATCCCTGGGGCCCGTCCTGGAAGACCGGCTGGGGCCGGGCCGGGGCGGAGGGGCTGGGCGGGGACCCCAGCTGCACCTTGGCCAGCACGTAGCTGCAGTCCCCGTGCACCGTGTACAGCTTCTCGTCGAACGTGGAGAAGTGGGCACCTCCCAACACCGTGCAGGTGCCCGGGCACGGGACCTCCTGGCAGCCCCACCGGCCTCCGGAGCAGGTGCTGCGAGCAGGGAGAGACCGTGGGCGCCCCCGCCTCTGCCTCCCCCGAGGCCCGCCTGCATCGCCGCACAGACCAGGGCCCCACGTGGGAGAGGACAACCAGCGTCCAGGCAGCAGCCCCAAGCGGGGCCATCCCGGGCACGGGGGGGTAGGAGGGCGGGACCTGGGTCCTACCAGTTGGTACAGTCTGTGGAGTAGACAGCCCCCGGGGCGTAGGTGGCTCCGCTGTACACACAGGGACACTGGGACACAGGGACACAGCCGGTCTGGCCGATGTCATCTAGCACCATCCCTGCAGAAGCGGACAGGCTGTGTGGCAGGTGCTGGGAGGGCCGCGTCCACCCCGAGAGCATGTGGAGGGGACGGGCCCTCTGCCCCTGGTGGCCCTGCCCCTTGGCCCAGCCGGGTCAAAGGGGCCTTCCCCCTACGGGGTCAGCGTGGCAGGCCAGCAGCTGGGGACCCGGGACACAGCCGTGTGAGTCTCGGGCGGGGCAGTGCTGGGGGCTCCGGCTCACCCTCCGGGCAGAAGCAGCCGGCCACACAGTGGTCCTCGCAGAGCTGGGAGTGCTCCAGGTTGGAGCAGGTGTCCGCGCAGGGCGAGCCGCACTCCCGGTACTGCATGTTGTGCGGGCACGTCCGGGCTGCAGGGAGGAGGTGGGGCCCGTGTCACATCCGGCCCCTGCCACGGGACCCAGGGCAGGACAGTGTGGCGGGGCAGGGGCGGCCGGGACACTCACGGCACAGGCCCGGGCCCCGCCAGTCCAGGGGCAGCCCCCCGGCGTGGGCGCACTGGCGCGAGTACTCGGCGAGGGTGTGGCAGACGCAGCGGCTGAAGTCGGCGTGCTCGCAGAGGCAGAGGTCTTGTTGGCAGGCCTGCACGAAGCTGCTGGCATCCACCAGGGGGTGGCAGCCCAGGAACCGCTCGCCCATCAAGAGCTCCTCGCAGAGGCCCTGCAGCGGAGCCGGAGCCGGCTGAGTCCGGGCCCCGAGGTCCCCTAGTCCCCAGTCCCCTCACCACGGCCCAGGGACTGCAGGAGCAGGGCCCCCACCACGGGCCCGTCCGCGCTGGGGCTCACCGAGCTGATGGAGCAGTTCGTCGGGGGGGCAGGGGCAGGGTCCTGACATTGCTCCATGGGGCCGTCCATCTTCTGCAGGTTCCCAAACTCGACGGGGGTCAGCTTGACGTCTGCAGGAAGCACAGGCTGGGCTTTACAGGTTCCTGGTGCCCCCTCGCCGCCCCAACACCTGAGGTGTCCTGGCTACGCCTGCCTCCCCCAGGCACACTGCCTGGTTAAGCAGGGCCACACGGGGCATTCAAGGGTCTGGAGATGAAGTGAGGAGCCACCAGGCACAGGGCTGAGGCTGGCACGCAGCCCAGAGGGCGGGAGGGTGACCCCGAGCTCCTGCTGACCCTCGGAGCCGGGCCAACCCCACACTGGACCTCCCTGGCCAGGACCACTGGACAGTGGGCAGGCTCAGTCCCCCAGGGCTGGAAACCCCTTATAGGTGGTCTTCATGGGCCTGCAGAGGGGCCCTGGGGATTGTGCAGGTCACACAGAAAGGCCACTGCTTGGTGGCAAAGACTTGAGGACAAAGAGCCGTGAAGGTCTAATTTCAGCTGACAGTGTGCTCAGGTTCTACCCATAGCCCAGAGCAACCTCGCCGAGCAAGGGGACCTGCGGCTACGCTGCCGAGAGCATGCTCTGTGCCAGGATCACGCGGGTGCGCATGGTGCGAGCTGGGATCGTGTGGGTGTGCATGGATGTGTGCATGTGCATACTAAGATTTTGGGGGTGTGCACGTGTGTATGTGTGCACACTGGGATCCTGTGGTGTGCATGCATGTGCATGTGTGCACGCTGGGATCGTGTGGGTGTATCTGTGCACAAATGTGTACATAGCTGTGTGCATGTCTGCGTGCATGTGTGTGGTTGGATTGCTTGTGGGCGCAGGTGCACACGAGTTGGAGATGTCTGACGGGACCCTGGCCGGCAGCCTTGCAGGGAGCCCAGTGGAAGGAGGGGAGCAGATGGGGGGTGGCATGCCCGGGGCTCACCATGAGAGAGGAACTCGCTGAAGACAGGGACCCCGTTGAAGTCTCCACAGAGCCCGCAGGTCTGGTTGGCGTACTTGGTGTCCAGCTCGAGCTGGAATAAGAGGACACGTCAGACACCTGACGCCCCCAGGGACATCCAGGACAGAAGGACAGATGAGGGGTGGGAGCCTGACATCCTCCCGGAGGCGCTCGAGGCTGCTCAGAGCAGACCTGGGCACCCCGCAGGGCCACAGACCCAGCAGGGTCCTGTCCAGAGGGGGCGTACATGGACCCTAGTTCTCAGCTGCATTGTGGGGCGGGGTCCACCTCCCCACCACCTCCACCCAGAGTACCTTCCCTCCCTGGGAGGCTGTGGGGTGGCAGGTGCCCCGGACTCACCAGGAGGCTGTCGTCCTGGTTCCACATGAAGACCAGGCCCAGCCGGGCCACCACCTTCAGGTAGCTGGCACTGTGCTCGACCAGGACCCCGGACTGGCTGAAGGGCAGCTGAGTCCTGCGGACAGAGGGCGGCCGAGGCGTGAGGGGCAGGCGAGGACAGTGCAGCAGGGTGTGGGCCTCGGGCAGCGAGGGTCCTATGGTCATGGATGTGACAAGTTCACCGTGTCACGGACAGGGCCAGCCGGCGTGACAAGGACAGGGGGCCCCAGAGCTCTGGGAAGGGGACACTTCCAGGGACAGGTGGCCACGAGCAGGCCTGGGGAGCACCCCGCCTGGCCCCACTCTCCAGGGTGACCCCACATCTCTCCCATGACCACCCCAAAACGCCCAAGGCCGCCCAGGGGCCCAGACTCACGGGTGGCCGTTGACCAGGACAGAGCCCTTGGTCAGCTCCAGGACCATGCCGTTGAGCTTCATGGTGACCCTGCTTGGGGCAGTGGTGTTGGCCTCCGGGCCTCGCCTCAGCTGGACGTTGAAGTCCTCGTAGGCGGCCCCGCAGTGCGCGGAGAAGACGTAGTTGCAGCGGCCGGGGAAGCGGAAGACGTCGCCGTCGAAGGTCTTGTAGTGGAAGTCGCCCCACGTGCTGCAGACCCGCCCGTTGTGCGCGGGGTTCAGGGCTGCGGGGAGAGCGGCCGGCATGCTGGGGGCACCCCTTCCCCCCAGCACCTGCCCGAGCCTAGGACATGCTGCCGCCCCAGGGCAAGCGTCCGGGGTGGTTCTGCCAGGACCCGAGTGGCCCTTTCCCACCAGGAAAATGGGATCCCCGGTTCTGAGGGAGGAAGATCCCCAAACACAGGGCCCCCAGCCCAGCCTTGTGGGGTCTCACCTCGCACCACAGGGGTGGTCCTCAGAGGCGGGAGGATGGTCACCCCGAGGAGGGAGTCGCCTGCAGGGACAGGGACAGGCTGATAGGCACACGGCTTTGGTGGACTGGGAGTCTCTGTGCCCAGCAAGGTGTTGGCTCCCAAACCAGCTGGGCGCTCCCAGGACGGGCTCTGTGCTGGCCCATCCCCCTCACACACTCGGGGCAGCAGGGGCTTCGGCCGGCCGGCAGCTTTCCCTCCGACCTTCGGTCCCAGTCACCTGGGCGGTCAGCCCTCCTGCCCACGTGGCCCAGGAAGCCCTTTGCATGTGGAGGCTCCTTGCGCCCAGAATCTCAAACACGCCTGGATCCTCCCCACTAGCTGGAGGCAGTCCCAGGGGTGCTGAGACCCGGGCAGGCGAGCGCCCCCCAATGCCTGCCTCTCCCAGGCCATGAGGACCGCAGGCCATGCCTCCTGCCCCACACGGGCAGTGTGGACACAAACCTAACCAGAGGCCACCCCCCAGGCCCGCCTCTGCCATCATGTGGGGCGTCCCCCAGCCCAGTCCTGGCACCCAAGGTGAGCGGCCCCCTGGGGTGGGTGGGGCCGCTCTAACCGGTGGGGCAGACTCACCTCCGGGCCCCTGGGGGACGCGAGGGAGGTGCAGGCGCTTGTCGCTGGGCTCCGAAGAGCCGTGCTGGGCCCAGCCTGTGGGAAGAGGAGGGTCACCGGCCTGAGCGGGGCTGGGCAGGCATGGAGGGCTGGGAGGGGGTCGGGGCTTCTCCCTGTTGGAGCTGGGGGGCTGGTGGTGCTGGGAGGGCCCGCTGGGCCCACGGCTGAGCCATGACTCTCCTCGAGCACCCCTCAGCTTGGTCCTGGAGGATCCCCCGGCCCTGACCTGGCGTCTCCAGGACCATTCATTCATTAACAGTGAGTGTCCACCATGGGCCGGGCACCTACGTCCTAGCTCAGGAGGTAGGGACAGAGTGGGCAGCAGCCGCCCAGGGCCGCAGCCTCTGAGGGGTCAGTGAGTAAAATGCAGGGGTCCTGACAGCTGGTCAGAAGACCCCCAGGGCTCCCCAAGAAAATTTGGAGCAGGTTGGGGGACCTGGGGGCCAAAAGTGGGGGGAGCTTACTCTAAATGGGGTGCTAGGGCCCGGAGCGGTGGGCTCAGCGTGGGGGAGGCCAGGCAGGCCAGGGGATGGTGAGGTCAGCCCCAAGGCCCCCGAGAACCCCGAGGCTGATTTCTAGGACCCTGAGGGGAGAGGAGGGTTGGGGCAGGGACCCGAGAGCTGTGAGCGGACGGTGACCACAGGAGGGTGAGCTGTGGGGGCCAGGGCTGCCCACTGACCGGCAGGGCGAGCAAGGGCCAGAGACCTGGGCTCCTGCTTCTCCACCTCAGGATCCAGCAGCCCCGAGAGCCCCACCCCAACCCCAGGACCTGGAAACTGCGAGACGGCTGAAGCCGGGCAGGCCCGAGCTTCCAGAGCTGCCCGTGGACACACTCAGCTTGTCCAGCTGGAGCCAGGACAGGGCCTCCGAGCTGCCTGCTGTCCACTGGGACCATGGCCATCCCTGGGCTTGGGGCAGGGGCAGGGGCCCCGGGCCAGGGCCAGCCTGGAAAACCGCCTCGAATGAGCCTCACCTGAGTGCTGGGCACAGGCCAGGGCGAGGGCCAGGGCCCAGAGCCGAGCCAGCTTCCTCCGGCCGACACCCATGGCGTGGAGGTGGGGTTGAGAACCCAGGGGCGGCCTCTGAGGAGGGACCTGAGTCGGCAGCAGCCTTTTGTAGCCCCAGAGCTGGCTCCAGCCCCGGTGACTTCACGTGGGTGGGCGGGGCAGGGCCCGTGGTTCCCTTCACCCAGGTAAACAGTGGGCACTGGCTGTGGGCTGGCCGGTGGCCAGAGCCAGGCAGAGATGAGCATGCGTGCCAGGCGGGGGCTGGCTCCCTGAGGGCCCCCCAAATTCGACCTCTGGCGTCCTCCTGCTGTTACCACCCACCGAGAGTTTCTCGGGGCACATGTCCGCACAGCTGGACCCCTGAGTTCCTGGTGCCCGGAGAGGCCACCGGTCTCCTCACCAGGGCCAGCCGCACCCTCACTGGAGAGGGGCTCCGGGGACGGCCCCCCAGTGCGGGACCCTTCCTCCCGTGCAGCCCCAGTCCAAATCTGCCCGCACCCTGGCTGTGCTTCAGGCCCCTGGCCCCTCGCGGGCAGCGGGTAGTGGGCAGCGGGCAGCTCTGTTCACTGTGAGCCGGTGGCCCTGAGAGGCAGGGGTGTCTCTGCCCACCTGGTGTGGAGATGCCCACTGGCCCCACACAGGTCTTTGCCCCGATGGGCTCGGCCGATGAGGCACCACAGTGTCTGTGCACCTGGCCCCACCTGGGGAAGCGGCAGCTAAGGGAGCGGGGGGCTGGGCTGGGCTCTGGGATCCGAGGGGCCTCCAAGCTGTTCTGAGAACCTGCTCCCCACTCTCTTAGGACCTGTCCCAAGCTCCTCTGGTCACCTGGTTCTCTGTGTCTAAACTGTCCCCTCTCCATGCCCTGACTTGGCCCTGGTACCTGGGATAGAGAGCTCACAGGTCACAGGAGTGTGGGGCTGATGAGTGACCGAGTGAGCGAGTGAGTGGATTGGCGAGGGAGCAAACAGGGGAAGGGGTACCCAGGATGGGGGCATGGGGGCCGGACAGTCTGACCCCTGAGCACAGCTGGGCATCCCTCCCGGTCTTAGACCTGAACCCCAGGCCACCTGATGCTGAGCTGGGCAGAGGCGGGTCCCCAGGGGTGGGCAGGGTGGTCGGGTCTGGCTTGTCTTTAGACGAGTGGACATGGGAACCAGTGCCTGGGGAAGCTCGAGGGTCTGCGGCTAGGGCCAGGACCCCGGCCAAGAGGAGTGTGAGGGACACAGGCCTGTCCTCCTCACACCCCAGAAAGGCAGGGAGGTGACAGGTCGACCGGTGTCCACGCTCCCGGCACTGGGACAGGCCTGAGTCCACGCCACAACCCCTGACCCATCTGAGTCACCAGCCTAGCCCTCAGAAGGGCCGTGCCCTGCATGTCCAAGGCTGAGCTGACCCACCCAGGCGGTGGGCACAGTGGGCTGCCCAGAGCTTACGGCTCACTCCGAAGACGCTCGCCAGGCCACACTGGGCTCCTGGTGCTGTAGCTGCCCGGGCTGGCCTTGGGCTGGCCTTGGGCTGGCCTGGCTGTGCTGACCTTCTTCCTGGAGCCCCACTCAAACCACCTGACACAGGTCACCAGGCCACCCTCCCGTCCCCTGAAAACCTAATCCCGACTGGACACCTCAGGAAGCCCAGGCCTGGTGCTGCTCATGCCGGAGGCTTCCCAGCTCTCAAGGGGCCATGGGGAGGGGTCCAGAGTCAGGAGAGGCGTGGGGCCAGTGACCTGGCCTCAGAGACCAGGGTCCTTCCCCATGACCTCCCGAGCCCACTGGGGGGCAAGGGGTCCCTTCAAGCAGCCTGGCAGCGGCTCTGCCTCCCCTCTCAGGGGCTTCATGCTCCAGGAAGGGTGGTTCAGGAGAAAAGGGGACGCCGGGGTGAGCCGCTGCTTCTCTGAGCCTCAGTTTCCCCATTTGGAAAGGGTGTCCATGAAAATGCTTGCAGGGGGAGGGGACTCGCAGAATGGGGCTGTGGGCAGGGAGCAGGGGGCACACCCTGGCACAGGGTGGCGGCCCAAGGCGGATTTTGTCCTCTGGGGTCCTTGGGATTGCCCAGCCTGTGCCCAAGTCACTGCCAGCTCCCCACCCAGATCTGATAAACTCCTGGGTTTTTTGGAGTCCGGGGGGGGGAGAGAGGGCTGGGGTCCCGCCCTCCAGGATGTCCGGGGTGTTGACATGGAGACGGGAAGACAGTGCAGGGATGTCGGGAACTGGATGGAGGCCTTGGCTGCATCCCAGAGTGTCACTCTTGCTATCGCTGGCTGCTGACTCACTTGGGCACTGTGATTGGGGACAGGAAGCGGGCACCAGATACCCCTATTTGTATGGGCAACTGGATCAAGCCTACCCAGGTGAGGGTGAGACGACTGCCAGCCCGGATCAAGCCCTGAACAGGGGACAAAGACCCTTCAGGTGGGGGTGCAGCCTGGGTGCCAGAGGACCCCACGGTCGCTGCATGCCAGCTGCTCCTCCACGAGTCCAGTGCCCCCTCTCAGGGGTAGATAAAGATGAGGCCTGGGCCCGAGGACCCCCAAGGGCAGCATGGTCTTTTTTTCCCTTTTTTAAACATATCCTTATGATTTCAGAGAGAGGAAGGGAGAGGGAGAGAGAGAGAAACATCCATGATGAGAGAGTCATGGATCGGCTGCCTCCTGCACATGGCCCCTGACTGGGGATCGAGCCCACAACCTGGGCATGAGTGCTGACCGGGAATCGCACCCCAGTCGCCTGGATCCTAGGTCGACGCTCAACCGCTGAGCCACGCCCGGCCCGGCAGCATGGTCTTTAGAGCTCTGTCCCCAGACCCATGATGTGACAGAGGCAGCCCCCCACTTCCTCAGGGGTCTCCTCTCAGGCAGAGCCACGGGGCTGCCACCCACCCATTTTGAGGGTGTCCCACCCACTCCTCTGCCCTCCTGCTCCCACCAGTAACAGAGGCAACCAATGGGCTGCCAGGACCACTGGGCCCAGCTCAGACCAGCCCTATCCCCTAACCCTGACCCGGACCCTAGCCTGACCCCGGCCTCTCCTGGCCAGAGTGACCAGAGCCGGGGCTAGCTTCCACCTGCCTGCCCCAGTGGGGTTTCCCCTCCCCGGCTGTCACTTCTATTCCAGTCCCTGGGCCCAGCAGAGGCCCTGACGCCGGGGACCTGCAGAGCTGTGAGGGCGGCAAGTGACACAGATGGGAGGCACTTAGCCGGGGCGAGGGCTCCACACTTTCGGAGAAGGTGGCATCCTGGTCCCAGTACCACCCCCACCCCCCCGCTGTGTGGCCCTGGGCCAGCGCGTCACCCTCTCTGTGCCCAGGGCTCCTCTTCTGGAAAACAGTGGTCATAGGACCATTGCCCCAGGGACCAAACGTGTTGGTGAATCAGCCAGGTGTCCTCTGGGCTGCGACTGGTCCCCGGAAAGCGCCCCCACCTTCCTCGTGGTCCCTCACCCCCCCCCCCCGGGACCAGGTGAGCTGAGGCCCTCGCCTCACCTGTGAGAAGCTGGTGACCCTGAGCTGTGCGGCTGCTTCGACTCTTCGAAAGATTTTTTTTAAATCCTCACCTGAGGATATTTTTTCCATTGATTTTCAGAGAGTGGGAGGGAGGGGGGAGAGAGAGACACATTGATGTGACAGAGGCACATCCATTGATTGCCTCCTGCATGTACCCCCACCGGGGCCAGGGGTGAACCTGCAGCCCAGGTACCTGCCCGGACCAGGAATCGAACCCTTGACCCTCGGGTACGCAGGGCTCGCAGGTCTTAATGTATCTGGACTTGCCGTGCTCAGGGGTCAGCCTGACGTCAGGACTGTCAAAGGGCGGCACCCGACATCGTGGCCCGGCTGCCCACCGATGGGCACGGCCTGGGGCCACCACCCTGCAAGCAGCTGACAGCTGAGGTCACAAATGGGGACTCGCGGATTGTGGAGGGGTCACCGCGTCTGCCCCCCTCGATGGAGATGGGTCCAGGACCCCACTTGCAGGAAGAGGAAACGGCCAGTGCTGGCGGGGAGGCCCCGCGGCCAGGCCGCCCACGGGGATTATCGCCTCTGTTGACCGAGGGCTGGGTGGGCTGCCCTCTGTCCAAGCCGGCGACTTCCCCGTAAGGAGGGGGCAGGAGGGGGCAGGAGGCGGTGCCCAGGGCCCTCTGCTTTGCTTCAGGGCTCAGGGAGAGCGATGGGGGTGCCTGTGGGTGGAGTCGGCCTCCGGCAGGGGCTGAGACCTCCCCGAGGGGCTGCGGTGCTCTCCGAGTGGCGGGTGTAAATTTGGTTTCGTGGCAGGGCTCTCGTGCGTGCGTTTGTTCGCCTGAATCACTGGGCAAACAGAATTCCTCTCGAGGCCGGCCGGGCGCTCAGGCCCTGGCCCAGGACCCGCGGCTCTGCCCCACCCTGCAATCCCTGCCTTCCTGCCCAGGCCTGGGGGGGCCTTGCTGGGCTGGGGATCGCTTCCCCTCCCAGGGCCCAGGCTCCCGGAGCCCCGCCGAGCACCCCGCTGCGCGTCCCTTCCCCTGGGGCCCCCTCCTCCGGACCCAGGAAACACAGAGGCCCCTCAGCCCTCCCCCAGGCCGCCTACCTCAGTGTCGCCTCCCGCGTCCCAGGCCCCTGAGGAGGCCACGGCGTGCCCTCCCCCTTGATGGCCCTAATCAGCCATTGATTTGGGAGTGGGAGGTGTTCACAGACCCTGGGGCAGGTCTGCAGACCCAGATCCCCTCCCACGAGATGTCAGTTTCCTCACTACTGACCCCAAGCCCCGGGGTGGGTGGCAGTGGTGGGCAAGGTCTGTGGGGCTGTTCGCTGAAGCTGAGCACGTCTGTGTCCCTCCTGCCTCCCCACAGCTGGGGCACAGAGGGGTCGGGGAGTGGCTCTCATGCCACTCAGAATCCCCCTCCTCTGCCCGAGACGGGCCCTGCCACCCTGGGCCCTGCGGCAAGCACGGCACCCTGCCCGGTTTGCCTGGGGGCCCGCCAGGCGTTTGCCTGAGTGAGCACAAAGAAAGGTCACCCGTTACGTTCCAGTCAAGCGGGGAGGTCGAGGGGCTCGCGGCCTGCTGTCTAAATGTCCCTCGTCCCTCACGGTGGCTCCCCAGGGCTCAGGGACCTGCAGGGAGGGGGCCACAGTCGGCCGCTCTGACCCCAGGATGAGAGGAAGGTCAGCACGAGATGGGGGGGGGGCTGTCTAATCTATCGGCTCGTTTGAAAGGTACCTTTCTCGGTATAAAATCACACTTGTAAATATTAAAGCACCAATTCTGAGCACGTCTCCAAAAGAATCGGAAGCGGGGTTTCGAAGAGCCACGTGCGCCCACATCCGCAGCAACACATTCACGGCAGGCAACGGGGGGAGCAGCCCCCGGGCCCGTGGACGGGTACACAGAATGCCGTCCACCCACACGGTGGCATCTCACTCGGCCTTAAAGGGCAAGGAAGCCCTGCCACCTGCCACCTGCCACAGGCACGGACCTGGGGGACACTGTGCGAGTGAACGAGCCGGACACACACTGTGTGACCCACTCACAGGAGGTCCCCAGAGGAGTCAGATCCACAGAGACGGGATGGGGGGGGGGTCAGTGTTCAGTGGGGACAGAGCGTCAGTTCGGGAAGACGGACAGCTCTGGAGATGACGGTGGTCACGGCTTCACAACCTGAATGTGCTCCATGCCCCTGAGCTGTGCACCTGAAACGGTTAAGACGGGGAAATTTTGTGACTTGTATTTTACCACAATTTTTTTTAACGTTAAAGCAAACGCCTTCACCTCCACCTTGAGAAAATAGCCGAAAGTGCTTGGGTGCGGCCCCGGCAGGCCTGAGAAGGGGTGGTCACAGCGCGCTCTCCTGACGCCTCCCCGCCCCCGTTCCGGGTTCTCCCCACGGCCCCCCCTCCCCCGCCCGGGGGCCTCTTCCCGTCCACGCTTCCTGGTGTAGCCAAAACACAAATAAACCAGCCGTGTCACCAGGGCCGTTCACAAAAGCACGGCTTAGAGGGGCTGTGAGCCGGGCGGAGCGCCCTGAAACCCCTGGGGCGGGGGCTTCCGGGCAGGGCACATCCCAACTCTAAGAGCTGAGGAGCCCGGGACCCACTTTGGGGGCTAGAAACCCCGAGTGCCGGACCCACCCTGCCTGGGCTCCCACTTGGCAAACACGGGGGCTTGTGTGACGCTCTCCCTCCCGGGACCTCAGAGGAACGTGCAGGTGCCCGGCGCAGGTGCCCGGCGCACACCTACTCTGACCACTGCCCCCAGCGGGCCGGGCGGGCCTGGGTGCGGAAAGGAAGCGAGGGACATGCGGGAAGGTAGCACGCTGTGGTCCCTGAGGGCCCAGGGGGTCTGGACTTCATAGGGCGACGGGGCCACATGGGCCCACGGGGCCGGTGAACGGCAGTGCACAGCCAGCCTCAGCTCAGGCCCCACAGGTGGGCCCCCGTCCTGGCTCCCACTGGAGGAACCCGGAGGCTAGTGGGGGGGACAGGCCAGTGCAGGGCTGTGACTCAAGATGGGTGTGACGGGGTGGGTCCCACAGGGCCCTCGGGGGAGGCCGTGTCCAGCTGGCTTCCTGGACCAGGGACAGTGAAGAGAGAAAGGCCTCTGACGCGACTGGGCCCACGGAGGCCGGGTTCTGGAGTGTCGAGGAAGGAAGACGGAAGTCTCGGCTCGGGGCCATGGCCTAGGCCGTCCCTCCTCTGGCCCCTCAGCGGGTGCCTGGAGGGCTCGGGGACACTGGGCACTTGGTCTGACCGCCTGAGCACCCTCGCCTGGTGCCCAGCCCACGGCTCGCTCGCGGTGCGGGTGGGGGGAGGTCCTGTCTAGACGGCAGGCTGCTGGGCCCACGGAGCCTTTGTCTTCTGTGTCCCTCGAGCAGAAGCCGAGGCCGCAGACAAAGAGGTGTTTGCTTTGCTCTCCCAGAGACTCCACCTCCGCTCCCCACCTCGGGGCCCCAGGCCCACCGCCCGGACGACAGACAGCTGCAGCCGGCTGCTGAGACACGCGGCAGTTCTGGGGCTCTGGCAAGGGGCCCGACCCAGAGCTTGGCCTTGGGAGCCCATCGCCCCACCTGTGGACACGGAGTCGTAGGAAGGGGGCTCCACTGCCCGTGGGGGGCAGGCAGAGGGTGCATTCGGCTGAGGCTTAGATGTGGGGCTGGGAGTGGGCACAACGTCCCGAGGCCGAGATTCAGGGTAGGAATGTTCTGAGGCAGGAGCACCAGGGAGGGTGGGGGCCCTGGCCATGCAGCTCCCAGCCTGGCTGCACCGTGGGCGAAAGGACACGTGAGGAGAGACCCCCCTCCTCTGCCCAGCCCCCAAGCTCCCACTTCTCCAGCTCCCCCCCCCAGCACTGTACCCCCTTAACCCCACCCCAGCCTTTTGAGCCTTGGCATCCTTCCTCCCTCTCCATGGCCCCACCCATTCCCATCCCCCTGCCGGTGACCCGCAGGCCAGCAGAGTGACCCTGGTCCAGGCGCCCGCCCTCCCCTGCCGGGGGTGGGAGCTGGGCCGCGGGGCTGTTTGTGGCCTGGGAACACCTGCCTCACCTGGGCCTGCCCAGCTCCACCTGAGACAACATCCTGGCCTTGATAAAGCCCGTTTCACACAGGAGGGCACACACAGGAGGGCACACAGAACTAATCTGCTCACTGCGGGTCAGCCCGGCCACACCCAAGAGGAGCCCAGGCTGGGCCCCGATAAGGAGGGGGAGGGGTTCACTCTGCTGCCTTAACTGTCCCCCTGAGGCCAGACCGGAGGGTTCAGCAGGCCCCCCTCCCCTGCTCTCCACACCCGTGAGGGTCACCTGGTGGCCACGCCCACCGGCAGGACAAGGGCAAGGAAGTGGCCTCTGTCCATGGTAGCAACCAGGCCCTAGTCCAGAGCAGGGCCTGTCTGCAGGAGGGACAGCTCTGGATGTCCTAACGCCCCCCTGGATGGTACTCCCGGCAGAGTCGTCTCAAGGGGGGCTGGGCGCCAGGGAGGCTGGGCACAAACCACCGAGCCTTTGTGGTCGCGTCCGTGATGGATTAGCAGGGCCCTGTTTCCCCACAGTGGAATCTGAGGACCGGTCCGTGTGCTTTCCCTCGGGGCTAATCCGGGTCCCTTCCCGCCCCAGGGGCAGGCAGTTCCGGGTGCCCTGGGGAAGCCCGGGTCAGGGCTGCAGCCCCCGAGCTTGAGGGGCCTGGTGCTTGTCACGGGGGCAGCGGAAGTCAGCGTCTCTTCACAGAAAAGGAAAATACAGTCTCTTGTCCCCTCCTCCCGGGGAGAACAAAAGGCCTGGTTCGTCTGTGCTCTCGGCCACGGGAACGTGACCCGGAGGAGAGGTCAGCCTCAGGTGACCGAGGGAACATGACTCAGAACCATGACGGAGCCCTGGGCAGCCCCAGCCCACGGGGTGGGACTACGGCCAGGTCAGGGGTCAGCAGATGCCCAGTCTGGAGGACCCAGGCCCCTCCTGGCAATCTGGGCCCCTCTGGGCAGCAGCGTCAAGTTCGGAGCCGAAGGCCATGTGGGTGCTGCTCAGGTGCCACCCTTGGGTGCTGGGCTGCCCAGGCAGCATGTCCGTTGGATTTTAAGGTCCCGCGCAAGGGAGCAGTGCTGGCCGAGGCCCAGGAGGACAGGGTGATGGTCACCTGCAGGCTGGGGCTGGGTGTCCTCACTCTGTCCTGAGTTCCTCCAGGTCTGAAGGACTTGGGACCCTGTGTCTGGCTGGCCACCCCAGGGGGGCCTCCCGTATGGATCCGTGCTCTGTGCCCCACAGACGTGTCTAGGAGGCATGCTCAGGTGTGTGAGATGGATGTGGCCCTGCCTGTGAGACAAGGACAAGCAGGTGGTGACACAGGTGGTGACCAGGGTCACCTGGGCTGGCCCATGGGGAACCGGTGCTTGTGGAGTGGGGCCTGGCCCGTGGCTTGTGTCAAGTGCTCAAAGCAGAGCTTCCTTGAGGCATCCATGGGGCAGGAGGTGGCATCGGCCCCCCTGCCGGCCTCGAGCCCACTCTTCC
This sequence comes from Miniopterus schreibersii, assembly GCF_964146895.1. Taxonomy (NCBI): domain Eukaryota; kingdom Metazoa; phylum Chordata; class Mammalia; order Chiroptera; family Miniopteridae; genus Miniopterus; species Miniopterus schreibersii. Next base: position 73,529,756 of record NC_138112.1, read on the forward strand.
CTGTCTCCTGTGACAAGGCCTGAAGGTGGAGCTCTAGGAGCCTCGCCGGCCCTCTCCGCCATCCTCAAGGCCAGGGCACGTGTTGGTGGGACAGGGCAAGGCAGGGAACCTGGCAGCTGTGTGAGCGATGGGGCAAGGTTGGTCTGCCCGGCTGGTCTGCACAGAGCAGAGGGGTCAGGCTGTGGGAGCCCATGGAGGCTTTGGTGTGCGAGTGGCCCCCCGTCTGCACCCCTCCCCACCTTGCGCACACACACACCCCCCACGGCCCCTCCCCAGCAGGGCGCAGCAGGGCTGCAGACAAGGTGACATCCCACTGTCCCTCCGCCCCTCCCGGCCGACCATGAGGCTCCACAGCCAATCCCCGAATTCCCCAAACAGAGGAATTCCTCTCCTGAGCACCCGCAGGACGGAGCAGAGCTTGCTCTGCCCAGGCCCCCGTCACCAGTGAGGGGCAGCGAGCTGCAGGGCGGGGTCGAGGTTGGCACGTGGCACACACGTTCTCATTCCCACCTGACTGCACAGGGCAGAGCAGGGGGTCATGGTGGGTGAGTGGACCTGCCAGTGGGTAGGCCACCCGGTGGGCAGTGGGCAGCTCAGTGACCAGAAAACCGGAGGCTTGAGACTTGGGCCTGGGAGGCTCTCCCAGCCTCTCAGCCCCTGGCTTCTGGCCCCACCCTGGACTCAGGGTTCAGCATCGATGCCGTGGGTGGTGATTTCCATGGGTTGGACCTTCCTCACCTCGGCTTCTCTGACCCACGTGGCTGCCACACAAGGATCTGGCTAAAGTGACCGGCTGGCATCCTGAGCAGGCACTTTGCACCCACACGGCCCCAAGCAGGAGCGGCTCTGCAGGGTCAGTGCTCAGAACGGATTCAGGATCGAGGATGGTGCCTCAGAGCCTAACCTGGGCCTCTGCCCTCAGTGTGCAACCCAAGAGGTCCCCCAAGTGAACTACCCAGGACCCTGAGGCCTGTCCCCTCCCACAGCCCTGCTGTCCTCCTGTGAATCACCACTTGGGCAGGCCTGGGCAGGGCTACAGGTCCCGGGCCCCGAACCCCTGACCCCCTGTCAGCCCAGTTTGGAGGGAGTGCCCACATGCTGAAGGACTGTCCATCTTGTAGCCCCACAGCCAGTCCCCAAATTCCCCAAACAGAAGGCGGAGGCCACACGATGCTTGTTTGCACACAGGGCTGGGCTGGCTTCTCCGGTGAGTTAGATTTATGGGGTTTAAATTAAGCCCTATCGAATGACGCAGTCGCTGGTCAACACTGGGGGCAGGGAGTGGTCTGAGAGAGACAGAGAGAGACAGAGACAGAAAGAGAGAGACATGCGGAGAGACCTAAGGTGTCTTCTGGACAGGTGGTCAGGTGGCCAGGACAGTGGCTATAGCTGGGCGGAGAGGTCAGGGAAGTGGCTGGAGCTGGGCGGAGGGGTCAGGGAAGTGGCTGGAGCTGGGCGGAGGGGTCAGGGAAGTGGCTGGAGCTGGGCGGAGGGGTCAGGGAAGTGGCTGGAGCTGGGCGGAGGGGTCAGGGAAGTGGCTGGAGCTGGGCGGAGGGGTCAGGGAAGTGGCTGGAGCTGGGCGGAGGGGTCAGGGAAGTGGCTGGAGCTGGGCGGAGGGGTCAGGGAAGTGGCTGGAGCTGGGCGGAGGGGTCAGGGAAGTGGCTGGAGCTGGGTGGGGGGTCGGTTGGCGTTCACAGAAACAGGCTGGATGAGGCCTTGCAGCCTCTGCCTGGTCTCACCCCACCTCAGGCTCCTGGATTGAAAGTCAAAAGTCAGTGGTCAGAGGCCGGCATCAGCATCCCAGTCAAAGAGCGTGAAGACCTGTATGATAGTGACACTCACTAGGCCATCGCGCCCAGAATTTGCTCTTTGCCCCCAAACCCCAGGCAGGTGGGTCACACCTGCCGAGTTCAGGCCAAGGTTTGACCAGGAGGGGACTGGACAAGGCGGGTCTGACGGCCTGGGCTCCCTGCTCCTTTCCCCGCAGAAGACACCGAAGTGACCCCAGAACAACTGAGGCAGGGCTCAGACAAGGCCATGCACCCAGGTCCCCAGCAGCATTGTCACAGCAGGGAGAGGGGCAGGCAGCCGAGTGTCCACTGGTGACAGACAAATGGATGCACAGAATGCCGTCCATCCACACGGTGGCATCTCACTCGGCCTGAAAGAGGAAGGAAATCCCGACACCTGCTGCCACAGGGACGGACCCTGAGGACACTGTGCCGAGTGAGTGAGCCAGACGCAGAAGGACACACGCTGTGTGACCCACTCACAGGAGGTCCCCAGAGGAGCCAGATCCACAGAGACAGCAAGTCGATGGTGGTGCCAGGGGCTGGGGGGGGGAGTGAGTGTTCAGTGGGGACAGAGCGTCAGTTTGGGGCGATGGACAGTTCTGGAGATGACGGTGGTGACGGCTGCACAGCAGTGAATGTGCTTCATGCCCCTGAGCTGAGCACCTGAAATGGGAAAGATGCTAAATTTGGTGTTAGGTGTTTTTTTACCACAATTAAAAATTTTCTAAAAACTTTATTGGAGAGGAGAAAAATATTAAAGTAACAATGGAGACACGTTTCCCACAGTAAAGACGAAGGCCTCCGAAGGAGGGGACTCGCAGAGCCAAACGAGAGAGAAATGGAGAACTCGGCCCCTGGACACCACACAGGGAAGCGGCAGGACTGGTTAGGATCCGGCCAGAACAGCCGACCCTCAGGACAGACAGTCCCCGGAGCTGAGCGAGTGGGGATCACGTGGAGCTCCTGGGCGTGGCTGGCGGCCACGACCACTGTGGACACTATGCCCCCCCCCACTCCCCACGTAGGGCCCAGCAATTCCGGAAGCTCCTGGTCATCCCCCAACAGAAATGACTGTCGAGCCACGAAGCACGTGCGTGTGGATGTTTATAGCAACTCGAGTCACAGTAGCCAAGGTCCCTCAGTGTCCTCGGGTGGCTGGGACAAAGCGCCACAGACCAGGGGAGCTTGACAGAAGTTCCAAGTGCCCCGGCTCTGGAGAACGAAGCCCACAGTCCTGGGGTCAGCAGGCTGGTTCCTCCCGAGGCTGTGACCCTCTGGTCCGTGACCCTCCCTTGCTGCTGAGGACCTGCCGGCTTCCTTAACTTTTGGCGGCATCATCTTCACTGCCATCCTCTGTGCATGTGGCCGTCTCCAAATCTACCCATGGCGTGGACCTGGGCCCACCCTGATGGCCTCACTTTAACCTCTGTGGGCACCCCGTCTGCACACACGGCCACGTTCTGAGGAGCCGGGGTCAGGGCCCCGACATGTGAACACAGGGCACGCACTGGGAATAACCCAATTGTCGCCAAGAGGATAACTAGTAAATCGCCTGGTACGTCACGCAGCGCACATGGCTCCGCAACAAACAGGTGAATTTCTGACACTCAGAGCACGCCCCAGGCTGAAGGCTCCTACTTAAGGTTCTGCCGACCGGAGCCTATGGTCCCGGAAAGGGATCGGTGGGGACAGAATTCAGAAGGAACCTCGGGGTGCAGGGGGGTGCTCTGGGCCTGACCCAGACGTCTGCACAGTGTGCCCCTGCAGTGGAAACTTCGCTACCAAAGATAATTACACCTCAGTTACGGGGGGAGGGAGTCTGCACGGGTCCCAAGGGGAGATGACCTCAGACTTCTCCACACGCCGGTTACAGGGCCCCTGAGGCGATGTCTTCAAAGTGCTGAAAGAAAAGACCTTGAATTTATTTTATACCCAGCCAAACTGTCGCTCAAACGTGAGGACATAGAACTGTCCTCCAGCCCTGGCCAGTGTTGCTCCGTGGTTAGAGCATTGCCTGTGCGCCCAAGGGTCACGGATTCTATTCCTGGGCAAGGGCACGTACCTGGGTTTCAGGCTCCATCTCCAGCCCCAGTCGGGTGTGTGCAGGAGGCAACCCATCAATGTTTCTCTCTCACATCAATGTTTCTCTCTCTCTCCTCTCTTCCCCCTCCCTCCCTCCCTTCCACTCTCTGAAAATCAACGGGGAAAACTACCCTAGGTGAGGATTACCAACACCAAAAAAAACCTGTCCTCTGGTTCTTGAGGCCACGAAGGGCTTGCCACAGAGCCCGAGATGACGCCACGTCCAGAGAGGACCGAGATGCAGGGACAGGTCGCGAGAGGCGACCAAGTGTACAGCAAGGAGGGTGGGCAGCACCTCAGGAGAGTTTGCCGTTGTCCTAGAAAAAGTCAGGCCAAGCTAAAGGGGCAGATCCACCGGGAGCCCGAGTGGATTTCGTGGTGGGAGGGAGAACCTGGGGGACAGTGCAGCTGCTCAGGCACATCTGCCCATGTGGCTGTGCTCAGATGCCCTCGGGGCCCCTCTCCCATCACTACCTGCCCATCTCGGGATGGGCTCCCCAGGAAGTGGCTGGAGCAGCCCCTGGGAGGCCACCTCGGGGCAAGTGACAGGGGAGACGGCCGACTCCCACCCCTGCCCTGCACCCGGCAGAGGTGCACCAACCTCGTGAGGGCCACAGGCCGGACACTGGAACAGGCACCCTTGGCTCTGCCCGCGAGGCTTATCCGGCTTATCACTAAGCTGTGCCAATGGGCCACCACAGGGAGGAAGGGCAGGGGTGCCAGGTAAACGTCCATGGCCTGGAGCACGGCCCATCTCCCGCCAACTGGCCCAAAGGCTCTGAGATGCCTGTGGTTTGGCCAAGCGCAGCTGTTTTGGGTTTGGTCTTATCTGAGCACTGGTTTCACAGATAGGGGGCCGCTGTGAGCGCTGGTGCCCTGGTACAGGTTGTGCTTCACCCTGAGACCCCCGTCCGGAGTCCTTCCCAGGGAGGCCTTGGAGGCCGGCGCTGAGCTGGGGGCGCTGAGCTGGGGGCACTCGGTCCACGTGGCAGGGGCCGCCCCTGCATGTCCTCAGCTGGGGTCCAGGCTCCACTGGGGCCCTCAGCCTTCAAGGAAAGGTGGGGCAGTTTGGCCGTGCAGGGGGGCAGGTGCCAGGGCCCGGGCTACAGGAGGGGCAGCACCCAGGCTTCCCAGGGGAAGCGTCCAGCCAGGACTCAGGGGCTGCAGAGGGACATGGGGTCCCCTGCACACCTGCGGCCCAGCCAGTCCGTGATCCCCCCACCAGCCCCGGACAGCTCGCTGACGCTGGACACGCTGCCCCGTGATTAGCAGCCCTTTTCTGGCTCTCAGGACAGCCCGGTGACGCCAAGATGAGAGGACACCGCTGGCCCCAGGCCACTGGGAGGGCCCCCTCCGGTGCAACCAGTGCCAGCCCACAATCGCTCCGAGGCCTTGTTAAATAAGCCTACTGACGTGCTAGAAGATTGGGGATGAAAAATGCCCAAAAGAGCACTGATAAAGCAGGGAGGGGGCGGCTCGGCCGAGGGAACCACCAGCCCCCTTCTCTGGTCCACGTGGCGGAAAGAGGACCGAGTGAGGCCAACAGGCCTGGTTCTGAGGGCGGCGGGCCTCCTGACCCAGGGAGAGCGGGAACTCAGGGCTCGGGAAGTTCTCCTGCCAGGGCAAAGCGGGTACTTTGAGGGCGCGGCCCCCGGCCTTGTCCCCGTGGCCCCATCGCTCCCCCAGCGTGGGGCCAGCGTCTCCCGGGGGACAGCGTGGTGGGTGATGCCCCCCGGCCCCGAGCCCATGCCCCGGGGGAGTAATCGCTCTCGGTCCTTCCCGGCCCCTCCGTGGGCTGCTAGAGCCGCCCCCCGAGCCCCACGGACCCTCGGCTGGGCCTGCGAAAGCTTCTCCCCGGGTTTCTGCAGCTGTCTGAGGGCCGACCTTCCTCATCAAAACTGTGTCTTGCCCACGGCCTCGCTCACGGCCTCTGCGATCGGTGAGGCCTCCCGACGTGCCCTCGAGGGGCGGAGGTCGTCTCCTGGTCGTGGCCTGGGACTCGTTCTGCTCGGTTTCTCCCTAGGGATCGACGTAGGTTTTGTGGCTGCTCTCGTGAGGTAATGTCCTGTTATATTTTCTCTTTTATAAATTAATTTATTGATTTGAGGGAGAGAGAGAGAGAGAGAAGCATCTGTCTGTTGTCCCCACTCATTGATGCAGCATTTGGTTGATTTTTTGTAGGCACCCTGACCGGGAATCGAACCCGCAACCTTGGCCTATCAGGATGACACGCTCACCAGCTGAGCTCCTTGGCCAGGGCTCCGTTATAGTTTCCACTTGGTTTCTCCCGAGTAAATAAGAGCCGCTGGGTTTCTGGGTTTCTCCGTTGACCACGTCACGGGCTCCACCTGGTCCTGGCGTGGCCGTGCGTCTCTTGGCTCCTTCCATCCTGGTCGCAGTGTGGCCGGCTCCGGACGGCATTGCCTCCTTCCCCGTCTGCTCTCCTCCTTTGGCCAGAACCCCAGGCCCACGGGCTGCTACAGGCCCAGACGGAGCCCGATGTTGGCTGAATTCTTTTTTCCTTACAAATCTCCCGTAACGTGTGAAGAATGTTCCCTTCGCCTTGGTGTGCTTTAAGCGTGTGCACACGCACGCACACACACAGCTGGGCACGTTTCCCGGGGGCTTTTTCCGCACCTGTGAAGGGTTTTTCCTCCTTGAATCAGCCCTGCAGCTCGCAAGCACCCTGGCGCCCCGTCCTGGCCGCACGCAGTATTGCAACCCCCCAAAACCCCCCCCAACTCCCCCAACAACCCCCCACCCCACCCCGGGGCGGCCGGGAGCCAGGCGACAGACACCCCGCAGGAGCCTCCCCGCAGGACAGATGGTGGTCTTTCAGGTGACCGATGCTCCATCACCCCAGGTCCTGGAGCGAGAGCGCGTGGAACAGGACACCCGCCGAGGGGTGACAAACACAAAGCGTGAACGAGTTAGAAGCCACCGAGATTTGGGGGCTCAGTCACTATCACCCAGAGACGCCATCCTGTTGTTGGACTGTCTTGAATTCCTGGATAAACCCACTGGCCCCGACTGTCGGGGTCTTAGCGGGGGGCCTCCTACCAGCACCACCTCCCCACCCGAGGATCACGCCTCATTTTATTTTATTTTTTTTATTATTATTTAAGATATATAAAGATATATAAAATATGTCTTTATTGATTTCAGAGAGAGGACAGGAGAGGGAGAGAGAGAGACAGAAACATCAATGATGAGAGAGTCATTGATCGAGCCCACAACCTGGGCATGTGCCCTGACCGGGACTCGAACCCCTGAGCCATGCCTGGCCGGGCCACACCTCATTTTAAAAGCGATAAGGTTGAGGCTGGAGGCTGTGGGCCTCGCCGGCCGGCACTTCTGCCGCGACCCCCCCAGAGTCAGGCAGGTCCCCTCCACCATCAGCCCCGGGCCCCAAGCTGCTCGCCTTGGAGAAGTGAGCAGAACAGGTCGGCCGGGGAGGGACGGGGAGCTGGGTGACTCGTCCCTGTTTCTTTCCTCAAAGCTGGCTGGTCCTCTACGTGGGTGCCTGCACCCCGGGGTGGGAGAGGGTTGGCGGGAGGGGACCAGCCCCCCATGGGGACAGGCTTCACACCCCACCGTGGCTTTCTCTCTGCTTCCGAAGGGGCTGTGCCTCCCTCGGGTGTCGGCCCTGTGTCAACAAGCGACACACGTCTAGTTTCCTTTCCCTTGAGTGACCCCGGGGCCGCAGGTATCCCCGTTTCAGAAGTGGGACGGCCGAGCTTTCCCGCCCTCCCCACCGTCTGAGAGTCTGTGCCGGGATGCGGTCAGAGCCCCCGACGGTTGCACCCCTGGGCCCTGTCCCCCGAGGCCGTGCGCGTGGGTTCCTGTGCCTGTGGGGACAGCGGCGGACGTCACATGAGTCTCGGGAACAATCTGCCCGCGGCGGACGGCTGCCTGCTCTGGGGAAGGCGAGGACCCGGGGAGGCGTGCGCCCTGCTCCGGCCCCGGCCAGCCCTGCGGACGCTGCGCAGACGGCAGGCTCAGGACCAGCCGGCCCGGCCGCCCACCCGCGGTCACGAGCGAACGACCGCGCTGTGTAGGCACCGTTGCTCGTTCATTCTTTTAATCAAACTGTTACTCACACGCACTGGGACACACCACTGTCCGCGTTCGGCCTGATAACTGTGAGCCATTGGGCGCGACCTCGACCCCGAGAGAGAAACGCAGAGCCTGTCCTTTCCGTTTGCGGTGGGTCCCTGCCCCAGTCCCTGTCCCGGGGAACCACTGCTCCGCTCCCCGGCCCCCGGGCCGGCCGTTTGCAGAGCCCGGGGGACGGGACCCTCTGGTCTGCGTTCTCACTGCCGTCGGCTAGCAGAGGCCTCGCCGCGAGGACACGGCCGTTCACTGCGGGGGGGATCCCGCTCAGGGCTGGATGTCCGCACGGCCGCTGGTTCCCCGAAAGGTGAGCGAGGCCGCTTTGAACACCCCCACTCGTGCCCTCCCGTGGGGACAGGGTCCCTTTGTCCTGCCTCCGGCGTGGGGCTGCAGGCCATGCAGTCAGGTTACATCTCATTTTATAAGACTGTGTTTTCCGGAGAGGCCGTCAGAGCTCGCGTCCCCTCCAGCAGCGCCGGAGAGTCCGGTTGTCCCCATTCTTGCCAACACTGGGTGCTGCTCCTGCCGTGTGCGTGTGCGTGTGTATGTGTGCGTGTGTGCGTGCGTGTGCGTGCATATGTGTGCATGCGTGTGCGTGTGTGTGTTAGATCACGGGTAACTCGGGACACCCTTTCGTGGGCTTGCTGGCCTGGGTTGAGGGAGCCTCTGCCCAGTTTTATTTGAGCTGTTTAATGCATCATTACTGAGTTGCAGGCGTCCCTTCTATATTCGGGATACAACCTCCTTTTCAGACACGTATTTTGCAAAATTTTCTTCCGGACTGCGGCCTGCCATTTTGGTAACTTGTTTTCAAACAGCAGAAGTTTTCCACCTTAACGATGTCTGTTTTGCTGTGCACGCTCACGACGGATCACACACACACACACGGGTGCTCACACACGAGTCACACACACAGGCGCTCATGCTCACACACACGTGTGCACACGTGCTCCTGCCCACAGCTGGGGGGCGGACAGAAGCCTCACGGAGCCGCTAGCCCTAGACATGGCTGAGAGATGAGCCGAGAGTCCATCCCACACCTCGGGGCCGGAGGGCTTCCTGGAAGGGGCGTCTGCCTCTCCAGGGCCCAAGAGCAGGACAGGACGAGACAGGGCTTTCTAGGGCCGCCCTGGAGACGGTGGCCACGGGGGGGGGGGCCCCATTTTGTACGTGAAGTTAGCCAAAGCCAAGCCAGGCATATGCACGGTGTCCCCTGGGTCCTGTGTGCAGAGCCTGGCGATCAGCCCCACGGGGGGATGAGGGGCCCTCTATGGGCCTTCTGGATGCAATGGCCCCCCCAGGAGCACCCACCCAGACCCCGTGGCACCAACTGAAGCATGAGCACAGCCACACAGCATTTCAATCTGCATTTATTTGGGAAAGTGAAGAATTGAACCAAAGCTTGGAAAATAAATATCCATACAGAGGAAGTCAGTTTAGGAGGCGAGGGAGCTCAGAGGGTTAGCAGGCGGGTGGGTGTTCGCCCACCTCAGCCCCTGCTCGGGTGCAGGGCCGGGAGCCCAGAGCGGCGGGCGCGGCCGGGGGCCCTGCGCTGGGCCTGCGGGAGCTCGCACAGGGTGTCCTGGCACAAGCAGCTCTCGATGTGGGTGTAGGTGTGTTTCCGGGAGCTGCCGTCGGGGCAGAGCAGCTGCACCTCCCGCCGGCTGGTGCGCTCCTCCTTGCAGCAGGAGCACTTGTGGTCCAGGGCCTGCGCCTCAGCCGAGTACCTGCCGGAGCGCCAGCATGAGGGCCACCCCCGGGCATGCAGCTCCCCTCTGCCGCCCCCACCCTCAGCCCGAAACTCACATGGCAAAGGTCCCACAGGATCCGGAGCAGTAATTCATGGTGACCTTCGCAGCGCAGCCGCCTTCTGAAATCTCCCTGGTTTCGGACATGGTGGAGCAGGGGACCCTGGTCTCATTGCGAGGGATGCCTGGGAGACAGCGAGGTGGAGGCTTGGGGCGGGGTGTCCACACCTCCCAGGACACCCATCGCCCCCGCGGCCCTGACGCAGCTGGGTGAGGTCCTCCCACTCGCCATCTGCCTCTGATTGGCTCCCGGGGCCCATCCCCTGTGCCTTCCTCCCCGAAGGGCCCAGGGAACCCACCCGCCAGGCCTGTACTCACATTTCTTGCAGCAGCCGTTGGGCATGTAGGTGATGGAGCCCTGGAAAGAAGGAGAGTGAGCCTGGCACCCCAGACCTCCCCCGACGGGAGTGCCCCCACGGTCCGCCGGGGTCAGAAGGGACAGTTCCTACAGAAGGGGCCACTGTCCCAGCACAGAGACCAGTCCCCCAGGAACATGGGGACCTCTCGCCACCCCTGCAGAGTACACGCAGCCACCCGAGACGGCTGCTCACCGGGAGGCAGGAGCTGGGGTCGAAGTCGGGGCAGGTGATGTTGGAGACGGACGAGATGAGCTGATTGTGGATCTTCACGCAGCTAAAGAAGGTGCAGTTGTTCTTGGGGTCGCTCTTGATGTCCCCGGGCTGTGGGGGGAGGACAGTGTGGTGAGGGCCAGCCCAGGAAGGCAGATGGGAACGCCTGGCAGGCCCTGCCCAGCCATGGGCAGCCTCTCAGACAGGACGTCCTGCCTGCAGGCCCGGGGCCACCAGGCAGGTGACACGCAGGAGGGGCCCGGGGACGGCCACCAGCCTGTAGTCTATACACGAATCCCGTCCTAACCCGGAGCCTGCGGGTGTGACCTTATTTAGGAAAAGGGTCTTTGGCCCGGCCAGAGTGGCTCAGTGGTTGAGCTTCGACCCAGGAACCAGGGGGTCACGGTGTGGCTCCTGGTCGGGGCACAGGCCGGGGTCGTGGGCTCGACCTCCAGTGGGAGGCGGGCAGGAGGCAGCTGCTCAGTGATGTTTCTCTCTCATCACTGATGTTTCCTCTCTCTCCCTCTCCCTTCCTCTCTCTCTAAAATCAATAAAAACATATTTTTTAAAAGTAAAAGGGTCTTTGCAGGTGTGATTAAGCGAAAGATCTTGGGGTGGGGTCCTCCTGGATCACCAGGTGGCCCTAAATCCAGGGACCGGTGTCCTTATAAGAGATGATAGAAGAGACAGAGAGAGGAGGGACCATGTGATCACGGGGACAGAGACTGGAGGGACCTGGCCACAGCCCAGGGACTCCTGGAGCCCCAGAGGAGGAAGAGGCAGGAAAGGCCCCCTCCTCGAGTTTTGGAAGGAGCACAGACCTGAAACACCTTCCTGCTGTTCTCAGTCCCCCGCATCCCCCCCCTGCCCCGTCCCCAGCTGTGGCCGCTTGTGACTGCCAGACACGTGTGCCTCAGGGCAGGCCCTGGGCCACAGCAGGGCAGTGGGTGTGTTCCCGGCCTTGCCCCCGGCTTCAGTCAACCCCCCACCCCTGCCAGGCAGGAGCCCCCTCCCCGCAGCGCACCTTCAGGATGAGGTGGAGGCCATCAGGTCTGCTGATGATGCAGTCGGTCTGCTCACACTTCGGGCAACACTCACCCGGGACAGTCACCAGCCCGAAGCCCTAGGAGAGAGGCAGGCTCAGGGCGGAGGCTCAGGGCCCAGGCTCAGGGCCCAGGCTCAGGGCAGTGCTGGGACCCAGAGGGGCAGGGATGGGACCCAGAACTCCTGGGGAGGGGCACTCACAGGGTTACAGGTGGTGTTGCAGGGCACGTGGCTGCAGGACACCTGGTTGAGCTGCGTGGAGCTGTCCGTGACGTTGGTGCAGACGCATGTCTCGCACCCGGAGGAGTACACCGGGGAGCCGGGCTGGGGCACAGGGAGGGACACGTGAGGCGGGTGAGCCCGTGAGCCTGGTCGGGACCCCAGCCCCTCGCCCTGCTCCCTCCCCGCTGGGCAGCCCCTGGCTCACCTGGTACTCAGCGTTCCCAACAACACACACGCCCTTGGGCACTTGAGGGAGAAAGAATAGGAGGGTGGGTGGGACATGCATCCCGTGGATGGGCACCAGGGCCCGGGATGGGTGGGACTCCCAGAAGGGAGCCGCTGCACCCCACAGCCCCCTCCCTCCGCGGCCACGGCCCTCTTACCACAGGAGTAGAAGGGGCAGCACCTTCCGGGCTTCATCTCGCTCTTCAGGTCGAAGCCCATAGGACAGTCGGGAGGCTGCTCCTTGCACAGGCTGGCATTGCACTCTGGGGGCAAAGTGGGGACACACAGGGATATCGGCGACCCTTCCGGCAGGCAGGGCCGGGGCCTCCCCCGCGCAGGGTCCTGAGCACCCTCCAGCACCTGCCCTCAGCAGACACCCCCAAGGCCCCAGCCTCCAGCAGCCCCGAGTCGGGGGCTCCCGAGTCCACAGAACAGGCGGAAACACGCACGGGGCGGGGCTTGCTCAGTGACACCGGGGGCCACGGTGAGGGGGAGACAGAGGCCCAGGCCCCAGGTGACTTACTGCAGGAGGTGATGTTGCAGCAGGTGTCGGCAGGGTTGACCTCCGTGACCAAGTACGTGCCATCCTCTTTGCACTGGACGGGCGGCTTCTGGGTGCATTTCTTGGGTTGGCAGACGATGCCGCTCCCGCCCTCCAGGCAGATGCAGTCCTTGCAGTCGAACTCGAAGTGCTCCCCATACTGCAGGGAGGAAGGGGGTGAGCCGGGACGAGAGCCATGCCCCCCACGTGCCAGGGCCACACCGCGGCACGTCGGGTCAGCAGGGAGCAGGCACTGCGCTGGATGCTCGCCGACGGCCCTGTGGGAACACCTGCGCCCTCCCACCTCTCAGCACACGGGGTGGTTCTGGTCCAGGACCGCGGCCTTCACTCAGGGCCAGGCCACTAATAACACAACCGTGACCTGCTCGCCCGAGTGTCCCTACGTAGGCCAGGCCCGTGGCAGACAAACCACATGTGTCTACCGGGTCAACTGCGTGCGGGAGACACAGCAGCGCAGGGACCAAGACAGAGCATCGTGTGACCGCTGGGCCAGTGGTGTGGACGGTGGACGGGCAGATGGAGGGATGTGTGGACAGACGGACAGATGGTGGGTGGGTGGATGGATGGATGGATGGATGGATGGATGGATGATGGATGGATGGGTGGATGGATGGATGGGTGGATGGATGGGTGGATGGATGGATGGATGATAGGATGGATGGATGGATGGATGGATGGATGGATGGATGGATGGATGATAGGATGGATGGATGGATGGATGGATGGATGGATGGATGGATGGATGGATGGATGGATGATAGGACGGATGGATGATAGGACGGATGGATGATAGGACGGATGGATGGATGGATGGATGGATGGATGGATGGATGGATGGATGATGGATGGATGGATGGGTGGATGGATGGATGGGTGGATGGATGGGTGGATGGATGGATGGATGATGGATGGATGGATGGGTGGATGGATGGATGGGTGGATGGATGGGTGGATGGATGGATGGATGATAGGATGGATGGATGGATGGATGGATGGATGATAGGATGGATGGATGGATGGTTTGTTGGAGGCACTGATGGGTGGGTGGGTGGATCAGTGTTGAGCAAAAGGATAGATGTGCAGAGGGACAGAGGGATTCAGGGACGGAAGGATGTGGGAGTGGTGGGAGGAGGGCAGAAGGGGTTCCTGGAGCATAGATGGGTGGATGGGTGGACGTCCTGCTAGCTAAGCTTTGCAGGACTTAGATGACCCATTATCGACGCTTTGAGCTCCCAGGTTCTCATGTCCAACCCACCCACCCCCAAAACTCGGGGTCTGTGGGAGAATCCCACCCCAGCACCGAGAAGCAGGCCTACCTCTCTGGGCACATTGTCAGGTCCCACACAGCCTAGGAGAGAGGAGACAAATCCTGTTAGCAGAGTCCGGGGACAGCGGGACCGGGCCTGGCTCCGTGGAGGCAGGAGAGGGGAAGGCAAACTGGAGACGTACCACACACGTCCACGCAGACGTCAAAGCCGGGGGCGTAGCTCATGGTGCCCTCGGGGCAGAAGCAGCCTTCCACCAGCAGGGTGCTGTTGTCTGTGGAGCTGGAGGGCAGGAAGGCATCGTGAGCTGGGCGTGCGGGCGGCTGGGGGACGGCGCACTGGAGACCCATGCACGGGCATGCGCCCTCAGCGCCCGCCCGGGGGAGCCCACCACCCCGTGGATCTCCGTGACTGACCTGGACTTGCAGGTGGGCTCCTTGGCAGGACCACAGGGCCGGTACTCCTTGTGAGGTGGGCAGTGGACCGCTGCAGGAGGGAGGCAGCAGAGTCAGGAGGGAGGAGCCTGGGTTCCCCAAAAGTGACAGCCCTGCCCAGCCCCTCCCCCAAAGGACCTCCCTCCCACATTGGCTAAGGGTGGCAGGCTGCCCAGCACTGCCCGGCTCAGCACCCATTCTGTCTTGAGCTGGGTGACAGGTGTCCAGTCGTGCCTAGCAAGGTGGGCAGCACCCCAGCCCTCCCAGCCCCTGCAGCTGGCCCTCTGTCCCCCCCCCCAAGGCCGAGTCCGGTCTCCATGTGCGCCCAGCTACCCCACTCCGGTGTGGTTTCAGGCTGGGCACAGCACCCAGCTGAGCCCAGGGGGACCCCAGCCCGGGCCCAGGGGTGGGCAAGCACTCACGGCAGGCCCCATGGGTGTGGTTCCGCCAGTCGATGCAGATGCCCTCGTGGGCACAGAGGGCCGCGTAGGTCTGCAGGCTGATGCACTCCAGGCCCGAGTTGGGCATGGTGCAGGTGTCGAACACACAGGCCTCGTAGTAGTGCTCGGGGGGGGCCAGGGCATGGCACTGGGCAAACAGGCTGTGGGGAGGGACACGGGTCAGGCTCCGGCCAACGGGGCTCCACCTCTCTCACTGTCCCCACCACCCAGCACCTGCCACTGCGCTGCTCACCTAGAGGCCCTGGGTAGGGGGGCTCAGGGAAGGGGCCCCCACTGTGGCCCAAGGATGAAGTGCATGCCGGCAGCACTCCCTCCAGCAACCCTGGCAGAGGGCCACCCGGCCTTCACTTGCACACCTCTGGGGACGAGGCACTCACTCCCCACCAGCTCTGGGAGAGCCCCCCTCCTCCTACACCCAGCTCTGCCCCTGAAAGCACCCGCAACACTGACTCTGGTCAACTGGTCTACCCCAGGCTTCACGCTCACTCTACCTCGCACCAGCCACGGGCAGGATAGATTGGGGAGGTCGGAAAAGGCCCGGGGATGTCTGACCAGGCAGCTCAGCCCCACAGAAAGCGGGAGCCTGAGTCCGGGGCCCCTCTGTGGCCGGCACCTGCCCCCCGGCCCCCAGCCCTACGCTCAGCACCCTGCCTCTCCTCCTGACGTGGAGGGGACGCAGTCACCTGTCCTTGATGAGCTCGCAGAGAGGGGACGAGCAGTTCTTGTGTGGGCCGGTGCCGCTGCCCCCCGAGGGCGTGGTGGCCGGGCGCCGGGTGGTGAAGCTGGTGTGGGGACAGTGTGGCTTGGACGGGTCATTCACCACCCACTGGTCAGCTGCGACCTCGCAGTCAGCGATGACCTCCCCGCTGGGCAGCATGCAGTCGTCCGCGGTGTTGTTGGTGCAGGTGCCTGTCGGCGAGAAGGCCCAAGTCGAACCGGCACGAGCCCTGGGACCCCCCCCGCTCCTGCAGCCCAGCCTCCCCGGTGACCAGCTGCTGGCCAGGGCCAAGGTGGCTTCCCGCAGGGGCCAAGCCCAGGACGACAGCCACAGGCTCCCCGGGCGCGGGAGCGGGAGAACCCCGCTGGGCTGGGGGTGCTCGGGCCGACTCTGCCCCCTCCCCCTGCCCTGGCAGAGCCCAGGGGCCGCAGGGAGCCCTGGGGGCGAGGCTCACCGCACTGGCCCTTGGTGTTGTTGCCAAACAGGCTATAGGGCAGCTTGACGGAGAAGGACAGGCCGTTGTAGGAGACCAGGGCGCCCAGCCGGGGGATGTCCACGATGTAGTTGATGCCCGACTCGTACACCTGCAGCCCGTATTTCTTGTAGGGCAGTGCCACGGCCTGCTTGTTGATCAGCACCTGTGGCCGGCATGGCTGGGGTCAGGGACGGCCGGGGGCCAGGAGCTGGTGGCCACTCAGCCGGAAGCCTGCCCTGCCTGGTCACCTCTGCGCAGGGCGCCTTACACATCAGGGCCGGGCCGGGCCGGGAGAGCGGCGCCCCCGCCCCTCCACCCCTCACACTGCGGGGGGACCTCTGCCTGCCCCTCCCGGTCCTGTTCCCTTTCCCTTCCTCCCTGCCCCGCTGGTCCCGGGGTGAAGTAGCAACGTGCGACCCGCGGAGCCCCTCGGAGACTTCGGGGCACAGGGAAAGGGCAGGGCTCCACAGGCCGTGGGAACCAACAACTTCATGTGGGCATAGGCCCAGCCCCTGCCCGCCGGTCCCTGTCCTCGGGGTGGCAGCCTCTGCCCCTGAGACCTGTGCCCAGGGTGGGTTGCAGGTGACTGATGGGGTGACCCAGGGGTCCCTGCGCGCCCCCGCAGGGCCTGGGACAGGGGTTGAGTGTGTCGCCCAAGCGCCGCCAGCCCAGCTCTGGGGAGCTCGGCACAGCCTCCCAGCAGGCGGGATGGGCATCGAGTTGCCCCGTCTTACCTGCACCTTCATGGGTGCCATCTGCACGGTCTTGACCAGCACCTCCTGGGTCTCGTGGCGCACTATGAGCGTGCGGGGGCAAGACACCTTGTCGTTGACGTCGCAGTGGTAGTTGTCGATGTAGACCCCGAAGTTGTCCACGGTGGGCGTGATCTGCTCCACCAGGACGTAGGTGCAGTTGCCCTGGTAGCTGTAGTACAGCCCGTCGAAGGTGACGTAGTGGGGGTCGCCCCAGCCAGTGCAGTAGCCTGCGGGGGGAACCGGGGTGAGCCGGGGCTGGGATGGGACAGCAGGAACCGGGCGTAGGAAAGCAGGGTCCCTGGAGCACACCGGCACCCAAGCCGGGAGGGTCTGGTCCCGCCTCAGGCCCCCAAAAGGGCATCTCCCCATTCAGCCCACAGTGGCCGGTTCCTTCCGCAGGATGCGGCCCGGCTTTGGAGTCAGGTCTGGTTTCCGAAGCAGCCCCGTTCCCCGGAGGTGGCCGAGCTCCCCCAGCCAAGCCCCACCCCCGCCCCGTCCTCCCCCCCCACCCGCCGGAGGAGACAGGAATGAGCAGGGACCGTGAGAAGTCCCTGGGACAGGTGCCTGGCCGCCCAGCCACCACGTCCAACCTGGGCTCTGCGCCCAGGGTCCTCAGGCCCTGCAGCTTCCACCCCCAGGAGGGGGGAGGGTGCCTTGGCGTCCTGGGCTTACTCACAGTCACACTCCCAGTGCCAGCAGCAGCCGTCGGGGTCCATGACGCGCACCGGCGTGAGGTTGTTGGAGCAGGTGGGCATGGGCGGGGGCTTGCACTCCACCTGCACGATCTCCACGGTGTTGTCATGTTTGCAGATGGCCTGGGTGCAGTTACACAGCCACCAAGTCTCATTCTCCTGCGGGCGGGGAGGGCGAGGGTCAGCCGGGGTTGGCAGGGACTAGCCGGGGCCAGCAGGGCCCCTCTGCCCACAGGGGAGCAGGCAGGGCAGACTGTACTCCTGAGGTCCCAGGAGAGCCTAGGAGCCCTCGCGGGGGGGACAGGGGAGCTGGGAGCCGAGGGCGCCCGGTCAGGAGACAGCGTCACCCCATCCTGGTGAGGCCAGTGGGAGAGGGGGTGGGAGAGCTCCGCAGACCCTGTGCCCCAAAGGCTGTGCTCAGGATGTAGGGGACAGAAAGGCAGCCCCCGGGGCTTTAGACCCAGACAGTGCGTCCAGGGCTGAGGGGACCAAAGCTGCCCACCGCCCACTGACCTGTCTGGGAGGGTCGAAGTTGGGGCAGCCAGGGGTTTTGGTGGTGGTCGGCGTGGTTGTGGGCGTGGGTGGGCGGGGTGTTGACGAGGGTGTCGTCTTGGAGGGTGTGGGTGTGGAGGGGGGCGTGGACGGGCAGGACCAGTTGAAGAACTCCAGCTGGCAGCTCAGCGAGCAGTTCACGTAGTAGCAGGTTTCTCCATGAGTGCCGTTGTACACCAACTCGCCTGCGGGGGGAGACACCCCCAGACCCTACACCATCCGTCCGGCAGGCCTCCACGGGGCTGCCAGAGGAGAGCCCCCACCCCCGTTGGACCCCTGACCTTAGACCTGCCTCCTAACCACTGGTAAAAGCAGACCAAAGTCCCACCGGCCTCCGTTGCCTGAAAGTCAGAAGGGAAAAGCTCGGTACCTGGGCCATAGAACGTGTCATTCAGAACGCAGCAAATTTTGATGGGGGTAGTCACGATGCTGGGGGTCGAAAGCGGAGTCTGCGAGTGGACGGGCACGCTGGTGGAAGCCGTGGTGGTCTGCGACGGGGGCGGCGTGGTTGACGGGTGTCCTGGCGGGGTAGGTGTCCTGGTGGTTGTCGTTGACACGGTCGTGGGAGTGGGTGTAGATGTGGTCGGGGGTTCCGTGGAGGGCGAGGGGGGCCTAGACGTGGCCTTTGAAGAGGTAGGACCCGAAGTCTGGGTGCCTGTAAGAATGGCGGTTACCAGTGAGGCCGATGGTGTCACTCGCTTTAGATGCAGCAGGGGCCTGGTGGCTACTGCAGCCAAACACCTCACCCAAGGCGTGGTGCGTGGCATGGAGGGCTCACGCCCACTGTCCCAGCTTTCAATCTTAAGGTAGGGCAGAGTGAGGACGGCCTGAGGTCCAATTGTGTGCAACGGGGAGGCCCACCTACCCCGGGCAGGCAGGACAGCAAGAATGAGGGAGGGCCTCCCAGGACACCTGACAGGCAGCCTCTGCTCCCCGCCCAGCCCTGGCCCCATGTGCCCCTCCAGATGGCGTGGCCACGCTGCCCATCACTCAGCTGTGGCTGAAGGATGTGAGCTGAAGGCACTGTGCCTGAGAAAAGACATCCTGTGAGGCAAGTGGGTACCTGTGGCTTTGCTGCCCACCCACAGGCCCGAGGCCAGCATCCCCCGGAATGTGCACTGGCTAGACTTGGCCGAGCCCACCTGGAACCTCCCAGGGAAGACTCTCATTGGACAGAGCAGGTGCCCCTGACTTGGATCCAGGAGCTTCAAAGCTCCCCTGAGGTGAGGAAGAACCGAGAACCAGTCACCAGAGGCCGCGCTGGCTCCATGGGGTCCGTACCTGTAGTGGTGCCACCAGGGGTGCTTCTTCCCGGGGTAGTGACCGTGGGCTTCGTTTCCGTGGGTGGTGAAGGCGGGCTGGTTGTCTTCGTGGTAGTCGGAGGGGTGGTCAGAAGTGTGGTTGATTCCGTGGAAGAAGGGGAGGTAGACTGAGATATTGGAGGCCAGGAGGACTCAGGCGGGGGTTGTGGTGTGGTGATCTCACCAGGTACTGTGCTTGTAGGGACTGGGGTCTCTGTGCTGGTGGTGGTGCTTGATGGCGGTATTGGGGTCTCTGTGGTGGTGGGGGGGGTGGTAGTGTAGGGGGTTGTGGTTGGTGTCTCAGTGGTGGTGGAGGCGGGTGGGGCTGGTGTCTCTGTTGAGGTGGTGGTGGTTGTTGGCTTTGGTGTCTCAATGGTGGTGGTGGTGGTGGTGGGGCCTGGAGTTGGTGTCTCTGTTGAGGTGGTGGTGGGTGTTGTGGGTGGGATCACTGTGCTGGTTGTTTTTGGAGTCTCAGTGGTGGTGGAGGGGGGTGGGGCTGGTGTCTCTGTTGAGGTGGTGGTGGGTGTTGTGGGTGGGGTCACTGTGCTGCTGGTTGTTGGAGTTGGTGTCTCAGTGGTGGTGGTGGTGGTGGTGGTGGGGCCTGGAGTTGGTGTCTCTGTTGAGGTGGTGGTGGGTGTTGTGGGTGGGATCACTGTGCTGGTTGTTTTTGGAGTCTCAGTGGTGGTGGAGGGGGGTGGGACTGGTGTCTCTGTTGAGGTGGTGGTGGTTGTTGGCTTTGGTGTCTCAACGGTGGTGGTGGTGGTGGTGGGGCCTGGAGTTGGTGTCTCTGTTGAGGTGGTGGTGGGTGTTGTGGGTGGGATCATTGTGCTGGTTGTTTTTGGAGTCTCAGTGGTGGTGGAGGGGGGTGGGGCTGGTGTCTCTGTTGAGGTGGTGGTGGGTGTTGTGGGTGGGGTCACTGTGCTTGTGGTTGTTGGAGTTGGTGTCTCAGTGGTGGTGGTGGTGGTGGTGGTGGTGGTGGGGCCTGGAGTTGGTGTCTCTGTTGAGGTGGTGGTGGGTGTTGTGGGTGGGATCACTGTGCTGGTTGTTTTTGGAGTCTCAGTGGTGGTGGAGGGGGGTGGGGCTGGTGTCTCTGTTGAGGTGGTGGTGGGTGTTGTGGGTGGGGTCACTGTGCTTGTGGTTGTTGGAGTTGGTGTCTCAGTGGTGGTGGTGGTGGTGGTGGTGGGGCCTGGAGTTGGTGTCTCTGTTGAGGTGGTGGTGGGTGTTGTGGGTGGGGGCACTGTGCTGGTTGTTTTTGGAGTCTCAGTGGTGGTGGAGGGGGGTGGGGCTGGTGTCTCTGTTGAGGTGGTGGTGGGTGTTGTGGGTGGGGTCACTGTGCTTGTGGTTGTTGGAGTTGGTGTCTCAGTGGTGGTGGTGGTGGTGGTGGTGGTGGTGGGGCCTGGAGTTGGTGTCTCTGTTGAGGTGGTGGTGGGTGTTGTGGGTGGGATCACTGTGCTGGTTGTTTTTGGAGTCTCAGTGGTGGTGGAGGGGGGTGGGACTGGTGTCTCTGTTGAGGTGGTGGTGGTTGTTGGCTTTGGTGTCTCAACGGTGGTGGTGGTGGTGGTGGGGCCTGGAGTTGGTGTCTCTGTTGAGGTGGTGGTGGGTGTTGTGGGTGGGATCACTGTGCTGGTGGTTTTTGGAGTCTCAGTGGTGGTGGAGAGGGGTGGGGCTGGTGTCTCTGTTGAGGTGGTGGTGGGTGTTGTGGGTGGGGTCACTGTGCTCATGGTTGTTGGAGTTGGTGTCTCAGTGGTGGTGGTGGTGGTGGTGGGGCCTGGAGTTGGTGTCTCTGTTGAGGTGGTGGTGGGTGTTGTGGGTGGGATCACTGTGCTGGTTGTTTTTGGAGTCTCAGTGGTGGTGGAGGGGGGTGGGACTGGTGTCTCTGTTGAGGTGGTGGTGGGTGTTGTGGATGGGGTCATTGTGCTGGTAGGTGTTGGAGTTGGTGTCTCAGTGGTGGTGGTGGTGGTGGTGATAGGGCCTGAAGGTGTCTCTGTTGAGGTGGTGGTGGGAGTTGTGGGTGGGATCACTGTGCTGGTTGTTTTTGGAGTCTCAGTGGTGGTGGAGGGGGGTGGGACTGGTGTCTTTGTTGAGGTGGTGGTGGGAGTTGTGGGTGGGGTCGCCGTGGTGGTGGGAGTTGGAGTTGGTGTCTCAGTGGTGGTGGTGGTGGTGGTGGTGGGGCCTGGAGTTGGTGTCTCTGTTGAAGTGGTGGTGGGAGTTGTGGTCCGAGTCACTGTGGTGCTGATGGTCGTAGTTGTAGTGGGGGTGCTTTCAGAGGGGGTACAGTACCCACAGCAGTAGACTTTGATCTGATAGTTGATGCAGAAGGGCATGGGGATGGGTCCCCCTGGCTTCTGGTTTTCGTTTTTGCACACCAGCCCATTGGAGAGGTCGCACTCCACAACCTGTCCAAGTTCTTCAATGGGAGTATTTGGATACATAGGAGCTCTGCAGGAGATGTTGGCTGCCCATCCCGGATCGCAGGTGTTCCCAATGGGCTCAAAATCTCCACCTGGTATGCTAGTGTTCGGTTTCCCAGAATCCAGCCACTCCGACCATCTGCAGTCCTCCAAACACGTAGTTTGTGTTGGCACTATGGGGGTTGATTTTGACGGAGGCGTGCTGGTGGTCACAGTCGTGCTGGATTTTGGTGGAGTTGTGGGTGTCGTAGTAGTGGTCGTCACTGTGGTTGGTTCCGGAGGCGGGGTGGTTGGTGAGGTGGTGGGGGTGGTAGTCACTGTGGTGGTGGGGGTTGGTGTTGGGGTCTCTGTTGAGGTGGTGGTGGTGGTGGGAGTTGTGGTTGGAGTCACCGTAGTGGTGGGTGTTGGGGTTGGTGTTTCGGTCGTGGTGGTGGTGGTGATGGGGGGCACTGGAGTTGGTGTCTCTGTTGAGGTGGTGGTGGGTGTTGTGGGTGGGGTCACTGTGCTGCTGGTTGTTGGAGTCTCAGTGGTGGTGGAGGAGGGTGGGGCTGGTGTCCCTGTTGAGGTGGTGGTGGGTGTTGTGGGTGGGGGCACTGTGCTGGTGGTTGTTGGAGTCTCAGTGGTGGTGGAGGGGGGTGGGGCTGGTGTCTCTGTTGAGATGGTGGTGGGTGTTGGCTTTGGTGTCTCAGTGGTGGTGGTGGTGGTGGTGGTGGTGGAGCCTGGAGTTGGTGTCTCTGTTGAGGTGGTGGTGGGTGTTGTGGGTGGGATCACTGTGCTGGTGGTTGTTGGAGTCTCAGTGGTGGTGGAGGGGGGTGGGGCTGGTGTCTCTGTTGAGGTGGTGGTAGGTGCTGTGGGTGGGGTCACTGTGCTGCTGGTTTTTGGAGTCTCAGTGGTGGTGGAGGGGGGTGGGACTGGTGTCTCTGTTGAGGTGGTGG
This sequence comes from Miniopterus schreibersii, assembly GCF_964146895.1. Lineage (NCBI taxonomy): Eukaryota > Metazoa > Chordata > Mammalia > Chiroptera > Miniopteridae > Miniopterus > Miniopterus schreibersii. The sequence goes on from NC_138112.1 coordinate 73,552,173, forward strand.
TGGGTTTTGTGGGTGGGGTCACCGTGGTGGTGGGAGTTGGAGTTGGTGTCTCAGTGGTGGTGGTGGTGGTGATAGGGCCTGAAGTTGGTGTCTCTGTTGAAGTGGTGGTGGGAGTTGTGGGTGGGATCACTGTGCTGGTTGTTTTTGGAGTCTCAGTGGTGGTGGAGGGGGGTGGGACTGGTGTCTCTGTTGAGGTGGTGGTGGGTGTTGTGGATGGGGTCATTGTGCTGGTGGTTGTTGGAGTCTCAGTGGTGGTGGAGGGGGGTGGGACTGGTGTCTCTGTTGAGGTGGTGGTGGGAGTTGTGGGTGGGGTCACTGTGCTGGTTGTTTTTGGAGTCTCAGTGGTGGTGGAGGGGGGTGGGACTGGTGTCTCTGTTGAGGTGGTGGTGGGTGTTGTGGATGGGGTCATTGTGCTGGTAGGTGTTGGAGTTGGTGTCTCAGTGGTGGTGGTGGTGGTGATAGGGCCTGAAGTTGGTGTCTCTGTTGAAGTGGTGGTGGGAGTTGTGGGTGGGATCACTGTGCTGGTTGTTTTTGGAGTCTCAGTGGTGGTGGAGGGGGGTGGGACTGGTGTCTCTGTTGAGGTGGTGGTGGGTGTTGTGGATGGGGTCATTGTGCTGGTAGGTGTTGGAGTTGGTATCTCGGTGGTGGTGGTGGTGGTGGTGGTGGGGCCTGGAGTTGGTGTCTCTGTTGAGGTGGTGGTGGGAGTTGTGGGTGGGGTCGCCGTGGTGGTGGGAGTTGGAGTTGGTGTCTCAGTGGTGGTGGTGGTGGTGGTGGTGGTGGGGCCTGGAGTTGGTGTCTCTGTTGAAGTGGTGGTGGGAGTTGTGGTCCGAGTCACTGTGGTGCTGATGGTCGTAGTTGTAGTGGGGGTGCTTTCAGAGGGGGTACAGTACCCACAGCAGTAGACTTTGATCTGATAGTTGATGCAGAAGGGCATGGGGATGGGTCCCCCTGGCTTCTGGTTTTCGTTTTTGCACACCAGCCCATTGGAGAGGTCGCACTCCACAACCTGTCCAAGTTCTTCAATGGGAGTATTTGGATACATAGGAGCTCTGCAGGAGATGTTGGCTGCCCATCCCGGATCGCAGGTGTTCCCAATGGGCTCAAAATCTCCACCTGGTATGCTAGTGTTCGGTTTCCCAGAATCCAGCCACTCCGACCATCTGCAGTCCTCCAAACACGTAGTTTGTGTTGGCACTATGGGGGTTGATTTTGACGGAGGCGTGCTGGTGGTCACAGTCGTGCTGGATTTTGGTGGAGTTGTGGGTGTCGTAGTAGTGGTCGTCACTGTGGTTGGTTCCGGAGGCGGGGTGGTTGGTGAGGTGGTGGGGGTGGTAGTCACTGTGGTGGTGGGGGTTGGTGTTGGGGTCTCTGTTGAGGTGGTGGTGGTGGTGGGAGTTGTGGTTGGAGTCACCGTGGTGGTGGGTGTTGGGGTTGGTGTTTCGGTCGTGGTGGTGGTGGTGATGGGGGGCACTGGAGTTGGTGTCTCTGTTGAGGTGGTGGTGGGTGGCGGGGTCGAAGTCGGACACTCATCCATTGGCAGACAACAGTTGACACGTATCTCGTAGTCATAGCAGATTCCAAAAGGTCCATTTCCAAACTGGTCTTCGTTTTTGCACATGAACCCAACCGAGATGTCACACTGTGCCTTCTGGCCCAGCTCCTCCCAGCTGAGATGTGGCTCCATGGCCGACCTGCACTGAATGTCCTGGGGCGCCTGGCAGACGCTGTCAAAGGACTCTTGTTCACCACCGTCAGGGCTGAGGCTCGGCTTATTGTTGTTGATCCAGTCGGACCAGAAGCAGCACAGCTCTAGGGAAGCAAGACCCACTGTTGGTCATTTATGCCCCAGAGCAGCACCTTCCCGAGAGGTCACTGGGACCCAGAAAGCTCAGAGACCCCATGACCGGCTGACCCCGTCCTTGACAAAAGCTGAGATTATAGGCTCCTAGCATTTGCGGCTGGACACCACATCACCCGCCCTGAGGCCCAGCGAGAGAGGAGCCCCCAGCGCCACACAGGGTGACAGACCCAGGCCACAGAGCCCAGCCCAGGGACCCTTTCTCAGCTGTGGTCAAATTCTTATGCCAAACAAATGGCCCTGGCCGGTGTGGCTCAGTGGTTAGAGTGTCGGCCCTCACACCGAAGGGTCTCGGGTTCGACTCCTGGGCCAGCACACGTACCTGGGTTGCAGGTCTGCTCCCCGCCCTTGGTCGGGGCAGGTGCGGGAGGCAACCGATGGATGGGTCTCTCTCCCATCCAGGCTTTCTTCTCTCTCTCTCTCCCCCTCCCTCCCTTCCACTCTCTAAAAATCAATGGAAAAAATATTCTCACATGAGGATGAAGGAAGGAAGAGATGGGGGGAAGGAGAGAGGGAGGGTCATCCATTCCAGTGAGGAGGCACGCATGCCGGAAGAGGCTTTGTCTCAACTCTTGACCACCAATGCTGTCACCCAGAGCTGACCAAGTCCCCTGCATCAGTCCCCGGACCATCTGTGGTCCCTAAGCAGGTGGCCAGGGTGTGAGGGCCACTCTGCCAGGGTTCAGTGGGACCTTCTCTCCTTGCCCGGCTGCCCCCGGAAGTCACGTCCACACACTTACTCGGCGTTGTCGAAGAGGGAGGTGACACTGCAGGGAAGTGGGAAGAAAAGCACGTCATTCATTATATAGTTTAAGACCCACAGATTATCGTTTCCACTGTCACAGGTTTCTTTTTCCCGTGTCTGTCCTGTCCCCGCTGGCGTGTTCCGTGGGGGCTGCTATCTCGACCAGAACCAACGCCGAGGAACTGAAGGGCATTTCTCGGCATTCTCTAACCCGAAGGGTTATTTTTCTGGCTGGTTTTAGAAAATGCCCCCCGGTTGCCTTCACCGTGGTCTGGGGTTGGGGGTGCAGTCATGACACTGGCCAGGCTGGGAGCCCCGGGGACATTCATTCCCTGAGTCGAGTGGCATGCCAGTGTCACCTCCCGCCTGGGAGCAGAGGTGAGACCTGCTGCACAAGCCATGCTCCTGCCCCTAGAAGAGCCACTTCTGCTGGCCCCGCCCAGGGTGCAGGGGAAGGCCAGGGCCCTGAGGAAAGGGGTGCATGGCCCTGGGCCTCACCTGTGCTGGGCGTCGGGGTCGGGGTGGTGGTGGTGGTGGTGGTGGCGGTGGTGGTAGTGGTTGAGGGGGGCAAGACAGGGGTGGTGGTGATCACACAGATGTTAAAGTGCTTCTCCACTGTCCCGTTGGGGCCGCAGATCTCCCAGTAACAGAAGGAGCCATCCTGGGTGTAATTGAGAATCTTCCCTGGGGGGCAGAGAGGGGACCGACATCAACACGTAGGGAACAGGAGCCCTTGGCCTGTCCCAAGAAGGGAAAGGCAGGGCATCCCCCAGCTCCTACCAGCCAGCGCAAACCAACGCCCCATGGGAGCCCCATCCCCAGAACCCCAAGGGGCTCCATCAGAACACAGAAGCTGCGTCACAGGCTCCCCGCCCAGGGAAACGCATGGTGGAAGCCGCCTGGGGACGCTGCAGACCCGACAGGCTCTGGGCGGGAAGGACCCCCAGGAGGAAACCACCCACCCACCCAGGCCTAGCCCCAGGAGTCCAGGGCCTGGCAGCCCGCAGGCTCTCGGGGGCGGCCACAGAGGGCAGCTTACCTTCCTCCGGCCGGCAGACAACTGACGAGTTGGTGGTGCACTCGCTGCAAAGCAAGTGCAAGGCTGCAGGTTCGAGAGCACCGGCCTGTCCCGCCCAGTGCAGCCCAGAGCCCCAGGGCATAGCCCCAAAGGGACCCGCCCACCGGCTCTAACAGTGGGCAGAGTGTGGGTGCGGCAAGGCAGGCAAAGGATGGGCAGAGAGGCCAGGATGAGACCGGTGTCCCGGGCCTGGCCCCCTGGTGCACACGTGTGGGTGGTGTGCCTGTGTGTCTGTGCGCCCACGGGTGTGCATGGGTGACCTCCCCCGGGCCCCCCGCGATGTGAGCTTATGTACCAGGAATGGCAGTCATCCTTGGGGGGAACGGGCTTTCCAGGTGGGTAGGGGGTGCCCTCCACATAGCAGCCACATTGGTCTTCCTTGACACACTTCTTCAGGTCCTCGTTATAGATGGGCTTGTCCCCAGGGCACCGGGGGTAGCAGCCTAGTGGACACAGGGCACTGGGCTTGAACCATGTCCATTAGGCCCCACCCATCGTTCCCGCCACGGCAGGTCCTTCTCTCCGGGATGTTCCTCTGGGAAGACCAGGGTTGGAAAGTCGGGGGCCCAGATCCATCCCCGAGCTGAGCCTGGAGCACTGCCTGTGACCCATCTGACCCCTGACCCGGCGAATCTCTCACCCCTTCAAGTTTGCTGGTTCTCAACTCAAGGGCCCCCCGACCCATCCTTGGAAACACGCCCCTACCCTACTCTGCCTGTTCAGCTCCTCTTTCCTCCTGACCTTACGGGTTGGGTGTGACCCTGTCCCTTCCCTGCCTGTCCCCTCAAGGGCGGGTCTTAGCTCCGGCTCCGAGCCCCCCATTCAATGAACAAATTCTGCAGCAAGGAGAGCCCAGCCCGCCCTGGAACTCAGGGCCCCCAGCACCACAGGGGGCAGCCCAGGCTCACCCTCCAGGTAGGACATGGAGATGTTGGAGTGGATTCCGTTAATGGTCCTGCAGGTCTCGAAGCTGCGGTTCCCGCAAGGCTCGTAGTGCCACTCACACTCGTCAGGAGGGTTGTAGTAGTCGCAGAATATGGCTGGGGGGGCAGGGAGGGGTCAGACTCAGGGCGGACGGGGCCACGGGGCCTGAGGAATAGGCTTGGAGCCTCAGGCGGGGAGGCGGGCGAGGGGGGAGCGGAGGGGCACGGGGAGGCCAGGCCAGGCGGGCACTCACGGCACAGGTCCGGTGTCCTCCAGAACACGCAGGCGCCCTCTTTGATGCACTCCTGGGCATAGGAGGCCACCGCAGAGCAGAAGCACTCGCAGTCCCCGCCCGTGTCGCAGGAGCAGGAGTCCTGGACGCAGGCCTCATAGAAGGGCTTGGGGTCCACCTGGGGGAGAAGCCGCCATGTGCCTGGGTCCACACGGGCCTCGTGAGGCAGGCCTTCCCCCGCAGGCCCCCACACCAGCCCTGCTCCTGGAACAAGGCCCCGCCACCGGGCACGGGTCTCCCAGGGCTCCGGGGAGGCCGACGGAGGCGGCCCAGAGACGGAGGGGCACCCCTGGCTGTGCACACCTGTTGCTCGGCCCTTGCCACTGCCTGGACTGAGCACTGTCTGGATGTTAGGGGATTATGTGTCCTTCCCCCCTCCCTGGAAGGTACAGGAGGCTGGGGGTCCAGCAAGGGGTCTCAGAAGGAAGGTTTCACATCTGGTCCCGCGGCCGAAGGACACAGAGGACGGAGATGAAGCCGGAGGACATGTGCCTCATGGTGACTCCGCAGAACAGCTCCCCCCGGAGCGCACACAGAGCGGGCGCAGAGGATGCCCGGCCACGCCCTCCCCCACGCTCGTGGCCACGGCCACAGCCACGCCTGCCACGCTCGTGGCTCCACCCACCCTGCTGTGGCAGGCGGCAAAGACGTCGCTCTTGATGATGCTGCACTGCTTCTCGGACCAGGAGCGGCGGTGCGGGTTCTGGGTGCAGGGCTCAGGGGTGGTGGTCACGTCCGGGCAGGTGGGGGCCTCCTTCCAGCTGTTCCCGAAGTCCAGCTCGCTTTCCACCACCATGTGGTCCCGCGTGGTGAAGTCGTTGCTGGAGCGCAGGTCGAAGTTCCCGCACAGGCCGCACACGGTGCCCTGTGGATACAGGCGCGCAAAGGTTTCCCGGAGGCGCTCCAGGAGGGGGGCCGGCGGGGCCAGGCGGGCTGCAGGGGCAGCCACGCACCTTGTAGGAGGGGGCCAGCTTGATGAAGATGGTGGTCCTCTTGTCCCAGATGACGATGATGCCGGTGCTGGTCTCCACCACCAGGTACTGGCCCACCTCTCGCGTGGTGTAGGCTACGTGGTGGCCCACGTCGCGGTGGATCACTGTGTGGTGCTTGTCCTCCAGCTTCAGCTCCGTCCTCTGTGCCCAAGGGAGACGCCGGTCACTGGCTGGATCCAGGTTCTCCCAGACCTCACTGCCCCCCGGGGTGAGCAGCACTCACCCCCAGGAAGATCTTGATGGCCTTAGAGCAGGTGACACCTGTGGTCCCACAGGGGACGTTCTCGGTGACGATGCTGAAGGAGCCCAGTGAGGAGTTTTGGCCGCAGTAGTCCTGGGGGCCCACAGGGGACGTGAGCTGAGCCAGCTGGGCAGAGGTGCCCAGACCCGCCACCCCCACTGAGCCTCAGCCCCTCCTCTGTCCAGAAGTGCCCTAACTGCCCCCCACGTGCCCCTCCTTCCCTGTGCACCACACACCCCTGTGCACCCAGGGAGGGCCACAGGACGATCGGGAAGAGGAAGGGCCGGCCCTGACCGACCAGGCCCTTCCCTGGGCAGATACAGCCCCCACGGCCATCCCCAGGGCCAGCAGAGCGGGGACAGGGAGCCGGGCAGGTCCTGGAGGTGCCCTCGGCCTCACCTGAGCGGCAACGTAGGAGCAGTGCCCATCGAAGTCATAGAACTTCCCGTCGAAGGTGATGTAGTGACCGCTCCCGTAGACGGTGCAGGTGCCGTGGCACATGTTGTGGGTGCAGGCCCAGCGCCCTTTCTGGCAGGTGCTGAGGAGAGTGGGAGAGGGGCCTGAGGGGCTGCAGGGCCCAGGTCCTCCTGCCGCCGCTCCGGGGGCAGCCCTGCCAAGCTCCCAGGCGCTGTGTGGACAGCTCACCGGGCATGTCACCTACAGGCCCCAGTCAACCCCAAAATGCCGCCCAGCACCCCTACTCTGGCCAGGGCCCTGCCAGCCGGTGGGGGTGGGGGGCACAGAGCCCTGCAGACCCAGGCTGGCCCCAAGGGGAGGGGGCCCCAGGCCGGGCCTGTTTTCCAGGACAAGCTTCCCCCCGAGTGCTAGGGGCTGGGTCAGCCAGACCAGGCCACTCACCAGGTGTTGCAGTCCACTGTGATCTTGTCCCCGGGATTGTACAGGTCCTGGTTGTGCACACACGGACACTCATCCTCCGTGACACAGCCCCCGCGGCCGTCATCCATCTGCCCCTCGGGGCACACGCACCCGCTGATGCACTCCGTCTGGTACTGGGGGCAGCCGGACAGTGGGGGTCACAGATTCAATACCAGCTGGCCCTGCCCCTGGCTGTCCCTCTGACGCGGCGGGCACCCCTCGCGTCCCCACCCCGCCCGGGACCTCTCTCCCTGGGCCCACCACTGGGCAGGGAGACATGAGGGCCGCCTGCCAGGGCCCCCTACACTGGTCCCTGCCCCCCATGGGGGGCTGGGCAGGGGCCCACAGGGACAGGGAGGGCCAAAAGGGCCCCTGTGTCCACAGGCCCGGCACCCCGAGCCTCAGGGCCGGCACAGAGCCTGCCCCCCCACCCCACCCCACCCCGCGGCCCTGCCCAGCACGCACGGAGCCGGCGGCCAGCGTCTGGCAGCTGACGGGGCGGGGCTTCCGGATGGCCAGGGCGGTCAGGTTGCTGCAGTCGATGTGAATCTTCGGGGCCGAGCAGCCTGCGGGACAGAGGGGCCGCCTTAGCTGGCGGCGGGCGGCGGGCGGGGAGGGCAGGCGAGGGGAGGAGGCCCCGCGGAGGCCGCGTCCACTTACTCTGGCCAATCAGCCTGGCCCTGACCTGGTTGCAGTGCAGCCTCCCGTTGCGGCAGACGCTACGAGGAAGAGGCGGGAATGAGTCCCCAGGTAGCCGGCCCCGCCCGCCCGAGCCCGCCCTCCCCGGCCCCAGGACACCCACTGCCCGCCTGAGCCCGCCCTCCCCGGCCCCAGGACACCCACTGCCCGCCCGAGCCCGCCCTCCCCGGCCCCAGGACACCCACCGCCCGCCCGAGCCCGCCCTCCCCGGCCCCAGGACACCCACCACAGCTGCTCCTGCCAGGTGACCACACTGCCCGCCTCCACGTAGAGGCCGTGGTGGTAGCAGGAGCACTTGGCCAGGGGCACGCATCGGCCCTTCTCGTCCAGGAAGGTGTGGTCAGGGCAGCCGCAGCCGTCCACGGGCGCGAAGCCCTTGGGACAGTGGGCGTCGGCCTCGGAGAGCGCGCGGCAGGTCTGCTGGCAGGCGGTCAGGTTGTACAGGAAGATCTGCGACTGGGGGCAGGAGCCCACGTCCTTGTCTGCGGAGCGAGGGGCCTCGTGAGCGGGGGGAGAAGCGCCGGGCGCTAGCCATCCCCCTCGGGCTGTCCCCCAGCCCCACCTTGGGCAGGCGCCTGCCCAGCGAAGGTGCCAACGTGGGCAGCGCCTGGGACGGACCGCCCCAGCCCTGCGGCACAAGCGCACCCGCCCCTTAGGCCGCCCCGCTGGGCAAACAGGCTGGGGCCACGGCTCGGGGAGCCTCCCGCTGCAGAGGAGGCTGGGAGCCCCCGTGTCCCGCCGACCCCCTCCCCCCCCGGACCCCAACCCTCAGGAGGATCTGCTGCGGGGATGGCGGGGGAGCCAAGGGCCCACTGCCCTGGGACGCAGGACCCCGAGCCCGGGCCGCCGGCGGGTGGCACTCACTGCAGACGAGCTCTCGCCAGCCCCACAGCGTGACGCCCTTGGCGGCACAGGCGCGGGCGTAGGAGGACAGGGCGGCGCACATGCAGTCCTCCGTGTTCTGGCAGTTGCAGGTGTCGTATCTGCACCTCTGGGTGGCGCGGAGGAAAGGCGGCTGAGAACGGGCGCACCCGGGCGGAGGCTCCCAGCGCCCACGAGCGCTCACACACACACACACGGACACACGGACGCACGGACACGCCCTGCACACCCGTGTTCACACCCACGCTCAGCCGCGGGCACAGAGCCTGCGGGTCCCACCCACCTTGTAATACTCGGCCGGGTCCACAGCGGAGTGGCACCTGCTGAAGGGGGTCCCCTTCCTCTTCAGTAGGGAACACCAGTGCTCAGCGTAGTTGGCTAGAGGGGGTCAGAAGCTCAGTGGGGCAGCCCCTGCAGCAGGTCCCCTGAGCCCTGCTGTCCGGCCACCCATCCCCCTCGTGGACCAAGCCCAGCCCCTCCCTCCAGGTCAGGTCAGCCCAGAACGAGGCAGGGTGCCCACCCCTCACCTCTCAACCTCCCGGGCCACAGAGGGAGGGGGAGCTCACCGCCCCTGCCCCAGGCCAGCCCTGGCAGAAGGCCACCACCCAGCAATCAGCAGGCCCGGCCCCCCTGCCCTGTCACTGGCGGGCTGCCGCCGTGGGCACCATAAACAGCCACACGGCAGGAAGCAGCGGGCGGACAGGGTGGCCCTGCGCGGGGCCGACCGTGTCCCCTCCCGCCCCCACACGCCGCGTCCACCGTGAACCGCAGCTGCCCGGTGAGGCCACAACGGCCCCGGGCCAGCTCTTCCGGGTGGGACCTCGCTCACCGCTCTCGATGTTGAGGGAACAAGGGTCGTCCAGCCAGTCCAGCTTGTCCTGGCAGCTCGACTGGGCCTTCCAGGTGTTGGCGAAGCTGGCCCCGGTGGCCTCCACCAGCCCACCTGCTGTCTTGAAGTCGTCACCTTCCTGGCCGTTGAAGTTCCCGCAGAGGCCTGAGGGGCGAGGACAGGGTTGAGGCAGGGCAGGGGGCAGGGCAGGGGGCAGGGGGCAGGGGGCAGGGGGCAGGCCTGAGTGTGGCCTCTGCGGGGAGCCTGGGGGCGCCACTCACCCTGCACGCGGCCCTGGGCGGCCTGGTCCAGGGTCAGGAACAGCTGCATGACTGGCATCAGCTGGATCTGCAGCCGGAGGCCGAAGGCCGTGCTCACCACCAGGTGGTAGGAGGATGGTCGGAAGATGGAGAAGCTTGCTGCAAGGTGGAGGTGGGGGCGTCAGGGCATCGGGGCGTCAGGGCATCGGGGCGTCGGGGCGTCAGGGCGTCGGGGCGTCAGGGCGTCGGGGCGTCAGGGCGTCGGGACGTCAGGGCGTTGGGGCGCAAGGGCTCCCTCCTGCCCTCCACGCTCAGCCGCCTGGGACTCACCTGTCACGTGGGGCAGGTTCACCTGCAGCTCATTCAGCAGCACGCTCCCGTCGGACCTGAAGACCACCACCTGGGGGAAAGACGGGGGGACCGTGGGGCTAGGAAGGGCCTCGGGGACAGGGCACAGGGCACGGGGGAAGGGGGGGCACCCACGTTCTTCTGCTTGTCTGCCAGCAGCACCACTGTCTTCAGGCAGGTCTGCTTGTCGGTGGCGCCACAGGGGGCCAGCTCTCCCAGGAGGGCGTAGGTGTCGTTGTGGTCGCCCTGTGGGGGGGCAGGGGCCGTGGTGAGGACACGGGCTGGGCTCCAGGTCCACCCCACGCTCACCAGGGCTGGGGGCGGCTACCTTGGTCAGCACGTAGTAGCAGGCCCCGTGGAAGGTGTATTTCTTTCCGTCGAAGGTGGTGATGTGGGAGCCGCCCTCCAGGGCGCAGGTCCCGGGACAGGGCAGGTCTTTGCACACCCAGCGGCCGGCGTGGCAGGTGCTGTGGGGCGTTGGGCACGGGGTCAGGCTCGGCGCTGTCCCCGGCCCGCCAGGCCCGACCTCGGGCCCCAGACTCACCAGTGCTCGCAGTCGTTGCTGACCTGCTGGCCAGGTGCGTACAGGTGACCGTTCAGCTTGCAGTGGCACTGGCTCACGGGGACACAGCCGCTGCCCCTGAGGTCATCGTACACGGTGCCTGGGACAGCACAGGGGGGCGTCACACTCAGCCGGGATCCCCAAGGGGGCTGCCAGCCAGGCCTCCCACCCGCAGCCACCTCTGGTCTTTTGAGTGACACTGTGGTCCCGAGTGCGTGGTCAGGGACCTTCCTGTACCTGAGGGTCCAGCCCCTTCCCGGGAACCTCCAGGTTCCACGGGTCGGGTAGGAGGAGGTCTGTCCACGGAGTGATCGCCAGGACCGTGTCCCCCCACCCAAGACACCTAGAAGCCACCACTGTGTGTGTAGGGGAGGGGCCTTCGGTATTTGTGTCCCCTCTACCTGGACCCTGCCCCCCAGTTTTTGGGAGAGGCAGGCCGCAAGCCTCACTCCAGGTGCCATGTGCCCCCCACTCTCACCTTGGTGCAGCTGGGAACCCAAGCCCGAGGCAACGAGGCCACTCGTCCTGGGCACCCAGGGCAGTGCCCCTCCCACCCGCGGGCCCCTGCGGGCCGCCGTGCGCACCTTCTGGGCAGAAGCAGCCGTCCATGCGGTGCTCCTCACACAGGTTGCTGACCTCCAGGTGGGAGCAGGTGTCCATGCAGGGCGAGCCGCTCTCCAGGTAAACCATGTTTCCAGGGCAGGTCTTGGCTGAAATGGGAACGACAGGCCCCTGAGCGACGTGCCCAAGGGGTGGAGCGTGGCCGGCGGAGCAGGGGGGCTCCCGGGAAGGACCCTGGCACCCAAGACAGAGGCCACATCCTTGGTCCTTGGACAAGGCTCCAGACCGGGACACCAGGACACCCTCCCCACGGACCACCCCCTCGCACCCAAGGCCCTGTCCTCCCAACCCCCCGGCGCTTACGGCAGAGCGAGGCTGTCCTCCAGTTCCCGGGCCGCCCCCCGGCGTGGGAGCACTGGCGGGAGAACTCGGCAAGGGTGCTGCACACGCAGGAGGCACCCGGCGGGCACTGGCAGCGGTCCTGGGCGCAGGCCTGCACGTAGGGCTCCAGCGGCACCAGGCCCAGGCACTCCTCGAAGGCCTTGGCCGTCAGCAGCCTCTCGCACTCGGCGCGCTGGTGGCAGAAGCAATGGTGGGCCCTGGGCCCGGCTGTTCACACCCTCCCCCTTCCACCCTGCCAGGGCGGGAGCCAGGGGGCAGCAGGTGGGGGGCTCTCTGGGGAGATGGGCAGCTTTGCTACCCCAGGGCCCCCACCCTGGGAACAGCTGCCGCCATGGGTGGAGTCCTGGGTGGGGGTCCTGGCAACTCACGTGCTCAGAGCAGGACTGGGCAGCCGCCACCTCCTCTGGGTCGTCACACACGGCCTCGGGCTTGTTAATCTTCTGCATGTTTCCGAACTGGATGGCACTGAAGGGCACGCCTGGGGGGTGGGCACAGCCGGTCAAAGGAGTGCCAGGAGCCTGCACACACACACCCGCCCACCGAGCCCCCGGAGGCCTCACCGTCATGGAGGAACTCTGAGTAGGTCTGCAGGCCGTTGTAGTCGCCGCAGAGGCCGCAGGTGTGGTTCCGGAACCTACTGTCCAGCTCCAGCTGCCAGAGGAAGAGGGGGCAGGTGAGCAGCCTCCGGCCCCTGGGACCACCGTCCAGGGCAGCTGGGGCAGCCGGGAGAGCCCCCCACAGCCAGGCACCTCAGGACCTCATCTGAACGGGTGTCGGGTTCATCAGGAGGTTGGAGTCAGCCGGGGGGGCCGGGGGGGCCTGGTATCACTGAGGAGCCCCCACCCCGCCTGAGGGTCCCCGCCCCAGGTGGGTTCTGCGGCCTCGCCTCTGCCCATCGCTAACCTGCGGCCTCCCCCATGGGCACAGAGGCTGCAGGGCTCTCCAAGCCCACCCTGGACCAACCACCCTGTGCTCCCGGGGGCCCGGCACCCACCATGAGCGAATCCTCCCCGTTCCACATGAGGGTGAGGCCGGCCCGGGAGAAGACCTTGGTGTAGGTGTCTGTCTTCTCGATGAGCAGCCCGGAGCGGTAGTGCGGGGTGCTGACCCTGCGGGACACCGGGGGAGTCAGGGGCCAGCCCACTCGGCCGCCACCTGGTCCTCCCCCGTCCGGCCGCCCAGAGGGGACTGAGGCTGTGCGGAGAGCTCTCACCCTGGGGCCCCGTGTGGCCATGGCCCGCAGAGGCTGCGGGCGCCCGAGGGCCCCGTCCACCTGGGCTGGGCTGGCTCCTTCAGTGGGGCCACTCCCTGCCTGCCCGTGTCTCTCTCTGAAGCCTCGTCCTGGGCAGAGCCTGCTCTCCTGCCTCCTGGCACCCCTGGGGGCCCTGCTTCTAGGATGCGGGTGCGGGAGGGGCGGGCCCTCTCCCCTACTCACAGGGCCCCGTTCACCACCACCAGCTGGCCGGTGAGGTAGACAGTGTCGTCCTTGATGGTCAGCAGGATGTACTCGACCTGGGGGTGGCCCCCACTGCGGCCGGGGCCCCTCTTGATGTGCACGGCAAACTCCTTGTAGGAGTCCCGGCAGTCGGAGGCCAGGTTGTAGTCGCAGAGGCCGGGGAAGCGGAAGACATCGCCATCGAAGGTCTTGTAGTGGAAGTCGCCCCAGGTGCTGCAGACGTTGTCGCCATGGTTTCGGGCTCTGCCCTCTGGGAGCGGGGAGACCAAGGGTGAGCAGCCCCGGCGGACACCCCAAGCCTGGCCAGCAGCGGTCCGCAGGTGCTGGACTACAGCTGAGAGCCGTGGGGTCTCAGCCCAGGGCCCAGGGAGGGTGGCCCTGCAGGAGGGGCCTCTGCGGGACCTGGTCACCCGGCCCTGCTGGGACAGAGATGTCTCCGTCCTAGGTTCCCAGTCTTCTCTAACTGAAGTGGCCAAATACCTGGCCTTGCCCCTCCAAGGGTCCCAATACCTGGGACTGAGGTCCCCCAGCCAGGCCCCTCCTGGCCACCCTGCCTCCCTCGCGCTCACAGACAGTGGCCCAGTTGGGGTGTTTCTACCAGCTCCAGCCCCTAACGCACACCCAGCCAGGTCGTCACCTTCACAGGGCCGGTGGGAACCCAAGACCACCTGTCCTTCCTTCCTTCCTTCTTTCCACCCAAAGTCAGCAGGGCTGGGGCTGCAGGACGCCCCACCAGGCCAGCCACCCCGAAGTCTGGGCAGAGAGGACCACCTTCCACTCCCAGGCAGGGTGTCTGCTCAGGCTGCCAGCCTTCCTGACCCCCAGGACGCTCCCCCGCCACCCCCTCACCTCTCTGTAGCTCTGAGCCCCCAGCCGAAGTCAGGGCCAGGCACAGGGCCACCAGGCAGGCTAGTGGCTGCCCCATGGTGGCTGGTCAGGGCACTGTGGGAGAGCGACCAGGGCAGGGGTCTGGGCCTTATATGGCCCAGCAGGGCCGTCGGAGGGCGGAGCGGGCGGGAGGGGGGAAGGGGTGGGTGGGGCATTTACTAAATGATCTAGAAAACAGCTGTGGGGGCTCCCGTGGGCCACTGTGGCGAATGTTGATTCAGTTATCTGAGATTTATCTTTTTATTTATTTATCTCCCTGGGTAAATCTCCCCTCCTTTCCAATTACCCCCGTTCCAACACACCCAGTGGACCTCGGTCCCTTCCAGCCACATGCGGACCAGGCGGGCGGGATGTCCTGCCGGAAGTATGTCCTGCAGGCTCCCCACGGCCCCACCTGCCCAGGGCCGGGGCAGAACCTGCTGGGCCCAGTGAGGTGCTTCCCTGAGGTGCTTCCCCAGACAGACCTCTGTCCCCAGTTCACTCCTCTCCCTCTAGGCCCTGCCCCAGTGTCCCCCACCAAGTCCCCAGCGGCAGCAAGAGTATGGGCTCCTAGGGGGGTGCTGCCCACAGATAGGGGCTCTGCTCCCGCCCAGGCCCCAAGCCATCCCTCCCTCTAATCCCCAGACTGATCCCATCAGTGGGGGTCCAGGTAATTGGAACTCGGGGAGCCCTGAACTTCCTGCCCAGAGACAGCTCTCAGGACCAAGAGATGCTCACAGTACCTGACAATTCCCAGGGGTCCTCACAGGGCAAGGACACTAAGGGGCAAGTCCCCGTGCATCAGTTAGGGTGACCAGGAGCCGAGGGCCCTGGGCCCGCCACTCCCTGGGGGCCTGGGATGAAGCCCCTTGCCCCATCCCACTGCACCCCAGCCCCAGGCCCAGGCAGGCCCAGGGACCGTCCTCCCTGCAGGGACCCAGGGGCCCGGGCATGCGGGGGACTCGGAGTGTGCGGCCGGAGCCGGGAGCAGCGGGGATTAGAAACCAGAGCAGGGGGCCCGGCGGGCCATTGTACCACTTTTCCGTGGGGCCTGCAAGGCTGGCTCCGAGCCCTGGGAAACCCAAGGACAAGCCCCTCCTCGGCTCCAGGGACAGGATGCACAGCGCAGCCCCTCCTGACCCCCGTCTAGAAGTGAGGCTCCCTGGGATTGAGCAGCTGGGGGTCTCTGGGTCTGAGGAGGTCAGCCCCACGGCCCCTCTGGATGGGGCAGAGGTGGTGACCGGAGGCCTGGGGATTTGACCCTAACACCCCTCCTGGCCCCTGGCCCAGTCTCAGGTCCCAGGTGGGGCCCCAGTGTGCAGAGACCAGGCCTCCGCTGGGGTAGGCAGAACAGCGGCTGGGAAGGCGGCGGTGAGGCTCCGTCAGGCCAGGTGACCAGGGTCCACCGCCCCCACCCTTTTCCCAGGCTCAGCGCCACCATCAGACCCCTGGTCAGTCTTCATGGCCTCTGGACGTCGGCCCTCAAAGTGGGCGTCATGGGGCCCCTCACAGGTGAGGCCGCGGGGTGCAGGCTCCATGACATAGGGGGACAGAAGCAAACTAGGACGTGTCTGGAGGTGTTGGGCCCCGGGTGCCCTTAGGCACAGACACCTGCCGCTGCTCCCGCGAACTGGGGACTGTGGGCCCGACAACGCCTCCCCTCCCCGCGCTGGGCTTCCCTGTTCCCCACGGGGACTGTCCTGGCCGCGGTGCAGGGAGACAGTCGAGGAAACTGCCAGCTGAGACCTCTCTCCGGACAAGGGGGTGATGCCCAGGGACCCCCAGGACGTCTGCTCAGCCACAGCTGGCGCCTGCCCAGGGGCTACCCAGGGCCCATAGCCCCAGGCACGTCCCCCCCCCCCCCCCCCGCCAGGCCCCACGCCCAGCAGTGTTTGCCCTGACACTGACCACAGGGAGGAGGCCACAAAGACGTCACGAAACAGCCTAAAATGACTGTTCCATGGCTCTCTGTCCACAAACCCTGACTCATCAGGAAGTGGGGGGGGGGAGCAAGAAGGGAGGGGAGGGGTGGGGAGGGGAGGGGAGGGCCGAAAAAGAGAGGAGCAGAGAGGAAAGGGCGCAGGGAGCAGGGAACAGGAAGCAGGGGAGCAGGGAGCAGGGGGAGCAGGGGGAGCAGGGAGCAGGGGGAGCAGGGGGAGCAGGGAGCAGGGGAGCAGGGGGAGCAGGGAGCAGGGGAGCAGGGAGCAGGGGGAGCAGGGGGAGCAGGGAGCAGGGGAGCAGGGAGCAGGGGGAGCAGGGGAGCAGGGAGCAGGGGGAGCAGGGGGAGCAGGGGAGCAGGGGGAGCAGGGAGCAGGGGGAGCAGGGGGAGCAGGGAGCAGGGGGAGCAGGGGGAGCAGGGAGCAGGGGAGCAGGGGGAGCAGGGAGCAGGGGGAGCAGGGAGCAGGGAGCAGGGGGAGCAGGGAGCAGGGGGAGCAGGGGGAGCAGGGAGCAGGGAGCAGGGGGAGCAGGGAGCAGGGAACAGGGGGAGCAGGGGGAGCAGGGGGAGCAGGGGGAGCAGGGGGAGCAGGGGAGCAGGGGGAGCAGGGAACAGGGAGCAGGGGGAGCAGGGGGAGCAGGGGGAGCAGGGGGAGCAGGGGGAGCAGGGGAGCAGGGAGCAGGGGGAGCAGGGAGCAGGGAGCAGGGGGAGCAGGGAGCAGGGAACAGGGGGAGCAGGGAGCAGGGGGAGCAGGGAACAGGGAGCAGGGGGAGCAGGGGGAGCAGGGGGAGCAGGGGAGCAGGGGGAGCAGGGAACAGGGAGCAGGGGGAGCAGGGGGAGCAGGGGGAGCAGGGGGAGCAGGGGAGCAGGGAGCAGGGGGAGCAGGGAGCAGGGGGAGCAGGGAACAGGGAGCAGGGGGAGCAGGGGGAGCAGGGAGCAGGGGGAGCAGGGAACAGGGAGCAGGGGGAGCAGGGGGAGCAGGGGGAGCAGGGGGAGCAGGGGAGCAGGGGGAGCAGGGAACAGGGAGCAGGGGGAGCAGGGGGAGCAGGGGGAGCAGGGGGAGCAGGGGGAGCAGGGGAGCAGGGAGCAGGGGGAGCAGGGAGCAGGGAGCAGGGGGAGCAGGGAGCAGGGAACAGGGGGAGCAGGGAGCAGGGGGAGCAGGGAACAGGGAGCAGGGGGAGCAGGGGGAGCAGGGGGAGCAGGGGAGCAGGGGGAGCAGGGAACAGGGAGCAGGGGGAGCAGGGGGAGCAGGGGGAGCAGGGGGAGCAGGGGAGCAGGGAGCAGGGGGAGCAGGGAGCAGGGAGCAGGGGGAGCAGGGAGCAGGGAACAGGGGGAGCAGGGAGCAGGGGGAGCAGGGAACAGGGAGCAGGGGGAGCAGGGGGAGCAGGGGGAGCAGGGGGAGCAGGGAGCAGGGGGAGCAGGGGGAGCAGGGAGCAGGGGGAGCAGGGGGAGCAGGGAGCAGGGGGAGCAGGGAGCAGGGGAGCAGGGGGAGCAGGGAGCAGGGGGAGCAGGGGGAGCAGGGAGCAGGGGGAGCAGGGGGAGCAGGGAGCAGGGGAGCAGGGGGAGCAGGGAGCAGGGGGAGCAGGGAGCAGGGGGAGCAGGGGGAGCAGGGAGCAGGGGGAGCAGGGAGCAGGGGAGCAGGGGGAGCAGGGAGCAGGGGGAGCAGGGAGCAGGGGGAGCAGGGGGAGCAGGGAGCAGGGGAGCAGGGGGAGCAGGGGGAGCAGGGAGCAGGGGAGCAGGGGGAGCAGGGAGCAGGGGGAGCAGGGAGCAGGGGGAGCAGGGGGAGCAGGGAGCAGGGGGAGCAGGGGGAGCAGGGAGCAGGGGGAGCAGGGGGAGCAGGGAGCAGGGGGAGCAGGGAGCAGGGGAGCAGGGGGAGCAGGGAGCAGGGGGAGCAGGGAGCAGGGGAGCAGGGGGAGCAGGGAGCAGGGGGAGCAGGGAGCAGGGGGAGCAGGGGGAGCAGGGAGCAGGGGGAGCAGGGAGCAGGGGAGCAGGGGGAGCAGGGGGAGCAGGGGGAGCAGGGGGAGCAGGGGGAGCAGGGAGCAGGGGGAGCAGGGGGAGCAGGGAGCAGGGGGAGCAGGGAGCAGGGGAGCAGGGGGAGCAGGGAGCAGGGGGAGCAGGGAGCAGGGGGAGCAGGGGGAGCAGGGAGCAGGGGGAGCAGGGAGCAGGGGGAGCAGGGAGCAGGGGGAGCAGGGGGAGCGGGGGAGCAGGGGAGGGGAAAGAAGAAAGAAAGGTTGGGGGGAGAGGGGAGAAAGGGGCCCAGCAGCTGCATCCCCAGCCCTGCCCGTGCTGGTTCACTGCGTGTGATGGTTCATTTCCTGGGTCACCTCGGCCACGTTGGCCAGGCCGTGGTACCCAGTTTTTGGTCAAACACCAGTCTAGACGTTTCTGTGAAGGTATTTTTTAGTTGTGAGCAGATCTCCCTCCATAGTGTGGGTGGGCCTCATCCAATCCGTTGAAGGCCCTAAGAGGAGACTGAGGTGGGGAGGAATTAGGCCTCCAGCTGGTCTTCAGACTCAGGCGCAACACTGACTCTCCCTGGGGCCCAGCCTGCAGGACCTACAGTCACATGACTGCCCTCTCCCTCCCTCTCTCTCTCTCGCTCTCTCGCTCTCTCGCTCTCTCGCTCTCTCTCTCTCTCTCTCTCTCTCTCTCTCGCTCTCTCACTCTCTCTCGCTCTCATCTATATAAATGCCTTTCTCAGACCCTGGGCCCAACCCCAGATCCATAGCTCTGGCCTGGCCTGGCTTTGGTGGGCAGATGGAGGGTGCACCCCTCTGTACACCAAAGAGAGACCCCAGCCCCAGCCAGCTTGGGGACAGGATCCTAGGCAGGTAAGCACCTGGGGACCCCGGTGGGCAAACAAACCAGCAAGCATGCCCACCTTCTCGCAAGACCTCCTCGAGATATCAGACAGGGCAGCATGTCCCCCTCCTGCACCTTCAAAGATTCTGACAGACCTGGGGGGGTGCAGGCCCAGGTCCCATCTCCTCCCTCTGCCCACAAGGTTTCTACAGGTAGGACATCGAACCCTTCACCACGGATGTGAAGGGTTGGGAAGGTTGGCACACAGGTGTCTGTTCCGGGGGAGAGTGGGCCGAGCCAGTGGGAGGCAGGCTGGACATCTTGGTCCAGGCTCCTCACTGAGCTTCAGGAGATCAGCCACCTTTGGCAGTCACCTCACATCAAGACCAGGCCCAAGTGTCATGCCCTTATCCTGACCACCCTCAGCACCCTGGCCCCATGGTATAGCCACTGCTGGCCTTGCTGCTTGAGTGCCCGGGGCAGCTGCCTCTGTGGGCTTCTCCATGGGCCAACTTCACGGTAGATGTGCTTGGTAACTTTGCTTCCGTGTGGATGGGTGGATGGATGGACGGGTGGGTGGATGGATGGACGGGTGGGTGGGTGGATGGACGGGTGGGTGGATGGGTGGACGGGTGGGTGGATGGATGGGTGGGTGGATGGGTGGATGGGTGGGTGGATGGGTGGGTGGGTGGATGGGTGGGTGGATGGATGGGTGGGTGGATGGATGGACGGGTGGGTGGGTGGATGAACGGGTGGGTGGATGGGTGGACGGGTGGGTGGATGGATGGATGGACGGGTGGGTGGGTGGATGGACGGGTGGGTGGGTGGGTGGACGGGTGGGTGGACGGGTGGGTGGGTGGACGGGTGGGTGGACGGGTGGGTGGATGGGTGGACGGGTGGATGGATGGACGGGTGGGTGGATGGGTGGACGGGTGGGTGGATGGGTGGACGGGTGGATGGATGGATGGGTGGGTGGGTGGATGGACGGGTGGGTGGATGGGTGGATGGACGGGTGGGTGGGTGGATGGGTGGGTGGGTGGATGGGTGGGTGGGTGGATGGGTGGGTGGGTAGGTGGATGGGTGGGTGGGTAGGTGGATGGGTGGATGGATAAGTTGATGGATGAATGGGTGGGAAAGTGGGTAGGTGTTTGAACAAATAGAATCTCTCAGGGGGATGGAGTGTGCCTTGTACAGCAGCTCCAAGGAGCTCCCATGTCTCCAGAGCTCACTGTGTCTAAGGGATGACCGAGGGCTCTGTCCCCAACCTCATCACAATCCTCCACAGCCCTGGGAGGCAGGTGCTCACATTACCACATTCCAGGGATGAGGAACCCAGGATCAGAGAAGGAAAGAGCTCCCTGAACAAGCCCACCCAGAGAAGGCAGAGCCGGACAGGGGTCCCAGTGAGTCCTCTGGGCCCGAGGGCACGCTATCTGCCACTCGACGGCGGTGTGGCCATTTTTCACTGAGGGTTGACTGTCGCTCTTTGGAGAAACTCAGTATGAGTAACAGAAAATCAGAGGTTCCTGGGTGGTGTTGTGGCCCCAGGGGAGGAATCTATCTCCTTCCTTCCCGGTGGTGCCTCCAGGACAGAGCTTTCACCTCCCCGTCCCACAGCGAGGGTGTTTCACACATTCCTGCTTCCATCCTGGGGTCCCCCAACCTCCTAATCAACTTCATTTTGCATATATTAAGGTTCACTCTTTGTGCCACAAAGTTCTGTGGGTTTTGACAAACGAATAGAGTCGTGTATTCTCCATTAACCACCCCCCACCCCACCATTCACCCTCCCTCAAAACCTTTCCCACCACCCATCTCTCCTACCACCGCTGTCGCTGGGATTAAATATATTTTTGTGATTAATTTCAGATCTGTAGTTGCTAAAATAATTCTAGAATATAACGCAGCCATTATAAATCCTGGCTCTGATTTTACGGTGCCGCAAGGAAGCACGATTTACTGGTATGAAAAGTGCAGAGCAAAGTTTTGTTTCAATAATTTAAAACAGCTTCACACCAGTGTAGCCGATGCACCGTCCACTGCAGTTCAGTGTGAGTTTGCTCGGTTCCAACACAAACATGCCCCTGGCACGTGCCACACTCAGGACAGTGGGCCCTGTGCACCCTCCTGGTGCCCCCGCCCTCCCACGAGGTAACGCTGACCAGTTTCCTGTCCCTGGACATGCTCCGCATTTTCTGGGGTTTGTGAAAAGGGACCCTCTCCACTGCCCATTTGCTGCCTCTTACTCAGCCTGGTTATTCTGAGATTCGTCCACATTGTTGCCCGTATCAGTGTTTCATTCCCTCTCGTTACTGAGTCGCTCTCCTTCGTGTGGAACTGAAACACTGTATCCATTCGACCAGCATTGGTGTGGAACTGAAACACTGTATCCATTCGACCAGCATTGGTGTGGAACTGAAACACTGTATCCATTCCACCAGCGGTTGGTGTGGAACTGAAACACTGTATCCATTCGACCAGCGCTGGTAGGCTGTTGGGTCGTTTCCGGTCAGAGGCTTTCACAGAGAAAGCTGCCCCGACACAGCGCGGGCGCAGGATGGGGCGTCTGGGTCACACGGCAGCTGCACGTTCAGCTCTTTTCAGAAACTGGCAAACTGCTTCCCGGAGTGGGGCGCGTGACAGTCCCACCAGCCGTGGGAGAGTCCGTCCCACCCCCCCACCCCCCGCTCCAGAGCCCCGTCAACAC
The DNA here is from genome assembly GCF_964146895.1 of Miniopterus schreibersii. NCBI lineage: Eukaryota > Metazoa > Chordata > Mammalia > Chiroptera > Miniopteridae > Miniopterus > Miniopterus schreibersii. The sequence goes on from NC_138112.1 coordinate 73,573,490, forward strand.
TTACGACGGTCGGTTCTGCCAGGCACGTGGGGCAGCTCCGTCTGCACTGCCCGGTGGCCAGCGGTGGCCAGCGGTGGCCAGCGGTGGCAAGCGCCTCTTCGGGCGCCTCCCTGCCGTCTCCGGGTCCTCCCTGGTGCAGCGTCCACTCGGGTCTTTGCCTGCCCTTTATTGGGGTATTTGGGTGGGGTTTTCTCACCGAGCCCTGAGGGTTATTTACACATTTAGACACCCGACCTTTCTTAGAGACATTCTTTGCAAATACCTGTCTCCCTCTGTGTGGCTTGTCTTCTCATTTTCTCTCTTCTCTCTTTTTTTAATCCTAATTCTCACCTAAGGACAGTTCTTTCCGTCGCTTTTCAGAGAGAGTGGAAGGGAGAGAGAGAAACACAGACGTGAGAGCGACACATGGACGGGTTGCCTCCCCCACGCACCCCGAGCGGGGCCAGGGATCGAGCCTGCAACCGAGGTGAGTGCCCTTGGCCAGAATCAAACCCGGGTCCAGGGGCCGACGCTCCAACCACTGAGCCACACCGGCCAGGGCTCTTAACAGTGTCTTTTGAAGGGTAGTTTTTTATTTTGGTGAAGTCCAATTTATCCGCTTGCTCTTTTACGGGCTGTGTCTCTGGCGTAAGATATACGCCGCAAGTGTTTTCTCCTACATTTTCTCCTGGAGATTTTATACTTTTCGCTCTTACGTGACCCACTCTGAGCTAATTCTTGCACGTGGTGTGAGGTATGGCTTGAAGTCTATTGCATTGCCCGAGGGTAGCCCGAGTCCCTGCACCTTCGGCCGACAAGCTGTCCTTTCTTCAGGGTCCTTTGCTACTTTGTAAAAAAATAAAAATAAAAATAATTAGTGGTCTATATACGTGCGTGTTTATTTCTGGACTCTCTTGTTACAGTGACCCGTTTGCCTGTCTGTCTTCATGCTGATTCCACGCTGTTCTGATCTCTAGCTTCTTCATATTTCCAGCGTCGGCCAATGTTCACCCTCTGGCCTTGTTCTTTTTGGGGGTTGCTTTTGGCCGTTGTCTGTCCTCTGCATTTCTGTCTGCATTTTAGCATCGACGCATCAGCTCTACAAACCAGCCTGCGGATTCGCGGCTGAGGCTGCGCTGACCGTACAGGCCGGTCTGGGGAGAATGAAATCCCGGCAGCGCTGAGTCTTCCAAGCCACAGACCAGGGTTCCCCACCCCCCCTTGGTTAGGGCTTTGGTTTCTCTCAGCAGCATCTGCAGCTTTCGCTGTGTGGATCTTTCACGATTTCTGTCCTATTTTTCCCTAAGCGTTGCGTGGTTTAGGCTATCGTAAAGGGCATGTCTCATTTCAACTTCTGATTGTTCCTAGTACATAAAACTACAACTGATTTTTATAGCTCGATCTTGTGGTCCCTGCAGCCTGTAAACTAGCCTGTTAACGTTTTTTATAATCCTTACCTGAGGATATTTTTTCCATTGATTTTTTTTTTTTTTTTTAGAGAGAGTGAAAGGGAAGGCGGGAGGGAGAGGGAGAGAGAGAGAAACATCAGTGTGAGAGAGACACAGGGATTAGCTGCCTCCCGCACACACCCGGCCGGGGCCGGGATGGAACCTGCAACCTAGGCACGTGCCTGTGACCGGAAACGGGACCCACCCCGTAGTTCAGACGGAAGGGACTCGGCACGGAGCCGGCCGGCGGGCGTGGAGGCTCCAGGGGCCAAAGGGCTTCCTCAGGCACCCGAGGCAGGAGCAGCGGGGAGCGGCCCCCACCCCTAGGGCCAGAGAAACACGGGGGGATGGGGGGGCTCTCCAGACCCCGGGGCAGGCAGGAGGGGCCCCTGAGGGGGCCAGGGAGTGGCTTTGGGAACTCGGAAGGAAGCTGGAAAAGGAAAGGAAACCCCTTGTCTCCTCTCCCGCCTCCCCCCAGTGCCCGTGTGTGCAGAGCCCGTGGGGGTGCAGGGTCCTCTCAGCGGGGGGACGGGGGCTGCGAGGGCAAGAGGGAGGTCGTTTGCACGCTGCACTGTTTGCTTATCAAAAACAAATGATATAACTTTTTTATTTTTTATTTTGTTTTGTTTAAATATGTCTTTATTGATTTCAGAGAGACGAAGAGAGAGAGAGAGAAACATCCACGATGAGAGAGTCACTGACCAGCTGCCCCCTACCCGCCCCTGCGATCGAGCCCGCACCCCGGGCCTGTGCCCCGACTGGGAATCGAACCACGACCTCCTGGATCCTAGGTCGACGCTCAACCGCTGGGCCACGCCGGCCAGGTAATAACTTTACATTTTAAACCACGTTTTGATAGACTCTCTGGTGACATGAGAAATGCTTGTCAGGTTAAAGTCAGGAAACAAGGCGGGACTGTCAAACAGTCGGGAGAAAGCAGGTGCTCGTGCCAACGGCTTTCTAAGCGGAGCCGGAGGACGGAGTTGGGAGAGGAAACGCGGGGGGCTCCCCGCCTCCCCGACCGCAGCCCTGTGCACAGCGTGGGAACCGGCCCCGCTGGTCCCCGGGGGGCTGGGCTCTGGTCCACATCGGACACAAGGTGACCGAGGAGGCCACCCCCTCCCCCGGCACCGCGTGGCTGTCCCAGCTGCCACAGACCGAGGCTGGACAGAGTGCATGGGGACAGGGACATCGGCACAGGGACAGGGCGGAGGGGATGTGCCTGGGCCGGGGGCATGGCCAGGGCTCGCCCTGTGCGAAGGGCGGCAGGCTCTCCCTCCCAGGTGGGTTAACTGGAACACAGACCCGAAGGCCACACAGAAGGCCGTCCGAGTGCCACCTCTGCCTTGGTCTCTGTCAGGGGCCCAGAGGGGGGGTAGGATGTCAGGACGGGCTTGTCACACGAGACCTGCCCCCCGCCAGGAAGGGTAAATGTGGGCCCCATTCTCCGTGGCCTCCCTGCTCTGTGGCCACACCTCACTGTGGGGCCCTGAGCAAATGGGAATGATGGGGCCTGGGGTGGCAGGGCCACGCGGGGATGCTCCGCCGCCAAAGGCAAGGCGGCATGGTGACCGGTGGGCAGCAGGGCCATGGCTCTCCTGGGAGTGAGAGACCGGAGCCCACGGAACCCGCCCACGACCTGTGTAAGCCCAGGAGCAAAGGTCCCACCTGAATCATGTGAACACAGAGCCACATCCTCGGTCACTCTCCGACCGCCTGCAGCAGCTTCACAGGCCCGGGCCCTGGATGCGGGGAGGCCGGGGCCCCCTCGGGACCAACCCCGTCTCCCTCCCGCTCCCAGGAGCCACAGGAGCCTTCTCCTCGCACCTCTGCCCCTCACGCCCTCCTCTGGCACACGGAGTCGCTTTGTTCTCAGGGGAGTTAATGTTATTTAATGAAGAGAATCGGGAACCAGTTGTCCCCAAGGTGGTCAAGAACTAAAACAGGACCAGAGCTGCTCGGGAGACTCGGGAGACTCGGCAGGGAACATGAGAGGCCGCGGGGACCGGCCACATCTCTGGCCTCAGTGGGGACCCTCGGGGCTGCCCCGGGAACAGTCCCTGTTTGACGTCTCTCCAGAGTCCTGCCACGTGAACGGCGTCTCCCTGAGCATCGTTGGGTGGCCTTGCTGACGTGGGCACATTCACAAAGTAAAGATGCAAAAGGTCAGGCCTCGCTCAGGCTCGGCCGGGGCCATAAACTCCTGCTTCCTGCACCTCAGCCACATCTTCACACAATTACCCGGAACAATAAACCCCATAAAGACGGCCCCGGCTACCGCCAGGCCTGGGTCCCAGGTGGTGTCCGCCCGCGGGGCTGGGGTCTGGGCCCTTGGATCTGGCAGGACAGGGGCCTGGGCCTGTATCCTGCCAAGACATACAGTCCCCCTGGGTGCCTGCCAGGGACAGGAGAACTCAGGACACGCCGGGCCTGGCAGGGTCCCTTTAGCCTGACCGGACGGGAGGCAGGGACAGGGGCTCCCCGGGGAGGACACTAGAGCCAGGGCGGGGGGGCAACAGAGGGGCCTGGAGGCCAAACCCCTGAGCCTCCAAGAAGGGGCCTCAGCCGGAGGCCGGCCTCACACCCACCAGGCCCGCGGCTCACAGCTGCAGGTGCTGACACGCGGAGAAACCGGGCCCCTGTGAGCTGCTGATGGGAACCGGAGCCGCTGCAGGCCCTGTGGGGCGGATGGAGGGGCCTCGACAATTTTAAAATAGAATTTCCATGTGACCCAGCAATTTCACTCTGGGTATAGACCCCCAAAAAGTGAAAGCAGGTCTCAAAGAGACACGTACACACCCACGTCCACAGCAGCACTAGTCCCAGCGGCCAAAAGGTGGGAGCAGCCTGGTGTCCGTGTCTGTGGACAGATACACACATTGGGGTCCGTCCACACGGTGGCATCTCACTCGGCCTTAAAGAGGAAGGAAACCCTGCCACCTGCCACCTGCCACAGGGACGGACCCTGAGGACACTGCCGAGTGAATGAGCCGGACACAGAGGGACACACACTGTGTGACCCACTCACAGGAGGTCCCGCGAGGAGTCAGATCCACAGAGAGGAGCTGGGACGGTGGGGGCTGGGGCCTGGGGGAGGGGAGGGGTCAGTGTTCAGTGGGGACAGAGCGTCACTTTGGGAAGACGGGAAGGCCTGGGGATGACAGTGGGGACAGCTGCATGACAGTGTGAATGTGCTTCATGCCCTGAGCTGAGCACCTGAAACGGTTAAGACGGGAACTTTTATGTCGTGTGTATTTTACCACAATTTAAAAAAATTTTTTTAAAGAGAGACAACATTTAAGTGACAAGTAAATAAACGCAGGTCGGGGCGGCTGCCCCAGCTGTGACCCGGGGGAGGTGACCGAGGGGCAGGTCTGTTGATGGGGAGCTCTGGACGGGTCGGTACCACTCCCCAAGGTCAGGGTCTCCCCCTGAAGGTGTGAGGGGGCCCACTTGGCAAGGAAGGCGCCCCCAGCGGGACAAGGCGGGTGAACCTCATGCAGGAGGCAACCGATCGATGTGTCTCCTCACATCCAGGTCTCTCCCCCTCTCCCTCCCTCCCTCCCACTCTCTCTAAAAATCAATGGAAAAAATATCCTCAGGCGAAAATTTAAAAAATAAAAGACAAAGAAGAACATGACAGGATACGCAGGTGGAAGCGGACGCCTGGGTGGGGACCTGGGCAGCCAGCAGGGCCTGGACGAAACACTGCGAACCGCCCCACGCGGCCCCTTTCGAGCCTGAAATGAGTGGCCGGCTCGCTTCTGCCTCCACAGACCACTCTCCTTCTCCACCCAGGACCAGGCTGGGCCCTGGAGGAAACTGGCCACCAGGGCCTTGGTCCCAGCTCGGGGCCAGCGGAGGGCCGAGTGGACGTCACGTGTGCCCTGACCTTTCTGGGACTCGGTTTCCCTGCCTGGTCACCGGTGGCCTGTCCGGGCTTTTGTCCCACTGTTGGGTGGGGTGGGGGCTGTGCCGACAGCCCCCGGGGCCAGGGCTCGGGGTGGCGGCCTCAGAGCCCCCCGAGGAGCCTGGCCTCCACCTATCCACCTCCAGGGCCCGCAGAGGAGCCTGCCAGGGCTCGGCCGGGCAATGCCACCAGCTCCTTCAAGGAACAAACAAAGGTGCCAGTTCCTGGGAAGGGCTGACAGCTGGGGGCCAGGCTGGGAGGAAAGTCCACCAGGGAGGGTCAACTGTCCACACCGCATCCCCCACCCCGCCCGGTTTATGGCCAGGTCCTGTTGCGGGCTCAGGTCCAGCACCACCACCCTTCTGGCATCTTCCAGGAATTGGCCAGGGCTGGAGAAACCAGCATCCCAGGGGCCAGGACGCCAGGCGGGCAGGAGTGGCGCTTGCTTCTCACTTCCCAGAGACAAAGGAACCGGGGGACTGTCCCTTCATCCAGGTCACAGAATCGGGGCAGCAGCCCAGCGAGCAGAGGAGGGTAGGGCTCCCCCAACCCCTCCCCGCACGGCACCCTGAGTCCAGGCTGCCCTCTGGCCCCAAGAGGACCTGCCCAGTGGGTGTCCTGGATGTGGCCAGAGAGGGCAGGGGTCCCGTGCCTGTGTGTCCAATGGCCACACACTCAGGGTGCAGCCCGGTGGGGACCCACCTGCCTCTCCTGAGCTCCATGTATTACATCAGCTCGGGTTGGGGGAGGGGTACATGGTTGCAGGTGGGAGATTTAGGGGGTCAGCCCTCACAGTGCTGGGTCAGGGGGCTTCAGGGAGGGAGACTAGGGTAGGGTTAGGGGTTAGGAGTTAGGGTGTGGGGTGCAGGGCTGGGTCTGAGGGCTAGAGTGTCAGGGCCAAGGGGGTTGAGCAGGGACTGGGGGGCGGGAATTTAGGACAGGGGCAGGCCGGGGTGAGGGTGGGGAGATAGGGCAGGAGCCCAGGGCCACGTTCGAGAGCATCCTGACAGCCACCAAACTGGACAAGACACGCTGCCCTGGGAGGCCGCTTTCTGCAGGGTGTACCCCTGGCCGGGCAGGAGGTCCTCCTGGTCCCTGCATCCTTCCCCGGGCAACCGAACGGTGGCCACACCCAGCAGACCACGCCCTCCCATCAGGGCCCAGGCACCAGTGCCCTCAGCCCAGAGCCCCTGGGTGGAGCCAGCAGGCATCTCGTCAAGAGCTGGGCGGGTCCTCCGGGCCCAGGCCGCCCCCCCTGGCCCTGCCCCAGGTGGTGTCTGAGAGGAGAGGCTGGGAGAGTGGCCAGGCTGCCCTCTGCTGGAGCCCAGGTCCCAGTCACAGGTGAGGCCACCCAGGAAGCCATTTCCTCCAGGCCCAGCTCAGGCGCAATGTCCATGCTCACTGCCTCCCCCTCCGCCCTAGATCCCTGTAGCAGCTCAACCACGCACCCTGTCTGCCCCCACCTAGGCCCTTAGGAGGGGGGGTGACAAAGGGGGTGCCTGGGAGATGGGTGCACACCCAGCTGGGGGGCATGGAGGCCTTGAGCCAGGCACCGTCCCTTAGCTGCCCCAAAAGCAGTGCCAACTACGATGACCATCAGGATGACCCTGGGCCTGAGAGGCCGCACAAGGCAGGCACTACGAGGGGTCCCCTCCCTCATGTGCTCTCCAACTGCAGTGAGCTGAACGGGCTGGCGGGGAGTCTCCAGCGGGGCCTTGGCCTAAGGGGCCTTTTAGGAGGGTCCTCTCCCTGGGGGTGCACCCAGGACAGGGGCTGCACATGGGGGTGACCACAGCACCCCAGATTTGGGGCCCTGTGTCCCTTGAGAAGTCAGGAGGGTCAGCTGAGGGCAGGATCCAGCCTCCACCACCGGGACCACCTGCCACCCTGCTGAACCTGCCCCTCAGATACCCCCAGGCCCGTCAGGCACTCGGTAAATATACAGGGTCCCGGGCCTGGCATCTGAATGGGAATCAGCAGCCCCAGCACCTCGTCTGCAGAAACCCTGAGTCCCAAGGGCAGGCCTGGGGCCCAGAGGACATGGCAGCCCCTATGCTCTCGCTCTCAACAGCCCCCTGGGTCATGACCAGGCCTGAGGTTGGGGGTAGGGCCCCAAGGGAGGGGTGTCGAGGTGAAGAGAAGCAGATTTGGGTTGAGATGGTGTTGGGGAGGGAGAGGTGAGGGGGCAGGACACCTTCTTACTTCCCAGACCTGCTGGGGAAGCCCCCTCCAAGTCCTTGGTGAGGGGGGTCCCCCAGGGGCTGGATGCTGGGGACACTCCCCTGACTTCGGCCAGGCCATGTGGCACAGAGTTCACCACCGGCCTCGTGAGCAGCAGGGGAGCTGGCCTCCTGAGTCCGGCCCCTTATGAACATTCACAGGACAGGAGGGCTCAGCACAGCCACGGAGAACTAGGGGACCCCCCGGGTCTCTCGGGTCAGGTCCACCCCAGTGCCCCCTCTCCCTGGAGTCTCACACAGACCCTGCCAGGCCCCGCTGCCACCTCACCTTCTGCCCACCTTAATGTTTCCTCTAGGCTCAGGGGGCTCCTGCGGCCGGATGTCCAGGGATCTCACCCAGGATGGGGCAGGGTCTCTAGTCCTGCCCAGGCAGAGCCGGCTTCAGCCAGACCCAGGGCCCAGAGGCGGCAGAGGCTGGCACGGCAATGCTGGCGCCCACCAGCAGGGGGCGCCCGGAGCCCGCACTCCGTCCCGCAAGGGTTGTGCCCTGTGCACAGGGCTCTGTGTGCACCTGAGCCCACGTGTGATCTGTGGGCAGGTGAGTGGGTGTGGAACCCCACAAGTGTGTGAGCAGCGAGCGTGTGCACCAGGCCCCGCGTGTGTGTGGACGTGGCACATGTGTGTGGACCTGTAGACACGTGGGTGCCACGTCGTGGGCCTATACCCACAACAGGGTCCCCAAGGCAGGGGCTCCCTACCGTGGGGACCCTGTCCCTTGAGGGTCTGGGACAACCTCGGTGGTCACCTGACCCCACCTGTCTCTCCCCACTGTCTGCCTCTGGGCCGGGGCTCAGCCACCTGCTGGCACCCCCCGGGGCCCCGCACACCCACCCGCAGGGACACATGAGTCTGCATCGCCTTGTGGGGTGGGCTCAGGGCCGGGCCTGAGGTGCTGGACCCTCTGCTTCCTCCCTGGGTGGCCTTGGGTGGGCCACTTGCCCCTCTGTGCTTCGGTTTCCCATCTGTACTTGGGGATAGAATCAGTGTCTCCCTGTGTCGAATACAAGCAGGACCCTTGGCACAGGGATGGCCGGGAGGTGTCTGGTCACTCCACACACAGGGAGCCTTTTGTTCCAAGGGGCACACTCGGTGGGGACTCAGCCCCAGTTGCTCAGCCACCCCGGCTCTATCACAACCCTGGGCCCCCTGCCTGGCCCTGCCACCGAGGGAGCCATCTTGGGTCTTGTGCAGGGAGCCACGCTGGGGGATGCGCCTACAATTTGGTCAAACCCAAGGCCAGTCCAAGTCCTGGTGGCCTCCTTACTTGAGAGTTGTCTGGGGGACAGTCAGGGCTCTGAGGCACAGACAAGCAGAGGGCAGGGCTGCCGTGTGGTCACTGCTGTTGCCCTTATTATTACCGGGGAGCCCACCCATGTCCCCGAGGTGATGAGCACCACGCAAGGCACCTGGCCAGAGGGCTGGGGGCCGACTCAGGCCAGAAAGGCCCAAGCTTGGGAGCACCATGTTCATCCCGGTGACGCCAAGACCCAGGAAGAGGCAGGAAAAAGTGGGGGATGAGAGACTGTGACCCTGGGGTGGTCCTTTGGGGGGCTGCGAGCGAGCCACAGAAAGGGAGGCTGAGGGACGAAGGTCTGGCTTGGAGGGCGCACCCACAGGAGGAGCCCAGAGGTGCCCAGCAACACCAGCAGCACCGTCCGAGATGGCTCTTCCTTCGGTGACCATGGGCCACATGTCCACATGACAGAGGACACAGCCGAGGCCTGGAAAGAACAGGCCTGCCGCCCACGCCCCCTGGGATGACAAAGATGGGTGGCGTAGCCCCCATGACAGTCTCCAGTGAGCAGAGGACACCCTGCACTGTGGCCACGTGGAAAGCACTGAACACAGAAGAGTTTGGGGGTGTTGAACGGTGTCCCCCCGGGTTCACATGTTGGCGGGTTCAATTCCTGGTCAAGGGCACGTACCTGGGTTGCAGGTTCGATCCCCGGCCCCGGGAGGCAATTAGTCGATGGGCCTCTCTCGCATCGATGTTTCCCTCCCTCCCTCCCTCCCGTCCACTCTAAATGGGGGGGAAACATCCCCGGTGAGGACTGTCAACTGCATAAGAAAGCAGGACCCCTCCATAAGCCGCCTGTCCTGTCCCCAGTGCTTCTGTGGGGCCTTGGTGCTCCAGTCCTGTGAAATCTGGGGCCCCTGGCAGCTGCCTCCGTGACACCAGGGCCCCAAGGTCCCCAGACCGGCATCTGGCATGAGCGGCCCAGGAAATCCATCTGGTCCACGTAGCCTGTGCCGTGTCCTCACTGGTTGGCCACGAGGAACCGGCCACTGAGAGCCTGAGGAGCTCAGAACGTTGGCCATGAACAGGCCACAAAGGGTTGGCACCAGTGTCCCCTGTGACCCTGCCCTCTCCCCTGCCAGCCTCACTCCTTGGCACAGCACCTCCCTGCCCCGATGCTCCATCCTCAGTTTACCCATTTCCTCCCATGTAGGCCCAGGACACCCTCTGGCCTGGCCTCTGCTCCCTCTCCAGTGTCCCCACAGATGTCTGGGCACTTCCAGGCATGACGGGGCCTCTCCCCAACCCGGCCCAGCTCTGGGCCCCGAGAGTCTGCTGCCCCTCCTCCAACCCTCCTCCTCCAGGAAGCCATCCCAGGCTGCTCGGGCCCTCCCCGCTCTGAGCTGCATCTTCCCACAGAGACCACGGGGCTGTGCCTCTGCTGGAACCTGAATGTCCCCCACAACAGTCTCCCCACTATGAACTGCATGTTTGTGTCCCCCCAAAGTCATATGTGGAAGCCCCTACCCCATGGTGATGGAGTCAGGAGTGATGAGGTCCTGAGGGTGGGGCCCCCATGATGGGATCAGGGCCCTTCTAAGAAGACCCCAGAGCTCCCTTCCTGTCCATCTGTCCCCATGTGAAGACACAGCAAGAAGGTGCCATCTGCAACCAGGAAGGGGCCTCACCAACCGCACCCGCCGGCACCTCTCACAGACCCCAGGCCTGGGAGAGGCGACTGTGTGTCCTTGAAAAGCCACCCATCCGGGTGCTTTGTTGCAGCTGCCTGAGCTAGACACCCCAACGAGTGTCCGCCAGAGTCACCCCCACATGTCCTTCACCAGTGTCAGACTCCATGGGGGGCCAGGTGCACCCCAGTCCTACTTCAATGGCATCCCCACCTGGCTGCCAGCAACCAGGGTCACAGATGGGGCCAGTGTCCCCCACCCTCCCCAAAGCCCCCCCACAGGTCACCAGCAGAGAAGAAACACTCGAAACCTGCCACCTATGTGCCTGGAAGGCAAAGGCGGCCCAGATAACCCCTCCGGGCCTGGGACACGCCCGCCTGCCGCAGCCCCAGCCCCACTTCCCACCTGACACGCCTTCTCTCTCCGCTTCTCACTCAGTGTCTCCGGAGATCACCGTGAACCCAGTGGGGGGCCACTGGGGGGTCGTCTCGGCCGGGTCGGGGGGCTCTCGAGGTCAGGGCTGTGGCTGTGGGGGGAGTAGATATTCAGGCCCGGGGGCTGGAATGGGACACCAGGACCCTGGGAGTGGAGCCTTTGGGACCCTCCACTCAGGGATCAGGGGGAACAAGCCTGGGCTAAGGGCTCTGAGTTCCCACCAGACACACGGACATGGAGCCAGTGAACATCTCAGGGGCAGCCAGGGCTCCCCCTACAGGGTCGGAGGTGTGTGGGGGTGCTGGCTGGATGGTGCCAACTCCAGCCACAGTGGAGTCAGAGGTGCCCTGATGGGGGTGGGATCAAGGGGTCAGGTGTGACAACCATGCTGGGCAGCTGTGCCAAGCACCAGCCAGGTGGGGGCCCCTTGGACGCTGCCCAAAGCCTCGGGCCAGGCCCCCCTCCTGGGCAGTTTCCCACACACATCCCTCGCTGAGCCCTCCCTGGGGGGGGGGGGGCTGGCCAGGCCCCACTCCTGCAGGCGGGCATCCAGCCCCGGGCCAGCTCTCCCAGCCCACCCAGGTTCAGGCTGCCCCTTAGCTGCCCACCCACCCGGTGGGCCTGCACCCACTCCCTGGAGGGCCCGGCCCACCCCTCCTGTCACTGACTCCTGGTCTGTGGTGCTCCCGTCAGGGCCAGCACAGGGCCCAGCACTTAAAATGGATGGAAAGGCCCATAGGCCTGGCCTGGAGACGGTGGGCAGTGAGCACACGGGCCTGTCCAGGCCCTTGGAGAGCGGCTTCCTGGCTCCAGGCTCCCTTTCCTGCCCCCTGGACAGGAGCCGCAGCCGCCAGGACCCCTCCTACAGCCACAGATGTGATGGTCTCTTCCCCTGAGGGCCACACACAGGGCCGTGGGCAGTGGGCAGCACTGAGGCTGCCCTGTGGGGAGGCCGAGCCCAGGAGGAAGGGCAGGGGCTGAGGTGGGGGCAATGCCCACCCCAAATCCAGGCCCAGGGACAGAGGGTGAAAGTGCAAATGGTGGGGGTCAGGCGCTGGGGGCCTCTGCTGGAGGAGGGGCTCAGGGAGGAGGGGAGGGGTCTACACCCTGCAGCACCCTCCCTGGGTCCCACCCCCACCTGTGGTGCTGGCTCTGGTTGTCCCCAGCTGGTCCAACCCAGCAGCTCCGGATGGGCCTGGAATTGAGAACCTGGGGCCCAGCTGGCTGCGGTTCCAGGGTGAGGGTCTCAGGTGAGGCGGGACTACAGGGAGAAGGGGCTTCAGGTCACTGCTCGGGAGGCAAAACCTCCTGGTCCCTACGATGTCCCCAAGCAGCAGGTACCTGAGAGCCCAATTCCCAGGCCAGGTCAAGGGTCAGCCTGGCCGACCACTGAGCATGAGTCAGTGGGAGTCCCCACTGGCTCTGCAATGAGGCACCCGTCCACTGCGCAGCCCAGTGCTGGCCGGTCAGCACAGCCTCCGGACCGTGGCCCGGGCCCCTCGGACAGGCGAGGGCAGCTGTCCAGGCCTGGGCACGACCACACAAAGGCCAGTTCTGCTCCCATGTCAAAATCCTAACCCAGCTCACCTGAAAGGCACAGTTTTCAGCCCTTTGATGTGACCATGGTTAGTGCAGCCACACCTGGGGGCAGTGATGTCCCACCTGCCCGCCCGCCCCGGGAACATCACACCTGACAGGTGGGGTCCAGGGGATGGGCCAACCAGCATGTGCTCCGGCACCTTGTAAACCAGAGTCCAGCAAACCCGGAGGGGCCTTCTGCCTGTGACGGGACCCAGGCCTGCGCCCGTTCCAGAGCCTTCCGCAAGCCCCGGCCGGGGTGAACGCCAGTGTCTCCATCAGTCCCTCAGTTCCCAGCCAAGGTCAGGTCAGGGCTGCCAGGAGCCACGGCCGCAAGGTCAGGGCCCATCCTCCCCATTAAGCCAGGAAGCAGGAATCGGCCTGCGGCCCTTGCCCTGGACACGGGTTTCCCAGGCCGGGCCTCAGTGCCTCAGGGCTCCCTGCTCACAACCTGGCCCCAGGGCGCCCGGTGCTGCTCAGGGCCCCCGCGGGGAGGGCGGGCAGGGCAGAGGCCTCAGCCCCGCGGGGCCTGAGGACGCACAATTGCCCCTTGTCCACCCGGTTCCGCTTCCCCGGTTCGGCCAGCGGGAACTGCGCTTATCGCCGAGACCGCTGGAAACAATGGCCACACACACGCTTATCTCCCCGCTGTTTGCTCAGCGTGTTTGAGCGCCTCCGGGTCACCACAAACACGCCATTCTCCAGGATTCCCTGTGATGCCCCCTCCCCGGCCCCTGCGGCCCTGGAGCCACCACCCACGGAGCCGTCCACCAACCCCAGCACTGGAAGCCGAGCAGCCGTGCGGTCACGGATCCTGGAACGGTTTTTCCAGGAAACTCAAGCTGCATCTCGCACATGCACACAGACCCACTCATGCATGCACACGTGTACATACACACGTCTCCACACACAACCCAGACACACATGCTCGAGCTTCGTCCCTCAAGCTGCTGGGGGTGACACTGGGGACCCCCTGTCTGCCACAAGCCCCTGGGCCTCCCCAGGCCTTGCAGGCCAGTGACCCAGGAGTGTCCCGTGACTGCAGCTTCACCTGCCCCTGCTGGGCCCTCCAGGTGCCAGGACCTGGAGAACAGGCGGACAGACCCCCACGGAGTGAGGCACTGCTGGGAGACCCCACAGCTGCCAACATGGGGCACTGAGTGGAGACGGGACGCAGGAGGGCAGTCAGCAGGGATGGGGGAGCTGAGGGACATCTGGGGGCCGTGTGGGGGAGCACCCGTGTCAGGGCCTCGTGGTTGGGTGCTTGCTGGGGGGGCGGGCAGGCCTGTGGGTGGGCGGCACGTCCCTTGGGGGGCAGGTGGAGCTGCTGGAGGCCCAGGGCTCGCAGGGGATGGGTAGCACCCAGGCCCTGGTGGCTTTATGTGGTGGGGGATGACCCCCGATGGCCCCCCAGAACACAGCTCCAGCGCCGGGGTGCTTTCCCACCAGGGCTCTGGCTTCCCCTCCTCCTCGCCTGTCCTGGGCCTGACACATCACTCCCCAGGGCCCCACGCGGGCACCCTCACCTTCCGCACCCGGGCCAGGCCTGAGGCCTGAGGCCTGAGGGAGGCCCACCCTTACCCCTGTGGGACCCCAGCTCTGCCTGTACCTTTGGAGCATCAGGGGACCCCACAACTGCGTGAGCTCTTGGAGGGAGAGCCCCCAGGGCGGCCCCGCGGCAACGCCTGGACAGACTGTCCGCAGACCCCAGGCCACGGCCCCTCTCGGCCCTGCCTCTCGCTGCAGGGAACCCAGGGGGCACCCCGGACCCCTTACCCAGTTGTGTGACTGCATCAGCCTCTCAGTGGCCTGGGTGGGGTGCACTCCGGGCCATGGGTACTGGGGTCACTCGAGCTTACGGAGACAGGACGGGCGACATCCGGGACTTGGCGCCTGAGGGCCAGCAGCTTGCCGGGAGCGGTTTCTGTTAGAACAACTTTATTAAAACTAGAGTTTCTTTCAGGAAAACAGGTGGCAGCTTCCGGGCTTGAGCGGCTGGGCCTCCAGGGTGGGAGGGGGCCCGAGCCAGGCCACACGGGCTCCGTGGTCAGCCCCACACAGGGAGCCCGGGCCTGGGGTTGGCTGGCGGCCTAGACGCAGGTCCTCAGTGGAGGGAGCTGGGGCTCCCCCACACCCCACATCTTAGTGGGTCCAGAACTACCCTCTGGAGAGAGGAAGCCCCCTGAGCCAGACCCCGAGTTCCAATGTGGGGCCCCACTCAGACCCAAGCTGGCCTGGAGAGCTAGACCTGCCCTGCTCCCCCACTGTAAGGGACCCACAGAGTGTCCAAAACACCCGTGACCTGACCCTCACCTCACCCTGACCATGACCTTGACCCCTCACGACCCTGGTAGATATCCAGCCCACGGACAAAGGCCCACTGGCCCCACCACCCCTGCTCCCTGAGATGCTGCCCCAGGAGTCACGTTGCCCTCCCGGGGGGCTGTGGGATCTGCACCTGAGGCTGGCACAGCCCCACGGAGACACCCCCAATGGGCAGCCCGAGGCCGCCTGCCCCTGCTCCTGTGCCTGAGGTGACGCCTCAGAGCTGTGGGGGTCAGCAAAGGTAACTGGGGGCCCTGGGGTGTAGCATGGCCACTCTACCCCTGCCCGGGACCCAAAGCCCCAGGAGGCTGGCTGAGGAGGGGTCTCCAGGAGCAGCCCCTGTACCCGGGCCTGGGTGTCAGCCCTGGGAACTCCCCAGGCCTCTGGGCAGTTGTTCTGTCTGAGCCCCAAGGCCGGCTGCCCATCCATGATGGCCTTGCACCTGGGACCCCAACCCAAAGGGCAGTCTGGACTGTGTCCCCTCTGGAAGGGTCCTTCCACTGGGTGGTCTTTCTTCTGAGGGTGGGGAGTGGGGTCCAGCATGCTAGTGCCCTTTGGGGGTCCCTCACCCCAGGAGCTGTGCTGGCACCTTGGGCTCTCTGCGGGGGCAGAGGGTGCCTGGCATCTCCCCCCATGCCCTGGACAAGCCCCACCTCGGCTCCCGAGCTGTGGCTGACGGTGCCCATGCTGACCCCCAGAACCGTCCCCCAGAACAACGGCCCCTGGCAATCTCAGCATGGAGCAGATGGGAAGAGTGCCAGCCCCCCGTGCGGAAGTGAGTGATAATGGGGCCGCTGCCCGCTGAAGAATTTTTCCAAGAGTCCTGATAAAGCAGCACCCGAGATCCTGTTTGGCCACCGCTGCGCCCGGCCGCGGTGGCAATTAGAGGGCCGCGGAGCGTGGGGCGCGGGCGGGCGCGGCTAGGGCAGGGCCCGTGGCCCCTACATAAGGCGCCTGAGGCCGGCTGCCCGGGTGCACAGGTGCAGCGAGCCTGCCTGGCGTCTAGCGGTGAGGGGGGCCGGGTCCTGCGGAGACCTCTCTTCTCGCACCATGCTGGGGCCTCGGCTGCTGCTGCTCCTGTCCTGCGGGGGAGCCCTGCTCGGCGCCGGTGAGTGGGGGCCACAGCCACGCACCAGGGATGGCCAGGTGCCCTCAGCGGCCCCCAAGGGGGAGAGTCTCCCTGGCTGCTCTGACTTGGCCAAAACTGGGCTGGCCAGCCCCTCCTCGCTCTGACCGTCTCGTGCTGGCCGAGGCCTGGGCCACCCTCGCCAGGGAGGGTGGGCTCTGGGCCTGGGTGAGCGGGGGTCCCACGGGATGGGCAGTGTCCTCCACAAAGGCTGAAGTGCCAGAGCCCATGCTGGGTGGGCAGGGCTGGGGCTCAGCCCTGCGCTGGGCACCCTACCCTCCCGCTGGGTAAGGGGGTCCTGAGAGGTCATGGGGTCCCCAGAGGTGGCCACAGTGATGTAGGGCCTTGTGGGTGTTGGGGCCAGAAAGCCCAGATGGAGGTCCAGCTCCGTGGGTCCTGGCTGCGAACGATGACCACTCAGGCGGCTCGGGCCTCAGTTTCCCTGACTGCGAAAGTGGGGCACCATCACCCCTGTGTGGCTGCCACGAGCCTACCCAGTCTCGCCCATCAGCCCTCAGGGCAGGGGTCCCCTCCTCCTCCCCACCCTCATCCCTGTGCCCCTGCCAACCAGGCACTGCCCACGTTACAACCCTCCTCACTGACCGGCACCAGGCCCCGTGTCTTCTCCCTCCCTGAGAGCTCAGGCAGCTGAGCCCAGAGGGTCTCACTCTCTCTCCTCAGTCCTCGGCCTGCTGTCCCTCCCCTGGTGGCCCCACATCCCCACCCGCCCCTGGGGAGCTGGGAGTGGGCCCAGGTGCAGGGGGCAGGCTGCAGACACCAGCCCAGTGGGTCTCCCCTGGGACGGCCCCGACCCTTCCTTCCCTCGAAGCCCCTCCCCAGAACTCCAGGCCCCCCCTGTCCCGCTAGGGCGGCTCTGAGCACCAGGACCCCTGCCCAGCTGAGGCCACCTCCGGGGCCCCTCCCTGGCCCTGGGGACTCCCAGGCCTAGACCCGGAGCCTGGGGGAGGAGGGAGGTGCCCTGGAGCCAGCAGGGTGAGGGGTGGGCCTGCAGGTCTGGGGATCAAGGGGGTCCAGGCTGTGCGTGTGCCGGGGGGGGGGGGTCTGTCTGAACCTCAGCAAATGCTCCAAGTACCACCTTGGTGCCAGCCTGGGAGGAAGGGAGAGATGGGCCCTGCCCTAATGGACCAGAGGCATGAGGTCTGACACCGGGGTCCCGGGAGGCTGAGGCTGTGGGACAGGGAAGGAGGCCCCTGCAGGGCCGGGGAGGTGGCCGTAAGAAGGGAGGTGGGCCACAGGGGAGCCAGAACAGGCAGGGGCGGCAGGGCAGCGGGACGGCCAAGTGTGCAGGACAGCAAGTGCTCTGGCCCCGCATGGCTGGTCCAGCGGCTGAGGGCTGACGGACCAGCCCGCCCTAGGGCTCCGTGAGTCCAGCCAGGGGTCAGTGCCTGCTCTGACAGTGGTGGGAAGCACAGCGGCCTCCTGAGCATCTTCAAAGGAGCCCCCGCAGCCAAGGTGGGATGGGGCGTCATTGTCAAGACAGAGCCCGAGGCCACTGGGCCGGGTGGGGACCGAGCAGAGTGACGGACAGGAGATGAGACAGGGCTTGGCGAGGGTTGGCGTCAGGTGACGCAGGGACTGGAAGTAACCCTCTGCGGGCACAGCCGTGCGCTGAGACCAACGCCCTGGAGGCAGGAGGGCCATGCCCAGGGTCACCGCCCCCTCGGGAAGGTGGATCAGCAGGGCCTCCCTGTGCTGCCCACCCCAGCTGGGACCCCACGGCTGCCGGGCAGGCGTTGCCCAGAGACACGGCTGATGGGACCGGTGCGGGGACCGGGAGCAGGCAGGAGCTGCCCCTGAGCTGCTTCCAGCCGCCGAGTGGGGCGGGAGCCACGGCAGAATCGAGGCCCCAGGCGGGATGGGAGCCGGAGGCCAGCCAGCACTCAAACCTCCCCTCGGGCCCACCCGAGCCCCAAGAACGACCTCCACGGGGACCAGGGGCAGGGAGGGCCGCAGGGAGGCGGGAGGCGGCTGTAAGAAGGGAGGTGGGCCCACAGGGGAGGCCCCGGTCCAGGTCCCTTGAACTGGGTCACCTTTCTGTCCAGAGTGCTGCCTGCCCCTGCCGGCACCGTGACCCATGGCCCCTGGGCGTTTCTCCGGCAATGGCCACCACAGGAAGCAGGAACTCAGCCACTTTTAGGCCCCAGGGGGAGAAGCCCACAGTGGGGCCACAGCCTCTCTGAGCGTCTGCAGAGCCAGGCGGACACCAGAGGGAGACAGGGTGGGCAGGGTGGGAACAGAGAGGGGTCCCACCACACAGAGCCCCCGCCCTGAGCTCCTCTCCAGCTCTCCCGCTTCCCACCTGCCTGCAGGCCGCCGAGCCCCTCTGAGCTCAGGGCTTGCCCTCGCCTCCCCACAACCACCCCCAATGAGATCCATGCAGGAGCCCGGCTGCCCGGCCACCCCAGAGGGATGGGAGCCTGGTGGGCAGACCAGCAGACACCCCAGGGCCAGTGGGCACCAGAGAGGGCTGGTGTCCAGTGTCCGGACCCACCTGCCCTGGGCGCGGCGCTCAGCCACACGAATCTCCGCAGCAACCTCCCCACCCTCCCAGCGGGACCTGAGATGTCATCTCCAAGCCCTTGGCCCTGGTCACTGCGTGTGCATGTGTGTGTGTGTGTGTGTGCACGTGTGCGTGAGCCTCGCCTTCCTTAGGGGCTCTCGGGGCCTTGTCCCCACGCTGTCTCCTGCACCCAGCAGGTGACAGGCACACGCCAGGTGCTGGTGCGGTGCAGATGTGACGGAATAAAGGAGTGAGTGAATGAGCGAGGGAGTGAACAGAAGTCCAAGGTGTGAGGAGCACAGCAGGGCATGCTCAGGCCTGGTGCCAGCACTGTGGTCCCTTCCCAGCCCTGGGCCCTGCCCACAGCTAAGCTCTGAGCAGCCGGGGGTGGGCTGTGCGCTGGATCAGAGGTGGCTGGCCCGAGCACTGACATGGGCCCTGTCCACGCAGGTCTGGACAACACCTCCTTTGCCCACCCAGGCCCCCAGAGGCTGAAAGGCTCCCCACAGACAGGTGAGGACCACAGGGTGGCCATGGTCGGGGCTTTCCACACGGGACATCCAGCCACTGGAGAGCCTCAGCCACCTTGTGTGCGGGGCAGGGGTTGGGGTTCTGTGGGGCAGGGGCTGAGCCGCAGCTTCGTGTCCTGCAGCCCCCAGGGCTGATGACACACCCACACAGCAGCAGCTGGCTCTCCTGTAAGGCTCAGCGGGACCAGCCCCCAGCTCTGGGTGTGGGGACGGGGGCTCTTTCCCACCCTCCCCAGGAGGGCCTGGAGCATGGGCACGAGCGTGGGCTCCCCAGGGGCTACAGAATTCCAAGGCCCCACTGGCTCCCTCCACAGCTCCGGGCAGAGGCTGGTGCTCCACGTGGGGGGCCGGCCACTTCTCCACCTTTGACGGCCACTCGTATGACTTCGAGGGGACCTGCAACTATGTCTTTGCGGCCATCTGCAAAGAGGCCTCCTCGCCCACCTTCAGCGTCCAGCTACGGCGAGGGCCCGGCGGCGACATCTCCCGGGTCATTGTGGAGCTGGGGGCCTCCGTGGTCACGGTGAACCAGGAGGTCATCTCCATCAAAGACGTGGGGTAGGCCACGTGGCCAGGTGTCAGGGGCCGAGGGAGTGGCCAGGGATGAGGGGGCTGCCGCTGACCACTCTTCTCCCCACAGAGCCATCAGCCTGCCCTACACCAGCAACGGGCTGCAGATCACCCCCTTTGGCCAGAGCGTGCGGCTGGTGGCCAAACAGATGGAGCTGGAGTTGGTGGTTGTGTGGGGCCCGGGGGGCCACCTCATGGTGAGGACGCCAGTGGGGGGGGGCAGCTGCGCCTGGAGGCCGGCAGGTTGGGGGGTGGAGCTGGGGGCTGCCCTCCTCAGGGTGGAGGTCCCGACTTGGTGCTGACTCTGGCCAGGAGCCTGGACGGGCCTGGGCTCTGCTGGAGGCTCAGCCTCCCCACTTGAAAATGAGGACCATCCAGTGAGAAAAGAGATTCCCGGGGAGGGGATGGAGGGCGGTCACAACCTACAGGGTGAGGGTGCCCTGGGCCCCTGGAGCAGGCGTGAGCAGCCTCTGCATCTGGGCAAGGGGTCCTGGGGCTCCGAGAGGCCCCGCCCCTCCCTGTTTACCCCTCGTGGCCCCGCCCGCCCTCCCACAGGTCCTGGTGGAAGACAGGCACATGGGCAAAATGTGTGGGCTCTGCGGGAACTTCGACGGCGAGAAGACCAACGAGTTTCTGAGCGAGGATGGTAGGTGGGGGCGGGCCCAGGTCCCCTGTGGCCAGCCATGGTGCTGACCCTGTCCCCCCAGGTCCCCCTGTGGCCAGCCATGGTGCTGAACCTACCCCCGCCACAGGCACACTCCTGGAGCCCCACAAGTATGCCGCCCTCCAGAAGCTGGACGACCCCAATGAGATCTGCACCCACGAGGCCATCCCCGGCCCCCAGGTCCTGCAGGCAGAGCACGTATGTGAGGGATGGGGCCACCCGGGGCCGGAAGTCCTCCAGCCAGGGTGGGGCCAGCCACAGCCTTCCAAGTCCGAACGGTGGGTGTGGGACATAGCCTTCACCCCATGACCGAGCGGCCCTCTGCCCAGGCCCAGACCTGCACCCGGCTGCTGACCCTGGTGGCCCCTGAGTGCAACGTGTCCAAGGAGCCGTACCTGCGGAGCTGCCAGGCGGACTTGGCCTCATGTGCCCAGCCGGGCCAGCAGAGCTGCGCCTGTGCTACACTGTCCGAATTCTCGCGCCACTGCAGCCTGGCTGGCCAGCCCGTCCGCCGCTGGCGGGGCCCCAGCCTCTGCTGTGAGTCCCCGGGCGGACGGCGGGGAGGGCCAGACCCCAATTCCACCTCATCCACAAGACTAGGTGGTGGAGGAGGGGCTGGGTGAGGAGCAGGGCCCTGGGGTGCCCCTGCCCTCTCACCTGAGCCCCCGCGTCCCTGCAGCCCTAGGCCAGTGCCCGGCCAACCAGGTGTACCAGGAGTGTGGCGAGGCCTGTGTCAGGACCTGCTCCCACCCGCAGCACAGCTGCACCGGCGTGTGCACCTTCGGCTGCTTCTGCCCAGAAGGTGAGGGGCCGCTCCCTGCGGGACCCCTCAGACAAGCCCCCACCCCACCCAGCACATGGCCCCACCTGGCACATTGGAACCAGGCCCCACCTGCCACCCCCAAAGTGTGCTCACGGCCACATGTGCAAGTCCACAGGACAGAGAGGTGGTGTCCAATGGGGAGGGCATGTCTGAGAGATAACTGGGAGGAGGTGGGCAGAGCCAGGCAAGGGACAGGGCCTGCCGCTCACCAGGAGCAGCCCTGTGCCTGGGCATTTGGTGTGAGGGGGCAGAACGCTGAGTGCAGATGGGACTGGAGGTGAGGGTCACAGCCAAGCCAAGGAGGTGTGACGCAGAGACAAGGGTCTCCTGGGGGACCGGCTGGGGAAGGGCTGCCAGGAGGGCGGAGGGTGTCTCCACACAGTCCCAGAGAGCCCCTTCCTGCAGGTACGGTTCTTGATGACGTTTCCAAAAACCTCACCTGCGTGCCAGTAGCCCAGTGCCCCTGCACATTCGGCGGCGTGACCTATGCCCCCGGGGAGGTCACTGCAGACACCTGCCGCACCTGGTGAGTGTAGGGCATCCCGGGAGGGCACAAGGACAGGAGGGGATGTGGGGGACATGTGGGTCAGGGGGTAGCCTCAGCCCTGGAGGCAGCCAGCTCTGCGGATCCAGAACACCCTGGGGTGCCATCTGGCCCCAGCAGCTTCGCCCACCACTCTGGGTCACCCTCCCCACCCACAGCCAATGTGCCATGGGACGCTGGAAATGCAAGGAGAAGCCCTGCCCCCGGCGCTGCGCCCTGGAAGGCGGCTCCTTTGTGACCACATTCGATGCCAGGCCCTACCGCTTCCACGGCACCTGCACCTACACCCTCCTCCAGGTGGGACAGCCCCCGCCCGGGGACCCACTAGGGGCATGCCAGGAGGGGTCATCCCAGGGCAGGGGTCATCACAAGGGGTCCCACCAAGAGGGGTCACCACACGGGGACATCACAAGGGGTCCCGTCAGGAGGGGTCACCACAAGCCCCCCACCGTGTGCTTACTGCTCTCCTCTCAGAGCCCCCAGCTCCCCGATGGGGGCTCCCTCATGGCTGCATACGACAAGTCTGGATACTCGCACTCGGAGACCTCCCTGGTCGCCCTCATCTACCTGTCCAGCCAGGTAAGGCCACCTTCTCCGCAGCCGTTGTGCCCACCCAGGACCCTGAGCAGAGGCGCCTCTGCCAGTCCCAGCTCCCACTGCTCCCCACTTGGCCCGCAGAAGGGAACACCACCCCACATTCCTGGTCCCCAGTGACTCGGCCACCCTCCCTCCAGGACAAAATCGTGATCTCCCAAGACGAGGTGATCACCAACAACGGAGACACCAAGTGGCTGCCGTATAAGACGGGTATGGTCCAGCCTTCCCAGGTGCCCCAGGGGGCCAGGGTCCTGAAGCAGGCCACCCGCTGAGCCCCTGTCCCCACAGGCAACATCACGGTCTTCAAGCAGACATCCACCCACCTGCAGATGGCTACCACCTTCGGGCTGGAGCTGGTGATCCAGTTGCAGCCCGTGTTCCAGGCCTACGTCACAGTCGGGCCCCAGTTCAGAGGCCAGACCCGAGGTGAGCCCCCCATCAGCCCAGGATCAGCAGCTGCCTTGTTCCTGCCAGCCTGACCTCAACAGAGGCAAAGGGGCCCAACAGTACTTCCCTCAGACCCAGCAGGTCCAGTGCCCATGGCCCTGGGCCACCCCCTCCTGGCGGCCAGCCCTCCCAGGGGTGCAGCCCGTGATGGCCTTCTGCCCAGGGCACAGTTAGGGGGATGTGGGCCAGGACAGGGACGAAGGACACACCCTCACCACCCGGCCCTCTCAGGGCTCTGCGGCAACTTCAACGGGGATACGACAGATGACTTCACGACCAGCATGGGCATCCCTGAGGGCACAGCCTCGCTCTTTGTGGACTCCTGGCGAGCAGGGAACTGCCCGACTGCCCTGGAACGGGAGACTGACCCCTGCTCCATGAGCCAGCTCAACAGTGAGTGCTCAGCCCCCAGGACGGCTGCAGGGTGGGTGGGAGACCCACGCTGGGCACACGGGACACCCACGGGGCCTGTGCCCACAGAGGTATGCGCGGAGACCCACTGCTCGGTGCTGGTGAACACAGGCACGGTGTTCGAGAAGTGCCACGCCGTGGTGAATCCCAAGCCCTTCTACAAGGTAGGGGGCCTGCAGGCAGCCAGGAGGGCTGTGGGCTGGGGCACCTGGGGGACTCTGGGTGGTGGGAGGGCGGGCGCCCACGCCGCTGTCTGCCCGCAGAGATGCGTGTACCAGGCCTGTAACTACGAGGAAACCTTTCCACACATCTGCGCGGCCCTGGGGAACTACGCCCAGGCGTGTGCCTCGCGGGGAATTCTGCTCTGGGGCTGGAGAAGCAGCGTGGACAACTGCAGTGCGTGCTGGGCACGGCGGGGGCGGCAGGGAGACAGGGATCATGTGGGGGGCTGGGGTCATGATGAGGGTCCAGGGTCCACCTTCCAAAGGGACTGACGCCCAGACTCCCTGCAGCCATCCCCTGCAAGGGTAACCAGACATACAGCTATGACAGCCAGGCCTGCGGCCGCACTTGCCTCTCACTGTCGGACCACACAGCCGAGTGCCACCCCAGCGCTGTCCCCGTGGAGGGCTGCAACTGCCCCGAGGGCACCTATCTGAACCATAAGGCTGAGTGTGTGCGTAAGGCCCAGTGCCCCTGCCTCCTGGACAACCACAAGCTCATCCTGGCTGGCCAGTCCACTGTGGTCGATGGCGTCATCTGGTGTGTGAGGGGTCCTGGGGGGCGGCCCGGCCCCGCCTGTAGCCCCTGCCCCAGGACCACCCACTCACACAGCCTCTCTTGCAGCTACTGTATGAAAGGGCGGCTGAGCTGCCCTGGACAGCCACAGACGCTCCTGGGTAAGTAGCACAGCGGAGGCAGCTGACCTGGACAGAGAGGTGCCCTGGCCTCCGCCTCACCAGCCTCACCTGGCCCCTCCTCCCCACAGCATCCTGCTCAGCCCCCAAGACATTCCAGTCCTGCAGCCAGTCCTCAGTGAACAAGTTTGGGGCAGCCTGTGCCCCCACATGCCAAATGTTGGCCACCGGCACCCCCTGTGTAAGGCTGGGGTGGGTGAAGGGCAGGGCACTCCCCCCTCTCCCGAGACCGCCCCAGGGGACGACCTGTGCTGACCCTCCTGCGGCCGCAACCTCAGAGCCTGGCTGGGCTGGAAGGAAGTGCAAAGTCCTCAGGAGAGGAGCGGGCTCTTTCCCTCCTCCCAGTCCTCCCAGAGAAGCCTGACCCGTGGGGCTGGGATGCCGGGCAGCTGGAGGGCTGTGTGCTCAGTCTGTAGGGTTCCCTGAGCACAGGGCCCCCCACCTTAGGGGGGAAGGAGGGAGTACCACAGCCCAGCCAGAGGCACAGAGGTCCCGAACCTTCCCTGAGGAAGGGGAGGTTTTGCTAAGAGAAAAGCCAGAGCAGGGTGGAGGCAGGCAGAGTGTCATGAGAGGAGTGCAGGGGCCCCAAGGCTGGGCCACTCGCCCAGGGCTCTGACCCTCCTCCCTGCAGGTGCCCACCAAGTGTGAGCCAGGCTGCGTCTGTGCCAAGGGGCTCTACGAGAATGCCAGCGGGCAGTGTGTGCCCCCTGAGGAGTGTCCATGCGAGTTTGCAGGAGCCTCCTACCCCCGGGGTGCCAAGCTCCACACCGACTGTAAGACCTGGTGAGCCACAGTCCCACCCTGGAGACCCCAGTAGACCAGGGCCATCCTCGGGGTCCTCTGGGACTGGCAGGGGTCGGCATCCTTCTGGGGTGCGTGTGGCCCACGTCTCTCAGAATCCCAGAGCACCCTGCTTCCCCGCAGTACCTGCTCCAGGGGAAAGTGGACGTGCCAACAGAGCGCCCACTGCTCGTCCACCTGCACCCTCTATGGGGAGGGTCACGTGGTCACCTTTGACGGGCAGCGCTTCGTGTTTGAGGGCAACTGCGAGTACATCCTGGCCACGGTGAGGCCCTGGGAGAAGGGGAGGGGGTCATGGGGGGGCCACAAGGAGACCCTGGGGGAAGTGGGAGGCCATAGGGGGGCCAAGAGGATGGCCTGGGGGGACCACACAGGGCTCCTGGCAGGCTCCTCAGTGCCCCCTCCCCACAGGACGGCTGCGGCACCAATGATTCGCAGCCCACCTTCAAGATCCTGACAGAGAATGTCGTGTGTGGAAAATCGGGTGTCACCTGCTCCCGGGCCATCAGGATATCCCTGGGGGTGAGCAGGCTGCATGGGTATCCCATGGCAGCCACCAAGCCCCAGGTCCTGGCCTCTCTGTGCCTACTCGTCCACGATGGGCAGCAGTACCCCTTGGATCTGGATAGCATGGGCGTGGGGGGGGGCACGGTTCTCCCAGAGTCTGACTCAGCCCTTGGCACAGTGTCCATGACGCTCTGGAACCTCCTGCCCCCAGAGCTGGCCCTCAGCAGGTGCTGACCGGCCCATGTCCGTAACGGACACTCCGCCTCAGAGAGCACGGGCGGGGCAGCAGAACTGGCGGCACTGGGCAGCCGAGTGACGGCCCTGCCCCACAGGGCCTGTCCATCGTGCTGGCCGACAGGAACTACACAGTCAGCGGGGCAGACCCCCAGGTGCACTTCCGGGTCAAGGCCGGCTCCCTGCACCTGCTGCTGGACATCACCATCGGCAGCAGCTACAACCTGACCGTCATCTGGAACAAGCACATGACCGTCTCCATCAAGATCTCGCGTGCCTCACAGGTACCATGCGCCACTGCCCAGGCCATCAGAGTGGGGCAGCGCCCATCCGTCCACCTGCCCATCTGACACTGGCCTCCGCAGGACGCCCTGTGCGGCCTATGCGGTAACTACAACGGGAACATGAAGGACGACTTTGAAACACGCAGCAAGTACGTGGCGTCCAGCGAGCTGGAATTCGTGAATTCATGGAAGGAGAGCCCACTGTGTGGGGACGCCAGCTTCGCACTGGACCCCTGCAGCCTCAATGCCTTCCGCCGCGCCTGGGCCGAGCGCAAGTGCAGCATCATCAACAGCCAGACCTTCGCCGCCTGCCACAGCCAGGTGAGCCACACGCCTCAGGAGCCGGGCTCCAGGCTCCCACAACGACAAAAACTCAGGCCCCGGGCCTGACAGGAGGGCGAGCAGCAGACGCTGAGGGCTGGTTCCCATAGGTGTACCGCCTGCCTTACTACGAGGCCTGTGTGCGTGACACGTGTGGCTGTGACACTGGTGGGGACTGTGAGTGCCTATGCGACGCTGTAGCCGCCTATGCCAAGGCCTGCCTGGACAAGGGCGTGTGCGTGGACTGGAGGGCCCCTGACTTCTGCCGTGAGTACCCTGTCCCCCCACCGGTGGGTGATCATGGCGCAGCACCTCTCTGGGGCAGGCAGCAGCAGGCTATGCCCTGCAAAGGGACCCTGCAGCAGGACCTTGAGCCTCCCAGGCCCTTGCCAAGGGGCTTCTGCGGTGGGCTCAGGGCTGCCTAACAGGCGCCCATCCTCCCAGCCATCTACTGCGGCTTCTACAACTCCCACACGCGGGTGAACGACGGCCAGTTCCAGTACACCCAGGAGGCCAACTGCACATGGCACTACCAGCCGTGCCTCTGCCCCCAGCAGCTGCAGAGCCTCCCGGGCACCAACATCGAAGGTGCGGGCATGGAGAGGGAGAGGTGGGCCCAGAGGACTGATGGCCTCCTGGGCAGGGTGGAGAGGGCTGAGGGCTGGGGAAGGACTGGGATGGGAGGGCAGCCAGGAGCCATGGGGACTGCAGCAGGCACAGTGCATGGTGACTGGGGTGGGGGTCAAGGGGGTACCTGTCTGGGCAGTTCAGGGGAGAGGCCAAGAGTGGCTGTGAACAGAGGGCAGGAGCCAGAGCCTGTTGAAGAGGCTCTCCGGCTCCGGCACTGAGGTCTGGCTGTTCTCGGCTCCACCCTTAGGCTGCTACAACTGCTCCCAGGATGAGTACTTCGACCAGGACAAGAGGACATGCATGCCCTGCAGTAAGCTCAGTCCGGAGGCCCCACAGTGCAGCCCCCAGCCCCTGCACAAACCTCTGGCCAGCTCGGCACCCTACTCCCCAGGCTGTGCCCCTGGGGCGCCAATATCCCCATGCCCCCAGACAGCAGACACACAGGGAGAATGGTTGTGCCTCCCCTCCCCAACACTGACTTACCCACTCCCAGCCCCCAGGGGCAGGGCAGACCCAGACCCAGGCTCGGCCAGGCTGCTGGGTGTGTGGGTGACAGCCCGCCTGGAGAGCTGCCTTACGGGGGCATTGGACAGCGTCCCGGCTGCCAGGCCATCACCATTGTTGGGGAGTGGTACTGGGAGAGAGAAGATGGGGGTAGGAGGGTGGAGGAGCAGGGTCCCATCTCTGTCTCTGGGGAGCACCTGCCTCAGGCGCTGGGGACACCCTGGAGGGTGGGGCTAGGCTTGGCGGCACCTGGGGACAGTGCTGACTGCCCTTCTTCTTGCAGTGCTGCTGCCCACCACTCCGCTGCCGCCCACCACAGGTGATTGCGCACGTGCTAGGTGCCAAGGTGAAGCAGGCGCTCTCCCCAGGCTCGTCCCTGGTCACCTGTCAGCCCAGCCTGTGTCCATCTCTGCAGGCACTGGCTGCCTGGTGGAGCAGGGCTGGGACGCACCCGGGCAGTCTTGGGCTACCCCACACTGGGGGCGACCAGTGCTGACCAGAACAGCAGAGGGGAGGGACGTGTAAAGCTCACCTCCTGGCCAGCCAACACTGCCCCCTGCACACCACTGTCACGGGAAGACTGAAGGGACCTGATGTTGTCCTCAGAGGCCACAGGCCAGCCTGTCCCTTTGCCTCCTGTCCAGCCCACTGGGGGTGGGGGGCTGCATGATTCAGAGGCTCAGCAGGCAAGAGAGGGGGCTCCTCCCAAGGTGGTACCCACAGTAACAGCCTTTCTTCCTCACTCAGGCCCGCCCACCACAGAAGCCAGGCCCACCTCTGCCAACCCCAACACCACGGCCACCCCCAGAACCACTGGCACTCTCAGCTCCACTGCACCCTCACCAAGCTCCCATGCCACACCTACACCCACGGCCTCGGCCCCGGCCCCCTCCTCCACACAGGCAGGGACAGCCCCGATCACCGGGACAGAACCAACAGCCCCCTCAGGAGGTGAGGAGACTGCGGGGTAAAGAGGACGTGCAGGAGCGGATGCACGTGGGGTGTGGGCCGGAGCTCCAGCACAGAAGAGGGGGTCTGAAGGGTAAGTTGCTCACAGGCTGTGCCGTTCCTTGCTGTTGGACACTGTCACTAAAAAGTATGTGGCACCTGCGGGCCCAGGGGGCATAGGCCAGCCCTCCGTGAGCCCACCCGCCCCACATAGCAGCACCCCTGCCTACTGTCCAGGGACCATGAGGGGACAGACATGGGTCCTACCAGCAAGGGCAGCTGAAGCGACAGCCAGTGGCCCAATGACCTGTGGTCACTGGAAAAGCCACTGAGGCCCCAAGTCAAGGCTGGATGAGTGTAAGCTCTGGGATGAAACATGCCCCAGTCAAGGGGGTCGAGTGCACCCAGCTGGCCAGGATCCTGCAGCACAGGTGGGACAGGAAAAGGGGGCGAGGGCAGATGATCAGGAGGGATATTCTGGGCCCTGTTCTCTGCAGGGTCACCTCGAACGACCACCGCTGTCACCATGAGAGCCACATCAGTGCTGGCCCCCACAGCCACCCCCAGATCAACGGCCACTGCACCCACTGTGACACAGGCCACGACGCAGCCCTCAGCACTCCCCATCAGCACAGCCACCCAATCCACAGCTCGATCCACAGTGCGCACCACAGTGGCACGGCCAACACCACCCACCCAAGATACACCGACAGAGCTCCCCAAAAGTAAGGGTACCCCACCCAGCTGTCCCCACAGAGGGGATGTACCACAGGTGATCCAACACCAAGCCCAAGCTGAGTGGAGATGGATATGAAAGCTCAGCTTCCAACCCCCAGGAGGGGACACATCCAACCCCAAAGGGGGACAGCCTGACTGAGCCAAGAGCTAACAACATGCTCTCTGCACTTCTCTTCCCCACAGCACCTGCCCGCCCGGCCACCACGGCCACCCCAACACCAGGTGAGCCCAGGCGTATGGGGACACCAGAGGTAGCAAAGGCACTGGATCTAAGTTATAGTGAGCAGGTCTTAAATCAGGGACACAACTCCAAGTCCCTGAAGAAACCCTACTAGAAAGACAAAAGGGCTGGCCTGAACCCATTACAACAACCCTGAGAGTGCAATGCACTGGGTGCCCAGTAGGCCTACAGGGGAGAAACACAAACAAAATAACCAAAATGAGAAGTGACTCAGACAGGCACTATAAGGACAGACCACAGGTGCACAGAGGAAGGAAAACGCAGAAGGAGGAGGGAGACAAGACAGCAGAAGACACGTGACAAACAAATATGAAATATAACAAATAGACCCTTTATGTTTTTCACAGAGAACTCAACCCAACACCAGCCTGAAGGAACCACCACACGATCACCCCACAGCACCACAGGCCAGACCACCAAAAACACAAGCCCAGGAACAAGGTCAACAATGGCCACATCCCCTCCACGCACCACCGTCTCCCCCAAGACCACCAGCAGAGGCACAGGGACCCCAGGGGCACACACTGCCACGGCCACGCCCAGCAGGCCACACACTCCATTCACCACTCAGTCCCCCAACACGGGGTCAGTGTCCACCACCGCACACCTGACAGGCCCGCCCACAGGAACATCATTCCGGACCACCACCACCTACCCAACAGCATCTCCATCCAAGACCACGCAGTCCACTCCCGTTCCAAACTCTGCCACCTCCTCTGTCACTCCCACTTCGCACCGAGTGGTCACCCCAACGCAACCAGACACCCACTCTCCTTACCCCTCTACTGCAAGGCCAACAGGCTCCTCTCCGCCATCCACACACGTCCCGGTCACAGGCACAGGGCCCTCACCCACCGCTCCGCCAGGGACCATGACCACAACGGGAACCACCCAGGCCCCTCACTCTGTCAGCACAGCCAAGACCTCCACCTCCCACGTGTCACACCCCTCCACCCCGGCACACTCTGGGACCATGTCCCCTCCACGCACCACCGTCTCCCCCAAGACCACCAGCAGAGGCACAGGGACCCCAGGGGCACACACTGCCACGGCCACGCCCAGCAGGCCACACACTCCATTCACCACTCAGTCCCCCAACACGGGGTCAGTGTCCACCACCGCACACCTGACAGGCCCGCCCACAGGAACATCATTCCGGACCACCACCACCTACCCAACAGCATCTCCATCCAAGACCACGCAGTCCACTCCCGTTCCAAACTCTGCCACCTCCTCTGTCACTCCCACTTCGCACCGAGTGGTCACCCCAACGCAACCAGACACCCACTCTCCTTACCCCTCTACTGCAAGGCCAACAGGCTCCTCTCCGCCATCCACACACGTCCCGGTCACAGGCACAGGGCCCTCACCCACCGCTCCGCCAGGGACCATGACCACAACGGGAACCACCCAGGCCCCTCACTCTGTCAGCACAGCCAAGACCTCCACCTCCCTCGTGTCACACCCCTCCGCCCCGGCACACTCTGGGACCACGTCCCCTCCACGCACCACCGTCTCCCCCAAGACCACCAGCAGAGGCACAGGGACCCCAGGGGCACACACTGCCACGGCCACGCCCAGCAGGCCACACACTCCATTCACCACTCAGTCCCCCAACACGGGGTCAGTGTCCACCACCGCACACCTGACAGGCCCGCCCACAGGAACATCATTCCGGACCACCACCACCTTCCCAACAGCATCTCCATCCAAGACCACGCAGTCCACTCCCGTTCCAAACTCTGCCACCTCCTCTGTCACTCCCACTTCGCACCGAGTGGTCACCCCAACGCAACCAGACACCCACTCTCCTTACCCCTCTACTGCAAGGCCAACAGGCTCCTCTCCGCCATCCACACACGTCCCGGTCACAGGCACAGGGCCCTCACCCACCGCTCCGCCAGGGACCATGACCACAACGGGAACCACCCAAGCCCCTCACTCTGTCAGCACAGCCAAGACCTCCACCTCCCACGTGTCACACCCCTCCGCCCCGGCACACTCTGGGACCACGTCCCCTCCACGCACCACCGTCTCCCCCAAGACCACCAGCAGAGGCACAGGGACCCCAGGGGCACACACTGCCACGGCCACGCCCAGCAGGCCACACACTCCATTCACCACTCAGTCCCCCAACACGGGGTCAGTGTCCACCACCGCACACCTGACAGGCCCGCCCACAGGAACATCATTCCGGACCACCACCACCTACCCAACAGCATCTCCATCCAAGACCACGCAGTCCACTCCCGTTCCAAACTCTGCCACCTCCTCTGTCACTCCCACTTCGCACCGAGTGGTCACCCCAACGCAACCAGACACCCACTCTCCTTACCCCTCTACTGCAAGGCCAACAGGCTCCTCTCCGCCATCCACACACGTCCCGGTCACAGGCACAGGGCCCTCACCCACCGCTCCGCCAGGGACCATGACCACAACGGGAACCACCCAGGCCCCTCACTCTGTCAGCACAGCCAAGACCTCCACCTCCCACGTGTCACACCCCTCCGCCCCGGCACACTCTGGGACCACGTCCCCTCCACGCACCACCGTCTCCCCCAAGACCACCAGCAGAGGCACAGGGACCCCAGGGGCACACACTGCCACGGCCACGCCCAGCAGGCCACACACTCCATTCACCACTCAGTCCCCCAACACGGGGTCAGTGTCCACCACCGCACACCTGACAGGCCCGCCCACAGGAACATCATTCCGGACCACCACCACCTACCCAACAGCATCTCCATCCAAGACCACGCAGTCCACTCCCGTTCCAAACTCTGCCACCTCCTCTGTCACTCCCACTTCGCACCGAGTGGTCACCCCAACGCAACCAGACACCCACTCTCCTTACCCCTCTACTGCAAGGCCAACAGGCTCCTCTCCGCCATCCACACACGTCCCGGTCACAGGCACAGGGCCCTCACCCACCGCTCCGCCAGGGACCATGACCACAACGGGAACCACCCAGGCCCCTCACTCTGTCAGCACAGCCAAGACCTCCACCTCCCTCGTGTCACACCCCTCCGCCCCGGCACACTCTGGGACCACGTCCCCTCCACGCACCACCGTCTCCCCCAAGACCACCAGCAGAGGCACAGGGACCCCAGGGGCACACACTGCCACGGCCACGCCCAGCAGGCCACACACTCCATTCACCACTCAGTCCCCCAACACGGGGTCAGTGTCCACCACCGCACACCTGACAGGCCCGCCCACAGGAACATCATTCCGGACCACCACCACCTACCCAACAGCATCTCCATCCAAGACCACGCAGTCCACTCCCGTTCCAAACTCTGCCACCTCCTCTGTCACTCCCACTTCGCACCGAGTGGTCACCCCAACGCAACCAGACACCCACTCTCCTTACCCCTCTACTGCAAGGCCAACAGGCTCCTCTCCGCCATCCACACACGTCCCGGTCACAGGCACAGGGCCCTCACCCACCGCTCCGCCAGGGACCATGACCACAACGGGAACCACCCAAGCCCCTCACTCTGTCAGCACAGCCAAGACCTCCACCTCCCACGTGTCACACCCCTCCGCCCCGGCACACTCTGGGACCACGTCCCCTCCACGCACCACCGTCTCCCCCAAGACCACCAGCAGAGGCACAGGGACCCCAGGGGCACACACTGCCACGGCCACGCCCAGCAGGCCACACACTCCATTCACCACTCAGTCCCCCAACACGGGGTCAGTGTCCACCACCGCACACCTGACAGGCCCGCCCACAGGAACATCATTCCGGACCACCACCACCTTCCCAACAGCATCTCCATCCAAGACCACGCAGTCCACTCCCGTTCCAAACTCTGCCACCTCCTCTGTCACTCCCACTTCGCACCGAGTGGTCACCCCAACGCAACCAGACACCCACTCTCCTTACCCCTCTACTGCAAGGCCAACAGGCTCCTCTCCGCCATCCACACACGTCCCGGTCACAGGCACAGGGCCCTCACCCACCGCTCCGCCAGGGACCATGACCACAACGGGAACCACCCAAGCCCCTCACTCTGTCAGCACAGCCAAGACCTCCACCTCCCACGTGTCACACCCCTCCGCCCCGGCACACTCTGGGACCACGTCCCCTCCACGCACCACCGTCTCCCCCAAGACCACCAGCAGAGGCACAGGGACCCCAGGGGCACACACTGCCACGGCCACGCCCAGCAGGCCACACACTCCATTCACCACTCAGTCCCCCAACACGGGGTCAGTGTCCACCACCGCACACCTGACAGGCCCGCCCACAGGAACATCATTCCGGACCACCACCACCTACCCAACAGCATCTCCATCCAAGACCACGCAGTCCACTCCCGTTCCAAACTCTGCCACCTCCTCTGTCACTCCCACTTCGCACCGAGTGGTCACCCCAACGCAACCAGACACCCACTCTCCTTACCCCTCTACTGCAAGGCCAACAGGCTCCTCTCCGCCATCCACACACGTCCCGGTCACAGGCACAGGGCCCTCACCCACCGCTCCGCCAGGGACCATGACCACAACGGGAACCACCCAGGCCCCTCACTCTGTCAGCACAGCCAAGACCTCCACCTCCCACGTGTCACACCCCTCCGCCCCGGCACACTCTGGGACCACGTCCCCTCCACGCACCACCGTCTCCCCCAAGACCACCAGCAGAGGCACAGGGACCCCAGGGGCACACACTGCCACGGCCACGCCCAGCAGGCCACACACTCCATTCACCACTCAGTCCCCCAACACGGGGTCAGTGTCCACCACCGCACACCTGACAGGCCCGCCCACAGGAACATCATTCCGGACCACCACCACCTACCCAACAGCATCTCCATCCAAGACCACGCAGTCCACTCCCGTTCCAAACTCTGCCACCTCCTCTGTCACTCCCACTTCGCACCGAGTGGTCACCCCAACGCAACCAGACACCCACTCTCCTTACCCCTCTACTGCAAGGCCAACAGGCTCCTCTCCGCCATCCACACACGTCCCGGTCACAGGCACAGGGCCCTCACCCACCGCTCCGCCAGGGACCATGACCACAACGGGAACCACCCAGGCCCCTCACTCTGTCAGCACAGCCAAGACCTCCACCTCCCTCGTGTCACACCCCTCCGCCCCGGCACACTCTGGGACCACGTCCCCTCCACGCACCACCGTCTCCCCCAAGACCACCAGCAGAGGCACAGGGACCCCAGGGGCACACACTGCCACGGCCACGCCCAGCAGGCCACACACTCCATTCACCACTCAGTCCCCCAACACGGGGTCAGTGTCCACCACCGCACACCTGACAGGCCCGCCCACAGGAACATCATTCCGGACCACCACCACCTACCCAACAGCATCTCCATCCAAGACCACGCAGTCCACTCCCGTTCCAAACTCTGCCACCTCCTCTGTCACTCCCACTTCGCACCGAGTGGTCACCCCAACGCAACCAGACACCCACTCTCCTTACCCCTCTACTGCAAGGCCAACAGGCTCCTCTCCGCCATCCACACACGTCCCGGTCACAGGCACAGGGCCCTCACCCACCGCTCCGCCAGGGACCATGACCACAACGGGAACCACCCAGGCCCCTCACTCTGTCAGCACAGCCAAGACCTCCACCTCCCACGTGTCACACCCCTCCGCCCCGGCACACTCTGGGACCACGTCCCCTCCACGCACCACCGTCTCCCCCAAGACCACCAGCAGAGGCACAGGGACCCCAGGGGCACACACTGCCACGGCCACGCCCAGCAGGCCACACACTCCATTCACCACTCAGTCCCCCAACACGGGGTCAGTGTCCACCACCGCACACCTGACAGGCCCGCCCACAGGAACATCATTCCGGACCACCACCACCTACCCAACAGCATCTCCATCCAAGACCACGCAGTCCACTCCCGTTCCAAACTCTGCCACCTCCTCTGTCACTCCCACTTCGCACCGAGTGGTCACCCCAACGCAACCAGACACCCACTCTCCTTACCCCTCTACTGCAAGGCCAACAGGCTCCTCTCCGCCATCCACACACGTCCCGGTCACAGGCACAGGGCCCTCACCCACCGCTCCGCCAGGGACCATGACCACAACGGGAACCACCCAAGCCCCTCACTCTGTCAGCACAGCCAAGACCTCCACCTCCCACGTGTCACACCCCTCCGCCCCGGCACACTCTGGGACCACGTCCCCTCCACGCACCACCGTCTCCCCCAAGACCACCAGCAGAGGCACAGGGACCCCAGGGGCACACACTGCCACGGCCACGCCCAGCAGGCCACACACTCCATTCACCACTCAGTCCCCCAACACGGGGTCAGTGTCCACCACCGCACACCTGACAGGCCCGCCCACAGGAACATCATTCCGGACCACCACCACCTTCCCAACAGCATCTCCATCCAAGACCACGCAGTCCACTCCCGTTCCAAACTCTGCCACCTCCTCTGTCACTCCCACTTCGCACCGAGTGGTCACCCCAACGCAACCAGACACCCACTCTCCTTACCCCTCTACTGCAAGGCCAACAGGCTCCTCTCCGCCATCCACACACGTCCCGGTCACAGGCACAGGGCCCTCACCCACCGCTCCGCCAGGGACCATGACCACAACGGGAACCACCCAAGCCCCTCACTCTGTCAGCACAGCCAAGACCTCCACCTCCCTCGTGTCACACCCCTCCGCCCCGGCACACTCTGGGACCACGTCCCCTCCACGCACCACCGTCTCCCCCAAGACCACCAGCAGAGGCACAGGGACCCCAGGGGCACACACTGCCACGGCCACGCCCAGCAGGCCACACACTCCATTCACCACTCAGTCCCCCAACACGGGGTCAGTGTCCACCACCGCACACCTGACAGGCCCGCCCACAGGAACATCATTCCGGACCACCACCACCTACCCAACAGCATCTCCATCCAAGACCACGCAGTCCACTCCCGTTCCAAACTCTGCCACCTCCTCTGTCACTCCCACTTCGCACCGAGTGGTCACCCCAACGCAACCAGACACCCACTCTCCTTACCCCTCTACTGCAAGGCCAACAGGCTCCTCTCCGCCATCCACACACGTCCCGGTCACAGGCACAGGGCCCTCACCCACCGCTCCGCCAGGGACCATGACCACAACGGGAACCACCCAGGCCCCTCACTCTGTCAGCACAGCCAAGACCTCCACCTCCCACGTGTCACACCCCTCCGCCCCGGCACACTCTGGGACCACGTCCCCTCCACGCACCACCGTCTCCCCCAAGACCACCAGCAGAGGCACAGGGACCCCAGGGGCACACACTGCCACGGCCACGCCCAGCAGGCCACACACTCCATTCACCACTCAGTCCCCCAACACGGGGTCAGTGTCCACCACCGCACACCTGACAGGCCCGCCCACAGGAACATCATTCCGGACCACCACCACCTTCCCAACAGCATCTCCATCCAAGACCACGCAGTCCACTCCCGTTCCAAACTCTGCCACCTCCTCTGTCACTCCCACTTCGCACCGAGTGGTCACCCCAACGCAACCAGACAGCCACTCTCCTTACCCCTCTACTGCAAGGCCAACAGGCTCCTCTCCGCCATCCACACACGTCCCGGTCACAGGCACAGGGCCCTCACCCACCGCTCCGCCAGGGACCATGACCACAACGGGAACCACCCTGGCCCCTCACTCTGTCAGCACAGCCAAGACCTCCACCTCCCTCGTGTCACACCCCTCCGCCCCGGCACACTCTGGGACCACGTCCCCTCCACGCACCACCGTCTCCCCCAAGACCACCAGCAGAGGCACAGGGACCCCAGGGGCACACACTGCCACGGCCACGCCCAGCAGGCCACACACTCCTTTCACCATTCACTCTTCCCCCATGGTTTCTGTGTCCACTACTTCACAGTCCACTCTTCTCACCACCCGAGTTCCCATGTCTAGCCTCATGTCATCCACTCTGGGGGTGACATCCATCCCCAGTTCTCCTGCCACGAACCTCACCACCAGGCATCCTAGTACCACTGGACTGCTGACCACTATAATCCTGACCAGCTCCATCACTACGCAAAGAAGCTCCTCCTCCCCCACTGCGGGGTCCTCCGCCTCATCTCTCCTCACATCCCGGCCCAGCTACTCCAGTAAGTGATGTCTCTACAGCCCACCTAGTGACCCTGGGGCACTGCTTCCTCCCAGCCTTGCCTCTGTACTCAGCAGCACAGTGGATCATTCCCACAGTGTCCCTCCTTTCTCTTGTCCCTTCACACTGCCTGATGCCACCAGGGCTCTTCCATTGCCAACTTGTCTGTCCCCCATTCTGTACTCACATCACACCTGACATACTGCTGTTTTCATGGTTGGTATGTCTCCTTTCCTTCCCCTGAAGCCTTCACTTCTGAGGATAGCCGGGTAGCACAGGGAGCTGAGCACAGTCTTGGTTGTAGAGCCTGCCTTGGGTCGGCCCAGCTATAGGGTGTACTCAGCTGTGCACTCAGGGTGTCTGCATCCTCACCAGCTCACCTGCTTCCCAGGCCTCTGCTTTCTCTGGCCTGTCCTCTGCCACGTTTTCCCTCCCTTGGGGCCTGTTCTCAACCCTCCTTGTAGGGTCACCAACTCCTCCCTCTCTCCTCCCCAGGAACCTCTCCAGCAAACCTGTCTGGCTGGAATGAGCACTGGCCTCCCCCATTGGTCCCCTTTCCCACCTCCAGTCCTGGACCTGGCTCACTCATACCCCACCTCTCACCCTCATGGTCCCACCTACAGTCCTGGTTATCCTTGGAGGGGACCCCACTACTCAGCAGCCTTCCACCGCTGCGCAGTGTGGGGTTCAGAGGAGGTTAGGGCTGGCAGGCATCCAGAGTGCAACTATTCCCACCTTCCCCCAGGCTGCAGAAAGGCAAGCAGACTGGTAGGCCATGCCTCACCCCAGGTGACCACTAGGGGCTGAGCTGGGACTAGCAGCAGGGCCCCCATGTCCCACTGTTGGTCTTGCCCAAGCTTCAGCCCTCCAGCTTCCACTCTGCCCTCCTGCACCCAGGCCTGCCTTAACCCACCTTGTCCTCCAGGGACAGCACTCCCCTCCCTTTTGGGTGTGCCCTCCATGGCATCTGTTGCCTGGACTGGGCTCCCCTCACAAGCCCCAGGTAGGACTGTTCACAGTGACACATATCTCCTGTAGGAAAAGCACTGGGTGTAGGTTGTCCACTGGGTTGGACACAGGCCAAAGCTCACAGGTCCACTTGGGGACCACAGACTCCTGCAGGCAGCTCCCATCTGAGAACACTGACATCCCCCCCTTACCCCTCCTGCAGGTTCTAGGCCCAGCCAACCAGACACACCTATGCCCACAGGTAGGTATCAGCTGGGAGGGGAGGCTGGGGACCAGCGTGGGAATCTGCCTCGTCTTCTAAGAAGCCCTTGACCTCAGGGGAGACCAGCAGGCTTTGTGCCCGGTGTGAGGTCTGAGATCAGTGGGGCTCAGACAAGAGGAGACAGCCTGGGTGGGATCCAACAGGCCCCCCATGGGACCCAGTCTCATCTAAGTGGTTGTGCGGTTGGTATTCTGCTTCCCCCGGCTCCCTGGGCCAGCATTACTCCCCATCCCACACAGAAGGGGCTTGAGGAGCCTGAGGCCCCAAGCCCCGAGGATACACAAGTCCTACCCTGCACCTGCCACCACCTTACCCTGGTGCAGCATCTCACTGCCTGTCTCTCGGCTCCCAGAGGTCTGCCGTGTGAGGGAACTTGAGGAGGAGGTCACTTATGAGGGGTGCACGGCCAACGTGACAGTGACCCGCTGTGAGGGCGTCTGCGCCTCTGTAACGAGGTGAGCGTGGGACCCAGGAAGCCTCTACCCACTGTTGGGCTCCAAGCTTGGAGACTGCCATGCCCAGCAGAGGCTCCCAGTTGGAGTCCTCAGGTCCAGCCATGAGCTCATGCCCTGCCTCAGCTATGCCTGTAGCTGACCCCCTGAGAGCCGGGAGGTCAGCAACAGAGGATGTACCCTGAGGACCCCCCCTTGGTCTGCCCTTCTCTGGAGTGGCTGGGGAGGGGTGGGACCGCCCCCCCCAAGGCTGCAACCCTAACCCATACACACTGCGGTGGATTCTTTTCAGCTTCAACCCAAACACCGAGCAAGTGGACACTCT
Source organism: Miniopterus schreibersii (assembly GCF_964146895.1). Lineage (NCBI taxonomy): Eukaryota > Metazoa > Chordata > Mammalia > Chiroptera > Miniopteridae > Miniopterus > Miniopterus schreibersii. The sequence continues at coordinate 73,612,800 of NC_138112.1, forward strand.
TTGCAGCTGCTGCCACCCCCTTGGCTCCTACCAGAAGCAGGTGGCACTGCCCTGCCCAGACCCTAGGGCGCCGGGCCAACAGTTGGTGCTCACACTGCAAGTGTTCCGACGCTGCGTGTGTGGCCCCTGGACCTGCAGAGACTAGGGCACAGCCCCCCCGGGTGAGAAGAGGAAGCACCGCTCCCTGCTCCCCAGCCCCTGCTTGCTGTGCCCAGCAGCCCCTTTCCAGGCATGGCCTCAAACAACCCTGGGCACAGCTCAGGGAAGGGTCTATAAGGAGCGGGTCCCGCAGACCTGGCCCAGCCCAACAGGCTGTCCTGAACTGCTGGCCTCCAGTCCATACAAGTCTTTCAGGCCACGCCCACCATCATCCACACAGCCTCCCAGCCTTGGAAGGCAGCTGCCCAGCCCTGCCGAACCACACCCTGGGGACACCCAAGGAAACCTGCTCCAGAGTGGTGCCTGAGGAGAGGGTGGCACTGAAGCAAGGATGGTTAGGGAAAAGGCAGCAAGGAGAGGGGCCGAGTAGTCAGGGAAGGGAAATGAGGGCAAGAGGAAGGTGGACGCAGGCACCAGCCAACATGGGCTCCTGCCCACCAACCAAGCTCACCCTGGGGAGGGGCATCAGAGTGCCATGCTCAATAAACCCCTGTGAACAGATGACAAATAAACTGCCACTGGTCAACGCACAAGGCTGTTGTGAGGTCTGCTTGTTGTGTCCCCTGCCCCTCGGCACTTGTGCCTCCAAGCCCGCCTGCCCCAGGAGGCTAGGCTGGTGTCAGGCTAGGACCCTCCCCGCTGCAGGCCCTCTTGCCCTCCTCAGACCAACCTCCAGGTCCCTCCCTTACTTAGGACTCTTCTGAGAAACCTCCATCCTGTGGGATCCTGCTCCCAGTCTGTGGTGGGGTCACCCTCCCATGAGCTCTGCGGGCTTATTCCCCAGGAGGAACCCTGGTCCCATTTGTCTCTTAGACCCACGACCTCCACAGACCGACCACCCCCCACGCCCTGTGCAGTGGAGGGGACCCGGTGGGGCCCTAGCGGGATGACCCCACAGGCTCAACCACACACCCTAAACCCAGTGCAGAGCAAAAGGCACATCACCTCCAATGCACCTAAGCTTCCACCTGAGGCCAGGCAGCCACATTCTGGAGGACAGCCCACCCAGGCACCGAGCTGTGTCCTTGGGGTCAACAGCTAACACGCCTCCAGGACGGGACTTCCAGCTGCATGCAGGCTGCTTTCCCTCTGGGGACGACACGCACACTCCCATCACCATTCCGTCCACCCAACGACAACACACATGCTCCCATCACTGTCCCATCCCTCTGGGGACGACACATACACTCCCATCACCATCCCAGCATTGACTTTTCCTTGGAAAGGAACATCCTTTACGATGACTCACACCTAGAATGGGACTCGCTCTAGGTGTCGTTCCAGGGAGGGTGGGGATGGATAGGGGAGACCCCGCCAAGCAGGCAGCCCACATGGACGAGCCCGAGCACGCACACTGTCAGGAGCTTTAACAGAAACACCAGGAGCTCACTTCTGTGGCCAGCCTCCACCGATGTTCACTGTACACCCAGTGCTGCTGGCCACAGGTGTCCCGCTGAGGACCCTACAGACACGGAGGTGGACACAGAGGCACTGGTGACTCAGGTCACAGTGGATCACAGAGCATGCACCACAGGGGCTACAGTGACACTGGTTGTGGGAACCTGGGGGGGTCTCAGTGTGGCTGGACCCCAGCACCCAGAGGGCACCTTCCTGCATCTGCCTCCCCAGGGACTGCCCCACAGCACAGGTCCATGTGGGTCTGAGGGACATCTCTGGGTGCCCAGTGCCTGCTGGGAAACAGGGGAACCAACAGAGCCCTGGCTCCTCTAGGCCCTCGAGTGCCAAAAGCAGACCCACCTGCCAGCCTGAGTCATTGCCCTCTGTGCACCTGCTGACTCGAAGAAGAGAGGCCCCAGCTCAGCTCAGCTCCTGGGCTGGCCAGCTCAGAGTGCAGATGTGCAGCCTGGTGGCTAGGGTGGGGCAACAGTCATGAGAGTCGAGCAATGAGAGCAGTGTGCAGAGGACAAGCTCCAGCTTACCCTCAGCAAGCTCTCTGCCTGCTAACCTCCCTCTTGCGTCCATGCCGGCCAGGGTCTGTAGCACTGACTGCAACTGTGACCCCAGGGACAACTGCACGGATAGCTTAAGGCCACCAACAGGGAAGAGACCAGCTCGCCTTCCAGAATCTTCTCTGCTGGCCATGTTTAACCCTCCAGTCACAAATGGGAACCAGCCCCTGGCCACTACAGTGAAACCCAAAGATGAGTGAGGTCAGCTACACGCCCTCTAGAACCACCAGCCAGCCCTCACCATGCTGCGCCCTCACCAGCAGCACTGCAAACACTCCTTAAGAACACGTGCCGGAAGGAGACAACTGAACCAGCAGGGACGCACAGTGTATAGGGGCAAGAAAAGCACAGATGTCCCAATGTCTAGACCGAGAACCCCGCCCCGGGACAGCCACGCTCAGCACTGCAGCCCGTGTGCTCTGGGCTCATGCACCAGGGCCCTGAGCATAGGGCGGGCGACAGAGGAGGACCTTATCACGTACCTCCTGCCCGGGCGGCTCCCCCAAAACAGCCACATGGCCTGGTTGAGATGAAGCCCCCACAACAGAATGTTGCCAAGATGAGCACAGTAGTGGTGTTTTGATAAAGTTCCAGAAACTGTCCATTTTCATCCAAACTTCTAGTTTCCCTTTAATTTGTAGGTTTAACCACAGAACTGTCTTGATTTCTATAAAAACGGATCCCAAGATCGTGCTCCCTCCTGACCTGACAGGCCGGCTGCAGTCCAGGCTTAGCCTTTCTCCTCACACTGCGTACATGTGGTCCCGTCCACCCAGGGGACGCAGTGCAGGCAGTCTGGAAGCGCGTGCACTACGCACGCACGTGGGGCTCGTGGGCAGCACAGCGTGCAGACGGTGGCCCAGGCGGAGATGCTAGGACTAGAACTGCTCCGACAGCAGCGCGCACAGTCTCTGGGAGACGGTCTCCTTGCTCGTCCGCAGCGTGAGCCTGTACATCTGCAACAGAGAGCACAGGTAAGAGCGACCAGGGCAGACAGGCCCTCAGCACAGCTCGGGCACCAGCCTCACTCTCCCCACGCAGCCCTTCCTGAGGTGCCCACTGCTCTAAGAGCCAGGGGCATCGCCCACGCTGCCACAGCTGAGTGAAGTCTGATAAGGGCATGAGCCCGTGTGCACGTGGAGCTGCTGCTGGTGGTGGACAAACCCCAGCCCCTGGAGGGCAATGGGGCAGCTGCTCATAAAGCTAACAGTACCTGGGCCATGAGCCGTGGCTCCACATTGCGTCCACCCAGTGAAACAGACATCTGCACAAAGGCCAGTCAAGCACCTGCAGCAGCTCTTCCCACAAGGCCCCACCCAGACCGCCCAGGAGTCTGCCAGCAGGAGGATGGGGTCAGCAGGAGTGCCCCCAGGCCGCCAGAGCAATGGGACTGACGCCGGGCTGCCTCGAGGGGAGGCAGAGCTGACAGCGAGGGCGAAGGGAATGTCGTGTGCAGGATGCTGAGTTACCTGGGGGGCACACATCTGCCAGAACTCACGACCCCACACTAGTATCCATGTCTCACTGTGGCAATCACACAACAAAACAACTTGGTGTGTGCAACCACTTCCTCAAGAGCCTAACCTGGGCCTGCAGGTTGGGCTCCAAGCGCAGCAAGCACCCGATCTGGGTGGTCCTGGTGTGGATGATACCGGCTCCCACAAAGTTGGCAGGATTGGGATCAACCTCTTCAAGGAGAGCAGAGCCAAACCCAATAATCTGCACAAAGGAAACAGAGAGTTGGGATCCTGGTGGCAGCAAGGGTGGGTCCTCAGGGTCACAACTCGGGAACACCACCAAGAAGGCCGTCACCTTGGCTTTGGTGATTTCTGTGTCCATTGGGTGCTTTGCCTTGAAAATGTTCTGCACTTCCTGCTGGGGACTGCAAGACAAAGATCAACGTCAGACCCTCAGCCTAGTCTGACCACAAGGCCCAGCCCCCCACACCCACTGCCTAAGGCGCTGCTCACTTGCTCAGCTGCTTCCAACGCTGGAAGAAATCTTGAGAGGCCATTTCTGTGGGCTGGAAAAACTTGTTGAGTGTGATGGGCAGCTTGACGGACACATTCTGAAAGGTTCCCCCATACCTGCAAGGAACAGAGAGTGCTGAGGAGACCCGTGGATGGCAGAGAACCTGGAACTCAGCTGGGAGCCATGCCCCTGCCTGCAAATCTCAGGGCACGGAAGGGCCGGGTCCAAGGTGGGGAATTCCTGCCTCATCAGCTCATCGATCCAGCTGCCTGCCAGAGAGGCCGTCCTGTCCACAGGGCAACGGAGTGTTCTGGAAGGGTAGCTGGGTCTGTCTCGTGTGCACCATCACGAGAGGACCACACACTGACCGGCACATGCCTGCTCCTGGGCACCTGTCAGTGGACACACTCCTCTGGCCGAGCGCTGTGGGTGATCACACTCCAGGACGTCCACTCCCCTCACTGTACCTCCCCATCCGTCCATGTCCAACTACTCCAAATTAATTTAAATTGTGTCAGAGGTTTTTTTTCTTTTCATGAAAAAACTGAATAAAAGAGTTTGTCTATAGAATGCAATAAAAATTTGCCTATTTCCCTAAAGTCTACAAAGTAAACGACCTTCAGATCTCTGTGGATTTAGTGTTTGAAAACATGCTTTTCCAAAAATGCAACCTTACAAACACCTGATGGGGAACTAACTGATGGACCACATACACTCCATTGTAGCCACTGGAAAATAACAGTAATGAACCAGCAGCAATACGAAAAATAATTTTAAAAACAAACAAGACAGCGGGCATGTCTGCTCAGAGTGCAACTGCAAGAGGGCAGGGCAGGCAGCAGACAAGGTCTGCGGGTAGATTCCACAGCAGCAGGCAGGCAGCACATGCGGGACCTGCGGACCCCACCCATGGGTAGGCCCCTCCTTATCTCAGCTAGAAAGTACTGGGCCTTGAAGAGGTGACCCGCCAGCGGGAACCTCAGGTTGGACCGAGCTGGCCTCAAAGAGTCTGGGCTCGTTCTCCTCCTACCTCCATGCTCTGCAGCTGGTGTTGCTGCTTAGCGAGGAAAGACGGCTCCTGGGACAAAGCTGCATGCAGGTCCAGCTCCAGCCCCTCAAGCTCCAGGCCAGGGCTGGAGGCTGGGACACCCCACCAGCCAGGGGGGCCAGCACCCAGGCTCACCTGAACTGGATGTTGAGGACTGGCGCCTCGGTGAAATCCGACACGCACTCAATGTTGACAACCTGCTGCACCTGTGCGCCCCCATCCACCGTCGGGTCCACGGGCTTGGTCTGCAGGCTCAGATGTGTACGTGTCAAGGAGGCCACTTCAACGTAGGGAAGAGAGGTCTGGGCCAAGCTGGCCCTGTGGTCCCCCATGCCCAGGGAGCCCGGGAGTGAGAGTCCCTCTAGAAGGGAGGGGCTCAGAAGAGTGACACTCACACTGCTGATCTTACACAAAACCTCAAATACAGCTGATCCTACCTACAAATGTTTTTAACTATTCTGAAACAGGCTATGTTTAAAACATACTTGTCTCAAGATAAAAGTGGGTGTGGCCTGCGGGAGGAGGCTTTTCAGGGCAGGCAGTGCCCTCCTCTGGTCAAGCCGGGGCCCTGCTCACCAGCACTTTATTTGGCCAGCCCAACCTGGATGGGAAGAACTGTGGACACCAAGGTGACACTGGCTCGGGTGTTCTCATCATATGGCTGACATTTATTAGCGACGGCCTCCATGGGCACAGTCACAGTGCAGACACCAGCTGACCCAGCTGCTGGTGGGCCCTCTGCTTCTGGCAGCGGCAGCTCCAGGGAGGAACCTCAGAGAAGGACACCAGAGCTCAAAGGGACTAACAGTGTCACAGTCTGTGAAGTAACATCACCTGAGGTGACCGGCACCTGGAATACCTGGCTCCTCTGATTGCTTTAAAACCTTCCTCAGAACCCTCCTCTAAACCCCACAGGACCACTGTCAGGGGCGTGGGGCAGACGGAACCAAGGATATTGGCCTGAAGGTCATCGGAGCAGATGAGCATCGGTGTGAAGTTTAAGAACTGTGTGGAGGTCTTATTCCCGTAAAATATGAGCATGCGACCTGGAAGGAAACCGTCTGTCTCACACACGCTTCACACAAACCCCAAGGAGCAACGGGAAGGCCAAGAACCCCCCCCCAGCTGAGTCTGTCCCACAGCCAGAGCCTTCCCCGCCCTGCAGGACCCTGGGCACCGCTCCAGCAGGGGTCCTTGCCCCGTGGCAGAGCCTGTGGACTCGTGAGGCAGACATTTAGGGTGCTGCAGCGTCCCCAGTTATCCACATCAGGGCAGAGATCTTACACAGACCTCTGCGCACATTTTTATAGCTTTTGTTCAGAATGAAGTGACCCCCAAACACCCTGAAAAACAGCAACTCAGCTTCACTCTTCCCACAACTTAAAAATCAACAACCCAAACCCTGGGGAGCCCCCAGGGCCCATGGGGGGCAGACGCGGGTCCCTCCTTGTCTTCACACTTTCGCTCATCTCCCCACCTTGACCATCTGCGTGCACAGCTCAGGGCATGAAGCACATTCACGCTGTCATGCAGCCGTCCCCACCGTCATCTCCACAACTTCCCGTCTTCCCAAAAGGACGCTCTGTCCCCATTGAACAGTAACCCCCTCCCCCAGGCCCTGGCACCACCATCTACTTTCTGACACCTCCTGGTATGGATCTAACTCCTCTCGGGACCTCCTGTGAGTGGGTCACACAGTATGTGTCCTTCTGTGTCTGGCTCATTCACTCGGCAGTGTCCTCAGGGTCTGTCCCTGTGGCAGGTGGCAGGATTTCCTTCCTCTTTAAGGCTGAGTGAGATACCACTGTGTGGATGGACGGCATTCTGTGTACCCGTCCATGTCCACGGACACCCGGGCTGCTCCCGTGTTTCAGCCACTGTGACTGATGCTGCTGTGAGCATGGGGTACAAATATCTTTCCAAGACCCTGCTTTCAAGCCTTTTGGGATGTGCCCACAAGTGGAACTGCTGGGTCACATGGTAACTCTGTTCGATTTTTTTCTTCCTTTTTTCAATCCTCACCTGAAGGTATGTTTACTGATTTTAGAGAGCGAGGAATGGGGGAGAGAGAAACATCGAAGTGAGAAAGAAACGTCTATCGGTTGCCTCCCGTACGTGCCCAGCTGGGGATGGAACCTGCCACCTAGGTCTGTGCCCTGACTGAGAATCAAACCCGGAACCTTTTTTTGGTGTACAGGACGACGCTCCAACCGGCCGAGCCGTGCGGGCTGAGGCGATTGTTTCATTCCGAGGACCTGCAACACAGCTCCCCCAGAGGCTGCAGCGGCTAACGTTCCCAGCAGCAGCTCACGGGGCTCGTTTCTTCCGTCCTCGCCAGTACTTGTTTTTTGCTTATGTGGCAGCAGCCACTCTGACAGGCGTGAGCTTGTGTCCCACTGTGGTTTTAACGCGCGTCTCTCTGCTGACTATGATGCTAGCATCTTCTCCAGTGCTCTGGGCCGTCTGCGTGTCTTCCTTAGAGAAATGCCAAGCCCTCTGCCCATCTTTAACGAGGCTGCCCGTTTTGCTGCTGTTGAGCTGAAGTACTCTGTATATTCTGGAACCTAAACCCTTATCAGGTATGTGACTTGGAAATATTTTCTCCCCATAATTTCCAAGAGGCGTTTTCATTATATAATTAGGACACATACCTAAATTCTGCCGAAATTCAGATTTAAGTCCAATTTGAAGCAGCTGGTTTTCAAACAACACACCGTTATTTTTACAGACAAACCTAGGGGAAGAGGGACAGTATGTGAATCAAAGATGCCCACTGACCAAACAAAGATTTGCTCTGAAAAAGGGTTTGGTGAACACGAAGGCCAGAAAGAACTCCGAGGGATAGGAGGGAGGGAAGAGTAGGACATGTCCCCAAGAACACCATGAAGAGCACCCCCTAGAGACAGGAAGTGAACAGAAAGCAGGATCCAGCAGCAAGATGATCCCAGGAGACAGGTCCTCTGCTTCATGCTGGTCTGCAATCCCCAGCTGCTCCAACCATGGCACATCCCAGGCGCCCAGGCACACACACACACTGCAGGCTGGACCACAGATTCTCCAGCCAGACAGCTGGCACCAACCTCAATCAGGGATGACCATCAGCATCCCAGGCTGCGCAAACACTTGGGCGGTACCCCACTCCAGTGTGGCCCGCCCTCTCCTCCCCCTTCTCCCCTCCCCACCCCCTTCACACAGGGTCACTTTGCACTGCACAGGGGTCCAGGGTTTTGCTCATTACGTGGTGTCTACACTACACAGAATTAGGGGGAAATAAAATGCCGTGTGTGTTGGTTTTTACTTATACTCCTCTCAGAGGAGATTAAAGTATCCGGCCTCCTCTAACATAAATCATACTTATACAGTGGGCCAGGACCAAAAGAAAGGGGAAGAGGCAGCTGGGCAGGTCCTACACAATCAGTGAGAACACAGCAGAAGCCAGCCTTTCCTCCCTGCACCCGGATCAGCAGGTGCAGTTCAAGGAGCGGTGGGGCCAGCAGGCAGAGCCCACGGGACTGGACAGCACTCCACGTACACCCTTCACGGCTCCCGAGAGATAGAGCCCGTGGCGGCAGCCCCCCCACCCCATCCCCCAGCTTCCAGATGCAGTCATGTGCCGGCCTAGCGCAGCTCAGACCAGAGAGCTCTGCCCTGTCCTGCGTGCCCACTTCAGAGGTGGTGGCCCGTCAGCAATGCGCATCCCAGCCAGCCTCTCAGTGGACGCCAAGCCAGGGCCAATCCAAGCAGCACAGAAGGAAGGCATAGGGGGCAGCAGCAGCAGAGATGTGGAGACAGGTGAGCCTGGCCCCACCCTCTGTGTCCACTCTCCCCCCAGTCACACGATGAGGGTCCAGTTCTCCCCACCCACCTCAAGATGCATGCAAAGCTCCACACAGTCACATAGTCCACTCAGTGCACAAAGCCATCTTCAACACACCCAAGGGCATGTGCAACCATGGCCCCAGGACCAGCCCCAGGGGACCCAGGTGCTCCCAAGACTCCCATGGGACAGAGGAGAAGTGACTGATGACGCAGAGCTCTGAAGCACACAGCCACGGCCACTGCTACGCTCATACCCGACTCAGTGACAGCAGGGCTGCCCACTATGCCCAGGTGTAGACACAGGGCCAGGCAGCACAGGTGGCAGCTGGTGGGACTAAGCCACCTGGAAGTAACATTTCTCAAGGAGATGGGAAAGGCATCCACTGAGTGACTAAGTGACAGAAGTAGCCCAGCAGTCCCTGCCTGGTTCTTTTAAAGGGTCATCACAACCAGGAGGAGACGCTGTGGAATAGAATTTTGGGCTCATGCAGAGCATTGTACAGGGCCTAGGGGATGCAGACCTCCCCACGCCAGGAGCTGTAGGGGCGTGAGTGGTGCATGCCCCAAGTACTCAGCACACCCAAATTCACACCTGACACCCTGTCTCTGTGCAGCCACACAAAGGCCCAGACAGCCCAACTCCCACATGGCTGCTGAAGCACCTGGAGCCGGGCAGACCATCTGGGAGACAGAGCACGGCCTCAGGTCAGTGTGGGCATCACCCTCGCCTTCCGCCCCCAACAGTACACTCAAGTTGCCTGAAGAGCTTCAGCAGCTCCTGCCTGAGCCCAGTGACCGCAAAGCTCCTGAAGGCCTGCAGACACAGCAAGGCAAGAGCGCAGGGTGAGCCCCTGCCCGGGAACACTGCCCAGACTGGGCATCCAGCTTGGAGCCCAGCACTGCCCCGAGGACACGCAGCTCCAGCACGAAGGGCCTTGCGACCAGGGGTCTGAGGTGCCTGTCAGTCGCAAACCCACCAGCTCTGAAAGCCTGTTTCAGCTGGAGACAGCGCCTCACACCACCAACAGGAACAGGGAGCAGAATTACATGCAGCAGGAACACAGAGAAGGAACAGACTGCAAACCACCCAGCTGGCACAGCTCAGTGGTTGGGCATCAACCTATGAACCAGGAGGTCAAGGTTCAATTCCCGGTCAGGGCACATGCCCGGGTTGTGGGCTCAATCGCCAGTGGGGGGCATGCAGGAGGCAGCCGATGAATGACTCTCTCATCATTGATGTTTATCTCTCTCTCTCTCTCTCTCTCCCCCCCCCTCCCTTCCTCTCTCTGAAATCAATAAAGGCATAAAAAATAAGAAAAAAGAAACAGACTGCGACCCACTGGGCTCTGCTCTTGTCCATCACAACAGGGGCAAGGAGCCATTCCTTGAAGACTCACACCTCTGTAGAGAACAGTCTCACACCTGCTCCCTGGAGGAAGCATTTGGGGGAAAAGGTACAAGGTCCACACACCAAACAAAATGGGAAAGAACAGAGCTAGGAAGGGCAAGGCCGCAGTCTGGCGCAGAATCAGGGCACAAACACCTCGATGAAAGTCACAGAAAGTGGGGAGGACAGAGCTGGTTTCAGGAGGCAGCCTCGGACACACGCTTTATGGGGCGAAGCAGCAGTTGTGCAGCTGAAGAACATTACCTAGTAAAAGGCTGGGCACCCAGAAGCAGACACAGAGAAGGGCCAAGTCGGAGCGGGAAGGGGCACGAGGGTGAGAACGGAGCTGCATGGGAAGTGGCGCTCTAGGCACCAGGGCCGAGCACGCGGTGAACGCCAGCCAGCACGCCTGGCAGCCAGCCCTGTCGCTGCTCCACCTGACACCCTTCTGGTCCTGACTGGGGGCCACTTGCTGTGCAAACAGGCAGACCGCGGAGGATGAGGCTGCAGAGCAAACCCACCAGTGCCACAGGCCCACTTTAACTGCAGGGAACTGGGAGGAAGGACTTCTGCCCACTCTGCCCAGCTGACCGGGGCCCAGGGGCAGACAGGGTCCCTGTTTTCAGGAAGCAGATCAACTACCTGGCAAAGTTGTCTTCGGAGCCGGGAGCGAGAGGTGCGACTGCAGAGGGCGAGTCCGAGAACACGTCCACGAGCAGCCCGCCAGAGGAGGGTGGGGGGCCTGCGGGCGCAGGGGGCGCGGCCCCCAGACCCAGGAGATCTGCCGACGGAGACGGTGTGGACTGGAAAACAAGGAAAGTGGTGGTTGGTGTGAAGCCTTCAGGGCACACAGAGGCCGACCGGGGGCATTGCTGCACCCTCCCACTGCAGCCACTGGGCTGCAGGTGTGTCTGCAGGTAGGCAGGTGAGGGACGGGCCGTTTCTGGGACGCAGCTGCACCAGAGTCAGGCCTGAAGACCAGCCCATGGAGAAGGTGAATTGCGTCTCACAAGACTGGACAAGGAACCCACCTTTCCTCACAAGTGTTATCAGAGTGAAAACAACTTCTGAAAAATGTTGTCATGAGAGAGGCCAAAAAGAAGCATCTGCTCTAGGAAATAAGGCTGTGCACACTGCTGTCAGCTGAGGCAGCGAGGGAGCCGTGGCCACGGGGAAGCCCGGTGCAGCCTCTGCTACTGCTCGTGGCCTCGTGAAGAAGAGGTAAATTAAATGCCTACAGAGCAAACCTTTAAAAAATTACTTTTGAACCTTGGAAAAGAAAGAATAAAGCAGCTCTGAGCTCAGTCTCACACTGACAAGGGACAGGACAACAAGGATCTCCCCATGCTCACACCTGTGGGGAACTCAGGCCCCACCCTGCACCCCTGGGTGTCCGCCCGCCAAACGTGGGGTTCAGACGGTCACCAGGACCATGTCACAGGCAGGAACCGGGGGTGTTAGCCACTGTCCTGAACCCTCATCTTGCATGGCTAGAACACCCCGCTGGACACCCACAGAGGCAAAATCAGTTCGTAATGATTTTATGAACCGCATCCCGGTGCCATTCCCGCTGTTTGCTATGAATGCTCAGCTCGGGTCTAAAACACACTCATTCTTCCAGGAGCATGGGGGCCCCGTGAGCTGCAGGAGAATGGAGCCCTTTCCTTCTGCAGCGTGTTGGCCTCACCTGCCGCCTGCCTCTGGGCAGAACCACACTTGGCACGTACACAGGGAAACTGATGTTCACGTAAATAACTGCTCATTTCTGTTTCACATTAAGTTAGAGCCATGCATGGGACTTTTAAAGAATTACCTGTGTGGGCAGGTGATACTACATATGAATTCTATTTGGAGATAAAGAAAGCATTAAAAAACACATGTCCTGCAGAGCGTGTGCGGGTGTGCGCAAGCCAGAGCCCCGCCAGATGGCAGCCCTGTCTCCCTTGAGCAGCAGGGCAGCTCTGGGTGTGAAGGCTCCCGGGCTGCAGACAGACTGGACTCCTCGCTAAGGGGGGGCCTTGCAGGAGCTGTCAAGAGGAGTGAGAGAGATGTCTGCAGTGCAGGTAAGGTCTGGAGGAAACTGGCGGTGGCTCCTCACCCTCACTGCTCCTGGGACAGCTCTCCCACCAGCACTGTTCCCATCAGGAGGTGACAGGGTGGAGGAGGCTGGGAGCTGATCTTGGCCGCCTGGCACTGTGCTACAGACCACGCAGGAAAGGCACCTGTGCAGACCTGCCTGCACACGGACTGGGGTCCTCTCTCCTCTGCCAACTGCTGCAAGGTTTTACCTACAGTTCCTCTAAACTGTGCAAGCGCTTTTCAAAGTAGGAAACCCCTCTGTCCAATTAAGCCAAACATACCCTAAATTCTCCACAGATGTAAGCAAGACTGCTGTGTGGAAGAACCACTGCCTCTTCGCCACTGCCTCCTTTCGGGACTAGGGAGACCTCCCCGGAGAGCCCACCTGGCACTGGAATTACAACAATAAGAGCAGCCCTATGGTCCTGGCCGGTTTTGCTCAGTGGTTAGAGCATCAGCCTGAGAATTGAAGGGTCCCAGGTTCGATCCTGGTGAAGGGTACATACTTTGGTTGCAGGCTCGATCCCCAGCCCTGGCTGTGTCTCTCTCACATCGATGTCTCTCTCTCTCCCCCTTCCACTCTCTCTGAAAAGCGATGGAAAAAATATCCTTGGGTGAAATTTAAAAATAGCAGCCCTATGGCCCGTCGGGTGGCTAAGCTCATTAGAGCATCATCCTGGGGGGCCAGGCACCACTAAGGGGCTGCTATGGGGCCAGGCCAGTGTACCTGTTCTCCAGGAGTGCCCAGTCCCATTGGGGACAGCAAGGAAACTACAACTCTCAACATGATGTCTCCACCCAGCCAACAGCCTCCACACAGGCAATCCTGCACGAGAGGCCTATGACCATGTTTTCTGAACCGGGAGTCAAGACAGGGAGCACTAGGAGCAGAGCAGGCCTGAGACAGGGGCTAGAAGGCAGTCACGGCATGTTTGGGTGAGAACAGCATCTGGGGTCCCAGGTGTGGGACAGGTGAGGGCCTCAGGCTCAGGGCCACCACCTGGTTCTCAGCACACACTTTTATATTTAACAGAAACTTCCCCAAATGTTCTGCTGGCCCCGAATCTCAGGGCCGGGCCACACGGGAGCTGGGGCAGGGCTCTGGCGTCAGGGAGGGACCCACCGTGGTGCTGGCCAGGACCGGCTCCGGGCCCCCGTTGACATCGGTGCCTCGCTCACGCTTGCCCTCCTCCAGGCCCATCACCGTGCCTGGGCCCTTCTTCTTCTTGAGCTTGGCCAGGATGGATGACTCGCGCTCCGGGAAGGGGGGCATCTCCTCCAGGACAGTGGCCTGTGGGGGAGGAGCCAGTCAGCTGGGTAGCTCAGCTGCGGGCAGAGCCGGTGCACCCAGGCCTACCCACCAGGATGTCGGTGCTGGCAACGGTGCTCAGCCGCAGGTACTCCACGGCCCGCTGCTGCAGCTCCACGTCGGCATTCTTCAGCTGGCTGTCGCTGCGCAACACGTCCTGGATGGTGGGCTTCACCTCCGGGAACAGGTTCACAAACTTGATGTAGGTGGACAGCAGCAGGGCCCGGGTGGGGACGCTACACAGGTGGAACTTGGAGTGCAGCAGGTTGAACTGGACCAGCGGGCTGTGAGGGGAAGGAGAGCAGATGGGCAAAGCCTGAGACCGAGGTTCCTTTCCCCCAAGAGGCACAGAGGCACTGCCAGCGACTACACTTCCTCTGGGGACAGGGACCACACGCCCACATCGCATTTTCAACCAGGACCCTGCTTTGTCAGCTCGCAAGACAGAGCCATCGGGCCAGAGTGCGGGTGGTCTTGCTCTGGGCTGTCCCTCACTATATCAGACCCCCAGTATGAGTATCGGCAGGCACAGCCCAGCCTCAGGAAGAGATGCTCTCTGATCCCCTAGGGCTATCTTCTTACCTGGATCTTGGGTCCCCAGCTATCAGGTTCCCAAACTCGCCCAGGATGTAGCCGCCGACTTTGACCAGGTTCTCGTGGCATGCAGGGGCCTGCAGCGACTGGGAGACAGCAGTGGGATGGTCAAGGAGGGAGCCGGGCATGGGGTGGGGGTACCAGAGCAGGAAGCCCTCCTCCCGTCAGTCCTGCCCTCCCATCCTCCCACCAAGCAACAGATGCTCCCCAGAGGCAGAGGCGTGGCCAATCCCATCCAAAACCAGAGCCACACTCCCCAAAGTTAACGTCCAAGCCCCATGCATCCTCCCAGAGCCTCTTGGGCTCTCACACACAGGGAAGCAAGCCCAAGGCTCCAGCCCTGGGCACTGTGGCCTCTCAAGAGCCTAGAGCATCCCACCCATGGTCGGTGAGGAGGAGTGAGAGTCTGGCAGAGGGTCAGCAGGACAGGAGCTGGACCCTCCAAGGGGTCAGCAGGAGATGGAAGGGAGGCCAGTGTTCCCCGGGACCACACCCCCAGGGCCGCCGGAGTACCTCAAACACCGTCTTGGCGGCGTAGCCCTGCACGTCGTCGCGGTTGATGACGATCTGGATGACACGGTACCACACCTCCTCGCTCACGTAGTCGCCAGCAACCCGGATCAGGTTTAGGATGGTGTCCACATACCACGTGTAGTCCACGGCATACTTCTCTGCCAGGATGGCGACCTTCAGCACCTGCAGGGGTGGCCACTCAGGGTAGGTGCCCGTGGCCCCTCGACAGCAGGGCACCCACAAGCCCAGGCAGTGTAAGATTCACAGGTTTACTGAGGGAAGCCACACCACCCTTCAGCAACAGACACAACAGGATGCGTCTAGGACCACAGGACAGAGGTCACGGCTGCAGGAGTGCACAAGGTCCAAACTGACCACAGCCGAG
The DNA here is from genome assembly GCF_964146895.1 of Miniopterus schreibersii. Taxonomy (NCBI): domain Eukaryota; kingdom Metazoa; phylum Chordata; class Mammalia; order Chiroptera; family Miniopteridae; genus Miniopterus; species Miniopterus schreibersii. The sequence goes on from NC_138112.1 coordinate 73,628,034, forward strand.
CCAGGCCTAGGCGCTCCTCCTGCACCCACACACAGGGCAGCCACACTCCTCGGGTCTCCTCTCCAGCCTGCCTTTCTCTCAGTCTCCCCTCCACCCTCGTTGCAGGTGCCATCCCCTGCCCTGGTCGGGGCGAGGGTGGGAGGCAACTAATCAATGTGTCTCTCACATCGATGTTTCTCTCTCTCCCCCGCCTTCCACTCTCTCTGAAAAGCAATGGAAAAAATATCCTTCGGTGAGGATTTTAAAAAAAAGACTGAAGACTCTATTGGAAATGCTGATTAAGGAGCTAAAGCATCTAGCAAATTCTCAGCAAAGTCTGTGGACCAGAAACAGAACCAGAACCACTAAGGAAGACCTTCAGCTGAGAGTCACAAGCGCCTGTAGCCAGTGACAACACAAAGGCAGTCAGAACTCACAATCTCTTCCCGAATGGAGTAGTCAGCCGTCTCCAAGTAGCTCAGCATCTCAGCCACGATCTGCTGGGCATTGCTGCGATCACACATGGCATAGAGGAGGTCCACAGCTCGCTGCCGCACACTCACGTCCCGCTCGGTCTGGGGAACGAGGCGCAGAATGAAAAGCCGGGAGGCTGGACGGGCCTCCACTGCGACCCGACACTCACTCCTAGCTCTCCTCACTCACCATCCGAACGCAGGGACCCCCCCAGGCTCTGGTCAGCAGAGCCCCTCACACCAACTCACTGCCCCTCTCGTCCCTGCATGGCCGAGAATCAAGCTCTGTCCCCAAGGGGATGTCAGAGGTCTATCTACTGTGTGGTCACAGGCCGGAACCTTCCATGTTGCCTGGGAGCTTTTCACAGTGCTGGCTCTCAGCCCCACCCCCGCCTGCACATCAGTTTCTCAGCACAGGACGGCCTGGGAGTGCAGGTTCAGGGCCAGGTGACATGTAAAAGTAAAGACAAGCCTGTGCTCCCAGGAGGGACTGAGAACACACCTGAGCCAGGCCCAGAGGGACCCAGGGCAGCACTAGGCTCACTCCAAACCCTGTGGGCCTCCTGGTCAAATCACAAACCAACAATGTCTGCTAAATTAGTGCAAACAGAAGCAACAGAGTCAGGCCTGTTCTTAATTTAAGCTGGGGCCAGCACAGCGGCTAGGCAGCTCCCCACTCCAGCTCTCTAATGCACTGGCTAACAGCAGGGAACACCGTGGACGCTGGTGTGTCTGACGACAGGAGAGCCAGCCTCAACTAGGCTCCTCCAAGTTTGGAATTTTAATTCCTTGAAAAAGTTCACTTTCTTTTGCAAAGAGTGAGTTTTCTTGGAGACGAAGAAAACAGTTTATCTTTCTACCTAAAAGAGCTGTTTCTATTGGTTGACATGTTTGCTGTGACTCTGGCACATGCACAGCACCCGTTAGATGCAGCACATAGTTATTGTGGTAGCCTCGCAGGCAGAGGACAGTAGTGCCAACCACAGCGCAGCTACGCAGGGGTGAGGAGTGGCCCCGCAGCAGCAGCACGGCTGACCCAGCAGCTGCCTCCCACACCCATCCCACTCCCATGCCCACTGCAAGTAACACAGGTGACAGGAGCAACCCCAGCACTGCCCCGCTCAGACTGCCCCCCCGGGTGATGACACCCCAAGTGCAGCACGCTTGCCTTCAACGCGTTGATGACGGTCTCGATGTGTGTCTTCACAGCCTCATGGGAAAACTCGGAGCTGGCCAGTGTGCACATGCTCTCCAGGGCCAAGTAGCGCAGATTGGTCTCCCGGTGCTGCAGGAACTGGCCCAGCTGGTTGCAGGCGCGCACGAGCAGGTTTGGCTCACTGAGGGGAGATATGGTGAAGGGGCTGTGTGCACATCAGCATGGCAGGTGCAATGCTGCGTCCTGCTCACAGTCACCATGGGGACCTCCCAGGACACAAAAGCCTTAACTATAAGCCCCAACATCAGTTTTACATCCCTCTGTAGAGCCCACAGTGAGAGACCCACTGGAGATTCTCCAAGCACATCTGCAGAATTCCACCAACTCCAAAGAGCCACTGACAACAGAGGCACCTCCTGCACCCTGTCCTGAGTGCATGGCGGCCACTTTGGGGCTGCCGTCAGCCAGGTCACCAGCTTGAGGAAACCTGAACAAGAGCCCTGGCAATGGAGGGCTCTGAGGGCAAATATGTAGACAAAGGTGTAAAAGAGGCTGTTGAATACTTGAGCACCCATTACCATAAAGTGGGCTAGACCTCTGCTCACTCCCTGCTTTGTCCTCAGGATGCTGTTTCTCTTTAAATGCCTTTCATGACACAAGGACTTCCGCTCATTCGGGAAATTTGTTTGGGGTGTAACTCAGGCTGCGTTTGCTCACAGGAAAGTACATGTGTGTGGAGGGGTGGAGTGGAAGATGCTGGGAGCAGGTCTGCGCAGCCCACAGGGGGCCCTGAGAGCTGCATGGGGCCAGGCTGTCGCTCTCACGGGAGTGCCAGAACACGCACCAGGCACAGGGCCACATGCGGGCAGTGGGGCGCTCAGGGAAACAGCAGGGGCCCTCGCGGGGAGGTGTGGCAGTTCTGAGGGTCGGAAGATGGAGAAGAGGGGCTGGGCAGGGGCAGATGCTGCTGGGGAAGAGGGAGAGGCCATACACCAGTGCCCACAGGGTGGACGGACACTAGGCCACCCACTAGACCTGAGGTCGACGAGGAACAGCGCACACATGCCTGCGTCTGAGAGGACCAGGTTCTCAAACCTGCTGGGGGGGGGGGCGGGCAGACGGCTCACCTGTCATGATGGATGATGAGGCTAATGGCCTCGAAGAGCACGGCGTTCTTGGCGTTGGAGTGCTGCACCTTCTTGGACTTGGGCGGCTCCTGGGCCTTGTTCAGAATTGTCTCCAGGCACTCGGTCAGGCGGCCTCGCACAGCAGGGTCTTCTGGGCAGGACAGACAGCCATCGGGCAGCTCCCCACAGCCCACCCTGCCCTCCCAGCTGCACACCTCAGGGCCTGACTCTCAAGTCATCTCAGACCGGGAAGAAGGGCTGGCTATTCAAACTGTACCTCCATTTAACATAGGACAACTTAACAGCCAGGGTAACTACACATACGTTTTAATGAAATAACATGAAATCAAGAGAAAATAAAATCTCAGGCTCATAGACAACACACGTGATATATAAAAGTTTTAGGGGCCCTGGCCAGGTAGTTCAACTGGATAGAGCACCGTCCCCATACCCCAAAGTTACAGGTTCCAGCCCCAGTCAGGGCTCATACAGGCATCAACCAATAAATGCATAAACTCATGGGGCAACACACAGATGTTTCTCTCTCCCTCCCTTCCTCTCTCTCTCTCTATAATCAATCAATAAATTTTTTTCTAAGTTTTAGGGAGAAAGGGCAAAATACTTTCTCCTTGTGCTATTACCAACAGAAACAAAGAACACGGTATAGAAACAACACAAAGAGAAGAAAGTTTTAAGTTTCTATTCAAACCAGAAGAAACAGTGAACCGAAATGAGCAAGAGAGCAGCGCACAGCAGACCCCCAGGAACTCCTTGTGGACACTGCACAGAACAGTGCCCCGGGGCTGGAACACGGGCCGAGCAAGAGAGGACAGCGCCGCGAGCCCCGTGCAGCTGGACCAGAGCAGGGCCCCAGAAGCCCCGAGAGCCCTGACCCTAGGGGCACGGGGAGGGGTCGCACACTACGTGAGACCAGCGAGAGAACGCTGGGACCTCCGGCCAGAAAGGAGGATGGGGACCGTGCCACTCACACCCGGGGCAGCAGGGGTCTGAGCCTACGCCCCAGGTCTCAGGGGGCATCTACTGGGCTAAGGAGAGGGAGGGGCACTGGGAGGCTGGGCCCTCCCACACCCAGGCTGCTGCGTCATCCGTGCTATAAAAGAGACTCAGTGCAGCCATTACTGAAATTAACAAATACCCTGTATACAAACAAACTACAACAAAGCAATCTTTGTAGGAGAAACTGGGCGTATCTGACATTTTCATGTTCGTTCTTCAACCAAGGTTTCTGTCTCTAGATACCTAGGGTGCTGATGGAATCAACCACCTTTTAGAATGAAACATGAGCACAGACCTGTCCTCCGTGTGCATATTAAAGTTCAGGGACTGCCCGGCCAACGTGGCTCAGGGCTTGAGCATCAACCTAGGTTCCAGGAGGTCACAGTTCAATGCACCATCAGGGCACATGCCCGGGTTATGGGCTTGACCCCCAGCAGGGGGCGTGCAGGAGGCAGCCGATCAAGGACTCTCTCATCATTGATGTTTCTGTCTCCCTCCCTCTCTCTTCCTCTCTCTGAATCAATAAAAATATATTTTTTTTTTTTTGAAGTTCAGGGATTATTAACAACTTAGGATACAAAGTTTCTAATGGTTTCAAGTTTTATTTTATAAGACTGTTTCAAATCCTGCACAGATCTGATACTGTATAGAAGCAGAGAAAATCCCAGACCATAACAACACTATGAGTTCTCCACCAGCTGCTCCGGGAAAGCCAGGATGCTGGCCACCTCACAGAGGGATCCACAGGACAAGAACCAGCGTCAGGAAAGGACTTTTAAGAGAACAAACAAGAGACCTAACCCCAAGGGGCTGAGGTGGCCCTGCCCGAGAGGTCTGTGCATCTGGCCATACCTGGCGGTGGGTAGCACTGCAGCAGCCTCAGAAGTTTGACTGACAGCCAGGGAGCCGGGACAAAATAGTAAGTGTAATCCTGCAGGTCTGTGGATGCGGAAGTCACAATCTGTAAAACAACGCAAGTGTGAAACTCTGTGGCAGGTGTCCCAGGAGGAGCGCCCACTGCGGGGACCCACACAGAGCCACACTGGTTCTGGCTCCACAGGTCACATACTAACGGAAAACCTGGTTTTGTTCATGTGCTGAGAATGTTTAATGTGCTCTCTGTACTTCAGAGGGGAAGAGCAAAGCTGTTCCAGGGTCACACCCAGAGCTGCCCATCATCACTGGGGCAGCGGCGTGCTGCTGCTGTGTGACAGAGATCCCATCTGGGGACACACACCTGTGACGCTGCTGACTGGGCACAAAATTCTATATGGAACTCAGTCTTTCCTTTGTGGACCAGGATGTGAACGAGACATAACATGGAGACCTCTGGCCGCTCCAAAGGGAGAGGCTGATGCCCTGACCCCACCCCACAGCCCCCAAGCGCACACCCTGCCACGAGCTCACCGAGGGCAGAGGGCACGCTCCTCTCACTGGTGGTTTGCAGCACAGCCCCAGCAGGGCAGACGCTCCATCGACCTTCCCAACATATGACTGTCCCCAAGACATTGCATTCCCACCACCACACCCCACTCCCGCGTTGGGAGGTCAGGGAAGCCTCGCCCCACACTGTCATAAAGAAAGGTAGCTGTAGAGCATTCACGCAAACCCTACCCAGTGTCAAAAGTGAATGAAAAGCACAGAAAACAAGCATGATTGTTCCACAAGGTTGACCAGAACAAGTCGAGCACAAAAGAACACAGGCTGCATGACCCATTTACAAAAATTCAAAACACACACAGCAGCAAGGACAGGGCTTCCTGCCGCAGGGAGGAACCTAGAGCATCCTGAGGGCACCCGCACACCCCACCCTGCCCGCAGTGAGAGCCAAGAGCTGGAATGCTCTGCTGTGGGCACCATCCCACACAAACAGGACACTTCTCAACTGACTCAAAGTTCAAAGGAGGGCTAACCGATGACTACCAGATTTTCACTCTTGAATTTGCAAAGTGTGCCAAATAACCTGCGTTCTAATAAAAAGTAAGCTAATATACTAATTGCATAAGATAACTGAGACCAAACCCGCCCTGGGCGCCATCCCCCGCACACAGGCTTACTCTGCTTAACCTGGAGACAGCCAGGGAAACGGAGGTTCTAAACTCTTCTGGGTTCTTCTGGGCTAAGGTGCTGATGAGACTCGTGGCAGCAGTGACCACACCCTGAAAGGAAAATGCACACACGGTATGTATTCCGATTCCAGTCAAAACACCTGAAGCTGGCTTCTCGTGTTAAACCCATTCTTCAAATAAAACTAAACTAGAGCAACAAATTGGCAGCCCACGGCCCACTCAGGCCGACTCACAAGGCCCACAGTGTTTCTGAAGATGGAGACGGCACCCACAGGTAGTGGTCTTTACGCAGCTTCTCTGGCAAACCGTGCAATCCGCACACTGTAGCCAGCCCACCACGGCGGCAAAGGCAGGGAGGACAGCGCAGCCCCACTCCCAGTCCCCACCCGCCCGTCGCCCTTGTCCACCCGGCTGCCTGCCTGGCCCACAGACGGCCATGTGAGCAGCGAGACATTATCTGCAGACTCACTTAAATCTTCACAACCCAAAAGTGAGGTATGGAAAAGCGACTGGAAAAGCCCATTCTGCCCCTTTCTGAAAGTGGCCCAGGCCATGTCTCTGCCACCAGGTCGGCCCCTAGAGCACCACCAGGCCCAGATGTGTCTGTCTCCCTCTCGCTCCCTTGCTGGGACCTTCCAGGCAGCACAGGGAGCTTTGCTGAGCCCTAGCACAACTCTCTGGCTCTTGCAAGAAGATGCTGGTTAAGTGCAGACATTTTCTCACAAACACAAAGGGAATTCTTCACAGTGCAGATGCCAACAGCTCAGGAAGCTCTCCCGGGGTCAGGTGCTCCCCCTGCCCCCACCCCGACTCTGGAAACAAACTCAGCATGGCCAGGCGTGGCTCAGTGGTTGAGCATCGACCTAGGATCCAGGAGATCGGGGTTCGGTTCCCGGTCAGGGCACATGCCCGGGTTGCGGGCTAGGCAGCCGATCAGTGACTCTCTCATCATTGATGTTTCTATCTCTCTCTCTCCCCCTCCTTTCCTCTCTCTGAAATCAATAAAGATTAAAAAAAAAAACCAACAACAACTCTGGAGGAGTCAGTGCCCCCAAGGCCCCATAGGAGCCTCGCTGTGCTGGCTTCTGCTTTCTGGGGAGTGAGGGGCTCTAACTGGCCTGGCTGTCCTTCCCGGGCTGGCCAGAGAGCTTGACCAGCTCAGTACAGTAACACGAAGGTCCCACCAGGGCAGAGAGCTGCTCACCATGGTTTCCAAGTGTCTGGGGCCTGGCCTGGTTGACCAAAACTGGGAAAAGTCCCACTGACTCATGGGGTGCACCTGAGGGGCGACTTGTGTGACCTGAGCCTCCGGGCCTCCAGTACTGCTTCAGAATCCATGGGCGGAGTCTGACCCTGTGTGACCCAGTGTGACCCATGACCTGATGAAACCCAGCACGCGTGGCTGGCACAGGAAGCCGGGTTCCCAGACCTCCTGCAGCAGATGCCCAGCTCCATTCTGAGGGCTGCCTCTGTCCAGACACCAACCTTCCCAGTGAGCTTGGGAACTGGCGTAGGGATGGCTCGAGGGGCTGCCACACCACAGCCAGCTCTCACCTCTGAATCTTCACGTAATGACCATTTATTTTTAATTTTATACTTAAAGTAGGTTTCCTTGTGGGAAAAACTGTAGTAGCCCAACTGACACACCACGCACTCCGCTCAACAGGGAGGTCTCCTGTCTACCTTGAAGGTTGATTCTTTCGTGCACCAGAATCCAGGCAGGGTGAGGCCACTCTGTCCAGCACCTGAGGCACTTGCCTCGCCTCCCAGGGCCACATCCCCGCATGTCCTCTAGTGTGGAGGTCTAACCACAGCCCCTGCATCGCTCTATCCCTCCCTGTCCTGGTCCACGAGGCTGGGAACGCTCTCTTGGAACAGGGTGTTTCTTGGGAGACGCTGACCTCTTCTTGCTGCCTGGGCACCTGGCCCACAGGAGGTCCCCCAACGCCGACTTCCAGGTGAGCCAGAGACCATGACTGACTCATCAGCCCAGGGAAGGGGATCACAGGAGGATGGGTGGCACTGTGAGCATGGCCCAGACACCACGAGCAGCCACGTGGGGCTCTATCACAGCCGCTCTTCCTGCAAACGTTACCCAGGGGAGGGGCTGGTCAGAGGCACTTACCAGGTGCTGGTCGTTGAGGAGGTGCACCACGCGGGACGCCCAATCGCCCGTGGGGACCAGGTGGGGAGATGTCCGGTACAGACGCAGCAGGCACAGGGCAGCACTCTGCTTTGCACTATCCATGGTGTCTCTGAAAGACAGACGCAGCAGTCACTCGACAGCAGGACAGCACGGCCCAGAGCCATGCGGGAACACCTCCTCCCCCAGAGGAACCAGGTCGAGGTGCAAGTGGGCAGGCTGGATAGACAGAGTGAGGATGCTTTGGCCTCTCAGGGTAACCAAACCCACGCCACCTGCGTGAGGAGTCTGCTCTAAAAAGCCTCCTCCAGGACTTCACATCAACACAGCCATGGGAGAGAGCCTCTCCCTACCACCCTGCCCCTCTCCAAAAGGTTCAGCTCTGCCTCTTCAGCTGCTGAAGGGGACTCTGGCAGGTATGTTCATGGAACACTCCTCTTTCACTGTTTGAACCACATTTTTTGGTCAACCTGGAGATTTCCTCTCATCTCCAAAACCACCACCAGGCGCCCTCCCAGCACCGGTCCACCTGCCCCGCCTGCCCTCAGCACTGAGAAAGTGGGGCAGCAGCTCCAATGCCTGCGCCTCTCAGAGCCTGTGCCCCTCACAGTGCAGGCTGTGAAAAGCATCGCTTAGGGCTGGGTAGCACCAGGAGGCTAGGTGGGGACCCCTGCAGACACCCAGGAGGGGTTTCTGTCTTGGCTGGGATATTGACTGAGAACACAGAATGTACCCACTGCCATTTATCCTCCTGCCCCCACACCCAGCCCAATAATGCTCCAGGCCCACCACAGAGGGCTCCAAGCAGGCTGTCAGAACGGAAGTCAGCACTGGCAAAGCACTGGGGGCTCTGGTCCGTCTGCAGGAGAGAAGGTCTAAGGGCTGCCTTTACCATTTACCTCCCTTTTGGCTTTTTTATTCCTAAATGAGTCTATACCAACATGAGAAATCCCCAAACCACGCCCTATTCTTTTCCAAAGAAAAACTACATTAGAAAAAAATTCTCTATGGGGTGCAAACAGCCTGGAAGCAGGAGTAGGTGCCTGTCCTTCTCCCTGGCCGGCACCATCCTCACCAGGAGTGGCAGAACCACACCTGCCCACCTAGCTTCTGTCCTGCAGTGGCTGACAATGAGTTGGGGTGTCTGCTGTCCATGCCCCCAGTGAACGCAGAGCATGGTTTGGCCTAGAATGGCCCTTTCTTTACATGCTCCCAGCCCTGAGCCCTGACTGGCACAGGGGCCACCTGCCCAGCTTCCACACTACCCAACACCCTCATGCAGCAGCCATGCTCTCAGCAAGAACATTCAAGGAAAGTACAGCGTCGACATCCAGGGGGACCCAGGGAACCACTGCCCACCTGGCAGCAGTCCTGCCAGAGCTGCAGGCACAGAGCCCAGTAACTACGTTAAACAATATTCCTCCTCTGCCCCGCCCCCTCTCAGCTCCGCCTCTGGGCATCCACCATGGCACATGTGGGGCCAGATCTCCTTTCCTCAGCCTGTCGGTCGGTGCATGTGGAAGTACAGCAGCGTCCCGGGCTCCACCCAGCAGATACCAGTAGAACGCCCTCTGCTGTGACAGCCAAACGTGCTGAGACTGCCCAAGGTCCCCAGGACACCAGCCTTTGAGGACCACAGGTCTAGGCCCACTCGCTCTGATGTCACGTGAGTCACATTCTGAAATCCACTACCCTCCCCACAGTGCCATCCGAGGGTCTTCTCCACACCTTGCGGCCAGTGTCCTAGAGGACCTAGTCCCAGAGTCTCCACTACATAAAATGCGGAGATTAACTCTCCCTATAAGTTCTCTAAAGTAGTTACACAGTTGACCTATTTAACGTGAGAGAGACATTTTTCAACAAATCACAACACACACCCAGCTACGAGGATTTTGGGGATCTCCCCAGCAAAGGCCTCAGCCATCTCCCGGCTGCCCACGTTGGCGATGCAGTGCAGGGCCAGGCCCATGAAGGTGGGGTTCCGGCTGGCCAGGTCGTTCTTGATGGCATTGTTGATCAGGCGGATCAGCTCGCTGTTGGAGTTCACCAGCACAGAGATGAAGAGATACCCCTGCGTCAGGAAGACAAGAGAGCAGAAAGCTCAGGACCACCTGGGTCCACGTGGGCCCCAAGGCACCCAGCAGACCCACACAGACATGGCCAGCCCCCAGCACGATCACTACCGGCCTGCTGGGCTGTAGGTCACTCTAGGAAGGACTCACGGGCATTAGGGTGAACCCACTTCCGTTACAGAAGCTAAGGCTCTTCTTCCAATTCTGCCAGAAGTCCTGCAGGATGAACCTGAGAGGCAGTCAGATGTCCCCACAGGAATCAGGCACCTGACCCTCTCCCTAGCCTCACTCACTTCTCCATCATGACGTGTGAGTCACCCAGACTCACCGCTGTCCTGACCAGGAGGGAAGGGCCTGCCTGGACTGTAACTAAAACACTACGGAGATTTCCAGACTCCCGGCTGACTGCTGTCTCCCCCTCTCTTGAATCTGTTCCTGTGCCCCCAGCTTCCCCTCTCCACCCAGGCCAAACTCCAGCCTGTGTCACTCCAAGTCCACCCACTCCCCATGCAGGAGGAAGGCTGTGAGTTGCTGCCACCGTCCCAGCTCTGCATACCCAACAGGCATGTCCCTGGGCCAGTGCTCCCTGCTCGACCCACTCTCATCCCCCAGTCAGCTCCTCATCCTTTGGTCTCAGCTCAGGGTGCCCTCCCCAGGGAAACCCCTCTCTCAGGGTTCTAGGGCCTCCTGAAAACCTTCACTGGGTTCCAGCCAGAGCTGTAATTCTCTATTTGTGGAGCTATCTGATGCCATCTCCCCACTAGGCCCACATCTGCTTTTGGTCACTGTGTCCCCAGGGTCTCCCTAGCACACTGATTGCTCCAAGGCAAAAGCTCAATAAATTTTTGTTGAGTCAATACCAATACTTAACAAAATTCCTGGGGCATCTAGGGTATTTCTTACTTTCTGTAAGTTAAGGCTTGGGACAAACAGAGGGAAATGTTACTTTGTAGCACTAGAACAGACAGACAGAAACAATGTTACTCTGAGAAGCAGCCAGGCCATCTGGAAGGTGCGGGAGCTGGGAGCCGCCTCTGTTTCAGAGTTGAATAAGGGGCTGCTGCGCAGTGGGAAAGAGATACCCTTCACTGCCCCCTGCAGCGGGCCCACGGGGGCAGTCATGTGGAAGCTGCCCATGCAGCACCCCGTCTGAGCCATGGGAACTTCGCAGACTGAGTGGAGGTAAAGCAGCAGCCCCCTCATCAGAAGACCCTCAGATGGAAAGAGAGACCCTTCCACGGAACTCCTGGGGCCTGTGAGCGAAGCTGGTCAGAGGTGTCAGCACCTGGAGCCCCTCTGCGATACCATCCTGCCCACACCCGCCCCCAGCCCCACTCACGATCTGCTTCTCCGTGTATCTGTTGGAGCTCAGCAGGTTCACAGCCTCCATGTGCCCAAAGTCAATATCATGGCCCAGGAGAAAGATGAAGAGCAACTTGCAGACATACTTCTTTTTACTGTAGCCATCGAGAGCCTTGTCGCCTAGGAGGAGAAGCCGACAGCTCAACAAGAGGAGCAAGGCAGGCAGCAGAGGAGAGGCCTGCAACACGGGCAGTGGCCCTGGCACCTGGGCACTGGGAAGTGTGCACCAGAATCCAAATGTTTGGATCCCTAAAAGCAGGAACCAGAGAATTGCAGCAGGAGCTGTGGGCTTCAGGGACTGGGCAACCCTGGGCAGGCACCACCGGGGACAGTCTCTGACCTGCCACCATCCCCCAGGACTCCTGAAGCCAGCTCTGCCTTAAACCAGCACATTAATATCCTAAATAAGTTCAGAAACTTAAGCAGATGAACAAAGTCTCCCTAGTCTTCCATCTTGTCCCAGCTTCAGGACAATCACCCCCACAAACCACACAGAAGGACCAGAAGGGATCCATGTCTCCACCCAATCACAGCCCACTGATCCTCACTAGATATCATGGCTGAGGCAACCCTGTGTTGCTGGCAGGAAGAGAAAATGCCCCTTTAAAGGTCCCCTCAGCATTGCCATCATGAATACCAAAAGCTCTAGTGTCCCTTTGGAAGTGTAAATGTTGCTGAGAGCCCACTGTAAGTAGACTGCAGAGGTGATGACCAGGAGAGCTGGTGGTCTTAGGAAGCCTTTCCTCTCCATCCGTGGTACCCAGTGCAGCCCCAGCCCCAGCCCTCCCTCTGGCTGGTCGAGAAGTGGTAGCTTTGGCACTGAGGCCTGCGGGGCGGCTCCATGCGCTGCCCGGATGTGTGTTGGGGCGAGGCTGGGGCCACAGAGCTTGGGCTTGGTCGGCTAAGTGCTGGCTGCAGGCTGCCCTTTTTGTGTCAGGTCCACAGTGACCCCAGGGCTTTCCCAGAAAGTTTGAACCATGAGCGCTCCCAAACCTGGCGTCCAGCAGCCTCCCCAAAGGCTATGGACCAAGGGGCAGGGTCACCTCTGAGCTCGAGAGCGACATGAACACAACCTGCCTGGGTACTGCGCACTTGTTCTTAGACACCAGGGGCTTTGTTCACTGCTCCCAGAAACAGGCCTGGGGACAAACGCTCTGCTCACCACACAGCCCACAGGTCCATCTCCATCAAGAAAGTGTGTGCACTCCCTCCACCAGCATCCCCCCAGACACTCCCAGCACCTGCCCCTGCCCGACCCTGCCCGCCTCAGGAGCGAGGCGCAGACTGCAGTGTGCGGGAGCCCAGCATCCTGGAGGCTGCCACAGGGCACCACTGGGCCTGGCTCTTCATTCTACAGGAGCCCAAGTCCACTCCCAACTGCAAACTCATCATCAGGACACAGGGTTGGGGTCAGGTCGGGGTGCTACTGCTCAGCTCCAAAAGCACCCTGGATGCGCAGACCCAGGGCAGAATCCCCTGTGCTCCTCTCCTTCAGTCCCGCTAGGTAGCACTGGAAAGACAGCAGAGGAAGGAGCTCTCATGCAGCTGGGGATGAGGGCAGGGGCTCTGTGGTCCCACAGTGACCCCTCAACCCCACCCTGGCCATAACCTTCCCACAGACCTTTCAACACAACCCCCGTGCCCAGGTGGGCTCCGGTTCACACTAGCAACTCGGCTGCCCACAGGAGGCCGGCCCTACGCTCCGCATGCCCCCCACGGCCTGTGTCCTGGCCTGGCCAAACCAGCCCCCTCCACTGCTCTCCGGCAGGCTGAGCTATCCCTGTGCCCCATGGAGAGGCCTCCTGGTCTATGCTGAGGCTTCTCCCTCAGCCCTGTATTACTGTCCCCTATTAGAGCTGCTCCATGTTCTTCACAATAAATGTCCCTGCGGCCCACGGGGAGGTCTTTCCTAAAGGGGCCAGGCTGACAGTCCTTGAAATGTTAGTTTCAGTATTAGGATGGAATTGTGCTTTGACTCCAGCAATTCTAATTGTCGAGTTGAGGTTTCCTGAGCTGTAAGCGGGGACGATGACAGTGACAGCCATGAGGATCAAAGCAAAGAGCAGGAGGGACAGCTGGCAACAAACCACAGAGGCACCGTCTGTGTCGGGTCTGTCCCCTTGTCTGAGGCCTGTTCCTCGGCGGCCGCTGCAGAAGCGGGACACGGCAGGGCAGGGCAGCACCTGGACAAGGTGAGCCCACAACACAGGCTGGTGGCATGAGAAGGGACAGCAGAGGCGGAGCCAGGACAGGCCTTCCTCACCTGCCTCTCTGAACGCTGGGTCTCTCTCCAGCTATGTCTGTGGGGACACCATCCATGGAGTTCTTTGTAGGGGTTACTGCGGGTCTCAGTTCTACAGTTTCCATTTGGCCTTATTTCCAATATGCTGGCATCGTTTACACCTCCCGAGTCCGCAGAGATTTTCAGGTCTGTCAATTATTGCTTTAAAGCACGGAGCCTTGCATGGCCAGTGTTTCTCAGTGGTTAGAGTGTCGGCCCACAGACTGAAGGGTCCTGGATTCGATTCTGGCCAAGGGCACGTACCTCGGTTGCAGGCTTCATCCCTGGCCTGGGTCAGGGTGCATGTGGGAGGCAACCCATCTATGTTTCTCTCTCTCTCTGTCTCTCCCTTCCACTCTTTCTGAAAAGCAATGGAAAAAATATCCTCAGGTGAGGCTTAAAAAAAAAAAGCAGGGAGCCTGTTCTCCATCATGCCCGAGCTCGGGCTCCAGGGTCCTAGTGGCTGCTCTGCTGCCTCTGCTGCTCCTGGTCATGCGGTCCAGAGTTCATGGGCCTGACTGTCCATACTCCACACTGGGCATCATGCTCGGAAGACTCTCTGCAGGAACCCTCTGCAGCCCTGATAAAGCATCTCCCCCAGATGGGACTGTGTCTCTCACCGTCACCCAAGTGTAAGACGAGGTTCTGTGGGGCATCCAGGTGTTTGAGGCCCGGCTGCCCGGTGCCAGGGCGGCTCACTTCCAGGTCACTGCTGCCCGAGCGCACTGGTTCTGGGGTCTCAGCTGACAGTAGAAGGGGCCTCCACTGTGAGTGGGCTCCGGGCTTTGACTTTTCCCGTCTAGCCAGGGCTGCTCATGCTGGGGACTGTCCTGTGCCATGGAAGGTGTTCAGCAGCATCCCTGGCCTCCCCCCACCAGATGGCAGTAGCATCCTCCCGTCCCAGATGTCACAACCAAAATGTCTCCAGACTGTGCCAGGTGCCCCTGGAGGGCAAAGTCACCTGGTGATAACTACCCTGGAGACTCTCAGCGTCGGCAGAAGCACGGCTCTGTTTCCTGGCTGTCTCTGGGGTCAGCGAACACTCTCAAGGCACAAACAGCCGAGGGCAGTGCTTCCTGGGCCACCCGGCCCTCCCCTCGGACCAGGCCCAGTGAAGCTCTGTTCCTGTTCCTCCATGAAGCTTTCAGGACCTTTTCACACTTTCAGTTAAAGGCTGGCCTAAGTCTGCAGGGTCCAACTTAGTGGCCTCAGCCCATGGCTCCCGAGCACCTGGAATGTGGCTGCTGCAGGGGGAGCTGGGGAAGGCTCAAGTGCAAACACACTCCAGGTGCAGAAGCCTCGGTGTGAAGAGAAACCTCATGTTCTGTCATTGGCTGCACGCTGCAGTGGTATTTTAGGTGCACTGGGTTAGATAAAACGTGTGGAAATTCACCCCATTCGCCTCCTTTCCCGTCTTTAACGTGAGTACTGGACATTTGGAACTGCCTGCCTGCATGTGACCTGCACGGCATTTGTAGGGAGGCACGGATCTAAACCCTCTAGTCTACTGTAAGGAGGTGGAAGTCCCCAGAGCACATGCTGCAGACAGGGCTGGGCTTTCTCATGTTTGCTGCTGTTCAGGGTGTACGCTCAGTTAATGCCAATGGGTTAAGAGACAGGAGGCAACCTCTCCCTATGCATGCAGGGCGCCACAGTTTAGACAGGCCTGACGAGGGAACAGCACAATTGCGCTGTCCCAGGGCATCAGTACAGACAGCTGGAAGGGTTACCATCTGTAGGATGTGAACTTTTCATAACGACAACATGATTAATGTGTATCAGGACTCACATTCTATCCAGGAGTCTACATGCATCTCCACACGCAGACACAATCCATGCAGATACTGATCTCCCTTCAGCGATGAGCTGAGGGGGCCGCTGTCAGGGCCCGCCTTCCTGGGCTGTTCAGCCACAGCTAAATGATGGCATGGTCAAGGGCCCCACTGTTCCCACTTTCCCACCCAACGCCAGACTCCTCCAACAGGCTAGTCTGCACTCCAAGGTGCCCTGTCAGCTGGTGCTGACTCTGGCAGACCCAAGTGATCCTACTGCACCTCATCCTCGGATCCCACCTCAGGGTCTGCTTCATGGACAACCCCGCCAGAGACCATCAATGCCCCAATGTACAGCTAAGAAATGAGGCACAGGAGGGTTAAGGGACTTGACAAGGTGACACAGCTCCTAAGCCTCGGAGCAGGGACCTTCTCCACCACGTGACAGTCCCTCCCTTCAGGAAGCAGTAAAAGCCATCGACCCCCACAGAGAAGATGCATAGGTGGCCAGTGAGCACAAAGATGCTGCACAGGGACATGTGTCAGGGACATGCAAATTAAAACGAGACACCTCTGCGCACCCACCAGAATGGGCAGAATCCAGGTGCTGACGACACCCAGTGCCCAGAGGATGCAGAGCCGCAGGAACCTCACTCACTGCTGGTGGGGACATGGGGGGTGCGGTCGCCTTGCAAGGCAGTTTGGTGGTTTCTCAGAAAACCAAACATACTCTCACCATAGGATCCAGCACTTGTGCTCCTGGGTGTTTACCCGAAGGAGCTGAAAACATGCCCAGAAAAACCTGTACATGGATGTTTCTAGCAGCTTTATTCATAATCACTAAGACTCAGAAGCAACCTGGATGCCCTTCAGGGGGTGAATAAATAAACTGTGGCCCATCCGGACAGTGGAATATTACTCAGTGATAAAGAGGGGTGTGCTGTCGGGTCACAAAGAGGCAGGGAGGAAGCTTTACTACATATTCCTGGGTGAAGAAACTGCTGGAGAAGGCCACGTGCTGTGGTTCCAATGCAGTGGCCCTCTGGAAAAGCAGAACTGTGGGGGCATGAAAAGACCCATGGCTGCCGGGGTAGGGTGGACACGGGGCTTTCAGGGCAGTGGTGCTACAAGGGTGGACACACTCACTGTACGTCTGCCCAAGCCCACAGAATGTACACCCGCAGTAGGAGCCCTGACGTGGACTGTGGACTCCGGGTGACAAAGGTCATGCGGGCTCACTGCCTGTAACAAGTCACCGTCTGGCGGGGACGCCCACAGTGGGAGGCCGTGGGGGAGGCGGGCGTACATGGGCATCTCTGTTCCTTCCTCTTGATTTTGCTGTGAGCATAAAACCTCTTTAAAAATAAAGTCTTCACGAGAAAATGTAAACTAAAAAGTTCAATGCAATGGGCATCCCGGGCGCCTCCCTGAGGAGCTCACGGCCAAGAGCCCGGGGTCTGGTTCCATGCGGCCCCGGGGAGGGGGGGGGGCTCACCTCTGAACTTGGAGCGGATGTTGGCCAGCTCCTTGTTGATCCGCTTCTCCTCCGCCTCCTTGCTCTTGCCTGGAAAAGAGCGTCTCTCACCATCCCGCACGCCCCCCTGGCACAGGCCTGAGGGACCAGGGGGGCTGCCTCCAACCACGGCTGAGAGTGCCCAGGGGCCGGGGGCCAGGGGCTGGGGCCAGGCCTGTGCACGGCTGTGTCTGCGTGTGCTTTCATGAGCGCTCCTCACAGGGGCACAGACAGATCCTGGGCCCCTTGGGTACGTCCTCTCACTGGGCGGCCACCTGGAAGCCTTCTTCCCACAGCAGCAGCCCCAGCATGAGGATCAGGAGCACAAGCCCACAAGCACTGCCCATAACTGGACGGTTGTTCTGATTTTATTCCGCGGAGCAAGGCTGCCTCCCAGTGTCAAACCCACAAACGCCCCAGGGGAATTCCGAAGGAGCAAAGTGCTACACTGGGTCACAGGCGCCAGTCCAAGGGAGGCTTAAAGGAAGTCAGGCATGGCGGTGGTGACCAGTAATCCACACAGATCCACATCGAATCACAGGGTTACGGGCCTTTCCTGCTGCGCACCGCCAAGCCACCATCCCATGCAGCGAGGGCAGCCTGCGCTGGGCCCGCGGGCTTCTGGGACAGCAGCTCAGGCCCACTCCAGCTGCACTCCTCCCAGGCAGAGGGCCACACCCACAACCCCACACTGCGGGAGCAGTTCTAGCAGAAATTTTATCTTTTCAGATAAAGAATTCGCTCTGGGGAGGGATGGGGTTTACTGCCCTACGCTGACCTCGGGAACCAACCTGAGCAGGGTTGTGTCAGCAGGAGTCGCTGATGCACGACAAGCCTCACCAGGCTCGCAGTCTGACCTCTGTCCCACCCCACGCCCTCTCTATCTCAAATGTGGCAGGTCTGTTGGCCACTGAAGACACGGAGCCATAACAGGCATCCCCACAATGGACTTAGGGCTCTGCTGGCTAATGAGTAACCTGGACTAGCCCTCAACCTCCACAACCTCTGCCCCAAAACAGGCCACACGTGCGCCCAGAGAGCAGCGAAGCAGGCACCTGGGCACAGGCTCTGCCACAAGCTCCAGGGCTTTCAGAACCCCACCCGTCCGTGTTCCAGAATAGAGTGCTGGTCAACCACTTCTCCTGGTTTGCGGTGAGCTGAACTAACCAACGGACAGCCTTTATTTATCCCCACCCGAGGATATTTTCCCATTGCTTTTTAGAGAGAGCAGGAGGGAGGGGAGGAGGGGAGAGAGAGAAACAACGATGTGAGAGACACATCAATAGGCTACCTCCTGCATGAGCCCCAGCTTGGGCCGGGTTCAAACCTGCACCCCAGGTACTTGCCCCTGACCGGGAAGCAGAGAGTACAGGAGGCTATCACCCAAATGTTTAGATAGTAACTGAAATTTACAGTAAAATTTGGTCTAAATAAAGATTTCTAGTCTGTGTACAAAGTGAGTTCACTGAGTTAAGTCAAAAGCCCAAAACTGACCAAAAAGCCTATTTCTGAAGGGAGATATCACTGCTAAAATTATACTAAAGTTGGTCAGCACAGTGGTCAGCAGAGCAAACTCTGAAGTCAGGCCCGGACACAGCTGCCAGTCCAGGTCTCACAAGCTGCACTGGCCCTGGGCCATCGGTGGCACCTCCCACCTCAGCTTCTCCATTGGTGGCCATGAGGGCACCAGAATGAGCGACAAGCATGACAAGCATGCACGAAGCAAAGCAGTGTGGCCACAGGTGGTGCTGAGCATTGTCAGGGCCACTCCCTTTCCTCCTTGTTAAAGTGCTAGAGGAAGGGGCCTCAGGGCAGACTCCTCTCAACTGGGACAACAGGTCTCAGAGGATAGAGGTCAGCATGCACAGAAGGTAAAGCCACCTGGACTCTGACGACACCCACCGGGGCGCTTTCATCGGCTTTGCTGGGAAATAACTCACATCACACGATTCACAATATAAAGCACATGACTCACTGGCCCTGGTGTATTCAGAGCTGCGCACCCACCACCATGACCCAGTTCCGCACAATGCTCCTCGCCCCAGAAAGACCCGGCCCCATCAGCAGTCGCTTGGCAGCCCCTCCCTCCTCACAATGGCCTCCCCTGAACCCTTCACAGAAATAGATTGACATGGTCTCTGCCAATGGGCTCCACCCACTCGCTGTTTCAGGGCAGCAAGAATCAGTCGCCATCCCTCCTACTGCTGAATGGCATCACATTATGTGGACACATCACACGTTGTTACCCGTCACCACTGGATGGATTTGGGGCTGTTTCTGCTCTTTGGCTATTATGAATAATGCTGCTACGGATGTTCATGTACCAGCTTGTGTGACACCTACGAGCAGACCTGCTGGGCCCACGGTCACTCTGTGCCTCATGTTCTGTGGGTGACAAGCTGTCCCCACGGGCAGGACCACTCTCCATCACCACCAGGAAAGAGGGCATGTCCGGCTTCACCACTTTGCCAGCACCTGTTACTACCGTCATTTCATCACAGCCACCCAGGTGGCTATGAAGTGGGGTCTCACTGTGGTTTCAATTTGCTTTTATGGAGGGTGAACGTATGGAGGTCCTCATGTCGCTACTCTGCCTGAAGGCATTTCTGCTATAGAGTCAGAGCCACTGTGAGTAAAGAGAGCTTGACCTCCATGCCTCCTGTCAATCCTGATTCCTGAACCTCCAAAATCCACCCTCGCCTTTCTACCCCCTGCCTTGATTTGGACCCTTGCCAGCTCCACCAGACCAGAGCGATCAATCTCTCCCTACCGGATTTCCTGCCTCTGAGCCTGCTCTAAAACCCACGCTCTGCATTCAAAATGCCTAATCTACTAATAAAAAACAAATTGCATAGTGTAGCTCTCCCGTTTAAAGTGTCTATGGTTGCCCGGCCGGGCGTGGCTCAATGGTTGAGCATCGACCTGGGATCCAGGCGATTGGGGTTTGATCACCGGTCAGGGCACATGCCCGGGTTGTTGGCTTGATCAATGACTCCCTCATCATTGATGTTTCTGTCTCTCTCCCTTTCCTTTCCTCTCTCTGAAATCAATAAAGATATATTTAAAAAAATAAAGTGTCTATGGTCCACATCCTACGGCGAAGGGCCCCCGTGATCTGGTTCTGCCTCACCTTCTCCTGCCACCCCCACCACCCACAGCTCTGAGAGCGGTCCTGCCGACCCTCGTGCCTCTCTGCAGTGTGATACACGGTGTCCTCTTCCCTGGGTCACCCCCTGCACCTGCCAGCTGGGCAAGACCTGACCTGAGCATTCCCCGTATTATCAGGCCTCCCACCCTCTCCTAAGCTGGTCACCATTTTCACTGTTCCTCTTGCACCACTTACCACTCTGCAGTATGAGAGCCCAAGCTACTGTGAGGACAGGGGCCACGTCTCATGATCCTCAGCATTTAGTATGCAGCCTTTACAATGCTCTACACAGGGCCCAACCCTCCTGTCTCCCTTCCCCTCTGACCTAACCTCCTACCGCCTTCCTCTTGGCTCGCTCAGCAGCAGCCACCTGGGCTCCTGCTGCTTCCTCCATATACTGGTTATCTTCCCCCAGGAAGGCCTTTGTACTTGCTGTTCCCTCTGTCCAAACATCCTCCACCTGAAGCGGTGGAGCCGGAGACACCTGACACCGACTGAACACTGGCCTCTCCACCAGCGCAGGTGATGCCCCCTCTCCACCACACAGCTTCCTAAGAGCCAGCGTGCGCCCCTCACCCACCTGTCAGGACGGGAGCCTCACCCTCCACCCGTTCTCCTAGTGAATGCTGCGTTCCCACCGCCTCCACACCACCACATCTCTCATCTAGACTAACAACTTGCCCTTCCACTCGGGCCTCCTCCAGCCTATTCCCCACAGAAGCCAGCAGCCTTTTGGATATACTCAGCCTGTCACTCACTCAGTTTCCCCAGCAGCATCCTATCTGCCACTCAGAGAAACAAAGGCTCGCTGCCAGCCCTGAGCACCCAGAGCCCAGCAACCTGACTTCATTCCCGCTACACCCCCCCAACCTCTATGCTCCAACTGCACTGGTCCCCCCGTCCTGCGGCAGAACCTGCTCTTCACCACCCCAAATATCCCCCTCAGAAGGCAGGTCCCGGAGAGCCGCAGGACCCAGCTCCCGTGGCACTCCTTCAGGGAGGCCTCCTATGAACACCCTTCGCCCCCATCCATGATGAAGGATGTTCTAAAAGACATTTCTATTTTTAAAGGTTGGAGTTGAGAGTTTAAAGTAACTGTCTGGGTTGACTCACTACCAACAATAATGGTTAATCGATACTGGCTTAACCATGGAGAAGTTTCATTTGCATGTTCCATTACCAGAGAGAACTGCCCACCAACCAGAGGCATCCGGAGAGAAACCCTACCAGACGCCCACCTCCCGTGCTTTGATTCCTGGGCTTCAGAGCACTGCCCACTAAACCCGTGGAAACAGGAGTGCAAAATACACCCCGTACTGCACAGTGGAAAACAGGGCCCTCTCTGCTGCTCGCTTCAGGTGAGAACCGGAAAGAACACCACAGAATCACAGGTTCTCTTTAAAATGCCTCAAGAAACACAGAAGCTCTCCAGTGAGAGCTACCTGTCCAAACCAGGTTCAATAATAGAAGGAACTGTTAATTCACTTAAAAGTTAAAAAGTAGAAGTACTACAAGTTACTCTTCCCCAACCAGTGATTAATCCAAAGTATAAATAATGGCCATGTGGCCATGCAGGCGTGTAATATATAATGTTAGTCACAAACGTATTAACAGGAGAAGGCTGCATCACAACTTTGGACACTGGACAGAGATGGCCCTGTGATAACTGTCTCAGCCTAAGAGAGCAACGGGGACCCAGCTGCCTGCAGGAGGGCGGAAGGGGATCAGTGAAAAGCAAACCTCCTCGGCAGAGAAATGAAAGGCTCAGGAACTGAATGTGCTGGTGCCTGAGCAGGTGCAAGTCAGGAGCACGGGCTGGAAGTCCATGAAAGGAGGAGCAGGCCCCACCACAGACCCTGCAGCCAGGTACCTCGCCCTGATCCCAGCAGGAACACTGGGTGCTGGGTGAGGCAGCGCACTGCGGAAAGCACACTGCGTGGAGGGCTCACCGATGGTGAGACACCTGCTCCAGAACAGCAGCAGCAGGGGTACAACACCATCTACCTGGGAGTCAGGAGAGACTGGAGGGCCACTCAGGAAGGCTGGAAAGATAGCTGATGGGTCTGCCCCCCCAGTGCAAGAGACCCTCTCTGTCACCAGGCAGTGAGGCTTCCGCCAGCCCTGCCCACACTGACCAAGGCTGGCATGTGTTACTGGATATACC
Source organism: Miniopterus schreibersii (assembly GCF_964146895.1). Lineage (NCBI taxonomy): Eukaryota > Metazoa > Chordata > Mammalia > Chiroptera > Miniopteridae > Miniopterus > Miniopterus schreibersii. The sequence goes on from NC_138112.1 coordinate 73,650,310, forward strand.
ATCAGGCATCCAGAAGGGCCCACAGCATGAGCCAGAGACCAAAACACACCTACAGAAAAGGAATTCAAGCACAGAGGCTGTGCAGAGAAGGCAACTCGGAAACAGCAAGTATTCTCACATAAATAAGAGGGAAAACAGCTCTAAGGACCAGATCCCGCCAAAGAAGGGGCACTCAGACAGTAAAAAAGCCCCAAATTATAAAAGTGAGAGCAGAAATCCAAATCCAAAACCAGGGCCAGAGGGCCAAGTTGAGTGCCTCAGGAAATAAAACAGCACAAAGAAATGGAAAATGAGGGACGAAAAGTTAAGAAAACATAAGGCAAGAGACCCGGTTTCAACTATTATCTGGTTACTGAAAAAGAGAAGGTGAAAGGAAATTATCAAAAAAACAGGAACAGCCCTGGCCGCTGCCTGCAGACTGAAGGGTCCCGGGTTCCATTTCCGCCAAAGGCACATATTTTGGTTGCAGGCTTGATCCCCAACCTCGGTCGGGGCACGTGTGGGGGGCAACCAATCGATGTGTCTTTCACATCAATGTCTCCCCCCCACACTCTCTCTGAAAAGCAATGGAAAAAATATCCTCGGGCGAGGATTTTTTTTTAATTTTTTAAATAACCAAAAAAAAAATATCTCCCCAAACATGAAGGCCACAAGTTTCCAGAGTGAGGACGGGCGCCCCACCCACCGCCACACCTGGGCACAGCATCCTAACACCTCAGACCACTGGGTACTAAAGGCAGAGCCAGGCTCCTCAGAACGGTGGAAGCACTGCTTCCAGCCGAGACTTCTACCCAAGCCAGGTTCTCAATTAAGTGTGAAGTAAAAAATACATTTTTTTTTCCAAAAATGCAAAATCTCAAACAATGTTACCTCCTACACAGTCTTTCTCAGCTGCACAGAAGATGTGCACCCCCAAACCAAGAGCAAACGAGCACAGGCCCAGAGCACAGACACTCTATCTGCAAAGAACAGGTCCAGCCAGAGGCCAGACCCTTGGGTGCTGGCAGGAAATCCAAGCCCGGCCCACCCCGGGAGGGGCCCTCTCAACGGGGCGGGGACTGAGGCTGCTGTGCTGTCCCCCCCCAGAGTGGCTCTCAGTCACATCCCAAAGCTGGGACTGAAGAGCAACAGGTGCGTCAAAAGTAATAAAGCCAAAGCAATAGCTAACTCCAAAGAAATTAGAAGTTGAGCCTTCTTCTGGGCTAAGAGGAATGTTTTCAGACATGAATTAGATGCTGCACATAAGTGAGACTGAACGCTGCGACGTACCAGAGACGGGGAGGAGGAGCGCTCAGGCAAGTCACGTCCTCACCTCCCCAGCAAGAGGTCGCTAAATAATGACTAACAGGGAAAACACCCGCACGCTGTGCGCACATGTGACTTAGAGTAGTAAGTAATCCAATTTTTTATATTTTTTTAATACATTTTTATTGATCTCAGAGAGAGGAAGGGAGAGAGAGAGAGAAACATCAATGATGAGAGTCATTGATCCGCTGCCTCTTGCAGGCCCCCGACTAGGGATCGAGCCCACAACCTGGGCATGTGCCCTGACCGGGAATCGAACCCCGATCTCCTGGATCCTAGGTCGACACTCAAACCACTGAGCCATGCTGGCTGGGCAGTAACCCCATTTTTAAAGTAAATATGAGAGGAAATGTCTATAAAATTAAAATAACTGACTCTGAGGTTTAGGAATGGATGAAGAGGGGTCATGTGTTTTACAATCAACTACTTAAACTACATTCTTGACTATAAATTTTTCAAACACTTAATTAGGGACAAGACTAGAACAATAAATGCATGCAACTGGGAAGACCTGCCCAGTTACTACTACAGCACCCCCTCCCACCCGGCTAGGATCACCACTGTTCGTGGTAAATATTCCAGGACATGACCACCCCCCCACCCCACCCGACCACCACCCAGGGCCTGACCTGGGCTCTCTGGTGATGTGGTCCCTACCACAGCCATCCCTCCAACAGTCACCCTCCCCATGCTCCAGTGCAGGCATCCCACCAGCCCCCACCTCTCAGCTTGCCCCACCAGGTAGGCAAACTGAACACCCACTGCTCCCAGGACCTACAACCCACTGTCTCCCCCTTCCTGTCCTTATCCCCCTCAGCCATCATCAATCCCAGCACATAACCAAGCCCTGACCCTTCTCCTGAGCCTGGACGGAGCCTAGATGGCGAAGGTACCTGCTGAAGCCACACGCCCAAGTGCTGAGCTGCCTCACACAGGGAGCCCAGGGAGGCCCACCAGCTCTCCCCCTGCTTCTCCTGCACCCCCAGCACCTCGCCCCTCACTGGCAGCCGGGGAGCTGCTCCCTCCTCCAGCACCTCCATCTGCCCTCTGCCTCTCTGCCACTCCACGTCTTCCCTGGCCCTTCTCCCCCATCAACCTGCACACATGCTCTACTCCCCCACCCCCAGGAGTCCTCACCTTTCTCACCTGGTTCAGAGCCTCCTGAGTGGCCTCTTGCCTCCCCTCCCCTCCCCTCCCCTCCACACAGCCGTCAGAGGAACCCTTCCAGGAGGTAAGTCCCTTCTGCTCACCCTCCACTGGCTCCACAGCCGAGGGAGGAAAGCCCTACAAGCTCCTGCCACCTGCCTCTCCCCCTCCACCCAGCTCTGAGATCCCAGACTCTCCCCCAACTCCTGCTCCAGCCACACTGGGTTCCCCATCCACTGGCCAGCATGCTCGGGCTCAGCACACCTGAGCCCAACTACGCCATCTAACTGCAACTTATTTTCCCGCTCTATTTTCCCCTTAGTGTAGTTTGTAAGGTCCTCTAGGTTATACTTTTTAAATATGTTTTTATTGATTTCAGAGAGAGGAAGGGGGAGGGAGAGGGAGAGGGGGAGGGAGAGAGAGATAGAAACTAGAAACATCAATGACGGAGTCATTGATCGGCTGCCTCCTGCACGCCTGGGCATCGAGCCCACAACCCAGGCACATGCCCTGAGCAAGAATCAAACCGTGACCTCCTGGTTCATGGGGCGATGCTCAACCACAGAGCCACACCAGCCAGGCTATGTTATACTTATTTACTTTACTTACCTCCCTAGAATGTAAGACGCAGGAGGGTGTTTTTATTTGTTCTGCTCACTTGGTAAAATAAGCGCTCGGTAAATTTGTTGAACAAATGAATTCATCTTAACACGAGGATCCTATGAGTCACCTGCCAGGGCTAAAGGAACCCTGCAGATGTGACTAAAACAGAGGCGTCACCCTGGTCCCATAGGTGGGCCCGGGCTAATCAGATGAGCCCTTTACCTCAGATAAGGCTCTGCCCGGAAACAGGGGATGCGGTGACAAGTCAGAAATCCAAATCTTGAAAGGGATTCACTGAAGGAGCCTCTGGAGCCTAAGGAGGAATGTAAGCAGGCGGCCCTAGGAGCTGAGGCTGCCCTGGGAGCTGAGGCTGAGGCAGGGAGCAGGACTGAGCGGGAGCAGCTGCACCCCAGTCTCCAGGGGGACCCAGCTCTGCAAACAGCTGGTGAGACTGCAGGCAGGGCCCTGCAGAGCCGGGTGTGCGGGGAGAGGACTGAGAGGGGAAGCCTGACGCAGTGGGTTAAGGGAGCATGATTGATTGGGAAACTGAGTCTCAACTCTGAATTTTGCTGTAAAGAGGAAAGAAAGGAGCCGCTACTGCTGAGGACAGAGGGTGTGGCGCTCTGTGGCCACTGCAGCAAATAGACCAGCTCTCTGGTGTTGGGCAGTTGGCTTGTAAAGAGCAGAGTCACAATACTAATGTCAAGTATCCCCATGCAGATCTGACAGGTACATGAAGGCCCATGCTCGGAGCATACCTGCCCACACACAGGAAACCTGTGGAGGTGAGATCATTTTGTAGTGGCCTGCACTCCCACCCACGGTGACCCCAACTCCGGGATTTACACACCAGCTACTAACAATGCCCATGTTCTCTCTCCAGCCCAGACTCTCCTCGGAAGGCCCGTCATGGCTCCCTGCCCGCAGGACTCACCCTCCCATCTCAGGCAATGACAAACCTGGACACACTAAGTGAAACAGTGGTTTTCTGACACTGGACAACTGACCATGGAAGACAGTGGTCACTGACAGACAGGAGAGAAACAAGGTGAGCCTTATGACCCAAAGAGGGCACCTCAACATCCCAAGGTCTCCCTGAAGCGAGAAGACAGGCCCAGGAGGCAGAATGTACAGGGCAGAGTGGGGAGTGGGGCCTGCTGCTGGGGGGCAGAACGCCAGGAAGGTGCGGAGGGACTGGCATCTGTGTGGGCCACAACCTGCCCACACGCACAGTGGGAAGGGCTGAACCAGAAAGGAGCAGAGAGAAAACCAAACCCAAAGGGAAGCCTCCTACCACAAGGTGTGAAACAGAGTTCTGAGGATGAGCGCTGCCCTCAAGAATGGGGTCAAATGAGCCCTGACTGAAGGCTGGTCTGGTCCCTCCTCATTAGGATCAAACTGTTTCATCCCAGAAAGACGCTCAGGAATGTTTAAACAAATACAAAAATATTCAGGTCTGCCTGGCTGGCGTGGCTCAGCGGCTGAGCCTCGACCTAGGATCCAGGAGATCGTGGTTCGATTCCCGGTCAGGGCACATGCCCGGGTTGTGGGCTCCTCGATCCCCAGTCAGGGGCATGCAGGAGGCAGCCGATCAATGACTCTCAGCATTGATGTTTCCATCTCTCTCTCTGACGAGGTAAAATTCACAGCATCCGGCACCCAGTAAAAAATTACCAGGTACATGAAGAAACAGGAAAATACAACCCACAGTGAGTAATAAATCAATAGACACAGGCCCAAAAATGACACGGATAAGAGTCAGAAGGGAACGGCACTGATGAGCAGTCACTGTGACTATATCCCACAGCCTCATGAAGGCAGAGGAGACAAGGAGCCTGTTAGGACACAGACAACAGAAGAAGTTCAAGGGATGAGAAACACACGGTCTAAGGTGAAAAATGCATAGAGGGGTTAAAAGGAGACGGGACACTGCAGACACAGCCAGCAGCTGTCCAACATGAAACACGCAGAGCCTCAGGCAGCTGTGGGTGTGGGCACCGCACAGGCTGCCATTGGAGCCCCAGTGGTGGGGAGGGACAGAAAAATATCTGAAAAAGTTTCAAATTCGATGAAAACTATAAACCCACTGATCTCAAAAAGTCAAACCCCATGCACAAGAAACCTGAAGAAAGTTACAAGAAGCATAATAAATAAAACGGATGCCAGTTACAAGGAAAGATGTCAACAGCAGTCAGAGGAAGAGCCCCCTGGCCTGCAGACAGACAGACAGACGAGCACGGCAGCAGACCCGTCTGGAGAAAACGGGAGCCTGAGACCCAGAGCAGCACCTTGGTCATCCGGGAACAAAGCACAGAGTGGACAGCTCCACACCATCTCCACGGGATCCAAGCAGCAGCGTCTTCCAGGGCTCAATAGGACAAGCAGCTTAACAGACCCTCTGTGCCAAGCCGTGGCCTGCTGTTTGCTGTCAATACGGAAGCCAGAACAGCCACTCCTGAGCTGAAAATGTGCAAGGAGCCCTCCACGCCCACAGCCCCGCTCACTCTGCCTCCGGAGGGCCTGCACCTCCACCTGCTGAACCTTCTCCTGATGCTCCCAGGGCCACTGCCACGCCTCCCCAAGCTTCCCAAAATATACTTTCCCCAGGCTACCTCACCTGACCCCTTCTGTGAAGCCGGGGGCCCTCCCCACCCTCCTCCCTACTTTATCTTCTGCACAGCAGAAGGGCGAGTGCAGTTCCTCTCACTTACTGTGTATGTTCTCACAAGAACTCAGCTCTGAAAGCACAGGGATCTTGTCCATCTGGTCAACCACTGACCCTCCAGAGCCAGGAATAACCAGGCACACAGCAGGCACCCGACAGACCCCTCAAACAAACGAGCTGCACGCCTGTCAGAAACTGTCTGCTACAACTGAGCACACACCAGGACAGCAAACGTAAGCTCTGACATACACCTTCCAAACACTGGGCGCTCCTGGGTTGTACCAAAACTACAGCAAACGTTAAGAGCATAATGTGAACGACTGTGTTCTCTGGTCTACTCACTAAGAACAGCCTTAGCTCCGACCTGCAGAAATGCACATGAGACTCACGTGAGCACCAGCAGAAGCGTGGATCCATCCCCTGCACCCACACAGGGACCCAGACCCACCCCATGGACCACAACCTCAGAAAGGCCCGGCCTCGGCAACCGCACAGCTGGGCACCAAAGGGCCCTCAGACGATCTCCATGAGCCGCCCCCCCTCCCCCCCCAGCCCACGCTCTCGGTGCCTGGGAGGCTGGAGGTGCTGCTCAAACCAAGGACAACTGGAATGGCAGTTCCATAATGGGGCCACTGAAGTCTGAAGCAGCCAATGGACAGAAGGAAGTGACTGAGTTTGAGGAAGCTGTCATGGCTTCACCTACTGCGTCTTCTGTGGGGCTGGGTGCTGCAGATCTAAGGGCAGCAAGGCCCTGGCCCCCCGCTCAGTTGGTTGGAGCATCGGCCCAATACACCAAGGGCCGTATGCACTGGATGGGGGGGAGGGACAGAACGTGCAACAAGACCAGAGGCAGACAGGAAGCACCCCAAGGTCTGACTTGGAACTGCCTCTCTCACTCCCTCTGCCCTCCCTCTAGGACCTGCCCACCTCCCAGTCAGAAAGCCCCTCGGGGCCAGAGCCCACAGCAGCCACCTGATGTCCTTAGTCCCTGTGTGTATTCGGAAGTCCCGAGTACAAGAGGTGCTCCATCAAGGTGAGTGCACATGTCTGGGCTTCTTAGGCACCCTTTCTCTGAACCCCACACAGTAGGTCACATAACAGGCCCAGGTGCATCTGGGTCCAAAACCTAAGTCCCATCTGTCCCAGAACTCAGGCCCGCTCAGACTCTGGGAGGGCGTGCAGTGCATGGCAATCATGGTTAACCCCACAGCGCGTCCTGGAAGAAAGAACACCCTCCGGAACATCCCCACAGCAGGGAGGCCACCAGAGCTGCAGGGCAGCGCAGGGTCAGCATGTTGGCCAAACAAGTTGACCTGAGGCTCACAAAAAAACGATGTTTAGTGCCAGCCTTCTAAGATTTGAAATCTGAGCTACGGGAGAACGGCCTCATCCCAAGAACCTGCAGAAACGATCAAGTAAGATCTCGAGGAGCTCAGAGCCCATCCCACCCAGGAGCTTACACCAGAGTAAGCTCCCACTGCGTTGGTGCAAGCCCCTCGAATCCTCCCCTCTGATCTGACTCTATCCAATATTTTCAAAGCCAAGGAAATGTCACTGAATTTCACAGAGACAGTCTTTCCAAAAACTCTGGGACTACAAAATCTTGACACTTACTGCTGCCCCAAACCCAGAGTGACAATCATTGTAAGAGGAAAGAAAAGCAATTCTGGCCTGGCCAGTGTGTGGCTCAGTGGTTGACCAGGGTCCCCTGCACCAGAAGGTCACTGGTTGGATTCCCAATCAGGGCACATGGCCAGGTTTCGGGCTCAGTCCCCAGTAGAGGGCATGCAGGAGGCAGCCGACTGATGTTTCTCATCGGTGTTTCTCTGTCTCTCCCTCTCCCTTCCTCTTTCTGAAATCAATAAAAACATATTTTTAAAAAAGAGAAAAGAAAAGCAATCCTAGGGATCCGGCATGAGAATACACTTATCCCCAGGACATGTCAACTTGTCACTAAAGGGTGCTTCTCCCTCCAGAGGAGCCAGAGGGACACATGGACAGCTCCTAGAAGGGGCAACTACCAGCCTTGGCAGAAAAAATCAACCTGGACCAAACCCTTCCTTCCTTCCCTGCCTGGTGGCCTGTCCCGCCCTCACCCTCCGTCACAGACTTCCTTAATCAGTTTCTAAGAAACACAGATTATGCATGAGAGTGCAAAAGAAAATATGCCAGAGGAGCATTCTTTTTCAAAAAGTCAGCGTTTTTAAACTGTACTGTCGAGACTAAAATGAGCCTTTTTTTTTTTTAACTTCAAAAGTTACACAGCAGGCTGACAAACTCTGATTCTGATCTTTATGACTACTCAGGAAAATCAAGTACCGACTTTAATTTGTACAAGGAAGTTTACGCTGAATTTAAATTTTTGTTCGGTTTCTCCATGTCCAATTTCTGACTCACAAAAAGTGGATTTTATGGACAAATAACATTTTTTAAACTTTAGTCATGCTAAAATACAATGCAAAGAGTTGCCAAATTCCAACAGGGCTGACAAACGAGAAAAGGACCGCGTTTTGTGAGGAGTGCGAGGAGCAGAGCACTGAGGATCCCTCCACCAGTTCATCAGGGCGCCTGCAGAGAAATCATAGGCTTTCCCAGAGGACTGGGAAATTCAGGTTTTTGCGAAATGGCTAATTGCATCTCTCCACTTGTTTCCCTTCATCTGCGTGAATGCCTAGAGGGATTAAGTAAAAGGCCTCCAAGCGTGGATGCGTCTGCGCAGCCCAGCCCCAGGGAATAAATGGCAATTTCCTGCCCACTGGCACTGTGACTGGTCTCACGAAAATAAAGACCCATCACACCTCCCCCGTCACTGCAGGCTGGATGATTCTGCAGGCGGTTCTGGGTCTGGCAACATTTCTGGTGGTGTTCTGTATCTTCAACAATATCCTGGCATGGATGTGGCAGTGGCAGCGCATAAAGATACGTATTAATTAAATTACACCGCTGCCCCCAAACAACACGGGCTGAGCTGCGCAGGTCCACGTTTTCACGGGCTTTTTTCAATACGTATACGGTCGGCTCTTGTGCTCCTGGGTTCCATATCCAAAGCTGGGAATCCACGGATGTGGAGGGCGAACTACACACTGACCTACACCGTTTTACATAAGACACCTGAGCATCCGCAGATTTTGGTATCCACGGGTCCTGGAACCAATCCCCCTCGGATAATGAGGGGCAGTTGTAGTTAAGTTTCTGGGGAATCAAAAGTTATACGCAGATTTTCAGCTGCACGGGAGTGGGCGCCCCTAACCCCTGCGCTGTTCAAGGGTCAACTGTATATGGCTCTCCTTCACTGGTATGTCCCACGGGTAAAAGCAAACAACAGTTCCAAAATAATGAATAAACAGCAAATAACTATTACTCCCCACCTTCAGCAGTTCTTTCATTTTCTCTGAGGCTGCCTGAGTAGAATGCCAATCAGTGCACAGCCAGGATGGCCCTCAAGGGCACGGTGCTGCGTGAGAAAAGCCCGTCTCAACAGGACCTACACTACACAACCCACTCACACAGACCCTTGGGATGGGATGCAGGGATGGAGAACAGGTGGGTGGCTGGGGGGAGGTCTGGCTACACAGGGGAGCACAGGTGGCTTTGATGGGGTGGGGGTTACACGAAGCTACACGTGATAAAGCGTGTGGACCTACACACTCACACATGCACAAGCACACATCAGTGCAGTAACACTGGTAAAGTGTGGATATGCCCGGGGGGATTGTACCAGTGTCAGTGTCCTGGTGTTGAAACTGTCCTGTTATGTGAGACATCTACCCTAGAGGAGGCTGAACGAAGGGATCTCCCTGTTTCTGTGCAACATCCTATGAATCTATATTTGTCTCAAAATAAAGAATTATTGCCCGGCCGGTCTGGCTCAGTGGTTGAGCGTCAACCCATGAACCAAGAGGTCACCAGTTCCATTCCTAGTCAGGGCACATGCCTGGATTGCGGGCTAGATCCCCAGGAGGTGATGTGCAGGAGGCACCCGATCAATATTTCACTATCATCAATGTTTCTCTCTCTCTCCCTCTTCTTTCCTTTCTCTCTAAAATCAAAAACATATTTAAAAAAGAATTACTTAAAAATGGGGATTAAATAACAGGAGCAGAGTTTTTTAATGCCAATTTGAAAAGAGAAACGGGTCACTAATTCCCACACACTGAGCTCACAGTTAATGTGGAGGCACTGAATTGGTCCGCTCCCTGTGCCACAAAATCCAGGGCCCAGTCACCGCTGCCCATGCTGGGAGGTGTGCTGCCCCCAGCCAGCTGGACAGAAGCAGACCACAACGGGAGGGTGGCTCTGAAAGGTCTGCCAACGGGAAGGTTTAGAAACCAGTTCAGAAAGACAGAGGGAGTTGAGATTTTAGAGCTGAAACAGGCCTTAGTTCAGCACCCACCCCCTTTGTCCGCTGAGGAAACTGAGGCTCAGTGGCCAGTAGCTGCGGGTCAGGGAGCTGGTGAGAGGCAGTCGGAGCCCTGCCCCTTGCTGCCAACTGGGCGCCCTCTCCAGAGCCTGGCCACTCTGGTCCCCCTCCCAGGAACACAGTAAGCACCGAATCAGAGCTGGGCAGGGGGATGGGAGGCAGGGACCCTCTCCCCGCCACACAGGGGTCAAGCTCAGACCAGCTCTGACAGAGGTTCGCTTTCCAATCCCACCCCGGGCCACCGGCCCATACTTGTTTAGACGCGAATCCCCTGCTGCCCCTGCACATCTTGGCCCTCCGCCTGCCCCTTAGAGTCATCTCCTCGGTGAAACCTTCCCTGGCTCACTGTCCGTTCACCTACTCAGCACGCGTCTCCTGCCAGACGCCGTGTGAGCAGGGGAGGAGTGATGCGCGAGACAGCCGTGGTCCCCACCTGTGGAGCTCCGTGGGTGGGGCCCAGCACCAGAAGCTGACCGTCACTGCTCTGAGGGAGCAGCACAGTGCTGTGAGTGACCAGAGGGTGACCGGACAGCACCATCAGACAGGAGCTTCTCAGGGACACAGCCCTGGCCCCCTCGAGGGACTAGGCGCCCCTTCTTACATGTCTTCCTCACTGGTCTACACCAGTGGCTCTCCACCAGGGCGACGCTGCCCTGAGCACTTGGGGAGGCATCTGGTGTAGAGGCAGGGATGCTGCTACCCCCAGGACACCGCCAAGGATGGGCCCATCTGTCCACAGCAGAGCGGTGGAGAAAGTCTGGTCCATCTGAGTCAGCCAACGAGCACCGGGGCATCCCCACGAGGTGCAGGCACCCTCTAGACAAAGGCAGACCCCTGCAGAGCGGGGGCCTGTGGCCGGTGAGCGTGGGAGCGAGTGGGTTTCCACCTGCAGGCCCTGCCCCACGCTACTTTCTTCCAACATGAGGACGGCCGTCACAGCTCCCTGACGGCTGCTGCGCCTCTGGGGGTCCCCCAAAGGAGAGGCACAGGCACACTGAGCTTCACAAGATGCCTGGGAGTAGACTGCTGCTGTCTTGGGAACCCGGTTCCCCCGGAAAGAGAAAGGGAGGGTGCAGACTGCCCCCCGCAAAAGCAGGCAGGGTGTCTCCCAGGCCCGGGGCAGGACAGGGGGCCGGGTCTGAGCGCCCACAGTCTGGGTCCCGGGAGGTGTGAGGTGGAACAAGCCCACCTTAGACGTGGGGCGCGGGGCCCGCCGGGGCAGAAAGGCCTGTGTGCTTCTGTTAAGTGAGAGGGGCCCCTAAGGGCACCCACACGGTCTCAGGCCCCCGGGCTCCCCGCCGCCCACCCGTGGCTGTGGCTTTTCTGCCCCGAGGGGCCGGCTCCCAGGCCGGCGGCGGGCAGGGCAGGCTCCCCAGGGCGGCCTCGCCCCACCCCAGGGGGTCCGCGGGGACCCCGGGAAGGGAGGCACCTCAGTCGGGGCCCTGAGCCGGGAGCCCGAGGGGTCGCAGGGCTGGTCCCGCCGCTCCGCGCCCACGGGGGAGGGGGGGAGGCGGGGTGTCCTGCGCCCCAGCGGACAGAGCGAGCCGCTCGGGGCGACGTCCTGCGGGGGCGCCTTCGCGGGAGCCCCGGAGGGGCCGCAGCCCCACCCCCGCCCCGCTGCGGGTCCCCACCCAGCTCCCCAACCCGCACCCCCGCCCCAGCCCCCAACCCTGCCCCTGGCGCCCCGGACCCCGCCCCCTAGGTCGACACCCCCGAACCCCAGCCCCAGACCTGCGCCCCCCGGACCCCACCCTCCGGGTCTGCACCCCGGACCCCGCACCTGCGCTCCCCGGACCCCCCTCCTCTACATCCGCACCCCCAGACCCCAGAACCCCCTCCTCTACGTCGGCACCCCCAGACCCCGGACAGCCCTCCTCTACGTCGGCACCCCCAGACCCCGGACCCCCTCCTCTACGTCCGCACCCCCGGACCCCCCCCTCTACGTCCGCACCCCCGGACCCCCTCCTCTACGTCGGCACCCCCAGACCCCCCTCCTCTACGTCCGCACCCCCGGACCCCCCCCTCTACGTCGGCATCCCCAGACCCCGGACCCCCCTCCTCTACATCCGCACCCCTAGATCCCGGACCCCCCCTCTGCGTCGGCACCCGCAGACCCCGGACCCCCCTCCTCTACGTCGGCACCCCCAGACCCCGGACCCCCCTCCTCTAGATCCGCACCCCTAGATCCCGGGCCCCCCCTCTGCGTCGGCACCCGCAGACCCCGGACCCCCCTCCACGTCCGCCCCCGGACCCAGGAGCCGCCCTCTGGTGCGCACCCCCCAGGCCGGGTCCCCGGCGCGGCGCTCACAGTTGCGGATGTCGGAGATGAAGACGGCCAGGCCCCGCATCCCGTCCCCCTTGGACACGGCCGGCATCTTCGGGCCCCGGGGCGCGGCCTGGGCCGGCGGGGCCGAGGAGCAGCGGGGCGCGGGCGCGGCGGGGAGCGGGGCGCGCCGCCCGGGAGCCGCCTCAGCCGAGCCACCTCAGGCGCCCAGCGCCGCTCTCAGGGCGCCGCCGCCGCGCGCACGCACGCACGCTCGGCGCGCACGCGCACGTCACGGGCACGCGGCGCGGGGGCGAGCACGTCGAGGGCCGGCGCGCCCGGTCGGCGCGGGGGCGCCCTCTGCCGGCCGACGCCGCGGGCCCGGCCGCTCCGCGAGCCCCGGGTTCGGTTCCCGGACTCCCCGTTGCGCTGCTGCGGGGGAGGGGGGGCGCCTGCCCAGCCCTGGCCCTGTGCCCCTGCCCAGCCCGGGTTCTGCGGCCGCTTGCTGCCCGCCTGGAGGGTCGGCATGCGTGCAGGGGCCCGAGGTCCCGGTGCATGTCCGTCCCCCCAGCTGTGCAGATGCCCGAGGTCCTGGTGCATGTCCATCTCCCCAGCTGTGCAGGGGCCCAAGGTCCTGGTGCATGTCCGTCCCCCCAGCTGTGCAGGGGCCCGAGGTCCTGGTGCACGACCGTCTCCCCAGCTGTGCAGATGCCCCAGGTCCTGGTGCATGTCCATCTCCCCAGCTGTGCAGGGGCCCAAGGTCCTGACGCACTGCAGGGGCCTTGGCCCGCATGGACACCGGGGAGTCTGTGTGGAGAGCAGGTGGCCCTGCTGAGCCCTCCTTTGTGAAGCCGGATGACTTTGAAGAGGAAGCTCCCTCCTCATCAGGACTTATCTGGGCCCCACACCTGGAAGTGGCCCAAGCCCACCAGGGAGACCTCCGCCCTGGTTCACTTCCTCAGTTCCCGGTGAGAGGTCAGGCCTGGGTGGACCCCGGTCAGGAGGAGGAAGGGGCAGGCCCCTTCCACAGACCAGGCACCCCACCCAGACTCTGGCCCTCCAGGACCCCTGGGGGAAACCGGAATCTGTGGAGACCCACTCCTTATATCACAGCAATTCCACCCCCTTCCAAAGAGCCTGGCCAGTGGAGGGCTTCCTGGAGGAGGGGAAGGCCCCAGGCCCTGCAAACCCATAGTAGGAGGCCAGGCCAGAGTATTCAACACACAGACCCCCACCCACCCCCAGCAGCCAGGGGCCCACAAGGAGCATGGACAGAGTGCCTGCCCAGCCTGAGGTGGAGGGCTCCTCGGAGGAGGGGCTAGGGCTGGGGAGGCATCCACCTCCTCTCAGTGGTGACTCTGTGCTTCCCAAGCCTCCTGGGAAGTGTGTGTGTGTGTGTGTGTCGGGGGTCTCAGGGCCTGAGGAGACACACAGGTGGCCATAAGGAAGCCCTTCAGACCACTTATTACCATGCAGCTGCGGGCCTCAGTCCAGGAGGCCCTCCCAGACCACAGACACTGCTCAGCGAGGCACAGGCCACCTTCGGCACTGTGCAGTGCTTGGAAAGAGTTCCATTTCTTAAATTGTATAAACTGGACATCGGCTACATTTTGGCCATTTGTAGTCACAGCACAGGTTCCCAAGGGCAGGGGTGGAGCCAAAATCTCTTTCCACTGGGAGGTGGGGCCCCCACAGATGCATGCCCAACAATTGCATGAAGGAGGAAAGGAAAGCCGGGGACCCCAGAGCCTGCAGCATAGCCAAGGGGCCCAGGAGCGTCCTGCGGCGTTAGCTGGATGTGTCTCAGCTCCTATCAAGACCTGAGACCGCTCAGGCCTCCTCCTGTGGGGTCTGTGAGTGACCCAGCTTCCTTCCCACAACCTCTGAAATGGGTTTCAGACAGTAACCCTTCCAGAAAATTGGGATTGGCAGCCTGGTCCAGGCATGGCTGGAGGCCCTGAGCACCCATGCCTATTCAGGGGCAGGGAGGTGGCAGTCCTTGGCACCCAGTGGCTACCTGTGGTCACCAGGAATGACATGCTTGGGGAAGGCCAATCTCTGGGGACCGAGCACATACAGGCCATGGACTGTGTGCAGCAGGAGAAATGTACAAATTCTGTGGGAGGTGGGTGCTTCCAGCGGAGCTGGAGAAGGAGAGTGAAGAGCTCAGGTCCCTAACTGCTCACCCGACGGTGGCAGGAGCCACCTGTGACTACAGATGTCATCACGCAGCCACAGAACTGAGCCCAAAGCCACACCCAGCTGGATTCAGACTGTTGCAAAATAGCCACAGAAATGGAGCCTGCGGCTTCCCTACGTCTTACGGGAAAGCTGACGAGCCCGTGGGGCATGAGTGGGGCCCAGAGAACTGCAGTGCCTTAAATGGCGTAACTTGAGGGTCCCCGGGGGAAGGCCCCAACCCCTACTTCCCAAGAGCCCCCCGCCAGCCTCCCCTCATTGGGTAAAGTTGTCCCCGGAGCTGAAGACCCCGTAATGACATCCAGTGAAGGGGTTACTTTGTTGTTGTATTGGGGGGGGGGTTAAATAATTTTTTTTATGTTTTTTTAAATTGATTTCAGAGAGAGGAAGGGAGAGGGAGAGAAACATCAATGATGAGAGAGTCACTGATCGGCTGCCTCCTGCACACCCCCTACCGGGGATCAAGCCTGCAACCCCAGAATGTGCCCTGAGTGGGAATCGAGCCGTGATCTCCTGGTTCATGGGTTGATATTCAACCACTGAGGTCCGCCGGCCAGGCTGAAGGGGTCACTTTGTAAGAAAAAACTCAGTTGCTCTCAAAGGCCCCTGGATGCCAAAGGCCCCTGGATGCCAACCCCATCCTGTGACACCTGAGAGAGTCAAGCCCCAACACAAAGTTGCACCCAGACAGGCAAGGCCGAGCCCCCGTGACTGCAGGAAGTAGATTTTACACCCTGCAGAGCGTGTGTGGGATGAGTTCCCAGGGAACAGGCCTCCGAGCCAACCACCTGGGGCAGCTGAGCCAGCTCGGGCAGCCAAGCCAACCGCCCAGAGGCCGGAGTCAGGGTGGCCCGGGTTGAAACTGGGTTGAGATGCCAGAAATTCCTGGACATAATGCAGAGACAGGAACTCCAAGATTTACTATGTCCCAGAGACTGGAAGTCTGCGGTCAGGTTTTCGGCAGGGCTGGCCCGTCTAGGCTGTGAGCGAGGACCTGGCCTGGCCTCTCCTCAGCTCGGAGACCAACGTCTTCCCTCTGTGCTCATCTCTCTGTCCCAATTTCCCCTTTCTCTAAGGACACGAGTCACATTAGATCAGGGGCCCGCCCCACCCCAGTGTGAACACATCTTAATTCAAGCTGCAGTTACCCTGCTTCCAAATAAGGACATATTCTGAGGTACTGGGGGCAAGGACTTCAACACATGAACTTTTAGGGGACACGTTTCAACCCCTAACGTCATGATGACGTGAGCACATTTAGGGACATGAGTTTGAGTGCCTCCCCCTCCCATTCTACTTACTTGAGACAGGGTTCCACTTCCACCATGCCAGCCCTCAAGCCACCCATGGTTATGTGACCGTGTTTATGCCACCGTGGCTGGGGGCTCTGTGTCACTCTGCCAACCTAGGTCCTAATCAGTACCTATCACCATACCCAGGGGTGCTGTGTCATGGAAGTGCCTGGGGCTCTAGGGGTTTGGGGCACGTCTGGATGCCCCCTTACTGCCCTGTGGGTGGACCACTTCACAACCACCCACCTGGGGATGGGGGTCCAAGGGGCTTAGCAAACACTGTCAATCAACCGTAAACTGCCACAGGACAGTGCAGCTGGTGACACCAGCCAGGGGAGAGGTGCAAAGGCAGCTATGAAAGTCCTGCCGCCCCCCAGGATGGACCAGATCAGGTGTCCCCTTCACCCTCAGGGTAGGGACCAGGACTTCCAGTCTCCCTAAGTTACCTGTTGAAAAATACACCCCTTGATTTTAAAGGCCAGACCAGCCATGCTGGCAGCCGGGCAAGCAGGCCATTGCCAAAAGGGCCGGGTGGTTTGGGGTGTTTTCTGGCAACAACTTCCACCACAGGCCAACACCCACCCACCACAGCCCCGCCCTCTGAGGGCTCCCCAGGGTCAGCTGATGGAATGTATGCCTTTTTTAAAAATATATGTTTTTATTGATTTTTAAAGGGAGAGGGAGAGAAAGGGAGAGATAGAAACATCGATAGGAGAGAACATTGATTGGCTGCCTCCTTCTCGCCCCCTACTGGGGATCGAGCCCACAACCCAGGCATGTGCCCTGACCAGGAATTGAACTGGTGAGCTCTTGGTGCCCAGGACGACACTCAACCACTGAGTCACATCAGCTGAGCTCCCCTTTTTTTTTCTTCTCCCAGGGGGATATGTTTTTATTGATTTTTTAGATAGAGGAGATTGAGAGAGAGAGAGAGAAACATTGATGTGAAACAACGATCAGTTGCCTCCCACTCGTGCCCCAACTGGGGATCAAACCCAAAACATTCTGACTTACAGAATTACACTCCAACCAACCAAGCCACCCAGCCAGGGTGGAACGTGTGCAGTTTTAAGACTAGCCTGAGGAAAAACTGCTTTAGGAGAGAAAACAGCCTAAGAACATCAGATCAGACCCTTCAGCACCACCGTAGTAGTTTCCTGAGGCCGTCATAACAATGACCACGAACCCGTGGCTTAACAACAACGGAAATCGATTCTCTCCCCATTGTGGAGGCCAGAAATCCAAGATCGAGGTGTTGCCAGGGCTGGCTCCCCAGAGGCTCTGAGGGAGACTGTTCCTCGCCTCTCTTCTAGCTTCTGGTGGCTGCGGGACCCCAGGTGTGCCCCCCCCCGTCATGTCTGTGTGCTGAAGCTCTCCATCTCTTTTCTCTTACAAAGATCCCAGTCGCTGGATTCAGAGCTCCCCCTAAATGCAAGGTGACCTCCTCCCAGGAACCCTAAGGACATCTGCAGAGACCCTATTGCCAAATAAGGCACCCTGCATAGGACGTGTGGTGGGCAGTTAGACAGACATGAACAGAGCAAGGCCGATGGGCCAGGTACAGAAGGTCACCAGCGCAGAATGTCCGGGTCGCCTAGCAATGGGGAAAAAACACTGGTAGAGCGAGTATTGGAGATAAGTATTGTTAGTCAGGACCTCGCCCCTAAGACACCCTCTCCACCCTAGAACGTTTTTGGTCATGCAGATCAGGTTCTCCTGACCTTTTCTCCCCTGGCAGGTAGTTGGTTAGTCATGTAGTAGATAGACCCCCCTTAGAGGAGAGTAAGGGGGCTGGAGGAAAGCCCCATCTAATCTCCACACAAGGACAGATGACCAGACAGACCCCCATAGATCAGCTTAAGAAGAAAGCAGTTAACCCCCCTCCCAGGGGTTAAAAGGAGCCCTAGCCCACTCCCCAGGGCAGCTCTTTGAGCCACCCACTCAAAATTTCTCTTCTCTTTTCCTTCCCTAATAAATCTTCTCTAGTGGGCTGGAGTCTTGGCTCTGAATTTTTTTCTTAACCAGAAGTCAAGTACTGAGGTTGCTGAACCCAGACCCGGTCTGACCCCACCGGTCAGACACCTGGTGCTGTTCCCGCCTCCTACAACACTGGGGGTTCGGGACATGGACAACCATTTGGGGTCCACCATTCGCCCCAAACAGCCACCAAGAAATGCTGTCCGTTTGGCCCCATGGACACACATACCGCCCCTCCCCCCTGTGACAGGGCATTTTAAGGTTGGTTGTGAAATGATGGGAAGCTGAGACCCAGAACTGATACCATGACACACACGGCCCTCTGCAGGGCCACCCGCCCGTCACAGACGTTCACCTTGGGGCCCAGCGGCTGCCGGCTGCTGACCGGACACTTACAGCACACAGGCCAGATAGGCCGCTGGGGGCCCACACGTGTGACACACAGAAAATCTGCTGTGCTGGCTCCGGAGCTCTATCTGGAAGCTTCCGCTGAGTGTGAATGTGCCCGCTGCCTCTCCCTTCTCGCTCTGGACTTTGCTTATCCCAGCACCCTGGGAGGATGTCTCCCTCCACCGGGGGGGGGGGGGGGGGGGGGGGGGGGGGGGGGGCAGCGGGGGCGGGCGGTGCTCAGCAGCAGGAAATCCTGATGTGTGCGTTTCTCTTCCTGGGCTTCCGGCCTCAAAGCCGGAATGTTTCAGGGCCCGGTCGTGACAAGACACGGCCAGTGATAGCGGCCTGGGCCCTGCCTTTGGGGTAACCCCTAGCCAAGGCTCCCTGTTAGAACAGAACAAGTCATGGTTACCTCTGACTGGAAGGGCCTTACCTCACACTGACTCAGCAAATGAGGAAGGGCCCAGGGCTGTCTGCGAGGCCGGGGACCCCACGGTCGCCCCATGCCAGGAACACTGACCAGCTGGGGGAAGACACAAGTCCAGCCCCCAGAAGCCCCACAGCCACAAGGTGTAGAGTGCTCTTGTGGGGCAGGCACATAATGGGCTCCCCATAGTAATTCAGGGACACCGTAGGGGCCATCCTGGAGAGGCAATCTCAGGCTGGGGACCCTGGCCTGGCGAGGTGCACCTGGGGTGGGGCGCTCCAGCCCTGCAGGTGTCCCCAGACCAAGGAGCGTCCAGTTGGCAGCAGGAGGGCTTGTCTCTGCAGGCCTCCTCACTCCACCGGGCAGTCCCTGCCCTCTTATGTCCTCTAGTGCCCTCTGCAGACAGACAGGGAAAAGAAAAACAGTGTGGGGTGGGCCAGACCACGACTCAAAGCTCAGAGCCTGGACCTCTGCCTGGGCACGACCCTTGGCAGGGTGGGCTGCTCCATAAGCAAGAGGGTCTGGACAAGGGGCCTGTAGTCAGATTTAAGTTAAATTTAAATAATTAGGATTTATTGATGTTATAAATTCAAAGCCTAATTTTTTCACCTGTTAAGTTCAATTTTATGAACCCTGTATTATTCCCTTTAAAAGCCTAGCAGATTTCAAAGTCATTTTCAAAAATATGTTTTTATTGATTTCAGAGAGAGAAAGGGAGAGGGAGAGAGAAACATAGACGAGCGCAGAGAAACACTGACCGGCTGTCTCCTGCACGCCCCCTACTGGAGATCAAGCCTGCAACCCTGCCATGTGCCCTGACCCGAGATAAAACCACGACCTCCTGGTTCATAGGTTGGCCCTCGACCACTGAGACACACCAGCAGGGCTAAAGTCATTTTTAAGGGGCCTCTGCATAATATTTGGCCCCATCTAAAAAATGCAATAAGTTAAGCATTTTCAACATTTCGAACTGCATTTATAAATTAGGTACCTTTTACTTCCTCCTAAAGTACTTCGGCTTGCCGAAACTGACCACAAAATCTCGGCGCTTGAAGAATTCACACACTCGGTAGATTAAACTTTTAAGTGTGGCAAACCCCGAGTTGTCTTAAATGTTCCAGAAACATGAAATACCAATGTGTTCAGGTTTCACTTCATTCAGCAAATGCTGACACTTTGGTTCTGATTCTCTTCAACCTTTCCATGCCTCATTCTAGATCTACCTGTGGCTGCACTGGCTTGTTGGACATTGTCTCATGCATTCAGAGGTCACTGGCTTGATTCCCCATGAGGGCACATGCCTGGGTTTCAGGCTGGATCCCCAGTAGGAGGCGTGCAGGAGGCAGCTGATCAATGACTCTCTCATTATTGATGTTTCTATCTCTCCCTCTCCCTCTCCCTCCCGCTCTCTCTAAAAAAAAAAAAACAAAAAAAAACAAAAAACGTATTTAAAAAAATTAAATCTACCTG
The DNA here is from genome assembly GCF_964146895.1 of Miniopterus schreibersii. Lineage (NCBI taxonomy): Eukaryota > Metazoa > Chordata > Mammalia > Chiroptera > Miniopteridae > Miniopterus > Miniopterus schreibersii. The sequence goes on from NC_138112.1 coordinate 73,670,467, forward strand.
AGGCTGAAAAATGTGTACCCACTTAAAGAAGCCAGCTTTCAATTTGGGGCCCCTTGGCACCGGCCATGGCAGCTGGGAGGCTGACAGCTTTGTCAGGACCCCCAGAATTCTGCCCAGTGGGAGCTCTGCAGAGGGGGCCGGCGCTGGGCTCCCTGCCCTTCCTTCCCCCCACTCTTGGGGTCTGCTGTGCTGGCCCAGAGTGAGCCCTGAGGGGATTTTTCAGTTCTTTAGTTCCAAAGACCCCTGAAGTCAATGGGATTCTAAGGTGACTAGATGCCCTTCTCAATGAGAGACTTGTGGTCTTGCTGTGGTCTCCTTGGCTTTTCTGGGGCTGCACAACTCTCAGGACATCTGGCACAATATCGGGGCCCTCTCCAGAGCTCTGCCTAACTTGGGATCCATACCCCAAAGGTCAGGCCTCAGGGCCCAGCCGGGTGCCCAGGACACAGAGCTGCCCGGGGACACCCGACAGTTGGTACATGACATGCGTCGACCGGCACACACACGAGCCCCAACCGCGCTCTGGGAAGCCTGGCGGCAAATGTGGGAAAGAGAAAGAAAATACATGGGCAGGAAGAAAGAACCAAATTCAAGGTCAAGGAGAAGCCTCTGAGCCGCAGAAAGAGGAAAACAGCTGAGCAGAGGCTGCTGGGGCAGGTGCAGGGCCAGGGCCAGGGCCAGGGCCAGGGGCAGGGGCAGGATGGGGACCAGCTGCTGAGCGGTTTTCTGCACAAAACTGCTGGGAACGGCTAGGGATGGGTGGCAAGCTCTGCCCGCTGGTGTCGGGGGATGAAAACTGCTGGCCACATCCATGTTCCTCTCTCTCAGAAAAGCAATGGAAAAAATATCCTCGGTGAGGGTTAAAAAAATTTTTTTAAATAACAACAAAGGCTGCTGGCCACGTATGCGCTGGGACCATCCCCAGGCCCCACTCCTCCGGCTGGCGCTGCGGTGCAGAGGCTCCGTCGGAACCTGCAAGAGGTGCCCGTTCCCGGAGGCGAGCACAGAGGCAGCCGTGGGTCTCGGGCACACGGGGTTCCGTGTCCCTGCTGCAGACAGCGCGTGGGCACCGCTAGCCCGCGGGTGGTGGCCGAGGCCCGGGGGAGATGTGGGGGTGGCGCAGGGGGGCGAGGCTGGGGAGGCCCCAGAGGGGTGGGAGGAAAGCCTGGCGAGGCGACTCCCGCGTCCCAGAGAGGAGACGGGGGAGCCGGGGAGGCCGGTCCCCGCGCCCACGCGCCCACGCACCCACGCGCGGCCGAGGATCTTGGAACCCCAGGCGCTCCCTGGCGGTCACACGCGGCTGCAGCGCTGACGTCGCACAAGGCGCGCAGGTCCCAGGGAGCGCAAGGGGACCGCCGCCCGGGCAGGGACGCGTAGCCCACGAGAGGACCGCGACCCGCCCCCAGAACCCCCACCGCGCGTGGCAAGGCTGTCGGGCGCCCGCGGGCCCCGCGACTCTCCGCGCGCCTCAGCCCCGCCCCTTGCCCCCAGCAGGCCCCGCCCCTTCCCGGCTCCTCCCCTTCGGCGCGCCCCGCGCCTGGAACCCGGCCCCGCCCCAATTCCGGCTCCTGCCCTTAGCCCCGCCCCTGCCCGCCCCAGGCCCCGCCCCTCGCCCCGGCTCCTCCCTTCGTCCCGCCCCGCTGCCCAATGCCGGGCCCGCCCCGACTCAGGCTCCGCCCCTCGGAGCGTCCCTAGGCCCCGCCCCAGCGCGTGGAAGCGGCGGCGCGAAACTGGCGTGGCGCGCGCGGGCGCCCCGGGGCGGGACTTCCGGCGGCGCTGGAGAGCGTCTTCCGGCCGTGTGCGAGCGGGGTCCGGCCGGCCTCCGGGACATGCAGGTGAGCCCCTCGGCGGCCGGCCGGGGAGGCGCCCGCGCCCCGCGCGGCCTCAGCCAGCTCCCCTGCGCGACGTGGGCGCGCGTGGCGGGAGCGGGGGCTGTGAGCGGGCGCGGACGGAGCGGTGTCGGGGCGGCTGGGCGCGTGCGGCGCGTGGGCGCGTGGGCGGGGCGCGCGCGCGGGAGCGAGGTCCCGAGCGGGGGAGCCCGGCCCGTGCGACAGGTGGCGCGAGCCGGCGCGGCGGCCGCCCCGTCCCGAGGCCCAGGCGACCCTGCTGGGGGGGCGCCCGGCCGCGCCCCGGGACCCCTCGCCGCCGCGGACGACTCGCCGCCCCTCGCTCCCCAGGTCGGCAGAGCGGCGCCCGGAGCGGTCAGGGGCAGGCGCTGGTGCAGGACCGGCGCCCTGCGGCCTCGTTCCCCTGCCCAGTCCCGCGCCCACCCGCCCGGAGGAAGACGGCGGAGGAGCCCGGGCTGCGGGAACCCGCGGCCGCCGACGGAGCGCGGCCCGTGCCTGGCACCGGCTGCGGCCCTGCTTCCAGCCGCCGTCAGTCCCGCGAGCGCTCGCCCCTCCTGCAGGGACTCGGTTGGCTCCAGCATTCGGGCCCAAAGGCCAGAGCTGGGGTGAGTGACCGCCGCACTAGCCATTCTGCGGAGGACAAAGTCGGCGCAGGGTCCAGCCCGGCGCCAGGGACAGGCGCCCAGGGCACCTCCTTCGGCATTTCTCAACCCGCACATCCCCGCACAGCGAGACCAGCTCCTCGGCCGGGGGAAAACCGGTGTCTTGAAAGCATCGTGGAGGAGACACGATCGGAGGGCATCTCGGATCGGGGGCTCTGGTCATCGCCTTCCTTGTACACGTACAGCGTGTCCACGCACAACACACGTGAACCGGGCTGTGGCCAACACCCTTGTAATTTTCAGTGAAAAACACTTGAATGTCACTGCAGGGACTCACTGTCCTTTGGTCACAGGCTGAGATAGTCCTCCCGGGAGCTTGGAGCCCCCGGCGGTGGGCTGCAGGCGAAGGGCTCAGCGGGTCCGAGACCCCGCCTCCAGCAGCCCCCTGGTTTGGGTCTGTAACACTTTCTCTGGGTGACCACAGGCGTGCAGCGGTCACCACACTCCCTTGCCAGGGCCGTCGCACACAAAGGTAGTCATTGGCGTGTGGGGGCAAAACACGTCTGACCTGAGAACAGGCTGCGTGAGCCCAGCAGTCGGCTCTGGCAGGAGCATGGTGCCTTGAGCACAGTCGCCCAGTGGGCATCTCCCCCCCCCCCCCCCCCCGCAGTGCACAGTGGGGACCCGTGGGAGGTGCCCAGAGAGGGCCTCATCCAGCAGGAGCATCCCGCACACCACACAGTTCACACGTTGAGTCCTCACCACCAAGTGCCAAGTAGTCGGTCTGGAAAACTCCCTGCCCGTCAGGGAGCAGCCCAGCACTCCATGTGTTTCTCCCTGGTGTCCTTCCTCTTCCTCATGCTGCACCTCCCTCCCCCGGCCCAGGTGGTCAGCCACAGTGCCCGCCCAGGCCTCATGCTCAGTCCGGTCCTCTTTCCGTTGCCCTGTTGCCCCTCCTGGCACAGAAGCCAACAGGGCCTGTCTTCCTCCAGATCGGCCCATCTCCACCCTCTCTTCTTTTACCCTTCCCCTGGTACGAAATCACAGGTCAAGGGTCAGGCAGGTGGGGGAGCAGCTCATGCCCCCCTGAGTCTGCACCAGGGCTCCCATCTAACCCAGAGGAGTGACATCCCAGAATAGGGCGGCCTATGCTGCTCCGGAGGGAAGCAGGTCGAGAGGAGGGTTTCGGAGGGCCTGGCTCTGCCCACTCCTGACCGGGCACACCCTGCCTGGCCAGGAATGCATGTGCCTACCTGCTGGTCAGGGGGCTGGGCCAGAGGGGACACGTGCCAGGGCTGACTTGGCCGTGTGCTCCTTACACCTGCATGTTTTTTTTTTCACCTTTACCTGAGGATATGGTTTTTACTAATTTTAGGGGGAAAGAGAAACATCAACGTGAGAGTGAAACGTAGATCAGCTGCCTCTTGCACGCACCCCAGCTGAGGGTCCAGCCCACAACTGGGGGGTGTCCCCTGACTGGAGATCAAACCTACAACCTTTCATTGCATAGGATGACACCCACCCGACAGCTACCCCTGTGCATCTCAGCCTCGTCAAGGGTGACAGCCAGGCCGGCTGCTTGTTGCCCAGCTGCCTTGAGTGAAGGACGAGAGGGAGGTGGGATCTGGGGGGTGGGCCGGGGGCGAGGGCTGAAATGACTGCACAGGGAGTGAAAGCCCAGCGCAGGAAGACAGAGACGCGGGTCAAGCCAAGGAGGACCCAGCAGGACCCGAAGGTCAGACAGCCATTAGCGCCCCCTCCCGCTCAGGAGTTTTAAATAAAGCTGAACCGGGCTGCGTGCTCGCACTTCCTGACATCTGTGCGAGCTGTCCCCCATCCGAGGGCCTGTCCCTGCCTGCGGGAGGCGCTGCAGGCTGCCCTCCACCACAGACCTCCTCCTGTGTCTTCCACGTGGGAGGGGATGTTTCCAAAGGAGTTTGTGACGAAAGGAAACGTGTTGGAAAGTAGAACATTCACAGGAAGGTTGTCGCCCAGAAAGGTTTCTCCAGCTTGAACTCCCAGAAACGGCTCTGGGGAGGTGCTGTCCGGGCCTGGAGTCTGCATCAGGTGCCCATTCCCTGGTTCCCGGGAGGCCGCGGTGCCGCCCGGCTCCGGGTGCCTGTTGCTCCTCTTCGCGTCCCTAAGTCAGTGCAGTGGGCGTGTTTTTACTGGAGCATCTTCCGAGTTGTGAGAGTCTGAGTGTGATGCACACACAGTGGGTAGGAATTCGCTGCCCAGTGTGTTCTGAGAACTTTTTCCCCATTTATTGTTTCTTCGCATTTGCTTTTCTATTTCCTGAAGGAAAGTTTCGTGTTCTCGTGCAGTCAGCCCTTTCGGCGTTTTCTTCCGTTACCTCCGTGGTCACTCACAGAGCCGGAAAGGCCTCCGCACTCTGAGTGGACCCCAGCAGGCGCCCGGGTCTTCTGCTTCCGTGGCTCTGTCAGTCCCAGTGAGGCCCTCTGGCCGGGACTTCTCTGGGTTTCATGGGGAGGAAGAGCCATGGTTCTCCTCCATGGCTGGCAGTGGTCAGCGAGGCAGGGAAGCCCCTTCTGGCTGGCCGTGAGGGAAACCAGGCACCCCACAGTGCTGGAAGCTGGACTCCGGCCGTTGGGGCTGGTCCAGGGCAGGGCTGTGTCCTGGGGCCAGCAATGCCCAGCCCAGTGCCATGAGGACCCAGGTCATCAGAGGAGATGCCCCATGCTTCTGGGGGTTTCCATGTGCTCTGCTCTCTCCGCAGCCCCCTGGACCCCAAGGTGGGACCCCCCGTGACTGCCTGCCATGAAGGTGCCCCTCCAGGTGCTCTGGCTTGCTCTAGCCTGCGGCTCTGTTCACACTACCCTGTCCAAGTCAGATGCCAAAAAGGCCTCCACCAAGACACTGGTGGAGAAGGTAAGGGTGGTCTGGAGACTGGCTGGAGAACTGACCCATTGCGTCTTCTCTCTTCCCAATGGGGCCCTGTGCCCACGTGGCCTGGGAGGCTGGGGGCGTGCCTGTCCCTGTCTGCTGTGATGTCCAAATTTCTGCCTTCACCCAATTTCTGCGGCTTTCAACACTGGCACTCCTCCCGCCTTGTCTGTGACGTCCATGTGGTGAGCGAGTCAGACAGCGCCCGGGAGGCAGGACGCGTCTTCAGGGACTGAGCTCCTGGGGAGGGCCCCTCCCTGCGTGTCCTGGTCAACGGCACTGAGATGACCCAGCACAGCCCCTGGCTGCGCGGCCAGGACGCTCTGCCCGGGGTTCTGCCTCTGCCTGAGGATGGCTGGCGCTGACAGCTTCCTTTCCTTTCATTTCAGACTCAGTTTTCGGAGAAGCCCGTCCAAGATCGGGGTCTGGTGGTGACAGACCCCCGAGCTGAGGATGTGGTCCTCGAGCATCGCAGCTACTGCCCGGCGAAGGCCCGGGAGAGGCACTTTGCCGGGGACGTCCTGGGCTACGTCACTCCGGTAAGCTGGGCCCTGGTGTGGACAGGGTGGTCTGGAGGCGAGGCGGTGACTGGGGTCTGCCTTCTCCCCTCCCCAGGCCCCTGTTGCCGTCGGTGCAGCGGGAATCCCGCGGGGTCCTCGGGGGGCTTGTCCTCCTGGCACAGCTGGGCCTGTGGTGCCCCATCTGGAGGCAGCTCCCGAGCCCTCTGGCTTCGGCTGCAGGTGGGCTCACCCGGCCTCTGTCCTTTGCCAGTGGAACAGCCATGGCTACGATGTCGCCAAGGTCTTCGGGGGCAAGTTCACACAGATCTCGCCCGTGTGGCTGCAGCTGAAGAGGCGTGGCCGCGAGATGTTCGAGGTCACGGGCCTCCACGACGTGGACCAAGGTTCTCACCTGGCTCATCCCCGGCCCAGTGGCTGTGAGAGAGAGAGACTGTGTGTTTCAGGATGTGCCTGTGTGAGTCTGCGTGTCTGAGCGATGACTGCCCAGGATTGGCCTGCACCCCCCACCCTTGGCGGTTTGCACATGAAGTCCAGGCGGGGTGTTTGGGAGGGGTGTTCAGCTTCTCTGAAAACTGAGTCTGAAACTAAACGAAACAAAAGGAAAGGAAAGAGGAGAGGGGAGGGGAGGGGAGGGGAGGGGAAGGGGAAGGAAAGGAAAGGAAGCTGTCAGCGACAGCCATCCTCAGGCAGAGGCAGAACCCCGGGCAGAGCGTCCTGGCCACGCAGCCAGGGGCTGTGCTGGGTCATCTCAGTGCCGTTGACCAGGACACGCAGGGAGGGGCCCTCCCCAGGAGCTGACAGTCCCTGAAGACGCGTCCTGCCTCCCGGGCGCTGTCTGACTCGCTCACCACACGGACATCACAGAACTCGAGGCGGGTCCGGGGTCAGTGAGGGCGCAGAGTCCTGACAGCACATTTGTGGGTCCAGAAAGGACACATGTCAACCAGTTGCAGAGTTCTGAGGCCCAGAGCAGCTCCCCGATGCCAGGGGGCAGCACTGGAGTCTGGCCCTCAGACACCCTCAGCTACAAGAGTAGCCCCAGAGTCTGAGCTGCCGGCCCGGCGGCTCCGCAGGGGGAGGGGGCCCGGATGCTCTCCATCGGCCTCCCCTCCGCTTTCCTGTGTGTGGCCGAGCGTTTTCCTCCTCGGGTGGGCGAAGCCTGTGTCTCTAAATTGACTGTCCTCTTCACATCCCACAGGGTGGATGCGTGCGGTCAGGAAGCAGGCCAAGGGCCTACGTATAGGTGAGTCCAGGGCGTGTGGGGGGTCAGGGCAGCCGGCCACAGGCTAAGGGATGGAGGCCTGGCTGGTGTGACCTCCGTGAGTGGATGAGTGGGCCCCAGGGTGACCCAGTGCATTGGTCACTCTGCTGACTGCTCAGAAACGTGGCCAGCCCCCAGCCGGCTTTCACATCCCTCAGTCCAGCCAGGGTCCTGTGGCCCTTTCGCCCACCTGGCCTCAGCCCACCACGGCCAGTGCCTCCTGCATCAGTTTCTTCACTCACCCAGCCAGCATTTATTGAGGACCGAGAGTGATGCCAACCCCACCCTGTCCTGGGGTCCCCAGCTGGCAGGGAGGGACAGTGTCCCAACATGCAGTGGGATCAGTGGGGCCTGGTGAGTGGGGAGCAGGCCGGAGCCAGAGGAGCCGTGAGGGGCCCTCGAGGAGATGTGCAGCTGGCGTTGGGGACCCTTAGGATCAGGTCGGGGTGGAAGATGGTCCCGCGGAAGCCAGTCAGTGAAGAGCCAGAGAGTGGGGTCTGGGCCGCCAGGACAGTGCCTGAGGGTGCACTGGTCAGCGTCTCCATCCTTCCCCCGACCCCCAGACCCCTCCCTTGCCAGGCAGGGATTTGCTGGGATGACCGTGCTGGGTGCCCGGCTGTGTGGTCATTCTCCTCTGGAGGCTGATGACCACCCCGTGGGTGGAGCTGGCACAGGAGGGTCACGGTGCCTGCACGGCCTGTCCCCCCAGTGCCGCGGCTCCTGTTTGAGGACTGGACGCACGAGGACTTCCGGAACGTCTGGGACAGCGAGGACGAGATAGAAGAGCTCAGCAAGACCATGGTCCAGATAGCCAGGGTGAGGCCTGCGCTCCTCGGGCCACACAGGCTGCCCGGGGCTGCCTCCTGACCACAGGGGCCCCCAGGGGTTGGGTTGAGGAGGGAATGAGTGGACAGCACACACGAGAGCCCTGGTTGCTCTGTCTTTGACTCCTGTGGCCCCCCTCAGAGAGGCACTTCTATGCCTGTGGCACGAGCCCCGGCCGTGACCTTTCTGGGTGGGCGCCGGTGGCTGGCTCCATGTCTGCCTCCCATCCTCCTGGTCACTGCACCATCCTCACCTGCCCCATCCTTTCAGAGTCAGCATTTTGACGGCTTCGTGGTGGAGGTCTGGAGCCAGCTGCTGAGCCAGAAACATGTGTGAGTGGGCTCGGTTGGCTCTGGCCCCAGGGGGCTCAGTGGAGGCTGGAGGAGGGACAGGAGGACCCCACTTGGGAGGAAGCCTTCGTCCCACAGCCGCGGCTTCCTTGGCCCTGACGCCTGCCCTGCGTGGTGGTGAAAGGAGCAGGAGGAGCCTCCCCAGGAGGATGCCCAGGCCGAGCGGGCAGAGTCAGGCTTGCCCACCAGCAGGAGGTGCTGCTGAGCACGACAGAGCAGGACCTGAGGAGAGGCTGGCCCTCTGCCCTGGGTGGGGTGGGCGCAGGGGACAGAGGTCCCCGCCTCCCTGTGCTCAGACCCCGCACCAGCCATTGCCTCTGAAAGGCTCCTTCTCCGCTCCTGCCCTGGTCGGGTGATGCCCAGTAGGGAGAGGATGGCTGGAGACAGCGAGAACTGTGCTGCTGTGCATCCAGGTTCCAGACGTCCCGCACTCCGTCCACTCTGCCTGGCCCCACTGTGCCTGCATGAGAGGTCCTGGGACGCGTGGGAGGGGCACCATGGCAGCGTGTGAACTGCTGAGTGGCTGGTGCCTAGGGGGCTGGGGCATCCTGTGCCTCCAGGGTGCCTGCCGGACAGACCAACCAGAGTCTCTGTTGAGTCTCCCAGTCTGACCTCACGTTTCCTCTCAGGGGCCTCATCCACATGCTCACCCACATGGCTGAGGCGCTGCACCAGGCCCGGCTGCTGGTCATCCTGGTCATCCCACCGTCCGTCACCCCTGGGTGAGTGCTGCCCCCACCTGGGCTGGGGAGCCCCGTCCAGGTAGATGCTACAGCCCCCTCACACACAGGCCGCGCACACACGGGTGGAAACGGGCTGGGGGCCTGAGTCGGGTTTGGTGAAGGCCGCGTCCCAGCCCCCACACGCGTATGAGGGACAGAGTCTTTCAGACACATTCCACTCGCTCTGGGGCAAGGCCCTGAAGCTCCATGGCCAAATCTACACCTGCGAATGTCCCCAATGGACATCACCAGCCCAAGGAACTGTAGGCTGGGCAGAGCCCCCAGGCCTTGGCCCGTCCCTGGTCTGCCCTTGGCCGTGACGTTGTGCCCTGGGCAGGGTGGACATGACAGCCACACTGCCCGGGGCTCCTTCTCCCTGTCCTTCGGGTTGTAGAACAGCAGTCTCAAAGTGGGGGCAGGGGTGGGCAGGAGCCGGGACTGCAACCCTGAGCTCCTGGGGGAACCAGTTTAAGTGACCCTTGGGCTCTTGATGTCCACTGGGGACATTTTCAGGTTGATAGACTCATAGGAAAGACCCAGTGAGGCTCACGTGGAGCCTGCAGGCACTCAGGCATCAGAGGCAGACGCTCCTTAAAGCAGGCACTGCTCTCTGGGGACAGCGTGTCTGCCTGCCTGCCTGCCCTGCACTCAGGCCTTATACCCCACAGTACCCATTTCCTGAGTCTTCTGCTTTTTTGGGTTGTTCTGGGGGCAGCTCCAGTGCTATGACTAGAGCCAGGGACCCTCCCTGCAGCCCTTTTCCTGGCACGGGCTGTCCACTCACACTGAGCCTTGCAGCTTCTGGTGGGTGCAGGGAGCAGACTCACAATAGATGTACAGAGGTGGGGGAGTGGGGGAATATCCCTGGAGGGACTGACCTCTGGGCATGGCAGGGCCCTTTCCAGCTGGCATCCTCTCTGCCCAGGAACTTGCATGCCCAGCTCCTGGCCCCTAGGGAGGAAGTGGATGTGTGTGTGAGCTGGTGTCACCGGCCCCTTACTCTACAGCCACCAAAGGAGAAAGCTCCCTCGGTGTGGTGGGCTGGGGATGCCGGAGGGAGGGGACGTGGTCACTATGGCTGGGGCTATGGGCAGGGTCCCCTGGGCCAGCCCGACAGCCAGGTGTGTTTGCTGGCGGGTCTACGTGTGTGGCGGGCCTGGCTGGCGGTGCCCTGGGAGCTGGCTCCTCACTGATGCCCATTCTCCTGAGGCGGGCGCCTCTCCCAGCGTTTCCACAGCAGGATCCACCTCCCAGTCTGTGCTCCGGGAGAGGTCTGCGTGCAGAGTGTGGGAGGCGCCTTTGCTGTGCTCTGTCTGGGGCCCTCCCAACAGTGCTGACCTTGAGCCCTGCTCCCAAGGTCACAGCCCACCCCCATGGAGCCACCCGTCTCCGGAGTGGGGGGGATGGAGGCTTTGCTCAGCTTCACGCACCACTGGAGACGCCAGTGCGCAGCACAATGAACTGGTGTGATTAGAGCTTGGCGTCCTCACGGGCTGGCCCAGCCTCGTCTTCAGCGGCTGCAGCTCCAGGGCCCCTGATGGCTCCTCTAGCTCAGCCTCAGGGAGCTGACCCCCAACACAGGCCCTGCTGAGCCCAGCCCCACTCGCTGTCCCGCGGGCAGATGTCCATCTTGATGTGGGCTGCTCCCCTCCCCCCATCTCTAGCCACTCCTGGGTGTCCTGCGGTTTCTGACAGGCGGTCACCCCATGGTCAGGAAGGTTCTTCTGGGGTACCCCTTGGCACAGAAACCCAGTCCCACTCACCAGGGCGGGGGGCACAGGTCACCTGTGGATGTGGGACAGACGTGGGAGGTATGGTGGGAGGTAGAGGTCCAGGCTGGAGGGCTGAGGGGCCTGCAGGTCAAAGATCTCTCTGACCCTTGTGGGACAGGTGGGCTCATGCTGAGCGTAGCAGCAGAGAGGGGCAGGTGACAGCTGGTAGGGGCCTGGGTGACTGGGCATGTGGGGAACAGATGTGGGCCCCCAATAATGGGCCTGCCTTCCACCTGTCACCAGTTAGGGGTAGAGGGTTGGAGGTCTTGGGGGTGGACAAGGCCCTAGAGGTGACCCAGTGGACCTCGCAGCCCCACCCTTGCTCCTGGAATGTGTCCCTGAGCACACGGCAGGCTGTCCCCTATAATCGAGTGCGGAGTTATTTCCCGGGAGTGTGAGGTCCTGGAGTGGAGGGGGACGGGGCAAGGCTGAGGGGCCGGCAGGCTGGTGATGGGCCTTGGTGGCTGTACTTGTCTCGTGCAGGACCGACCAGCTGGGCATGTTCACACACAAAGAGCTGGAGCAGCTGGGCCCCGTGCTGGATGGATTCAGCCTCATGACCTATGATTACCCCACCGCACAGCAGTGAGTATGGGTGCCGGCCTGCGAGCCCTGGCTGGGTGCACAGCGCTCACCGCCTGCGGGCTGGATGTTCGGAAAGGCGAGGCCTGGCTCCCCACTGGCCTGTCAGGACCACACTGCGGTCACCTCGGGTTCCAGGGGCGTGGAGACCTGGCGTAGTCTTCAAAGCCCAGAACTGGCCATGTGTCAGGCAGCCATTCCATGTTGGGGTCGTGTGACCGATGGCAGTGGGCATCCTGGGTGTCCAGCCACACCTCCGGGGAGTGGTGGCCGCTGGCCCTGGGCCTGCCATGTTGCCAAGGAGATGGTGTCACACCGCTGCCTCCTGCTGCCTCTGTCCACATTGGGCCATGACCTGGGCCATTCTGCCCCCGTCGGGGGCCCAGGTGGAGCAGATGCAGACAGGAGTGTCCAGTAGGAAGGCGCCATGGGAGTCCCACCGTCTGCTGCCCCCCCTCCCCACCACGTACACAGAGCCCTGCCTGCCACTGAAACCCACCCTTCCCTTGCCTTGTAGGCCTGGCCCCAACGCACCACTGTCCTGGGTGCGAGCCTGTGTCCAGGTCCTGGACCCCAAGTCCAAGTGGCGGAGCAAGATCCTCCTGGGTCTCAACTTCTACGGCATGGACTATTCAGCTTCCAGGGATGCCCGCGAGCCTGTCATTGGGGCCAGGTGAGTGGGGCTCCCTGTCATGCCCAGTGGCCTCCTTTGCTGTCCCTCTCGAGGCCTTTGTTCCATGGGGTCTGCACATCTCCCAGAGGTGGTGGGCTGAGCAGGGGAGAAGCCCTGGGAGGATCTGACCACTTGCCAGGCACCTGCAGACAGTCTCAGGATGGGGGGCTGTGTCAGCCCCGCCCAAGCTGGGACACCCATAGTGTTTCCCCCTCAGCAGGTGGGTGGACAACCTTCATGATTCAAGTGGCCTGTGGGGCCGGCTCAGGCAGGACCCCACAAACCTCCTCTCTGGAGGTTCTTGTCACGTGGACCCAGACCTCTGCTCGCCTTTTGGTCTCTGTGCCTCTCTGCTGGTGTTGAGTTCTGTTTGGCTTTATTTTCTTTTTTGCAAGATCTTTGCTGGGTGTAGAATTCTGGTTGTCGTCTTTTTCCCAGTTTTTCCAGTTGTTGCTTTGTCACCTTCCTGCTGTGTGTGTCCAGTGGGGTTCGTGGGGTGGTGCTGCCCCTCTGTGTGGCTGCCCCGGCACCTGCCACAGTGATCGGGAGGGGCCTGTGTGCGGCTTTCTTCCTGCACTTGGTTTGCATCGAGCTGCTTGGATCTGTGGGTTCTCACTTCTTACCAGGGATAGAAAAATGTTGGCCAGTTTCTCCAAATATTTTCCGGCCCCTCCCTTTCTCTCCTCACCTCCAGGCCCTCAGGTGCATGTCTGTCAGGTTGGCGGGTTTGTCCCAGCCCCCGACGCTTGTGGTACTTTTGGGGACTCTTTCTTTCCGTGCTCTTTTCAGTGTTTGTCGCATCTTCACATTCACTGGCCGTTCCCTGCCATGTCTCCTGCGGTTGATCCGCTGGCCCAGTGGCTGGCTTGGGGTCTCCTCTCACCTTCCGTGTCCCTCGTAGACTCTGCACGTACATCAGTTGCTTCTGGGTCCCATTGGTGGTGGCTCCTTTCTGTGGGCCTGTCACGGGCCCTTTGCAGGCCTGTGCCCTGGGTTGGGTGCCAGGTGTGCATTTGCCGCATTGGGCGGTGCCCGACCTGGGTTTCAGGTGCCCACCTGTTCCCAGGAAACCATGTGAGCCACAGCTTTTCTCAGGACCCGCTCCTGTCAGTGGAGAGTGTCCAGAGACCGCAGTCCAGGCGCACACTGCTGCAGCTCCGTCCTTGTCCACAGGGGGACGTCCGTGGTCAGAGCCCATTTCTGCCCATCCACCCTGGTCGGCGGCTGTGTGCTCCTGTGCACTGCCCCTCCCCCATTGCAGCCCTTCCTGCAAGGTCCCCTCTCCCCCACTCCTGCTGTCCCCACATCCCTGGCCTGCAAGGGGTGTTGGCCTTGAGGGACCACCCTTAGCTCTGGCCACTGCACAGATACCACAGGTGGTGGCTTGAACCACAGACATTTACTCTCCCTGCCCTGGAGGCTGGAGGCTGAGATCCAGATATCAGCAGGGCTGGCTCCTCCTGAGGCCTCTCTCCTGGGCATGTAGAGGGCCATCTTCTCCCCGTGACCCCACATGGCCGTCCCCCTGTGCGTGTCTGTGTCCTCGTCTCCTCTTCTTTTGGGGATGGCAGTCGCATTGGATTAGGGCCACTCCAGTGACCTCATTTTACCTTAATCACTTCAGTCACATTTCAGAATGTTAGACTGGGGCTCAGACTCTAACTTAGGAATTTGGGGACAGTTCACCTCTAACCCCGTCTGAGGGGAAGAGTTATAATTCACTCACTAAGCGTGGCCCAGCAGTAGCTCCTGCAGTGCAGTTTTTGGAGCCCTAACCAGCTTGTGTGGGTCAGATGACAAAAGGCACCGTGTGGCCCCAGTGGCCACCAGCCCCAGCTGTTCTGAAGAGGGACCGGGGGCTGCGGAAAGGAATCCTGATGGTGAAGGTATCTGTGCGTGTGCACACGTGCCTGCGTGTAGGGGGTGTGCACCTGTTCGCACATGCACACCGGCTGCCCTCCGATGCATTGGGGTTCTAGCTGCCCCCCAGTCCTGGATAGAAGGCTGTATCCCATCCGGGCCACAGCCCCTGCCGACTTCCCCTCCCGTCTCCTCCCGTACGTGCCCCTCATAGACAAGGGAGGGAGGCCGGCGTGCACCCAGCTTCATCAGGTCTGAGGGAAGCAGGTGGGTGGAGAATGGGTCCCAGGGCCCAGGGGTGTGGCTAGGCCGCATGTCAGTGATGAACAGCCCTACCCGGTGCTGCCCCCCCAGCCTCACCTCACCTCGGCAGGAGCAGATGCATCTGGCCCAGCAGAGCCTCCCTTGGGGCCAGAATAAATAACCCGCCAGAGCAGGCCAAGTGCTGACAGGCGGCTGCTCACTCGTCTCAAGGGCGATTGGGGGTCCTGCAGGGGCGGGGCTGAGGGGACTCCTGTGGACAGAACAGGCCTGTGATAGGCAGGCAGGGTCAGCTCGAGGCTTTCGGTACAGGCTGGGTCACATCTGCCTCTAGGGAGGGTGCTGGTTTGGGTGGTCCCCCCAGACCCTCTTCTTACCCCGGGCTTCCCCAGTGATCTCAGGCTGCAGGGCCTTGAGGGCCCAGGCTCCTCTCATAGGCTTTATGCGTCCACGGAGGGACCTTGCCCTTCTTCCCTTTGCCTTTGTCCCTCCCTTCTTTGGTCGGCCTCCCCCCCTTCTGTGACAGCCACAGCCACCGCCACCCTGCCCAGGTGTCAGGTGTTGTGGGCGAGGCCTCCTGGTGGGCTGGGGTGTCGGGCGGGTGTGGGAGAGTGCTCGCACCCACACCCTGACTTCCCCAGGTACATCCAGACTCTGAAGGAGCACAGGCCCCGGATCGTGTGGGACAGCCAGGCAGCTGAGCACTTCTTTGAGTACAAGAAGTGAGTGTTCAGGACCAGCCCTGGGCCGAAGGGCTGGCTGGTGGGTCCCTGGCCACGAGCCCCACCTCTGCCCAGAGATGGGCCTGGCCCAAGGAAGAGGTCCCATTGAGGGGCTTTCCAACCAGACCTCATACCTGGGCCAGAGGGAGGATGGGGGGCAGCACCCCCTTCCAGGGGAGGGCCCGGGAGAGCCAGAGGCAGGAACAGATGGTCCTACTATCCTTTGCAGAAGCCGAGGTGGGAAGCACACCATCTTCTACCCGACGCTGAAGGTACGTAGGCCCAGCCTCAATGCTGCACTGGGGGCAGCAGGCACAGCCCTCCCCACAGTGACCCTTGCCCTCAGTAAGGCCGAGGTGGGCAAAGGGTCAGTGCAGGGTCTGTTCTGCTTCCCTCTGGGACAAGGGGCTCAGGTCTGGGTGTGTTTCAGAGTGGGTGGGCCACCAGGGCTGCCCTGGGGACGAGAGGTGGAGGCTGATGTTCCCCTCTGCCTGCAGTCCTTGCAGGTGCGGCTGGAGCTGGCCAGGGAGCTGGGCGTCGGGCTGTCCATCTGGGAGCTGGGCCAGGGCCTGGACTACTTCTATGACCTGCTCTAGACCCAGCTCCAGAGCAGACATGCTTTCTAAGCAATGGAGCGACTTGTGAAATACAGACTCCTCTCTCTTCCTGGCTGTGTCGGTGCAATCCTTGGGTGGGGACAGACGCGTCCCGGGACCCCCATCCTTTGTCAGTGACAAGAGGAGAGACAGCTCTGGCCTGGGGACACTTGAGAACAGTCCCCGCCCACAGGGTGTCAGGAAACCAGCTGTTCCATGGTTCCAAATGGGTTTGGAGGCTTCAGAACAATCCAGCTTTCCCAGACCTGGACACCTGGCAGGGGTGGCTCCACCATGCCACCCTGGGCCTCCCACTGCCCACACTGACTTGCCTACCTGCTACCCCAAGCTACCAACAAGCCTGCCAAGCCCCTCTGTGGCAAGGGTATGGGGCCACTGCAAAAAACGGCTCAGAAATGCTGGACCTGCCTCCAGAGAACTAGGCCTGGACTCTGCTGGCAGCAGGACCCCTGGGAGCCCGTTGGTGCCGTGGGCTTTGTGGTCAGTCTCAGGATGAGACTGGGATGAAATATGGGAAACACTTGGATTGCGAGGAGCCGAAGGACTTGGCAGGAGGCTCCCCACCCCACTGCCCAAAAGTTATCTCAGTGGGCCCCCTGGCCCCAGGGACAGATCCCAGGGCCCAGCCAACTACCCCCAGGGCCAGCCATGCAGTAGTTGGGGAGAAGCACTGAAGGGGGCTGGGCATAGGGCTGTGGGTACAGTGGGTTAGACAGCTTTGCAGACGTGTGACTGTTCTCACTTCGTTTGCGGCTGGTAAGAAGGTGTCAATGTGGTAACCGTGTCCCCAGAATGTAACCTCCACGTTAGTTCAGGAGGAGGGCATAGGGGCAAGACAGGAATTGGGGCGGGGCTGCACGCCCTGGTGGTCTGGGGCATGCCTGTGGCAGGTGTCACCAGGTGGGCCTGCCACAGAACAATGACACAGGTGGTGACCAAGGCTGGGCTGCAGAGCAGACAGGAATGGGGGCTGGAAATAGGTTATGGGTGGGGTTTGGTGGTGATGCCCCACAGCCCATGAGGCTCCTGAGAGCAGCCCATCCCCCAACCTGGACGCCAGACCCAGGCCCCTCAGTGCCATCATTCCTGTTCACCGCAAGCCCCACCCTCTGAGGTGCATGATGCAGCTGGACCACTGCTGATCCTGGGCCCCGTGATGCTGCTCAGACCCCACTGCTGATCCTGGGCCCCATGACGCTGCTCAGACCCCACTGCTGATCCTGGGCCCCGTGACGCTGCTTGGACCCCACAGCCCACTTTATTTGCCAAGTTGTACAGAGTAACACTTAGGGGCACAGTTCCCAGGAACAAAACAGAAATCAGTAACAGGGAGCAAGGGGCTGGACTCCACTCACTGAGGACACCAGGGCAGGGGGGGGGGGCAGGCCCCGGCCTGGGTAAGAGGCCACCCCATGTCAGGGGAGGGGCAAGTGGATAGGTCAGGGAGACTCAGCAGTTCCTGGGGCCTCTGCACCATTTCTTGGAGCTAATTTAATGGAGGTTTTGGTGGCTGTCCTGAGGTACACAAGTCCCTCTCTGCCTGGCCTGGGCAGCTCACCTGGGCCTGTGTATGTCCTGGAACCCCACTCCAGGCACCTGTCCCATATTGGTGGGGGGTCCATGGGCACAGGTGTGCCTAGACATGGTACCCCCCGTGGGGGGTCAGGGCAGCGACAAACACGGCTGGGGGCTGCTGCCCACACGCTTTATTAAGATGCACCGGGAGCCTGCCCAGGCCCCATGTGGAATGTGGATGTCAGGGCTCCGGCCCTGCCCAAGCACCAGGGTCAGCAGGAGGCCCCTTGCCCCCACCCCAGCCCGTGTGTGGCCCCAACCTCCTGCCCTGCACAGGGTCTCAGGGGAAACACTGCTCTGGAGATACATGGATGAAGAAGTTAAGATGCCAGAAGCCCTCCCAGGCCCCCATGTGGCCAGTGCTCAGCTGCCCCCTCTGGCATGGTGCTCAGAGGCCTGGCCAAGGTCCTGGGGACGCTGCCTTCCCTCCCCCATGTACAGGCTGGCAGAGGCCTGCAGCAGGACGAGGCCATCTCCCGGGTAGGCGGCGTCCTTTGGCAGCGGAGCAGGGTGGCGGGCAGTGGGCAGCCTACGCACAGTAGGTGTCGGCCTTCACCACCTGGCAGTACATGGTCATCGCAAAGGTCAGGCCCAAGATCTGCAGGGACATGAGGGGGCCGGGCAGAACCACTCCATGGAACCAGGTCCTGCCTACAGAGGCCTGGACCCTGCCCCACAGGTCCCGATGGCCTGGCCCCTCCTGTGGGGATGTTTCCCCCACCCTTGGCAATTCAGATCCATCAGCTCGAGAGGTTCCTTGGGCTCAGACCCAGGCCCACCTTTCCCTCTGGCATGGCCACCTGGGCTCTGCCCATGGCTTCAGGGACTGTTTCAGGGCCCATTAGCTCCAGGCTGGGTCTTGGGCCACCTGCCCCCTCCCCACCTGCCCCGAAGCCCCAGCATCCTGCCCCTTGCCCATTCATCCAACTGTGATCGTCACTTATGAGTGTCCATCTGGCCTGGCTTCCACCTCCCATCTGTCTGTGAACCTCAGGAAGGGCGGCTGCCCTGATGACCAGGTTTACTGACCTGGCTCAGCTCCCCAGGGGACCAGGGGGTAGGGGGGCAGGGCCCAGCTGGACCTGCCTATCAGGGCTGGGGTTGCCCACCCTCACCACACTGGGCAGTCCCGTGGGCTGGGGCTCGAGCTGCAAGAACAGGGCTGGCCGGGGGCACAGGGTCCTCAGCACAGAGGCGTCCAGGCTGTGCCTCCGCCCGCCTCTCAGGAGCCCAGGGCAGCCCATCTACCGCTGGGGTGTCAAAGGCAGTTCCTCCATGGAGGTGTCCCTGACCACTGCCACAACCCCACCTCTGCCTGGGGCGGTGGGCTCCACGCGGGGTGCCCCGGCCCCCATACCTGCACCAGCGCTGTGCACAGCCCGAAGACGCCCACCGCCAGCAGGTTCTCCTGGAGCCACATCTTCACCGTCTCGTAACACGGCTGGAGGGAGAGCGGGTGTCACTGGGGCGGGCCCCGGGCGCAAGGCCGACCCCCGGGCCCGGGGCCGAATCCGGGGCGCGGGCTCACCGCCTTCCACCAGGTGCCGGGGGCGTGCAGCCCGCAGCTCTCGCTGAACTCCAGGCAGCAGGAGTCGGGCACGCGCGTGGCGTTGTAGACCTCGAACCAGTCGGTGTAGTTGGAGACGCCGCAGCAGCGGAACTGCGGGGACACGCGGCTGGGACCTCGCTGGGGCGCCCCCGCCTCGCGTCGCGGAGGTCCAGCCGCGGCCCCGCCCCCAGTCGCGGCCCCGCCCCTGGAGGTGAGGCCCCGCCCCCGCCCCCTGGAGGTCAGCCCCGCCCCCAGCCGCGGCTCCGCCCCCAGAATCCCGCCCCAGCCGCGCCCCCTGGAGGTGAGGCCCCGCCCCCTGGAGGTCAGCCCCGCCCCCAGCCGCGGCCCCGCCCCAGCACCCCCGCCCCAGCCGCCCCCCAGGTAAGGCCCCGCCCCGGAGATCAGCCCCGCCCCCAACAGTGGCCCCGCCCCCAGAATCCCGCCCCAGCCGCGCCCCCTGGAGGTGAGGCCCCGCCCCCTGGAGGTCAGCCCCGCCCCCAGCCGCGGCCCCGCCCCTCACGTCTGTCTGGATGATGCTCCAGGCGTTGGTGAGCCCCACGTTGCCGGGGGTGCCGTACAGGTGCAGGCCCTTCTTCAGGTCTCGCTGCGCATACCTGTCGATCTGCGGGCGCAGCGCGGTCAGCGGGACCTCTCCCTGGCGGCTGGGCCTCGCCGTCCAGACCCCGCACCCCCGCCCTCCGTTCCCCGCCCTGGGGTCGCCTCTTCCCAGGCGCCCGCCCAGCTCCCAGGCCCCGGCCCACCTGTGCCTGCGCACGGGGTTAGGGTCAGACACAGCGGCACCGACCCGGCCCAACGTACAGACAGACCCAGAGGGACAGGCGCACAGCGCTCCGGCTGTGTCCATGCACACGGGTCAGCACACACACGGCCGTGCCGCCCGCCCAGGGGCTCGCAGCTCTGACACCCAGAACGAGGAGCCCACCAGCGCCCAGGGCTCAGGCCTAAGACCTTCCTCTAAACGGCCACGGCGCCGGGAGAAATGGCTGGTTCCCGCTGGGCACAAAATACCCGAGATGGGCCTGGAGAGTCTTCTGGCATCAGAAGGCAAAAAGGAAGTGCTGCCCTGGCCGGTCTGGCCCAGTGGTTACAGCATCGGCCTGCAGGCTGACAGCTCCTGGGTTCAGTCCCGGTCAAGGGCACAACCCCAGTTGCGGGCTCGACCCCAGCCCCGGTGAGGGTGCGTGCAGGAGGCAACCAATCCATGTGTCTCTCTCTCATCGATGCTTCTCTCTCCCTGCCACTCTCTTTGAAAACAATGGAAAAAATATCCTTGGGCCCGGCCAGCGTGGCTCAGCAGTTGAGCACCAACCTAGGATTCAGGAGATCTTGGTTCGATTCCTGGTGAGGGCACAGGCCCGGGTTGTGGGTTCGATCCCCAGTAGGAGGCATGCAGGAGGCAGCTGATCAATGACTCTCATTGTTAATGTTTCTATCTCTCTCTCCCTCTTCCCTCCTCTCTCTGAAGTCAATAAAGATATATTTAAATATATATATATATCTTCTCAGGTGAGGATTTAAAAAAAAAGTGTTCCCCAAAAAGTGCTTGGGGGCCAAGCCCAGGAGCCAGGAGCCAGCTGAAAGAGCTCCCATGGCAAAGTAGAACAGATAAGCAAAAAATAAGTCTTGGGTGATAACCCAAGGAACAGAGCACAGGTGAAGCCCTTACTGAGGGAAATAAACAATTAAATAAACAAGCGGGAGATCGGAGTGTTTTTCAGCAGGAGCCGGAGCTCACCTGAGCAGCCCAGAAGCCTCCCGGAGCCTCTGGCCCGGTGTCCCCTCCAGGCCTGGACCCCGGGGGCTGTGGTTAAAACCAAACCCCAGGCCAGGTGCCATGGATCAGACGACGGGGCCGCTGTCACCCAAGCCGAGTGCGGGGTCTCCGACAGCCGGCCGTTGGCCGCACACCCGCCCTGCCGTGGCCCCTTGCTGGGATGGAGCCCCCACACCCGAAGCTGCGGGCAGAGGTGGCTGTACCTTGTCCGTGTAGGCAAAGAAAAGTATGGCGACAGTGGCCTCCAGCAGGAACACCAGCAGCAGCAGCACGAAGAACTGGGGGGGCGGGGGGCAGACAGACACAGGCCTCAGCAACCCTGCCCAACCCCCAGGGGTCAGCCACCCCAACCCTGGAGCCTTCCACCTTCCAAGGGCCCGGCCACTCCCTTCTGAAGTGTCTGTGGTCAACATTCCGAGGACAAGGCTGAGAGCATCCCGAGGACATCCTGCCTCTGAATCCACACCAAGGCCAAGGCCAGGCTAGCAGCAGCTCAACAAAGGGTCCCAGGGCCAAAAGGCTGGGGACAGGGGCTGGGGAAGGGTCCCAAAAGGGGCAGTCTCGGGGAAACAGGCCCAGTGCAGGCCGGAGGGGCCCTGCCTGTCGCGCGTGTGCACACATAGGACCGTAGGCACGCGTGCACACGTGTCCCTGTCCTGTCTCGGGAGGCCCCCACCAAGCTCCGGCACTGCCTCTGAGAGCAGCCCCAGCCCCCGACACCCACTGCCCGGGGGTGGAGCTGTGGGTGGGAGCCGGGCGCCCACCCCGCTGCGCCCACCCCGCGTCCGCCCCGCCGCCCCGCCCCGCCCTCACGGTGAGCAGGAGGCACTTGTTCTCCTTGATGGCCCCGACGCAGCCCACGAAGCCGATGGCCATGACAAAGGTGCCGGTGACAATGAGCAGGTTGGCGGCCGACAGGGACGGGAAAGAGGAGGACAGCGTGGCGAAGTTGCCCTGTGTGGCGGCCAGCCAGATGCCGACGCCAAGGATGCCACAGCCTCCCAGCTGGGACGGGGGGGGAGAGGGGCAGTGAGGCCGCAGCCCAGGTGTCCAGGGCAAGCCCACATGCACCCCCACCCGCCTGCTGGCCTCCCAACACCCCCAATCCACAGCCACAGCAACCAGACGGCAGGGCCCCACGCCTGGGACCTGGTCATGCTGTGGCTGGAGGGAGGCGGTGGTGCTTGGTATCTGCTATCATGAATGGGGCACCCTGTTGAGGCAGCCTGGGCAGGGGGCCCCAGGGCACCCCCGAATGCTACCCCTCCAAGAAGCGTCCCCCTCTGCCCCAGAACATGGCCTGCACCTCGCCCATCCATGCTGCCTGCTCCATGGGTCCAGCCCCACAGCCGCTCTGGACCTGAGCAGCCCAGGGAGACCCCACCTTCGAGGCCTCAGCAGGACCCTAAACGCTCACTCTTCCTAAAAATCTGGCTTCCCAGCGGGTGGCCCGAAGACTCCAAACACCAGATCCCACGTGGCCGCCGCCTTGTGGGCCCCTCTGAGTGTCCCCAGCTGTCCCCTAGTAAGCACAAGCCCCAAAGCACCGGTGGGCCTTCTAAGAGTTCGGGCAGGGGTGGAGCAGAGCGCCCGCCCCCTGCCCTCGCTGCCTCCTCCCACAACCACTGGAGCCCTTATTGGATTTCATAACTGCTCATTATTACAAAAATCAATTAAAACAAGAGGAAGAAGCGGGAGAGGCAGGGCAGTGATGAACCCAAAGAGGGCTCTTAGCCTTGTCCAGTGATGGGGACGCCCGGCCTCGGGGAAGCAGGAGCAACCGCGACTGGCTGAGGGGGCTGAGGCTCCAGCCCCCACCCTCAGACACTGAGGCCTTGGGCTCTGGGTTGGCTCAGGGTGAAACGGGGGATGTTCCAGGGAGCGGGCTGGGGGCCCTCCCCCCCACAAATGCTGACCAGCACCTGGGGACCGATGGCCAACGGCTCTGGGGAAGGCTAGGCAGCCCTGGGGGCCCTGCCCCACTCTAGGACTGGACAGAGATGTGGGACCCTGTGCCCCCATGAGGGCCCGGGAGCGTCCTGGCAGTCTGGCCTCGGTCCCCATGTGCTTGGCCAATGGGCAGTCTGGGCACAAGTCCTGCCCCCCAGAGTGTTCACCTTGCACACCCAGGATAGCGGGGCCACCAGACTCCAGAGGACACAGTGTTACTCACCCAAGAGCCCCACATCACCCCACAAAAGCCTCCCCAGCCTCAACAGCCAGACTCACACACCATTTCCCAGACAAGCAAACCGAGACTGGGAGATGAGCCGCCCACCCAGCCAACCCTGAGGAGCTGGCCACACATCCCCACCCCACTCCCCAGGCCTGGGGCGTCGACCCCGACAGGGACCCCGCAACTCAGGCAGGCCCTGTGGGCCCTGAGCCTCTCCCCCACCACAGTCAGCCTGGCCACAGCGGTGGGGGTGGCAGGTGCCGCTGGTCTCCATAGCTCACCCGGGAGTGCACATGGTGCATTAAGCCCGGCTGGCTGGCAGGAGACCACAATTACACGGGGTGGGGGTGCAGCTCAGCCCAGGCCTCCTACAGCGTCTGGAGTCCCTCTGGACCTTGCCCAGGCTGAGCAGAAGGAAAGCCCCCAGTGGAATGTCCACCCGCCAGTGGGGGGGGCCAGTCAGCCCAAGGCCAACACCTTCCCCAAAAAACAAGGACTGTTTGAAAATTACAAACAACACCTTTTCTAAAAAGACAACCAAAAAAACACCTTTTCTGATGCTGTTGGCTCAGGATAGAGCCTCGGAAGCTCTACTGAATGGCCACCTGGTGTTGGGTACCCCCAGACGGGGCTCCTCCATCCCTGGTTTGGGGTCACAGAGCCTGGCTGCACCCCTCCCAGAGCAGGATGGGGGAAGGAAGTGCCTAGGCCCTGTGCTTCTAGGTACCAGGTTGGAGGGCCCCTGGGACAGAGGCTGACCGGCCCCAGCACTGACTGACTGGCCCTGGAGGTTCCCAGAAGGGCCACCATGTGTGACAAGCGTCTCTACCCTGGCCAGGATTAGAGCCTGGCACATGTCCCGCTCAGCATGTCTCCTGATCAAGCTCAGGGCTGTGATTAGGCTCCAAAGGCCAGGGGAGCAGGAGGCCAGGGAGGCTGCCGGGATGGGAGATCCAGGACCCTCTAACTGGACACGTCACCTGGTGTCTGCGCCCCCCCCACACACACACTTGGCAGCTGGTCGCTCACGCCCCAGCACACACCCAGGCACAGGCACCCCAGGCGAACACACACCTCAGAGCCGGGTTTGGGCACAGCCCCAGGGTGGGGCGGGTGTGCTGGCTGTAGGGAGATGTGTGTGCCCCCCACCTGCAGGATGGATGGAGGCTGGCCCCCCCACCAGCAGCCAGGGGTGGTGCTATCCATGGTGCTGACCTCAGGCAGGGCCAGGGTCAGGGAGCTAGACTGGGCCACCAGCACCTCTGGGCACCCTGAGCCTGCCTCTGGGAGGGGCTGCTAGTGACATCATGGGGCACAGAGGGAGCAGGGATGAGCACTGACTCAATCCTCCCACCTGCCTGCCTGGCTGCACCCCTCCTTGTCCCCATGCCCATCGGGACACCCAGCACCTCATCCCCACGGAACTCGTGGGATCTGCAAGGACCCCGGGAGGGAGGCTGAGGCTGGGGGCACCCACTGGGGCACTGTGTTCAGAAACAACACCATGCAGACCCGCACTGGGGCAGGGGAGAGACCCAGGGGGGAGGGTGAGCCACCCCTCTGTGGAGGGAGCTGGAAGTCAGGCCCTCTCTGGCTGTGACCCACTGGGGTCAGCTGACCCCTGGCCCCTAACTGGTTCATAGCTCTGGGTATCAGAGGGTCACAATTGGGTGGGGCTGCCTCTTGGGGCAGGTCCCTGAGCAGAGGAAGGTGCTGGGCTGTTCTTTAAAACCCAAACCGCCTGTGCTCTGCCTTCAAGGGAGGTGGATGGCTCCTGTCTGCAGGAAAAACGAGACCACGCTGCCTGGTGGGGGGACTTGGGGAAGGGAGCAGAGGGATGCTGCCGGGCAGAGCGGCCATAGGGGACAATAAAGAGATGACAAGAAGGGGCAGTCCAGGTTCCGGGGGGCCCAGGAGGCGTGGACCCCACTGCCAGTCCTGGTGGACACATCTCTCCTTAATTAACACTTAGAGAAATGCCCTGGCCTCCACCCTGAGATGGCAGGAGAGACCCCCGCTGGCTGCCACCCAGACACATGCCATCACACACCCTGTGACACAGTCAAGGGCCCACGTTGTCACAGATGCCTCACCATCACAGTGTCACTTGCGACAACGTACACACCCTCACAGGCCACAGACACACTGCCCTGTGCCCCGTCACCTCCACCGGGCCCAGGTCCCTCCATGTTCAAGTACATTTGCAGGGAACAGCCACCAAAACTCTCACAGACACGCCCACTGACAGAGTGCACACCCGTGCTTAATAAAATCACCTGTAATTTTGAAATGTTTCTGCGTGTGCAGCTTTTAAAACATTTTGGCAGGAAAATTACAGCCTCCGAGTGCAGGAGGAAATGGGCCCCGTTACACCCACAGAACATCTCACGCAGGATAAATGCAGCTAAGTCCCCAGGGGCCAGGAGCTCTAGTCCCCCCCTCCCAGGTCAGGTGGGCCAAGACAGCAAAGCTGGGGATCCAGGACCCCGCCCAAGCTTACCAATGTCCCACCCTGCACCTCCCCAGCCCCTTGCTCACTGCCTGAGGCACTGGACCCACTCCCCAGCCAGAGAGAAGCCCAGGTGGACCCAAGAGCAGGCCCTGACCCAAGGACAGCCTGGGAGAGGAGGGTCCTCCACCCCAGCCCTGCCATCAACTGAAGCCTCCCTGTCTCTCTCCCATGCACCCTGAGCACGTGCCCTCACCTATCCCCAGCTACAACCCCCCTTCCTGCTGTAGCTTTCTTGTCTGTGGATTTTTCAGGTTGGCCTCGGGCATGGTTGGTGATGCCATCACCTCCAGGCCCATGCGGGGCAGGTGCCAGCAGGCCCTCTGCCGATGCCCCTCTGGCCACACGGCTCAAAGTGGCAGATGGCTGGGCAGTAGGCCATGTCCTTGGAATGGGGTGGAGGGCTGGGTGCCCACAGGGGCCAAGCCTGTGCCCAGAAGCCCCTCACCTGGCAGCCGGCACAGCCTCAGGGTGGGGGCTGGGCATGGTGGAGATCACCATCTACACATAGTTCAAGAATTTGTCCGCTGTGTCAGAAATCAGGTCTGTGGCTGCCCAAAGTGGGGTCGGGTGGACTGGGTAAAGGGGCCAGGGCTTCCCCACCTTGGCCGAATGTTTTTACCGGGGTCACAACTCCACGCTGTTCACTTAAAATCTACACAATTGGCTGGAATTAATCTTCTTAGTCACCATGAGCCCCCAAGTCCTCATTGGTGCTGTTCTCTCACCCCTAACCCTAGGAGCCCCCCAGGTAACCCCAAGGCTCAGAGATGAGCATACACAGCCCTGGCCCATCCTAGAAATGGCCCCACTAACCAAGGACCCCCTGAGGCCAGTACCCGGGGGGGGGGGGGGGGAATGCAGGGGAGAGACAAGGACCACAGCAGGGCTGCCTGGGAGTGGAGAGTGAGGGGCGGCCACCAGGCAGGGCCCCAAAGGGCAGCACCTCACTGGCTTAATCCTCGGGGCAGCCATGGAGGAAACACCAAACCCGGTGCTGTTCCGCAGGCTGGAGACGGGAACCATGGCCAAGGGTGGGAGATGCAGCTGGGGCCCAGGACTGTCCCACCACACCCACTGCCTCCCCCCCCCCCCCCCCCCCCCCCCCCCCCCCCCCCCCGAGCAATCAATCCACAACCTACACTACCCACCACAGCAACATCTACGGTCGCCAGCTCCGGTCACACTGTCATCTGCAGCCATCAGTGCCAACCACGCTGGTGCCCACTGCAGCTGGTCCATGCCCCCACCTCTTCCCGTGCCTGTCCAGAGCTCCACCTGCACCCACCTCTCTGAGGGGTCCTGGCCTCCAGAGTTCACCTCCGCTCTGGGCCTGGGCCTCCCCTCCCAGAAGCCCCTTGCAGAGCACAAACCCGTGGGGTGACCCTCTCTGGAAGCAGGCATCTGGGGCAGGAGCCTCCTTGGCTCTCACTCCCCCACTTGGCCCCAGGCCAGCTGCCCCTCCCAGTGACCCCTGACTCCCCCACAAAATGGGGGGGGGGGAGAAAAGCCAGGGCCCAGGATGGAAGGGAGGTGCAGAAAGGTAGACCTGGGTTTCTAGGCATCCGGCCTTCCCTGGATCACATGCAAATGAGCATGCAAATGAGCCTCCTTCTGGAGTCCACAGCCCAGGCCACGCCCCCTCACTCCCGGTTGTGGAAGGGAGGTTGGCTCGGGAATTAGTGATGGCACAGGAGTGACCTTGGCGTCCCCCTGCCCAGCCACTGGAGCCTAGGTCTGGCCCGGCTTCCTCCAACCTGTCAGGTGTGGCACCTGCCTCGGCCACAACGCACCGCCCTCCCCGCAGCGCGGGACTGGGTGGCAGCTGTCCCCGTCCTGGGGGAAGAGGCCACGAAGAAGTACCAGCACCTCTGACCTGGACACAGGCACGTCCTGTCTGAGCAAACCCAACCCACTCAGCAAAAGTTATGGGAGCCCCGCACAGCCTGCTGGAGAGGCACCCCGCGCACA
Source organism: Miniopterus schreibersii (assembly GCF_964146895.1). Lineage (NCBI taxonomy): Eukaryota > Metazoa > Chordata > Mammalia > Chiroptera > Miniopteridae > Miniopterus > Miniopterus schreibersii. The sequence continues at coordinate 73,697,561 of NC_138112.1, forward strand.
CTCAGGGTGGCGCACCCAGCCCGAGCCCTCGGTGCGCGCCCGCCCCTCCCCGCAGCCCCTCTGGAGCCCAGGGTCCCTGGGCCTGGTAGGTCACCGGTCCATTTAGGGGGGGGTGGTAAAGAAAGAATTCGGGGTGCAGGCAGGGAGGGAAGCGGACAGAGGGGAGGCCCCAGCCCCGGCACACAGACCAGGGCTGGACGCCGGGCAGGTGCCGCTCCGTGCCCCGGGCAGCCCCGTCGGGCACGCAGGTGAGGGCAGGACTCCTCCCGGGGAGCGGGGCGGGGCCGGCGGACTCCCCCCCTGCACCCCGCCGGAGCCCCTCCCCATTGGCCGGCCAGCCCCGGCCCCCGGCCCCCCCCCCCGCCCCCACTCCAGCGGCAGCGGCGCCCCGAGAGCGCGCGCCCCGCGCGCCCCCCGCGCCCCGGCCCGGCGCGCCGCACTCACCCAGAAGAGCAGGTTGAAGGCGAACATCAGGTACTTGACGCCCTGCAGGCAGCCGCGCGCCATGCCGCACCGCTTCAGCTCTAGCAGGAAGATGAAGGACAGGTCCAGGTAGAAGACCACGTACTTGGTGCCCTTGGGCGACGTGTAGCGCGCGCGGGCCGCCTTGGGGCCGGGCCCGGGGCCGGCGCGCAGCCCGAAGAAGGCGCCGCCCGCGTCCCCGCTGTCCCCGCGCCCGTAGAGGCTGCTGTAGCGCCGGAAGGGGCCGCCGCGCGCGAAGCCCGGCTCCTTGCCCTCCGGCGACGGGCTGCGCCGGTAGGTGGACTCGTCCGTGCTGGAGCGGCGCATGGCGGGGTGCCCGCGGCTCAGCGCCCCGCGCCCTCCGGCCCCGCGCGCCGCATCCCGCCCCCCGCGCCCCCCGGCCCCCGCGGCGGCAGCCCCGCGCGCCCCCCGCCCCACGCCCCCCGCGGCCGCAGCCCCGCGCGCCCCCCGCCCCGCGCCCCCCGCGGCCGCAGCCCCGCGCGCCCCCCGCCCCGCGCCCCCCGCGGCAGCAGCCCCGCGAGCCGCCGGCGCAGACCCGGCGCGGGTCCCGGACACCTGCCCGCCGCGCGCCGCAGCCCCAGCGCCGCAGCCCCGCCCCGCCCGCGCCCACCGCCAATCTGCGCCCGCCCCGCCCCGCGGACCCCTCCCCTCCCGGCCGCCGCCGGGCAAATCCGCCGCCGGGCCCGCCGGCCAATCCCCGCCGCGGGGCGACGCCCCCGCCCCACCCGGCCCCTCCGCCCGCGCCGGCGCCCCTCGGGCTCCCCTCCGCGGCTCGCCAGGGGGGGACGGCGCTCGCGGGGGGCCGGGGAGCAGTGCAGGGCGCTGGGCGCAGGGAGCTGGGGGCCAGTCCCGGGCAGCTCTGGGCCGCGGAACGACGCCCCCCGGCCTTTCCCGGGGCCTGCGGGGCTTGGAGACCCAGCCGCACCCGATGTGGGACGCGCTATGCAAATGAAGTGACCCAGTGGCTGCCTGGGGGCGACTTGGGGTGGCCCTGGCTTTGGTCTGGGGCCCAAGCCTCTGGACCAGGGCGAGGTACAGCGTGGCGCCCAGCAAGCCCAGCACTCCCGGGTGGGCACTCCCCAGCAGAGCTCCTGCAGCTGACAGCCTGAGTGGGAGGGGCACCTGTGGGGTCAGCCTGGGGCACCCAATGGGAGGCTGGAGGGAGGCAGAGCTTGGATGTAAGACAAGCCCCAAGAGGAGCCAGGGTGAGCGAGGGCAATCGGAAGGGAAACGGACAGTGGGGGGTTGGCTTGGGTTCCCACACTGGGCCCAGCACCCAGGATGCCCTCAGCTCCATCTCACTCAGCCAGTGCCGTCCCAGCGTCCCCCAAAAGTCCTGCCACTCCCACGCCCATCTACAAAACTCTGTGCCCATCACTCCAGGTGAGCAGGTGAGTCTGGCTGAGATGAAACTGGAAAACGCAACCCAGCACACTAGGGTCACCTGCAGTGTGGACACAGGTGCATCAGGATTGTGGGGAGTGGGGGGCTTCCCAGTGACCCTGTTCCCAAAGTCCAGCCCCTCCCCCACAAGAGTCCCCTTCCTCCAGCAGGTGGGGCCTGAGCAGAACACATTCAGGTGGCAGTGTCTCGGCTAGCCCCGGCCTGCCCCAAGCCCAGGAGAGTGTCCAGCCTGCGAGGACCTGGGCTAGGCGTAGATGAACCCAGGGGGCAGCCAGACCTGCTCCCCACTGCCCAGCAAGGTGGTGACGTACCTGGGCTTGCCACGGGAAGGAAGTCAGGCGGCGGGCAGTGCCCCTGAAGGTGGCCCAGCGGGTGGGCTAGTGGGCAGGCGAGCGGTCAACACAGCCAAGGCAGGCAGGAGCTCTGCGGAGGGAAGACAGGCAGAATGGAGGCTGCCCCTAATTCCCACCCCATCGGGGCTCTCAGAGCCCAGGCAGGCCCCAACGGGACAGGGAAAAGCCCTCCACTCAGGACTAGGTCCCTACAGGGGAGGAGGAGAGCTGGGGCACAGGGGCGCTACGTCCCCAACCTCTGGTCACTCAGCCTTCTGAGACACCCAGGCAGGAAGGCAGGCTTGCACACACAGACACAGAGTACATGTGGAGACACACACACACAGAGAACACGCGTGTTCAGATGCATGGGCTCACACACAGACTCAGCTCCTAGCCATGTGTCACCTCTGAGGTCCCAGACCCGTGAGACCAGCCTATGTGGTCCGCTACCCCCAGGTGTCCTGCACTCTGCCCCCTTCTCGGCTCCAGACACCACCAAACTCATCTCAAACTCTCCGCAGAGCCAGCCGGTGATGACTCATGAGGCCCTTCATCTGCCCTCAGCACTTACAGGGGGGCCTGTCCTCCCCACCAGCCAGGGACTGTGGGGAGCGGGCATCCTAGCCACACCCTCCACACCTCCCCTTCAGAACAGGGGCTCCGTCAGCCTGGGGACTAGTGCAGGTGGTCTTCCCCGCAGCCCCAGGGCACAAGGGACTGAAAGGCCCGACATGACACCGTGGCAGGTGCCCACTGTCCAGTCACCTCTGGGGTACATAGGCCACTTGGAGGGTCAGTCCAAGCTCCTCCCTGCGAGCAACCTGAGGCTGACCCCCAACCTCAGTTAAGGGTTATGAACAGCACCCACCACAGTGGGGAGAGGATGTGCTTGGGCCAAGGGTCATGGGACCCCCCCTGCACCTCCACAATTGCTGCACCTGAGGATGAACTCACCATGGAAGGGTTTCAGGGCCCAGTAAAGTATCAAAGACAATGGGGGACCTGCCCTTCCCACTTTTTTTTATGAACCCCCTCCCCAGGGCCACAGGGCCCAAAGCCCACAGCAACATTTCAGAAGCTAAAAACCATGCGTCACACCTGCTACCCACACAGGCCTGAGGTTGGCCTGCATGTCACCACCCCCCAGACCTGGTCATGGGGGCGCCACCTGGGCAGGCCCTAAAGGATGGCCCCACCAGCACCCTTCATGGCCCCACAACCCTCCTAGACCCACAGATATCAAGACCGTGGCCGACACAGGATGACTGCCCCACACTCCCAGCCCCCACTCAAGCCCTCCCAGCCCTCACTCCCACCCTGAGCAGCCCAGATACAACCCTGCCATCAGGGCACGGGGGCAGGTCCAGGACAAGACCAGGGCTGGCTCCCTCCCTCCAGGCCCACCCTCCTCCTCCAGGAAGCCCCCCTGCCCTACTCCCCACTCTGGGCTTCCTTGAAGCGAAGGGACCAATGGGCCCGTGTCCCCCAGAACAGCACACATGGCAGGCAACAGGGACAGGGCTCAGCCCCATAGTGGGGGGCAGGTAGGGGCTCCCCAGGCAGTGTGAGCCACACAGAGGCCATGGGCACCTACCTGGCTATCCCAAGGCCCACTCAAAAGGGACCTGCGCAAATGCAGAAACAGAGCATGCCCACCATGGACTTGGAGGCCTGGGGCGGACAGAATGACAACTGATTGTCTGGCCCGCCCTGAGCCCCAGCCCTGAGCCCCAGCAGCGGAGGGAGCCGCCCGAGCACACAGCCCAGCAAGGGCTGCTCTGGGTGGAGGGAAGGCCAGGCAGCTCTGAGGCGGCTTGGAGGAGATGGGAGGGCCGGGCCAACACAAACAGGCCTGCGGTGTGGCCTTCCTGCTGCTGCTTCAACCCTGTAGGCCCAGGGCCCACCCAGGCCCCCGGCCTGGGGGAGGGGCAGGCAAACACCAGGCTGGCACCCCCTCCACATGCAGGGCCCAGGCAGGGTCCAGACAGGGCCATCTCTGGGACCCAAACCAGAGCCTCAAGGGCTGGGAGACATCCGCTACAAGGGAGGGGTCCCCCTGGAAGAGACCACCAAGGGCCTCCATTCTCCTCCTGGGCCCACCCAGGCCAACCCAAGCTCAGGGCCCTCCCCACCCCCCACCCCACCCCCATTCCTCCCCCTCAGGTATTCCTCTGCTGGAGGCCACGGAGAGGTAGAGGTGGAGGGGACACAATTAGGATCCTGGGGGGAGCGGTGCCTTCCCACCTACCAAGGCCCTGGGAGCACCCTGCCTCAGATGCCCAGTGTATGCCCACCCTATGTCAGTGAATGCCCTGTGCCACCTGGACCCCTACTGAGAAGTACCCTCAGGAAGCCCACATCAGCCAGGCTGGGCTGGCAGACAGTGACGTTCCCAAATGTCACTGCCATGGGCCCAGGTGTTCCCAGAAGGTGATTAGGTTAGGAGCAGTTCAGGCTCAAGCACACCTATAAACACCACTACTGAGGACTCCCCAGTCCCCGGGGCCCAGGGGGTGAGTGTGGGTGCAGCAGATGGGTGACCCCGTCTGACTCTGGGGAGAAGTCTAAGCACTTGTGTTCACGGACCCGCCCCACCCTGCGCATCCTGTGTGAGCTCACATCTACCCAAAGCAAGCGGAGCTAAGGGCCAAGCCTGGGCCCCATGTCCGCACAGCCAGGATCAGGACCCTGGTTCCATCCATGGGGAAACTGAGGCTGTGATGCAGGGCCAGTGGGCGGGGCCTATCTCCAGGACAACGCTCAGGGCCAGGTCCCAGAAGCTAAAACTTCAATCTCTGATTTCCCCTGGTCCCCTGCTTGCCCTCAAGTGACCCTTTCTAGCAGGAAACATGGCTCACGAGTTCCAAACCACGTGTGCACACAGCTCTCCCGCCTCGTGCCCGCACCCCCCCCTTACTGGGAGCAGGACACCCATTCTTGGAAAACCTGTGCCTGGGACACATCTGTGCTGACACCCCACACCGAGAGGGTAAGCAAGGGCCCTCACCTACCCCAGCAGGCAGGCAGAGCCCTAGCCCCACCAGAGCCCCCTCCATGGCTCCCTCCTGCCCTGGGCCATCCGGAAGAGAGCCTGGCTTTTGCCTCAACTTGCTCCCCCCACCCCTCTCATACACACACACACACACACACACACACACACACACACACACACGGCCACTCAGGGCCCAGGTAGGGGGCCGGCGGCAAGGCTGACCTGAGGCTTCCCCCGGAGTCCTGTGGTCCAGCCTGGGCAGAGTTGAGCTGGGAGGACCGAGTGCCCCAAGGGGCCTCTGCGCACACGTGTGCTGGGGCCAGTGCACACGGGCTGGGACGGGGCAGCGGCTCTGCTCCCCATGGCCTCTCCTGGGAAATCTGGGAGCTGGAGGGAGGAGCTCTCCAAGAGGATGCTGCCCCCGCCCCCAAATCTACATACAGCTCAGTATTCCAGGAATGTCAACTTGGCTCCGGTCAGCACCGGGCGGGAGGCTCGCTCCCCTCACCCTCCCGAGTAAACAACAGCTCGGGCAGGAGCACTGGTGGCAAAGGCCCGGGTGGGACAGGCCCTCCTCCGGGAAGCCTTCTGCCCCCACCCATTCCCGAAGGTCCACCCAGCTGACATCCCCGATGCCCGCCTGGTCTCCCGCTCACCTCCACAGCCTCTGACAGCCTCTGTAGCTGAGCCTGGGTCTGACCCCAGGCCACTGTGACTCAAGGCCCCCTATCCTGCCCATCTGGCCAGAGACAGGATGTGCGTCCAGTCAGTGGGAGGGGGGTTGAGGGGTGTCAGGGAAGGGAAGTGGCTTTGGCTCGTGGCTCTGCACGTGGCAGGGTGGGGGATGGCAAATGCCATTGGGGAAGCGTCCCGGCCCAGGCAAAGGTGGAGGCACAAACTCCAGGCGGACAGCGGCTCTGGACAGCTCTACCCAGGACCCAGAGGACCCTCAAAACCTCCCTGCCCCCCAACTAAAGTCTCAGAGAACAAAAAGCTAACACCTGGGACCCAACCAGAGATCCAGATGTCCCAGGCCAGCGAGCCTGCCCAGAGCGGGCAGGCGCCCTGTCACAGGTGCCACTCGGCACACATCCAGCCCCCACAGCCCAAAGCCCACCTCCTGCAGGAGCCTTCCCTGCCCAAAGCCCTCCCCCAGCCCCAGGCCCACCCCGTTTCCAGACACGCGGCCTCCACGCCCTTTAAATCCTCCACGGCCCCGCCCCATCGCCTCTGGCTCCACCACCTACCCTGGCCCTAGCCCAAACCTGGCCTCGGCCCAAGGGGTCCCTTTGCCAGGCTCCGCCCCGTTCACACACTCTCAGGTGCGCCCCTAGTGAAATCCCGCGTTCAACAAGGTCCCACCCAAAAGGCGCCTCTTCCACGACGCCCTCCTTGACCACCCTCTCTGCCCGCGCCCGTCCTCCGCGGCGAGCTGCGACGCCCTGGGGTCGCGGGGGCCAGCACAGCCTGTCCCGGGGCGCCTGCAGACCCCTTCCGGCCCCCGCCCCGGCCCTCCCTGGGAGGAGGGGAGGCAGGACGCGGGCGCCGCGCGTGGACCTGAGTTGGCGGGAGGAGCCGACGGCCGAACGCCGCCGCCCGGCCGCTCCCACCGCGCCCTCCGCTGTCGGCTGCAGGTAAGTACCTGGCCGGGCGAGCGGGCGGGCGGCCCCCGAGCTCAGCCGCAGGGACCCCCGGGCACCGCGGGCAGGGGCTCGGGCCGGGGACCCCGTTCCGGGCGGGGCCGGGAGGGACGGCGGGAAGCCCCCTGCGCCCGCCGCGGGGTCGCCCCGCCACTTGTTGCTGCGGCTCGGCTCGGGGCGCGGACTCCACGCGGGTGCTCTCGGGCCCGGCCTGGCTCGGGTCCGGCTCCGGCGCCGCGGGCGGGACTCCCGCCGCATCCCCGCGGGCAGGGGCTGTACCTGGGCGCCGTCCGCCCGCCGCGCAGCTGTCAGTCACGCGTACACGAGAAACGCGAACCGCGCCGCGGAGCTCTTGCGGCCCCGCTCGGACGCCGTAGCCCGGGACGTACCAAGGCTGTGGGCGAGGGGGGCGCCGACAGGTTTGCCGCGGCCGCGCGTGCCCCCCACACGCACGCACACGCGCACACACGCGCGCTCGGGGGGCAGCTCGGGCCATGGGACGGAACGCAGAGGCGCCGGGGGCTGGCCGGGCAGGCTGGGGGCGGCGGGGTGGGGCGGGCCGGACACCCCCGCACGTGGGTGCGCCCGGCGCGGGGCGGGGCGCCGCTGGAGCCTGAGCGCGGCCGGGACCCGGGGGCGCCTTTGCTGAGCCGCTGTCGCCATGATCATCCCCGTGCGCTGCTTCACGTGCGGCAAGATCGTCGGCAACAAGTGGGAGGCCTACCTGGGGCTGCTGCAGGCCGAGTACACCGAGGGGTGAGGCACCGGGCGGGGCGGGGCGGGCGGGGGCCTCCCGTGCGGTGGGGCCGCGTCCTGGGGCCGGGGAAGGGGTCCCGGCCTCGGGAGCAGGGATCCCGGGCTAGGGAGCAGGGGTCGGGGCGGGGCAGGGGTCCCGGCCTAGGGAGAAGGGGGCGGGGCGGGGGAGGGGTCCCGGCCTAGGGAGCAGGGTTGGGGCGGGGGAGGGGTCCGGGCCTGCGGGCAAGGTCGGAGGGCAGGGGAGGTGGGGTCGTGGTCCAGGTTGCCCGGCAGGCAGGGCGGTCCACTGCATTCACACCCAATTCCAGGTCACCCTGCATAGACGTTCAGCCCCAGAGTCCCTTCCAGCCTTGCTCTCTGGAGAGTGTTGCCCTCTCCCCCACCCCTACCCCCCCCCCAGTTTGGGGAAAAGAGGAGAGTTGGGCATCAAGCCACTGGTGTTGGGGGCTTCTAGGCATCCCCTGACCTCTCCACCAGTTAAGCCCTCAGCCTCCTCCCTGTCCACCTGCTCCCTAACCTCTTTTCTCTGCTATTGGGGCCACAACATGTCCTGCAAGCCCCCCACTTGACAGCTTCCTGACCACACAGCTGTCATCATGAGGCGTTTGCAGTGTCTGTTCTCTGTGCTTGCCCCTTAGCAGGCGGTTGCCACCGTGCCTGCCTGAGTCTCTTCTGCATTCATCTTACCCTTGGCCACTTTGTGGACAGCCCATGTCCTGGTCACATTTGAACCCCTGGGGCGTGGGGCCTGCCGGCATGCCATAGGCTCTCTGTGCAGGTGTGGGATGAACAGGGAAGCCATGGGTGGGCTGAATGCTTGCACTAGGACCCTGAGGAGGCTGCTAGGGTGACCAGAGTGAGGGAGCAGCTGGTAGGCTGCACAGGACCTCCCCGCCTGGTCTCCCCTTTCCCAACCGCCACCTCTGCACATTGGGGCCAACAGTGTGAGAATTTTCTGGAGGCCTCGAGGGTGAATGGACTGGGTCGCAGGGAAACTGGGGGCTCTTGTTGGCTTGGGGAATGGGCAGGGTGGCTTCCTGGAGGGGAGATCCCACAGCAGCCAACTGAGGCTGAGATGAACAGACCACAGCCTGCTCTCTCCTGCCTGCAGGGATGCCCTGGATGCACTGGGCCTAAAGCGCTACTGCTGCCGCCGCATGCTGCTGGCCCACGTGGACCTGATTGAGAAGCTACTCAACTATGCACCCCTGGAGAAGTGACCGTGCAGACCCTGGCAGCATCTGGCCAGAGCTCCTTTCACTGAGGTGTGGGTAGCTGGAAGCAATGCCTGCCCACAGCTGTGTGGACGTTTGTCCTCTCTGCTCTGGAAGGAACCATCTAGTAAAGGTCTTTGCAGAACCGTAAGGAGGTCCTAACAGTTGGTCTGGTTCTATGGGACCCCCGCCACCCATGTACTTGTGTTCTGCCTCATGCCTGAGGTCTCATGGGGGTGAATGTGGGGCCCTTACTGCCCGGGAGGAGGGAGAGTCATCCCCATGGCAGTTGCTCAGCCTGAGGTGTCTCCCTATGGAGGGGGGTTACAGACCCCCAAAGACACAGGCAGAGAGTACTGGAGCACTGGCATCCCCACCCCTGTGTTCTGGATGCTCTTTAGGTTGAGTACAGAGGTCTACACATCCTCTCTCCCAGGACTTAAAGAACCAGATCTGGGCTCTGAGTAGAGTGCCAGCTGTGGTCACAGCTGCCCATTCTGAGGGTTCTGCTGCCAGAAGCTTCCAGGCTCCACCCAAGCTCAGTAGGCCCCTTCCCTTGCCCAAGTTCCTGCAGAAGGGAGAGGCAGCACCTGGCCTCCACAACTACCCCCAAGATCCCCACAGCAGGTCACAGGTGGCCCTGAGGAGGCTCTGCTGGTTGTCAGGTCTGGCTGAGCTCCCAGCGCCCTGGGCACTAGCATTTAATCCTGTGGGCCAGCCAGAAGAGCTGGCACCCTGGGAAGGGTCAGGGGGGCCCTGGTGCCTTCTGACCAACAGGGTGCAGAAAAGTTCAGAGGAAGGGAGGCAGCCACCAGGGCGGAGAGGAACAGTGGCTGAGCCCTGGCTCCCATTAACAGCACACATCCTGCCAGACCCCAGGCCTCACACCTCTCCCAGCTGGCTCACAGCCACACCACCATCTTCCCAGAATGTGTGAAGTTCTGCTTCAAGGCCTTTGCTCAGTGCCCCCTCGAGTCTTGTCAGCTCTCAGCTCACACCTGGTTGCCCTGGACCCCTAGGATTTGCCCTCCTGGCTCCCTGCCCTCCTTAGTCATGACCGTGGGTAGCTGGGTCTGTCCACCCTGCTAGACGTGAGGGCTCTGAGGACCAGAACCGTCTCAATGATGCAGTAAGTCCACCTGTGAACCCACAGATATTTATTGAGCACCTACTATGTGCTGGGGCAGTTTTAGGCATCTGTAATACAGCAGTGAATAAGCCCCCAGACCCTGCCCCCGGGCAAGGGGAAACAGCAGTGAACATTGTGGCCATTTTGATGATGGTGACAGCAGTGGGAGACAAAGCAGGCTCAGCAGAGCAGGTGGCTGGGACCAGGGGGATCGGCAGAGGTGTGGGACCCTGGGGACATGGGTGGCACTGACCTGGTGGCAAGCACGTGGAGCTCCTCACCTGCAGCTGATCAACATCCTCCTCCACCTACCCCACACAGCAACACCCCTCCAAGTTCTGCCCCACACCATGTGGGGTGTGTCCAAGGGGCTAGGAGCACCCTAGGGTGGGCCAACCCAGCCCATCTCTGTTTCCAACTAAGCACAGGCATCAGGGAGTACCCTGAGGTGTCATAACTCCCCCAAGGGAGGTGGCCTGTGGGAGGGGGGCACTTTATTGTCAGAACCCAGTCCCCCCACACCAGCAAGACCAGGACCCCCCCATTGGCAGCAGTGCTGCCCCTCCCCCACTGCAGGAGGGGACCCTGCCTCAGGACTTTGGTGTGCAGCTAAAGGCACTTGAAGCTCCGTCTGGGGTGGGGGTCCCCAGAGGGCATGATGATGGCATGGTAGTGGAGGATGGCACAGGGGGAGGGGAGGGAGAGGCACCCAGGGACCCCAGTTCCCTGGCTGTCAGTAGTATCAGCTCAGTAGTCTCCGCGAGAAGCTGCAGTGCACAGGCGCACACGGCCAGCGTGGGCAGGGTCAGTAGTGCTCCAGCTTCAGGCTCTTGTACAGGCAGCACGTGAAGATCATGCCGAACACCTGTGGCACGGAGCCGGCGTGAGCGGGCCATGGCCACCAGCCACCTGCGTCCCTGCACCCACCAGGGCCCACCCTGCCCCCAGGCCCGCACCTGCACACAGGCGATGCCAATGCCCACTGCCCCGATGATCCTCAGGTGCTCCTGGATGAAGGTCTCCAGCTTGGTGATGCAGCCGCCCTGGGAGGGTAGGGGTGAGGCGCTGAAGGTAGGCAAGTCCTCCAGCACCCCTCAGGGAGCCCAGGCCCGCCCACCTACCTCCACTTTGTAGATGTTGGAGGCGTGGTCCCGCTGACCACAGTGAGCCACCACGGTCTTGCAGCAGCTGTCAGGGACCAGGCGGCCACCTGCCTCCCCAGAGCGGATCCACTCACTGTCCTGCCAGTCCTGGGAGTTGTTGCTGCCACAGCAGTGGAACTGCGGGGAGTCGGCCAGGGCTGAGTCCCTGCCCCACCCACCCTGCCGGACTCCTGCAGAGGTCCCAGAAAGGCCCCTCCCTGAGCCACCCACCAACCTCCTGCTGCAGCTTGTCCACTGCGCTGGTCACGCCCTCGTGGCCTGGCTGGTGGTACCGCTTGGTCATGGTGTCCTTCAGGTTCTCCTTGAGCTCCACGTTCAGCTGGAGGCAAGATGGTGGTAACTTCAGCCATGATCTAAGACCCTCCAAGGTGGGGCAGATGCTGGGAGGGGTGTGGGGAGGGCTCCGAGGGAAAGGGGTCAGGTGGGCTGGGAGTCACCCAGGTGGCCATGGGGAGGGGCGGGGGCGGGGAGAGAGCTCCAGGTACTAGGAACACCTGCCTTCCCCCATGAACCCCTACAGTGCACCCTACCCCCAGTGACCCAGCCCCCGTCTCTAGGGCCTGATGGAACAGTGGTCAGCTCTGGTGCTTGGGGGGGTCTGCGTGTACGTGTCTCCATGTGGCCTGTCCAGGCTCCCTACCTGCTGGTGGTAGACGTAGGCGAGGGTACCAGCAACGATCTCCAGCAGGAAGATGAAGAAGAGCAGGAAGAAGTACTGGGGCAGAGAGGTGGGGGGGTGAGCAGGGACAGGAAAGGGGCACACACACCCTATCCCTCAGCAATTCCCAGTGTCGGCTCGACAGAGTCCCCACCCTCCGCTCCCAAGTGGCCAGAGTGAGGGCTCCAGACTGCAGGTGAGGGCTTCCTCTCGGAGATGGTGTCTTCCCCCACTGGGGGTTCCCAGGAGGGCTGGGCAGGTGGAAGGGACACCCCCTGCCAGGTGAACACAGCAGAGGCTACACTGCAGTGTTACACGTGACCCCTGTCGGTCCCTTCCTCCAGCCCCAGACAGCCAGACAGGGAGCCCCCCACCAGGCACCCCCACCCCCAGTGCCAGCCATGCCCCGCTGACCAGGCGCAGCAGGTTCCGCCGCTCCTTGAAGGTGGCACAGCAGCCCAGGAGACCGGTCACCATGACAACAACGCCAGCCACCACTAGGATGTAGGCTGTGGCCAGGTAGATGCCCGAGGCCAGCAGGCTGATGTAGTCACTCTTCAGGGCCAGCGTCCAGATGCCTACGGCCATGATGGCCAGACCAGCCAGCTGTGGGCAGTGCACCGGTTCGGTTACCACATGTGAGCCCCAGACCAGGACTCCCTTCAAGGACCAGGGATGGGAGGACAAGCGGAGGAGGTGGGTCGGGGGCGGCAGGCGCCGACTCCTCACCCAGAAGCAGCAGGTGAAAGTGAAGAGCAGGTACTTGAGGCAGACGGTGCCGCATGTTGACTTCTCGTTGAACTCGCCCATCCTGGGGCTGGGAGCAGGGGTGGTCGGAGAGCCCACAGCACCAGGACCTGGCTGGGAGGAGGCCAGACACTACTGAGGAAAAAAGGAGGGGATACTGGTGCCCAGGCAACCACTGGCCCTGGGTCAAGGCCCTGGGAGAGCGTCCATGGGAACCAGGACACTTCCTAGGCGGGCAGCTCAGGAGCCCCCACCCCACTGCAGCCAGGGCAGATGCAGCCCTGGAAGGCAGGAGGGCCTGGCTGCCCTGACCAGACCCCAGGGCCCAGGGGGCACAGAGGACCCCTAACCATCACTGGCTGCCTCACCCCCACTGGCAGCCGGGCAGGAAGCCCCAGCAGACACCGGTGATGAGCTCATGCAGGCCCCACCCCCCACCCCAGCATTCCCCAGGCCCCAAGTCACTGGCTGGCAGGAACCTACCCTCCGCCAGGCTGGCCTGCCCCTTACTAGCCAAGTGGCCTTAGGGAAGCCACTCAGGCTTCTGTTAAAGGGCAGACCTGCCTTCCTCCCGGCAAGAGCGGGCACCGTGGAGGGCACAGGCACCCCCAGACCTGGGGCTTCCTGATTCCCGGAGAGGGACAGTGACACTAACCCCAGCAAGAAGCACCGCTACAGGCCGTCCTCAGAGGCGCCGCGGGCGGGAACAGCCAGCCGGCTCGGCCGCGAGATGACTACCCTGGGGAGGGCACAGGCGGGACACTGATGTCAGCGCCCGGGGCCACTTTTCCAGACACTGCAACGCCCACAGGCGGACTCCGGCAGCCCCACCCGGCACTCACCTGGCCGCAGGCCGGGCTCCCTGAAAGGCAGGTGGACGGGACTTCCCCGGGAGGCTCCACTAGAGGGCGGGGACAGGTCACAGGTCAGACTCCAGGCCACTGGACAGGACCCTGCCCCCTCCCGGCGGCTGCGGGCCCCACACGGCGGACCAGAGCCCGCAGCGTCACTCGCAGCCCCGGCTCAGGGAGCGGCCGGCGGTATTTTGGTCTGAGCCAGGGAGGGGGAGGGCAGAGGACATTTCTGGACAGTCCGATCCTGGGAGGAACCCCACGCCTCCTCCAAGCGCCCCTAAGCCTTAGCGCCAGACCCGCCGCGGCTCCTCCCGCACGAAGCAGCAGTGGCTGAGCCTGGGAAGGAAAAGAGGCGCAGACCCCCCACGCGGAGCTGACCCCCACGCGGAGCTGACCCCCCACGCGGAGCCGCCCGGGGCAGCCCCGACGTCCCCGGCCTTCTGGGGACGCTGACTCCGGACACAGATCCAGCCCCCGCGGCTGCACACGGGCCGCGCGTGGGGAGGGCCCCCCTTTCCGGGGGAGTCTGGCGGATGTGAGCCCCAGGGAAAGCCGGCCAGAAATAGCTCCTGCGGCCGGGAGCGGGGCTGCCCCACCCCGCGGCCCTGCAACGCCGCCGGGCCCTCGGCGGCCCGCGCCCGCGAGGGGGACCCGGGACTCGGCGCCAGCCGGCCCCGCGAGGGATCCCGCGTCACCCGCTGAGGTCACCGCCGCCGCCCGCCCGCCCACTCGCACCGGGTGGTGGGCGGGCCCCAGGCGCAGGGAAGGGGACCGGCGCCCGGGAACAATGAGCGGGATGCGCAGGAGGGGCCCTGGCCCGAGGGGACCGCCGGGCCCGTCCGCGGACCCGGGAGGCGCCCCGCCCCCGCCCCGCGTCTCCCTCCGCCCGCCCAGCCGCCCGGCGTCCGGCTCCCTCCGGAAAGGGCCTCCCAAGCCTGCGGCCGGGCTTCCGAGTCCACGCCGCGCGGGACCTTCGGACTCTCGGCCCCCGCGGCCGGCCAGCCCGGGCGGCGCACTCACCGCCGCGCGTCCGAGTCGGGCGGGGTCCACGGCTCCGAGCGCGGAGAACGCGCCGCCAGCCGGAGGTCTGCGGGGGAGGCGCAACGGACCGCCCGGCCCAGGCCAGCCCCGCCCCTGCTACAGGCCCCGCCCCTGACCGCAGGCCCCGCCCCTGACCGCAGGCCCCGCCCATGGTCGAAAAACTTGGGCCCGGCCCCGCCCACAGGCTGCAGACCCCGCCCACTCCCGACAGGTCTGAACGCGGGCTGCGCGGGGGGGCGGGACACCAACAGTGCCCGCGCCGAAGGCCCCTACCCGGGCTGTGCGGGCCGGACGAGCCGCAGCCTGCGGGCCCCAAGAGCCCAGCCAGGGCACACACCCTCGGGAGACGGAGGAACTGGGCCAGGGGCGGGCGAGATGGGGGAGGCGGCCAGCCCAGGCAAGGCCCCGGACTCTGTCCAAGACCCCACTGTCCTCCAGAACCCAACTCCTCTCTCTCCTCCCAACCCAGGGACACCCAGAGGCTGCAGGGGTCAGCAGATGCTGGCCTGGCGGGGAGGCCTAGAGTCCCTGTGAGAGGTACTCCTGGCAGGGGCCGGAAGGCTTGAGGGAGAAAGTCCTGCTGACCCACTAGACTGGGAAGCTGAGAGTGGGAGTAAGGAGGGGAGACTCCCGCCCCACCCACCAGGCGCAGCCCCAGCCCCAGGCGGAGTCTGAGTCTACACAGTCAGACGGGGCAGCACCCCTCCCAGCCTGCCCGTGGCTGAGCTGGCAGCTCCCCGCTCCCTAGGCAGGTCCCCTGGGCATGGGGGTGGCCCAGGCCTGCTCCAGGAGGCTCCAGGCAGGACTGGCCTGGTTCCGGGGGGTTACCCAGAGCTGTGTGAGTACTGGCATGGGGAAAGAGATGGGCAGTGGGGTCCGGGTTGGGAGGACACCCCGCCCGGTGCTCCATGATGAGACAGACAGAGGGACAGTGGCCGGGCATCAGTCTCCTTGTTCCTACCGAGAGGCCCATGGGTCGTCAAGCTTTTATGGGCTGTGAGGGTTTGGGGTCCTCCCAGAGATGCAGGGACGCCCACAGCACAAACAAGGACCCACAGCCCCAGCACCTGTGCCCACATGTACCCCGGACACCTGATGCCTGTGGCTCCCCCACACAGGAGGTCCAGGAGGCTGCAGTGCAGTCAGTGGAGTTTATTTGGAGGAGAGGGGTTTTCTGCTGGACAGAGATGGGTTTGACGGGATGGGACGGGACGAGGGCCGGAAGAGGGGCAGAGGGGAGCCTGACCAGCCCGGCGTTAGCTCCCTCATGTTCGTAGGCAGGCAGGCCAGGCGGCCCACGAGTCCCTTTCAAAGGGCCGTTTCTCCAGGTGACGCCCAGCGAGTCACTTGGGGCCGGTCATCGGGCACTGGGAAGGTGGCCTGACCCGTGTCTGTGGGGTGGAGCCCAGTTGCTGCAGCAGCAGCAGCAGCAGTGGCAGGTGGGCCCTGGCAGGTGGGCCGAGGCCAGAGCCTTCCTGGAGCCACTGACCAGCTGCTTGGTCTCACAGGCGTCCCTTTCGTCTCGCAGCCTCGTGTTCAGTTCCCTGGGGAAGGGAGCCCAAGGACTCAGAGGTCTCAGGAGGCAGCGCTTTAGGGCGGGGAGTGTGGGCCCTGCGGCCCCCTCAGACCAGGAGAGAGCTGCCCGGCCGGGGCCGCAGCGTGAGGGAGGCAGGGCAGACGCAAGGAAGGACTTCCTTGTAGTAAGCCGGGCAGTGGTCAGGGGTGTTGGGAGCTTGCAGCCCCTTCCCTCTCGCGGCCGGAGCCGGACCGAACCTGAGTAGCTCCAGCTGCCGCAGGAGGCTGAGCTTCTCTTTCTGCATGTTCCTTGAGACAGCGACCACGTCTCTGCGGGCGGGAGGTGGTGACCGGGGTGCGGGAGGCTCCCCGCGCCACCCCGCCCCGCGGACCCTGCGCCAGGCAGACCCTGGGAGCCAGGCTGAGACTCGGGACGCGGGTGGAAGCGGCCCAGGCCCGAGCCCCAAGCCTGGCCCCCGCTTCCCCGCGCCCGCCGGTCCCCCCGCGGAGGGCCCGCCCGCGCCCCGCGCCCCGGGCACCGTAGGGTTTGCTCCTGGCGGCCCAGCACGTCGCTCTCCAGCCGGCGCAGCTGCTCCTGCGCCGCCTCCAGCTGCGTCCGCAGGGCCTCGTTGGCCAGCCACAGCTGGGCGTTCTGCGCCTGCGCCTCCAGCTGCTCCGCCGCGCGGGTCTGCAGCTGCCGTTCCAGCTGCGGGGTTGCGGGGGAATCGCGGCTGGAGAGGAACCCCCTCTTCCCCGGGGTGCTGGGGTGCCTCTGACTCCCGACAGTTCCAAAGCTGGGGACACTGAGGCACAGGGGACCTCAAGGGTGCCAGGGCGTGCGCGGCGCCTGGGCGGGGGGGCCTGCACCTGCCCCCGCCGCGCGCGGGGCCCTCACCTCCCGCAGCCGCAGGCTCGCGCGCTCCAGCTCCTGCTCGCGGCTCTGTAGCTCCAGCTCCAGGCGGCCTCTCTGCTCCTCCCGGGGGAGGTCCTGGGACGCGCGGGGGCACCTGAGCCTCCTCGGGCCGTGGAGGGTCAGGGGCCGGGGGCGGGACCAATTCCGGGAAGGCGGAGCCAGGGAGACGCGCGGGCCTGGGATTGGGCGGGGCGGGGGCGGGGCGGGGCCGCGGGCGCACCTGGCTCCGCAGGCGCTGGCGCTGGCGCTGCTCTCGCAGCTGCTGCTCCGTCTCCTCGTAAAGGCACCGCACCTCCCTCTCGTGCTCGCTCTCCCGCCTTCGGGGGGCCGGGGGTGAGACAGCTGCAGCCCGCCCCTGCCGCCTCGGGGACCCCCGCCCGCCCCGAGCCCTCACCGCCGCAGCGCCTGCTCCAGGCCATCTCGCTCTCGGGCCGCCTCCTCCAGGCAGGCCGACGCACGCATCAGGACGTCCTCGAAGTATCCCAGCAGCTCGGGCCGCTCGCGCTGCAGCCGGACCCAGAGCCTTCGCACCGCGCGCTGCCTGGAGGAGGCGCGGACCGGGGCTGAAGCCGAAGTGGGGGCTCCGCACCCTCCCCAAGGTGACCTCTGCAGCCCCGCACAAGCCGGCGCATTTCCCACATTCAGGGCCTCCCTCCTGGGGGGGGGTGCTTTCACCCCTGCGGGGGGTCAGTGCGTGCGCGCGGCCGGCGAGGGGTCACGTCTACGCCGGGCTGGGCCCAGGTGTCAGAGGCCCCGTGCCGGGCGCCGCCCCTCCCAGCAGCCGCTTCTGCCGCCTCCTAAAATGCAAATTCTGCGAGAAATCACGCCCAGCCCCTCCCGGGGGCGGCTGAGAGAGAACCGCGGGGCCAGGCCCAGCCTGGGGACCCTGCCCAGAGCAGACAGACACGGGAGAGACAGACGGGCAGCACGCAGCCGAGGGGACCGGGAGTGGGACCGGCGCACTCACTGGCTCAGGGCCTGGGCCACCCCCAGCTGCTCCAGCGCAGCGGTGAATCTCTCCTCCTCCGCCTCCTCCAGGGAGCCCCCCGTGCCTTGCACCTCGGACCAGCCCGACTCAAAGGTTTCCTCAGAAGCCCGGGAGGGCAGTGTGCCCTGGGACGACTCCACGCCCACAAACTTCCCTGTGGGCATGGGAGGGAAAGATTACCAGGACTGTGGGTCCCACCCTGGCTCAGCCCCCACCCCCCCACACACACATATCCTGCCCTTCCTCTGAGCCCAGTTTCCTGTTTTTCTTCCTTATTTTGGATTGATTCTTGGCCTGGGAATGGGAGGTGACAGCTGGGCTCAGGCCAGAATGGACAGCTGGCTCCCAGCCCCACCTGGGTTTGGCACCGGGGAGAGGGTGGGGAGCAGGGGTCAGCTCCACACATGCCACAGCAGCCGGGGGGCCTGTCTGTGGAGCACAAGCTTCAGCCTATGTGACCTGTGGGCTCCACAGAGTCCCCACACGTGCCAGGGGAGGCTCACTGGGTGGGCGTCAGGGTGGGGGGGCAAGGGAAGGGCTCACCCAGGCCCAGGCAGAACTCTCGGGCAGTGAGGAAACCCGTGCGGGCCTGGTCCAGACTTTCAAACACAGCCTCTAGCTGTTCTGGCGTGAGGAGCAGTTCATTCTGCAGGCCCTGGCCAGACAAAGATGCAGGGCTGAGCAGCCAAGGTCAGCCCCGGGCTGGGCAGCCCCTTGGGACTGGAGACTCACCTGCAGGTCGTGCCGGGTGATGAAACCCTTGGCCTCCTTGTCACACAGCAGAAACAGCTCCTGGGCCTGCGCCAGCATGGCTGCCCATGGCCCCACGGGGCCCCCCTCTGTCTCCCCTTCCTCCTCCTGCACCTCCCCAGGGCTGGCCATGAAAGTGGGCTCCTGGCCGTTGGATGCTGGAAGGCCAAGGAGGAGTCAGGGGCCCAGCAGAGCTCATAAGAAACGAGGGGGGAGGAGGGGAGGCAGCGAGAGGGAGAAGTGCCCGGTGGCTGAGGCTAAGCTGGAGCCACTGGGACCCAGGGTTGAGCAGAGGAACTGGGGGAAGGCATGGTGCCGGTCCAGAGGAGGGGCAGCCGGGGAGGAGGTCCGGGCCACCAGAGGGTGGTGCTGCAGGCTCGGGGCCTGTGAGGACTGCGAGGGAGCTAGAGGCAGCCGGCCCAAGAGGGAGCCCAGGGGAGGACTGGCTGGGGAGAGGGGCCGTCCCGGTGGGAAGGGGGTCACACAGAAGACCTTGTGATGGACAGTGAGGAGGGGAGCTTCTGGCAGCTGAGGGCAGAGAGCTTGGGCGCGGGAGTGGTCATGGGGAGGAGCCGAACAGATCCTGGAGTTGGGGACACGGAGACAGGGCTGAGGGAGCCCGGGGAGCACCCGCCCATCCAGCCTAGCGCCCCGCATCCAGCCTGGGCCTCAGCAGCCCTGCCCTCCAGCCAGCTGGCAGGCTGGGTAAGCTCCTCCCGCCCTGCCGCAGCCCCTCCCACCCACCGGGCGCCAGGCCCCCTGGGGTGCAGGTGCAGGGTCCTGGCCTGGGACCCGGTGCCTGCCACGGCCCTAGGCTTCACAGACCCTCCCCGGCGCGAGGCTCTGCCCCCTGCAGACTCGCCCTCTCTATGGCTCGAGCCTCCGCGGGCCTCCCTCCCCCAGGGGCGCCTCGCCCCCTAATCAGAGCCACCTGTCTCCCCACAGCCGCGCCCCGGGTTTCCCCACGCCGACCCCAGCGCGGCGACCCCACACCTGGGTCTGACGTCCTTCCCCTCCGGTCAGCTCAGGACAGTGACTCTCCGCCCACCCGTGTTCCTGGGGACTGAGGGGCGCGATCTCCAAAGAGGGCGGGTCTGACGGAGGGCGACGGGGGCGCCGGGGGCCGGAGGCAGCTGCCACCCTTCGCCGTCGCCTCGCGCGGGCCGTGCGCCCCCCCACGGGCGGGTGGCCGGCTCCCCCGGACCAGAGGTCCGTCCAGCGGAAGCTGCGTTGCGGCCGGACTCCCGGCGCAGGGAGGAAGGGCCGCCCGCGCCCCGCCCCGTGGGGGCCCGGAGTCCCCGACCGCCACGCGCGGGGGTCGGCGCGCCCCGCGGGGACCGGGAGGGGCGGGGGGCGGCGGACCCGCGGGGCGCCTACCTGCGAGCTGCGCCGACGCCGCACCTGCCGCGCACCTGGCCTCTCCTCCCGGAAAGGCGGGCACCGCGGGGCGCCCGGGACGGGGCGGCTCCTGCGGCTCTGCGGGCACCGAGACCCCGGCGTGGGCCGGCCCCGGGCGGGGCGCCGCCGCTGCTGTCGCCCTGTCCCCGCCTCCGGGCGCAGCCCGACTCTCGCCTCGCCCCCCCCACGCGCCAGCCGCGTCCCTGTCCCGGCCGAGACCCCGCGCACCGTGGGGCGGGGACGACCCAGGCACCTGGGGACCCTTCCTGAGCAGGGCCGAAGTGGGGAGCCGGGCACTGTCCTGAGGATCCCGATTTAAGGCGCCAACAAGGGTTTATAGGAAAACGCGAGGCAGGAAGTACACCCAGATATTCTCAATGGCCCTCTCCCTTCTCCCCTAAGCTTTCCCAATTCGGTTTTTCCCATTTTCAAACGATACACACCTAACATACTAGACAATGACATTTAAATCAGCAGCACAAATGCCCGTGCATGTGCGAGGTGAGCAACCGGTGGGCGCTGGAGGTCCTCCTCTCAGCAGGCCTCCGCGCCCAGCACTACTGTTGGGGCACAGCCAAAACTTGGGTTTGATTTGGGGCAGGGCTGGGAGGAGCTGGGTGGAGCCTGTGGTGACCTACCTGCTGGGGGAGAAAACCCCACCCTCTTCCCCACATACCCCCACCAGCCCCGGCCTGGCCCCTGCACCCACCTGGAGGGCCTGGCCTCACGGTGGGGCCCTGGCAGAGCTGGGGGCTGGAGGCCTCTGCCTCTCCAGGGGCCTGGGATCCTGCTGAACTAGAACAGGTTGGGCCGATAGGACAGGACCTTGAGACCGAGAGGGGGGCGGCCCCTGGCACACAGGAGCACCGGGGACCTGCCCAGCCGGCTCGCCCAGTCCTGCAGTCCCACTACCAACCGTTATTGTTGGCTGGGGGCTCCCACCGCCACCACAGCCGCCCACACAGCCGCCCGTCTTGGGGGGGGGAGGCAGGTGGGGCTGAACCCGGCAGGATGAAGGGCCCTGGAAAGCTAGCCAAATGCCAGGCTCTGTTCCAGCACCCTTCACCCCCTGGGCCCTTTTGGTCACCAAGGAGGGCCGGCTGCATTCCCTCCAACAGCTCAGGGCAGAGGACACTTTTCAGGAAACCATGTCTCTCCCAGAACAAGGTCCGGCCCCTTTGGCGCAGACCTCACCCCAATATTCTCCTGTATACATCCTCATGTATTGGCAGGACACTGGGTGCCCTGGGGGTGAGACCGGACAGAGGGACAAGAACACCTGTGCACCTGGCTAGGAGGCTTGTGATGCCTCGGGGAGGCCCAGCGCCTCACACAAACCTTGGGCCAAATGCCCTTCGTGGAGCAGGCCCCGTGCTCCCCGGGAACCTCACCCTACCCTCCAGGGCCCAGAGAGCAGCCCCCGCCCCGTGTCACCGCGGAGCGGAGCCGGGGACACCACCTTTTGTAAACATTTCTTTGTATTTTACTCAGCGGGGATCTCGGTCTCAGATACTTCCGCTGGCCTGTGGAAAGCTGTACCCAAGGGTCAGCCGGCGGGCCTCAGAGCAAAGCGGGGGTGAGTGTGTGTCCCAGCCAGGTCAGTGGGGTGCCGCCCCGGGGGCCCACAGGTGCCTCTAGAGGCGACCCCTGGCCTGAACGCAGGGCGTGAGGAGAGGGGGCCCTGGGAGCCCCGACCTGAAGCTGGACCCACAGGGTCGGCGAGAGGGTCACATACGAGGAAGACACAGGGGCTGAGCTGTGGCCTTTATTACATCTGCTTCAGCGAAAATAAATAATTCTCCACACACATTCTCCAGCAGAACGTGAAAAATGCAGAGGGAAGGGGAGGTGCCGAGTTCCTGGGGGGTAAGGCCGCACCCACCCCTGCCTGGGCCCCGCCTGCCCCAGGGCGGCCTGGAGGGGAGATCAAGGCACACGCAGGCCCCCCGGGCTTGGGGAGGGGTACCCACACCCGCCTGCTCAGTGCGGCAAGTGAGTGGTTTGCGGGGGCGACAGCAAAGCCCCTGCTCCCAGCTGCGGGGCCCCATCTCCGCGCCCCCCGGGACCGGGGAGGCGGGCGGGGGTCGCAGCGGCCCCAGGGCCCGCCTCACGGGGCGGGGAAGCGGGGCCCAGCCCTCCGCGGGGCGCCCGGGGCTGGGCAGGCGGCGCTCAGCAGGGGGGCAGGCCGGGCGGGCGCGGGGCCGCGGGGTGCGGGGCGGCGGGGTGCGGGGCGGCGGGGGCGCGCATGCGCAGGGCGTCGGGCGGGAAGGCCACGTTGGTGCAGAAGAGGCCCAGCAGCAGCTGGCGCTGGCACTCCTCCCACTTGGCCAGCGCGTCCGCCAGCGAGAGGTTGTTGCGCATCCAGCCGGGCAGCGCGGCCTCGCAGTAGGCGGCATAGGACAGCGGCACCGAGGGCAGCGACTGGGCGCGGCGCAGCTCCGCCGGCTCCGCCAGCCTGCGGGCGGGACGGGCCTGAGTGCGGCGTCGGGCGAGGCTGGGCCCCAGGCGGGCACCCGGGCCCTTAGTGGGGCGTCGGGGCAAGGCTGTGCCCCAGGCGGGCGCCCGGGCCCTTAGTGGGGCGTCGGGCGAGGCTGGGCCCCAGGCGGGCGCCGGGGCCCTTCGTGGGGCGTCGGGCGAGGCTGGGCCCCAGGCGGGCGCCGGGGCCCTTAGTGGGGCGTCGGGCGAGGCTGGGCCCCAGGCGGGCGCCCGGGCCCTTCGTGGGGCGTCGGGGCGAGGCTGTGCCCCAGGCGGGCGCCCGGGCCCTTAGTGGGGCGTCGGGCGAGGCTGGGCCCCAGGCGGGCGCCGGGGCCCTTCGTGGGGTGTCGGGGCGAGGCTGTGCCCCAGGCGGGCGCCGGGGCCCTTAGTGGGGCGTCGGGCGAGGCTGGGCCCCAGGCGGGCGCCGGGGCCCTTAGTGGGGCGTCGGGGCGAGGCTGGGCCCCAGGCGGGCGCCCGGGCCCTTCGTGGGGCGTCGGGCGAGGCTGGGCCCCAGGCGGGCGCCGGGGCCCTTAGTGGGGCGTCGGGCGAGGCTGGGCCCCAGGCGGGCGCCCGGGCCCTTCGTGGGGCGTCGGGCGAGGCTGGGCCCCAGGCGGGCGCCCGGGCCCTTCGTGGGGCGTCGGGCGAGGCTGGGCCCCAGGCGGGCGCCGGGGCCCTTCGTGGGGCGTCGGGCGAGGCTGGGCCCCAGGCGGGCGCCGGGGCCCTTAGTGGGGCGTCGGGCGAGGCTGGGCCCCAGGCGGGCGCCGGGGCCCTTCGTGGGGCGTCGGGGCGAGGCTGTGCCCCAGGCGGGCGCCCGGGCCCTTCGTGGGGCGTCGGGCGAGGCTGGGCCCCAGGCGGGCGCCCGGGCCCTTCGTGGGGCGTCGGGGCGAGGCTGTGCCCCAGGCGGGCGCCCGGGCCCTTAGTGGGGCGTCGGGCGAGGCTGGGCCCCAGGCGGGCGCCGGGGCCCTTCGTGGGGCGTCGGGGCGAGGCTGGGCCCCAGGCGGGCGCCGCAGTCAGGGCTCACCTGGAGGGCAGGTGGCTGCCCAGCTTCCTCTTGGCGCGCATCACCAGGTACTGGCAGATGCTGCCCGTCTGCTCCTTCATCCACCGGATGTCCTCGGGGACGTCGGGCAGCCACTCCAGCAAGCTGGGGGGCGGGAGGCAGCCTCAGGGGCTGTGGCGGGCCGGTCCCCATGCCCACACCCCCGCCCGTGGCCCAGCCGGTGCCCTGACACCTCTCGGGAGACAGCCTTCCCCCGACCAGCTGCCTCTTCCCTGGGCTGACCACCACTCAGGGATGATCCCAAAGTGTGGTCCAGGCTCCTCTCCTGCCCCCCCCCCGTACCGGATAGTGAAGGACACGGCGCTCTCCAGGGGCAGAGTGTAGGGCATCATCATAGCCGTGGCCAGCCGCACCGGCAGCATGTTGGACAGTGTGGTCAGCAGGTCCTTGGGCTCCACACAGGCCTCCAGCAGGGCTGTGGGTGGGGCACAGGCGGGAGGTTGACTGCCCGTGGGGGAGGTAGGGCCAGCCCTGCTCTGCTCCACCCCCCCCACATGGCCCTCCACCCTCATAGAACTGTGCACCCCACACACACTCATTCAGCCATGCACCCCCATGCACCCTCACTGAGCCCCGCACCCCACATGCACCCTCACTGAGCTGCACACCCCCAATGCACCCTCACTGAGCCCCGCACCCCACATGCACCCTCACTGAACTGCACACCCCCATGCACCCTCACTGAGCCCCCACACCTCACGCACCCTCACTGAGCCCCGCACCCCACATGCACCCTCACTGAACTGCACACCCCCATGCACCCTCACTGAGCCCCGCACCCCACATGCACCCTCACTGAGCCCCACACCCCACATGCACCCTCACTGAACTGCACACCCCCATGCACCCTCACTGAGCCCCCACACCTCACGCACCCTCACTGAGCCCCACACCCCACATGCACCATCACTGAGCCCCGCACCCCCATGTATCCTCACTGAGCCCTGCACCCCACGCACCCTCACTGAGCCTCGCACCCCATATGCACCCTCACTGAGCCCCGCACCCCATATGCACCCTCACTGAGCCCCGCACCCCCATGTACCCTCACTGAGCCCCGCACCCTGAGCCCCGCACCCCATGCACCCTCACTGAGCCCCGCACCCCACGCACCCTCATTGAGCCGAGCAGGCAGATGCTCCAGGATGTGATCTTCCACTCGAGCCCTCTCCACAGCCATCACAGCTTCCTCCTCTTCCTGGTGGGTAGGGGGCTTGGCAGAGGGCAGTGCCAGCAGGGGGTTGGGCTTGTCCAGGAGGCCTGGGTGGGGAAGACCAAACCCAGGGTCAACCATGAGCAGGGCCCCGCCCCCACCCCACCCCGCACAGGCCCGGGCCCACGCACCATTCCTTCGCAGGAAGCGCAGGCCATCCCTGTAGCCCTGCTTACACATCTCCCGCAGCACCTGAGGGTGGGCAGTTGGAGCAGGGGAGTCAGACACGCCCAGTTCTGCCCCTAGTCCCTGGTGTCCCTGCAACCCCCACCCTCCCCACTACTAAGCTACGGGAACCAGGACCCAGGACAAGAGTCAGGCTGGACGGAGGCTGGAGAGGCTGCCCCCCAGTGGAGAGATTGTGCAGGCCACAGACTTCTTCCCCAGCCTCAGAAGAGGTTGTCCAGGTCCCCACCCTGCCCTTGTCACTCAGGAAAGGTGACAGGGGCAGCTTTCCCCCCCAGGACCAGGCGAGGAGAGGCTGTGTGACCCCGGCCGGCCGCCCCAGCACGACGCTCACCATGGGCTCGGGAGGGAACAGGGCCTTGGAGAGGCGGTAAAGGTTGCGCAGGTTGAACTGGATGCTAGTGTTGGTCACCCGGAGCTCGTGGATGTTGGTGGAGCTGTCCTGCGGGCAGATATCACTCTCGCCCGAGAAGGGGGACACTGTGATTGTATTCTTGAGCTCGTAGAGCGGCAGGTTGTCTGAGATGCCACCATCCACATAGCGCTGAGGTGGGAGGGACACGTGGTCACTGAGGTGACGAGGGGCCTGCAGAGTGAGCTGGCCGCTCCCCCCACAGCTGTTTCATTTGGGCCTTTCACCCGCTAGGCACTGGCCACAAGCCCACAAGCCCTCCCGGGTGCCCAGCAATAGCCAGACATGGGAGGGGGAGGGTAGCTACAGGAAGTGTGCCTGGCCTGGGGCTGGCCTGGCTCTTGAGTAACTTGGGGAAGTGAGGCAACAGGCAGCCGCAGGAGTGAGGGGGACACTGATGGCTTCCTCCTCCACCCTTGTCCCGCGGCCCACAGTGATGGTCTCGTCACCCAGGAAAGGCGCCCAGGGGGTACTTACCACACCCTGGAGGGTGGGTGGGATGAGACCACAGTACACGGGGATGAAGGTGCTGCAGACATTGGCCTGTGTGGAAAACAGGGAGGGGAGGTAAGCGGAGGCTTCAGGGTCCAACTGTGCCCCTGGTGCGACCCCGCCAGGGCCCACCTGGATAAGCTCATCTTTGGAGTTGAAGTGGTATATAATGACATTCTCGCCGTCCGAGACGCGGGTCAGGGAGATGCCCAGGCGCCCACTGGCGCGCTCATGGCAGTCAGCAGGCAGGGTCTTCATCAGGCAGCCTCGGATGGTCTTCACTAGGTTGAAGGAGGGGTGCAGCGGGCCCAGGAACCGCTTCCGGGCCTCCTTAGACACCTCGATGATGTTGGCACCAGCCTCACCTGGGGCAGCAGGCCAAGGGTCAGGGGGCAGCACACCCCTATGGCTCCATGCCCAGTGTCTCAGGGCACCCCAACTGATGGCACCCCACCACCCTGGAGGAATCCCAGTGCCCACTAGGGGGCCTGGCCCACAGTTGGGACTTTTAACACCTGCTCCTGAAGAGAGAGAGGCAGGCTGCTCCCCCCGCCCCCCTGGGGGACAGACAGTGGGGCTGGCCAGCTGGGGCTGGGCCTGCCCTCTGCCCGGTGTTTCTCAACAGCCCGCCTTGATCCATGAGTCACCAGGCCTGGCCTCGTGTGGCACTCAGCCTGGGAAGCGGTTAGGCTGAGGCTCAACTCTGACCAGCTTCAGCTTTTACACACTTGGCCAGACCCAGACTCACAAAGCCCAGTGCAGCCCAGGAGTCGCACAGGCCTTGTGGCACCAACAAGGTTGGAAATAGTGGGTGGGGTTCCACCACTCCTGGAAAGCACGACTGTGTCCTGCTGCAGCACCCCCGCACTCCTCTTGGGGGCCATGAGAGCCGGTGAGGACAGAGCCAGAGTGGGAGCAGGCCCGGGAGTGGTCAGAGGGCAGGAATGCCTTGCTGAGGAGCTGAAGACCACGCCCTCCTCCAGGACCCCCACCCAGGTCAGGAGTGAGCAGCGTGGGGCCGGCACCTGCCACACTGTGGGGGCTCCAGCTGCCCGAGACCACAAGTGAGAAAGAGGCTTCTCGCCCTGGTCAGGTGGCTCAGTTGGTTGGAGCATCACCCTGGACATCAAAGGTTTTGAGTTCAGTTCCTGATCAGGGCACATACCTAGGTTTCGGGTTCGGTCCCAGGTAGGGGCGCATACAGGAGGCAACTGATTGATGTTTCTTTCACATCGATGTTTTCTCTCCCTCCCTTTTGCTCTAAAATCAATAAAAATATACCCTCGGGTGAGGGTTTTATTTATTTATTTATTTTTATTTATTTTTAAAAATATATCTTTATTGATTTCAGAGAGAGGAAGGGAGAGGGAGAGAGAGAGAGAAACATCACGGATGGGAAAGTCATTGATCGGCTGCCTCCCCCACACCCCCGACTGGGGATCAAGCCCGCAATCCGGGCCTGTGCCCTGACTGGGAATCGAACCCCGATCTCCTGGATCCCAGGTCGATGCTCAACCTCTGAGCCATGCCCGGCCGGGCCAGGTGAGGATTTTAAAAAAGAGAGAGAGCCCGGCCGGCTGTGGCTCAGTGGTTGAGCATGGACCTAGGATCCAGGAGATTGGGGTTCGATTCCCGGTCAGGGCACAGGCCCGGGTTGCGGGCTAGGCAGCCGATGAATGACTCTCAGCATTGATGTTTCTATCTCTCTTGCTCCCTCTCCTTTCCTCTCTCTGAAATCAATAAAGGTACGTTTAAAATAAATAAATAAATAAATAAGTAAATAAATAAGTAAATAAATAAGAGAAAGGTTATGGTTGATAATCTCTCATTATAAAAACAACATAGAAATAGTCTTCTTGGGAGTGGGGTGGGGAGGGGCTGTGGAGCCCCGGCCTCAGTTGGGTACCAGGGACCCAGGTAGGTCCTGAGGCCAGCACGGCCACCTGGGGACTGAGGACACTGGTCTGAAGGCCTCCAGGAGGGGGAGGAGGAGGGGCCCCAGGGTGGGTCCCCCTTCCCAAGAATGCAGAGGCGGCTCCTCCCCCTCAGGGCAAAGGTCATAGGAAGGAGGCCCGCGTCCGCCCGGCTCCTGCTGGGCGGGGCTTGGGTGTCCCCTCTGTCACCTTGGCGGCCCGGGGACCCTGGGGGCTGGGCAGCATTCCCGGGGCTCCGAAGCGCGCGCTGTAAACACCACTGGCCGGCCCACGGGGAGCGCGCGGGAGCGGAGGCGCCCTTCCCCGCACACTCGGCCCTCTGCGCCCCCGACCACGCGGGGGACCCAGAAGACCGGCCGCCCCCTGGAAGGGGCGCAAGCGAGGGGCCACAGCGGGGGACCCAGGCCCGCGCGGGAGCTGCGCCAGGAGCAGGGGCCCGGGAGAGCCTCAGGGGCCCCGGGGCCCAGGCCGCTTTCCAGGGCCGCCCCCGGGCCAGGCCCGGGAAAGTCACAGCCCCAGGACACGGTGACCGCTAGCACCTCGCGCCGGCGCCTGGCCCGCGGCCCGGCAGCCTCGGCCCCGCCCCGCGCTCAGGGTCCCGCCCACGCGCGCCGCCCGTCCCAATGGAACAGCTTCCGCCGCACCTGCCCGCCCCCCGCCGCTGCGCCCGGGCGGGCTCGGGCCCGCGCCCTCGGGGCAACCAGCCCCGCGGCCCGCCGCGCTCACCCAGGCAGGCCCCGGTGACCAGCGCCGTGGCCGTCAGCGCCCCGGCCGAGGCGCCGTAGATGTGGGTGGCGTTGGCCACCAGGAAGGGCGCGTGCTCGCGCAGGCAGGAGGCCACGCCGATGTGGTAGACGCCGAGGAAGCCGCAGCCCGCGAACGAGATGTTCCACGTCGTCTCGCGGGGAAACGTCGCCTCCTTGGGGAACATCGCGGCGGCCGGGCCGGGCCCGGTGCGCTGCTCGCCGCCGCGGCCGCTGTCCTCGGGTCTCCGCCTGTAGAGGCGGCGACGCTGAGCTCGCGGCCCAGAGTCGGTGTTTTTAGGGGTTGGTGGGCGGGGCCGGCGCGGGGCGGGGCCGGCGCACGCGGCCCAATCGGGGCGCGCGGGGAACGGCCGCGCCCTCGGGAGACCTGGGGCCCCGCCCCGCCCGCAGCCCAACCCCCGGCCCCCAAACACCTCCCGGCTCGGCGGCCGCGGGGTCCCCGGCGCCCGGCGCTGCCCACCCCTGCGGCCGGCCGGAGTCGGCGGCCAGGCCCCTGCCCCCGGCGTGGGCGGCGCGAGGGGACGCCCGGGCCTGGGGGGGGGACAGTGCGCTCGCCCGGCGGCCGGGGGCCTGGGGGCCTCGCGGAGCCGGACACTCGCGAGGGGCGCGCCTTGGTGCCCGGGCAGCCCCCTCCTCCTCCCTCGTGGTCCGTCTGCGGCACCCACTCCCCCAGCCAGGGCCCCCCAGGGCCCACGGCTCATCCACAGACTGACCCATAAACACCGGGCCGGATGCCAACCACAAACAACCTGGAGAGCTCAGGGGAGCGCGGGGCCGCCCCTCCGCCCGCCCGGCCCGCCCGCGCGGCCCCTCCGCCCCGGCACTGACCTGCGCTCCGCCTGCGTCCGACCCCAGCTCCTAGGCTGCGCCGGCTCCACGGGACGGCTCGGACCCCGCCCCGCCCCGGCATCCGGCCCGGCAGGTCGAGCTCCGGGTGATGTCACGCTCCCCCGCCCCGGTTCCGCATTTTTCTCCTGGACTGTGCGAGCGTCGGGCCCGCCTGGTGGGGATCCCGAGCCACCCCGCGCCTCCCCTGCCGTGTGCGAGTCTCCCCGGGAACAGGCTCCCCAGGCAGGAGCTTGGCTCAGGACCCAGCTGGGGCCAGGGCTGCAGCCCTGGCCATCCGAGGGTCAGGCCCAGAAGCCAGAGCAGGGCCTCCCCAGGACACGGCCACCTGGGGTCATGCTATCCAGTCCTCAGCCACTGCTCCCAGGCACCCACACTCAGCACCCACAGCGTGCCTGGCAGGGGGACCAGCACAGGGCAGAGCGGTGAACAGTCAAGCCAGCCCCAGCCCTGCCGGGGAAGGAAGGGGGGACAGATGCTGTTTACATAAACTCAAAATGTGGAGGAAACGAGGTGACAGGGTGTGCTGGTACAGTTAACTCAGACAGGGCACAGGGCCACCGGCCCAGGCTGCCCAACAGGATGTACAAAGGCCCTGGGGGGGGGGGGTGAGGAGAGCCGGAGCCTGGGCACTGGGAGAGAGAGCAGCAGGGATCTCACAGAATGAATCTGACTGAGACTGGTCCTCTCCGCAGAGGGGACCCACCCCCCAATGCCTCGAATGCAGGTACAGTGCAGGTGTGGCCTGGTCAGGATGATCAGGGCCCCTGGTGACTGAGTCCCTGGGGATGCTGCTGGAGGCAAAGGGTGTGGCACAGTGGAGATAAGGCCAGCCTGGGAAGTTCAGGGGTTCACCAGGGTGACCAAGAGGGGAGCTGGGTACTCCCGGGCTGAGCAAGGGACTGAAATAAGTCCTCCCCCAACCAGCTCCAAGGAGAGGCTGGGGTCCTAGCCCTGCCTGCTTCTATGGGACCGTGAGGCCTTGGGGGGTGGCACTGCCCCAGTGCTGATACCTCTGCCCCCATTTCCACACCAGGGTTGAACTGTTTTGAGTACATGTCCCTCCCTCCAGGCCTCTGGGACCATCAGCTCTGGAGCCAGGAACAGGGCGGCCCTTCCTGGAATCCTGGCTGGGGCGGGAGGAACCCCTGGTGCCTGTTGTGCGATGATTGTGCCAGGCGGGTGTCACCCCCCCTCCCACGGTGTCCTCTGGCCCACAGGGCCCTTCTCAGGGTTTGAGGGTAGCCTTGTGAGCTCTGCCCTAGACCCACTTCTCTGTGGGGCCTTCTACCCTAGCCTGAGACAGGGGGCCCCATCCCACATGCAACTTGCCCCCTCACAGCACATGCTGCTAGGACCTCTGCAGCCCTCACTTCTCTTGGCCCCACTTCCCACCCAGAAGTGTGGCTTCTACATCCCCCTCTAAGGCCCAGATCCCACCCTAGTCCCTGCTCCTCTGGCCTCCCTTCCCTCACACACCTTGCTCACTCCTGCCCTGGGGCCTCTTCAGGTCTTGGCTCCCTGCCTGAGGGAGGCCCCATCTGTCCTAAGTTCTACTCATTACCTCTCCCACAGAACTGCAGCCCACAGGGGAGGATCCTTCCTCCACACAGCTGTGCACACACCCCAGGCAGTTGCTGACCCATCGCCTCTTGAGGGGGAAGCAGAGTGTTTACCGAAGGACCTGGTATTGGTGGGCAGAGGCTGAAGGCCCAGGACAGGCCCTCCGTGGGTAGTGGGCCCACCCCAGGACTCAGAGAGTGTATACTCACAAGCACTTCCACATCTGCCCAGCAAAGCAGGTGATGGCTCATCAGACAGGGGAAACTGAGGCTGAGAAACTGCCCAAATTGCTCAAGGGTGAATGTGGAGCAGGGGCACTGACTTAGAACAAAAACTGGACCCTGTCCCTACAGGGAAACCCAGGGACCACACACCCAGGTCTCCTTTGTGTAACAAGAACACTGCCAATCTTGGGGGAACTGTTGGCCTCTGCCCACCTCACAGAGCAATGGAGACCACCCACTGTTGCTTTTTAAAAATTGATTTTAGAGAAGAAGGGGAGGGAAGCCCCCCCAACCAACATTCACTGGTTGACTCTTTTATGTGCCCTAGCCAGGGATCAAGTCAGGAATCTTGGGGTATCAGAATGTTGTTCTAACTGAACTACCGGCCAGGGCTGCCCTGCCATTACTTTTGAAGGTTTCCAGGGTGTCCCTGAAGGCATCACTCCCTGTGAAACCCTTAGGAGCCAGGAACATACTCAAGGAGGGTTGCGTCCCTTCCTGGGCCTGCCCAGGACTTGGAAACACCCAAGGCCCACAGGAAGAGCCCCCTGCTGCAGGTGCTCTTTTACACCGGACCCAGTCCTTGTCGGCACCCTCCACACCAGCTCTTGGGGCAGCAGCTTCTCCTCCCTGGGAGCCCCACAGCCATGCTCCACTGAGGCGAGAGTGCAGAGGCCAAGCTCTAACAAACACAGGCCCCTCAAGAGATACATAAAAAGGACTTTATTTGCAGAGTGACGGGGCTCTAATCAAACAAGCCAAATCCCATGTCGTCATCGGACTCCTCAGACTCCTCCTTCTTCTCGTCTTTCTTCTCCTCTGCTGTTGGGGGGGGGGGGGGGGGGCATGGTTAGGGAGGCAACCAGGGCAGGCCAGGCTCCCTATAGCCCATGCACCCATGACAGCCGCCCAAGCCTCCACTTACCTGCAACTGGGGCAGAACCAGCAGCAGGAGCTGCAGATCCTGGGGCGGCGGAGACGGCCACAGCCCCGCCAGCGGGAACGCTGGCCAGCTTGCCAATACCTAGAAGCCAGGAAAGGGAGGTTAGACCAAGACAGCCGCTCAGCCTAAAGGCTACTTCAGAGGAGTGGAGACAGCCTGCCCAGTGAATGTACTGGGGCCTGTCACCAAGTGCCAGTGAAACTGGCTCCCCTGCTCTCCCAGGCAAGGAGATCTGCCACACCCCTCCCCCCAAACTTCCTATCTGGGAACTTGGCTTCCAGGAATTAGTCCACAAGAAGGTAGGCCTGGCGTCAAGTTGGACAAACATGTTTATAACCAGGCAGGGACCTAGTCTGCTGCCCCAGTGTCCAGATACTTGTTCCCAGCAGTGCACTCAGATGAGGCTTTTTGCTGAGCTGGCTCTGTCCCTGGCAAGTCACATGTCCAGGTACAGGAACAGTTGCCCCAACAGCTCAACTTCCAAACAAGTCCCATCATCCCCAGCCTGATGTCACAGGAAAACAATCCACCAGGCAAAAGGGAGTGGGGGGCCTGTGGTCACCACTGACAACAACCCCATTACAGACAGCATGTGGAGAAACTTGTTTACAAAGGCCCAGTTTCCCAAACACTGGACAGGGCAGCCAGGCCCAGGGAGAGCATGGGCGCCCCCTAGCGCCTGTCCCTCAGAGTGTCTAGAAGTGCTCCTGGTTTGAGCTCATTGAAGCTCTGCTCACTCCATCGGGCAAGGCTTCTAGGGTGCTCTGGTCCACAAGCGAACCCTGGCAGGCCACAGGCTGACCAACAGGGATTAGGATGGACCGCGGAAATGAAAGACCCCTGCAGTCTCACCCTGGGCGATGACATCTTCGATGTTCTTTCCGTTCAGCTCACTGATGACCTAGAGTAGAAACCAAAACGAGCAGTTACCAGAGACCCTACCTGAACCTTCTGCAGCCAGGGCAGGGCTAGGCCTTGGGAGCAGGACAGGAGGAAACACCCAGGCCCTGAGGTCCAGCACACTACTTATTGCCCACACGTGGGATATCTGAACTGAGACTCGCTACAAATGGGCACTTAAACATTCCTAAAAATTACTGCTGACACAGAGATGCAAAAGATCTAAGTGTATATACCCAACACGGCTCAAAATAACACGGTGAGTAATTTGGGTGAAAAAATAGCTTTAAAACACTTTCCCCTTGCCCAGCTGGCTTGGCTCAGTGGTTGAGCATCGCCCCATGATCCAGGAGATCCCGGCTGGATTCCCGTCGGGGCACATGCCCAGGTTGTGGGCTCCATCCCCAGTAGGGGGCGTGCAGGAGGCGGCTATCAGCGACTCTCATCATAGAGGTTTGTATCTTTGCCTCTCCCTTTGTGAGACCAATAAAGATTTTAAAGACAACGACAACCAAAAAAACCACTTTCCCCATTTCATTTCTTATAATAAGGACGTCACTAAAGAATTTTAAGTTACACGAGGCTCGCATTTTGCTTTTTCTAAACCATGCTGGTCCGGGCTTTGCTTCACCCCGGCTTTTGCTTCCTTGGGCTGTATCAGAAGCCCCCCAAAAGGGAAAGGACTCCCCCCCAAACCACACTCTCCCGAAGAAAACGCGGGTCGGGTAGGAGAGGGGCCCCTCTGTGCAGAGCATCGCGTGGGCCGGGCCGGCTACCTTGTTGAGCCGGTCGTCGTCCGCCTCGATGCCCACGCTGTCCAGGATCTTCTTGATGTCCTTGGCGCTGGGGGAGGCATTGCCCCCGAGGGCGGCCAGCAGGTAGGAGGCGACGTAGCGCATCCTGAGCAGCGAGGAGGGAACCGTGGCGTCAGCCGGAGGCCTCCCGCCCCTGCCCGGCCCGAGCGCTGCGGCGCGTGGACCGGCCCGGGGCCCCCACCGAGGCCGCCCCGCGCCTCGCCCCGCGTCCCGCCCACCCCGCAGCTGCCCCGGCCGCCCCCCGCCCGCCAGCGGCCCGGCGCGGCCGCCACACTCACTCGGCGGCGGCGGACAGGCCTCGCGCGTGCGACCTCGGCGACGTCAGGGAGGGAGAGGAAGGCGCAGGCGCACGGGGCGAGGGTAAGCCGCTACCCGGCAGCCTCCGCGACCGAGGCGTCGGGACGTGCGGGCGCCTCCGAGTGACGTCACGAGGCGCTCGGTCAATGAGGACGCCGGAGGAGCCAACGCGCCGTCACGCAGCCGCCCCAGCGAAGGCGAAGGGCAGTTCCGGGGCCGC
Source organism: Miniopterus schreibersii (assembly GCF_964146895.1). Classification (NCBI taxonomy): domain Eukaryota; kingdom Metazoa; phylum Chordata; class Mammalia; order Chiroptera; family Miniopteridae; genus Miniopterus; species Miniopterus schreibersii. Next base: position 73,731,885 of record NC_138112.1, read on the forward strand.
CGCCTTAGGCAGCGTGGGGCGCATGTTCCCCGAGATCCGTGGAACGCGGCGCGGGCGCGAGTCCGATTGGAGAGTTTCTCCCTTCTAGGCTCCCTGAGTGCCACGCGGGGCCTACACACTCCCAACATGCAGCGCGGCCGCCACGCCCCGGACGCATCCCTCCGCGAAAGCGGCGACCGCGGCCGGCAAACTACAAGCCCCATGATGCACCGCTACTACCGGAAGTGCGGGTCAGCAGCTTCCTGCCGGTTCCCCACGTGGGTCCCACGGAGGCTGCGCAGGTTGGGCCGCTGCGCTTCCGGCTCCCGCTGGATCCCGGCCGCAGGGTCCGAGGCCTTACGTCCCGGGGGTGCCCGTGGCGCCCTTGCCCAGCCGGACCCAGTGAGGTGGACGAGCCGCTCGTCGCACGCACGCCGCGGCATCGAGCTGCCCGGGCGCGGCGGCGGCTGCTCCTGTGCCCTGACTGTGCGCGCTCAACACGGGCCGGTGCGCACGCGGCCGTGAGCACGTGCCGCTCGTTCACTGCCCGCGGCGGGCCGGGTCCTGGGACGGCCGCCACCCGCGCCTGCGCCAAGTGCATGACCGAGGAGCCCCGGCCGACCCAGACCCTGCGGGCGGAGGCCGTGACGTTGGGCTGGGAGCCGGGGAGGAGCCGGCCTCGCTCGCGTCCGCGCCGAGCCCCAGGCAGTGGGGCGCGGAGGTGGACGCGGGGCTGCAGCCAGCCCATGAGGACGGGCCCAGCGCGCCAGGCGCCGGTGTGTGCACGCTCACCACACCGTCGCCCCAGGCGGCCCCGCTGTCGTTGTCCCATTTCATAGACGAGGTCGGGCACAGAAGGGTTTTCTTGCTCAAAGTCACACAGCTGGCGCAAAGCGGGGAAACCATCCTGGCAAGGGTGGCACTTCGTTACCATCAACAGAAAGTGGCATGATGGGACTGGTTTTTCTTTTTTTTAATCTTCACCGGAGGACGTTGTTTCCATTGCTTTTCAGAGAGAGGAGGAGGGGGTGAAAGAGAGAGAAACATCGATGTGAGAAACACATAGATGGGTAGCCTCGCACACACACCCCTGCCAGGGCCAGGGATGGAGCCTGCAGCCGACCTGTGTGCCCGTGGCCAGAGTTGAACCCGGAACCCTTCAGTCCGCGGCTGACACTCGAACCACTGAGCAAAACTGGCCAGGGCGGGATTGATTCTTTGAAGTGGAAAATAATACATGAAGTTTACCATTTTAATTACACAATTCAGTGGTATTTAGCACATTCACGTTGTTGTGAAATCGTCGCCACCATCATCTCCCGAACATTTTCATCTTCGCAAACTGAACCCTATTAAACAATAACTCTCCGTTTCCTCGACCCCCAGCTGTTGGAGCCCGACTCCTCTAGGGACCTCATGCGAGTGGAATGACATTCGTCTCTCTGTGCTTGTCTTATTTCAGCGTAATGTCCTCAAGGTTTACCCACGCTTCTTTTAAGGCTGAATATTGGTGTGATTGGTTTTTAAAAAGGTTTTTCTGGCAGCTGGGGGGAAACACTGTAGATCTGGCAGGAACTGCTCACCCTGGTGGGAGGGATGTTGGTAGCTCGGGAGGTGGAGGAAAGAGGGTGCACATAATGTGACTTGAGGCAGGCCAGGCACAGCTGATGTGTTCATCTGCCCTGCCACAGAGCACCCACTCTCGGGTGAAAGAAGTGGGGGTGAATGAGCACAGGTGGGGAGGCTTTCTGGTTCGAGGGTCCTGGCCTGGTGGCCTTGGGCAAACAGCTCTTGGAGTCACTTTCCTCCCGTGTGAGATGCAGAGAGGGGCCGAGGGAGGCGGCGCGCGGGGAAGCCTGCTGCCGGGGCTCCTGGTCCAGAGCGGTCGGTCCCCGTGAAGTAGGATCGCTGGAGCTGGAGCCCGCGCCCTGCAGGGCCGAGAGCACACGGTTGGGCTGGCTGGGGAAGGACAGACACACTCTGAGCTGGCGTCTAGCAAGGGGTGGGTGTCAGGCAGAGATGTGGTCAGTCCCCGAAGCCCCCGGCCGCCAGAGACTGCACCAGCGCCTTTACCCGTGGGACTGGACCGCACAGCCCGGAGCAGAGCGAGCCTGGGGCCGAGCCCTCTGGAAGGGCGGGTTTCGCGGCGCGCAACGCCGGCTGCCCTGTGGGGGAAGCTGGACGGCGCATCCCGACGCGCACTAAGGAAGCCGGAGGCAGCTGGGCCGGGGCCGCGCCTCCGGGGCCGCGGGGCGCCGCGGGCGGGCGGGGCGGGGCGGGACTCGGAGGCGGCCGCAGACCCCAGGGGCGGGGCCCGAGGGGGCGGCGCCCGGAGCCCCAGCCCGCCCGGAAACGCGCCGGCGGGAGCGGGGCGCGCGGAGCGCACGGAGCCGGCGGGGAGGGGGGCAGGTAAGCGCCGCGGGGACGGGGGGGGGGCAGGCGCCCTCCCCGCCGGGGCCGGGCCTGAGGCTGCCTGAGCCCCAGTGCGCCCTGCACCGCTCTGCGCCGCTGACGGTATGAACTGGACGGGGCGGAAAGAGCCCTCCAGCGGCCAGGAAGCGGGGCGCAGGAGCCCCGACCCCCGGCCTCTCGTTTCTCTGGCATACCTGGGCACGAGCACCCATTGCCTGGGACACCGCCCCCGCGTGGTAGAAGAGGGTCAGGGATCTCCTGTCAACGCTGTTGAGCGTCAAGGTTGGAGGTGGGGCTGGACCCAGGACTCATCCTGGGAGATGAGAGGGAACAGCCAGGATGACCTGACAGCTCTAGAGTCCCTTGTCCAAATTTCCAGAATCAGGATGGGAAACTTCCCACCCCCCTCCTCCGCGCCAAGCAGATTCCCAGGCTCTGCACACAGGGCCCACACTGCTTGCTGCCCTCCCAGCCCCGGGGTCCCGTTCTCCAGACCCGTTCCATGTATGATCCGTCCAGCCGAGGCTCTGGGATCTGCGGGCCAGCTGGCCTGGCCTGGGGACTCCCCAGAGCCAGAATCCCTGTTCCTCTGACTGAAAGGAGGGTCCAGCCCCACTCCTCCCCTCTCCTCACCCTGACTCTGCAGCCTCTCTGGGCCCTGCCTGAGCAGGCCTGCTTGGCAAGCTGGGACATGTCTGGCCCCCGAGGCCTGCCGGTGGGCGATGGCTGGCGTGAAGGAGGAGCTGGAGCCCCAGGTGGCCGCTGCAGAAGATGCTGCAGGAGAAGCTGCAGATACTGTGGATGCGGGTCCCGGGGCACCCCTTCTCCTGGCGGGGAATCGGCTAAGCTTGGACCTGTACCCTGGGGGCTGCCACCGGCTGCTGCACCTGTGTGCCGGGCAGACCCCTCAGCTGCTGGAGGTGCAGTTCCTGCAGCTGAGTGGCCACGAAGACCCTCGGCTGCTGGAGACCACCCTGGCTCAGGTGCCGAGGAGCCTGCCGAACCTCCGCTCGCTGGTCCTCAAAGGTGAGTCCCAGCCCTGTCCCACCCCCATCCCTAGCTCCCGCCTCTGCTTCTTGGTCCTCAAAGGCGAACACCAGTCCCAGCCTCCATCACTATTCTCTGCACAGCTGTACCCAGCCCTCTTCCTCTGGACCCTGGAGCTGCCTGGTGGGGTCTCCCTGCCTACTCCATTGTGCATGTTTTTCCTGGGCCAGGTCGTGGGTGACGGCTCTCAGCTAAGATGAGCCTTCAATCTCAGCCTCTGCCTCCCCCCATCTGCTGGTGTCTCCCCAGCATCTCCACTTGTCTGCCCTTTTCCCGGTGGCGCAGAACTGGAGGTCTGCCTCCCTGCATGTAGCATCTTCCCTGGCAGGCAGGCCCGAGCTGGGACCTAGGACTGAGGACCACAACTGCCTTTCACTTTCCCAGGTGGGCAACACTGGGATGCACTGGGTGCCTGTCTCCGGGGCTCTCTCACCACGCTGCCCGCCAGCCTGAGTGGCCTGGCCCACTTGGTCCACCTGGATCTCAGCTTCAACAGCCTGGAGACACTGCCAGCCTGCATCCCGCAGATGTGTGGCCTGGCTGCCCTCCTGCTCTCTCACAACCACCTCTCAGAGCTACCTGAGGCTCTGGGGGCCCTCTCTGCCCTCACCTTCCTTTCTGTGACCCACAACCACCTACAAACGCTGCCCACAGCGCTGGGAGCCCTGTCCACCCTGCAGCGTCTTGATCTCTCTGAGAATCTCCTGGACACCCTGCCCCCTGAGATCAGAGGCCTGAGCAGCCTCGAGGAGCTCAATCTGGCCTCCAACCGGCTGCAGAGCCTCCCGCCCTCCCTCGGTGAGTACCAGCCATGCCCTCCTTGGCTCACGGGAGCTTCTGGGGAGTGCCCTCAGCCACTGCCCAGCTTCCACGCTTGCGGACCCCTCTTGTCCTCTGCCGGGACCCTGCACACAGAGGCTTGGCCTGCCTTTGAGCCTGCAGTCCTCCGAGGCAGCCCTTGTTGGCCTCCACTTCCCTGGCCTCCGAGGCTCCCTGCTCACGCTTGCCCAGCCTGTCCGATGGCAGCCACGGGGCAGTGACTGAAAAGGCTTCTCAGGAGGCCCTCGCAGGGGCGTCCCAGCCTGGCTTGGTGCTCCAGGGCAGGGTGGCCCTGAGGGGTCCTCTGCTCATCTAAGCGGACACCTGCCCACAGCGGAGCTGCCTTCCTTGCGGCTCCTTGTCCTGCACAGCAACCTCCTGGCCTCGGTGCCCGCCGGCCTGGCCCGCCTCCCGCTCCTCACCCGGCTGGACCTGAGGGACAACCAGCTCCGGGAAGTGCCCCCCGAGCTGCTAGACGCCCCCTTTGTGTGCCTGCAGGGGAATCCCTTGGGCGAGGCCCCGCCAGACTCCCCCAGTCCCCCAGGTAGGCTTGATGCTGGAGAGGGGCAGGCCGCAGACAGGACACAGGAACAGTCACCATCCTAACAGCCTGCCTGCCCTTCCACAGGGACACCTGTGGTCCTGGAAATGCCCAGACTGTTCCTGACTTCAGATCTGGACAGGTGTGCAGGTGGGAGAGGGTGGGACTAGAGGAACAGCTGCCCACCTTGCCACCCTGTCCATGCCGGACGCCTTACCCATGCTCCCGGGTCTCCTAGAGTCCCCCAGGGTGCCAGGCTTAGACAGTCAGGCCCTTCTTCCTTTGACCTGATGCCTGCCCTGTCCTTGCTCAGCTTCCTCGTGACCCCCCAAGGCTGCTCTGTGACCCTGGCCTGTGGTGTCCGCCTGCAGTTCCCCGCCGGGGCCACTACTACCTCTGTCACCATCCGCTACCGCCTGTGGCTGCCGGAGCCGCGCCTCGTCCCCCTGGGTCCCCATGACTCCCTGCTCAGCGGTGTCCTGGAGCTGCAGCCCCACGGGGTGGCCTTCCAGCAGGCATGGCCAGAGTGGGGCTGGGGCAGGTGAGGAGGGCCCAGGTGTGGCCTTACTGCTCACACCACCCTTGCCTGGCAGGAGGTGGACCTGTGGCTGCTCTGTGTGCCCCCACGGGCCCGCCGTTGCCGTGAGGTGGTGGTGAGGACCCTGAGTGACGACAGCTGGAGCGACCTGGAGACCCGCCTGGAAGAAGCAGCCCCCAAGGTGAGGGCTGTTTCCGTCTGCCTGACCCTGTCCGCCCCTGACCCCAACACCCCTCTGACCTTGTTCCCTCTGACCCCATCCGCATGCCCAGCGGCTCTGGGCTCACTGCCAGGTCCCCCACTTCTCGTGGTTCCTTGTGGTTTCACGCCCTGCATCCAACGCCTGCCTGGTGCCGCCAGAGGGGACATTGCTGTGGTCCTCGGGGCATCCTGGGGTCAAGGTCACGTTCCCCCCTGGAGCCACCGAGGAGCCCCGTCAAGTCCGAATGCAGGTACGGATAGGACGGTGCCCAGGGTGGCGGGCGGTGCCTCAGCACACAGGTGAGTGCTCAGGCGGCCCGTCTGCCCAGGTGGTGCGCATGGCAGGCAGGGAGCTTTGGGCCCTGCTGGAAGAGCCCGAGGCGGCCGTGAGTCCCCTGCTGTGCCTCTCCCAGAGCGGCCCCTCCGGCTTCCTCCGGCCGGTCACGGTGCAGTTGCCTCTGCCCCCTGGCATCACAGGTGAGAGGCGGCCACGTGGCATACCTGGACTTTTGGTCAGAGGGTGGGAGCAGCTGTCAGAACGGAGCCCCTGTGGGGAGGCCTCAGCCTGCGGCCCCCGCCCTCCCCCAGGCCTGAGCGTGGACCGCTCCCGCCTGCACCTGCTGCACCGGGCCCCTCCGGCAGCCGCCTGGGATGACATCACGGCTCAGGTGGCCCTGGAGCTCACCCACGTGTATGCTCGCTTCCAGGTCACACACTTCTCCTGGTCAGTGTGCCCTCCAGCTTCCTCAGCCCCTCCCCAGCCCCCCCCCCCCGTGTGTGTACAGCCCCACCTCACCCCAGCCCTCCCAGGTACTGGCTCTGGTACACCACCAAGACCTGCGTGGGGGGCCTGGCACGGAAGGCCTGGGAGCGGCTCCGGCTGCACCGGGTGAACCTCATAGCGCTGCAGAGGCGCAGGGACCCCGAGCAGGTCCTGCTGCAGTGCCTGCCCCACAACAAGGTGGGGCCCTGGGCCAGGAGAGCCGGGGGTGCGGGGAGGTGCTGAGTGTTGGGTTCTGAGCCGATGAGCGCCCCCCAGGTGGATGCCACCCTGCGGCGGCTACTGGAGCGGTATCGCGGCCCGGAGCCCTCAGACACGGTGGAGATGTTCGAAGGCGAGAAATTCTTTGCTGCCTTTGAGAGAGGCATCGACGTGGATGCTGGTATGCCCCTTGCCCCCAGAGGCGGGCCCTGGGGTCTGGCCCCAGACTCCCTGCTGAGCCCCCCCCACCCCCAGACCGCCCGGACTGCGTGCAGGGCAGAGTGTGCTTCGTGTTCTACTCGCGCCTGAAGAACGTGAAGGAGCTGTACGTGACCACCACGCTGGACCGGCAGGCTCAGGCCGTGAGGGGCCAGGTGGGCCCACGGGGCAGGGCCCCCAGGCTGCCTGGGCCAAGGCCGGGGCGTTGAACCCTGTCTCATCCTGCCCCAGGTGTCCTTTTATCGGGGAGCCGTGCCTGAGGAGGTGCCCGAGGAGGCAGAGGCTGCCAGGCAGAGGAAGGGCAAGGACACCCTGTGGATGGCCACTCTGCCCATCAAGCTGCCGGTGTGGCCTGGGGTGGGGGGATGGGAGGGTGAAGGGGCAGGGGTGGAGCCTGGGCGCAGAGACTGGGGCTCACCGCACCCACTTCTCCCCGCAGAGACTGCGGAGGCCTGAGGGGCTGCGCCCGGGGCAGGGTGCTGGCCTTTCCCTGGCACCTCTGAACCTGGGTGATGCTGAGACCGGTTTCCTGACCCAGAGCAACCTGCTGAATCTGGCCGGGCGCCTGGGCCCTGACTGGCCAACTGTGGCCCTGCACCTGGGTCTGTCCTACCAGGAGCTGCAGCGCATCCGGCACGAGTTCCGGTGCGTTCCTTTGGGCCTCTGGCTGCCGCTTTGAGCCAGCCTCAGGCCTGGGCCCCTGCTGCCTGGAGGGCCCCACTAAGGCTGGCTGAAGTTCCCTCCAGGGCAGGTGCGGCAGGGCAAACAGGCAGGAAAGGGATGGTGTGGCCACACCTGGCCCAGGGAGCAGAAAACCCACCTTGGGAGGGTGAGCTGGCCCCTGGGTGTGGCGGGTGGTCCTGGCTGGACCCATCAGTCACTGAGCCTCTTTGTCCCCAGGGATGACCTGGACGGGCAGATCCGTCACATGCTATTCTCTTGGGCTGAGCGCCAGGCTGGACAGCCGGGGGCTGTGGGGCTCCTAGTACAGGCCCTGGAGCAGAGTGACCGGCGGGATGTGGCCGAAGAGGTGCAGGCCATCTTGGAGCTTGGCCGCCACAAGTATCAGGACGGCATCCGTCGCACAAGCCTGGCCCCCAGGGACCTTGCCCCCCCTGGGCCTTCCGCATCACAGTCCCCAGAGCCTGCCCAGGCCTAGGCAGACCCTGTGGACTCTGGGCTGGCCCCATGTGTGCTTTGGCCAGTGCTCAGAGGCCCCCGATTTCCAGTCTTCCCTGTGTATGAGGACAGTGACCTCTGGTGTGTAACAAACGTGCACTGTTCTGGCCGCTTTCTCAGAGCTTGGTTTGTTTGTTGGATGGAGATCAGAGGCCTGGCCCCTGTGGGAGGGGGAGAAGCCCCTCCCGTGCCCTTGCTCCTGCCCCCTTGCCTGTGCCCAGCACCTCCTGTTGGTCCTGATCTTCTGGGAGGGAGACGAGGCGCGGCTACAAAGTAACGGCTGCAGCACCTGGGATACAAAGTCACCCCTGTGAGGGGTCGTGCATCCGACTTGTTGGCTGATACAGCCCAGTCCCCACACAGCACCGTGTGTGTGTATGTGTGTGTGTGTGTACGTGTGTGCATGTGTGTGTATGTGTGTACAGGTGTGTGTATGTATGTGTATGTGTGTACGGGTGTGTGTACGTGTGTGTACGTGTGTGTATGTGTGTGTATGTGTGTGTGTACGGGTGTGTGTACTGTGTGTGTGTGTATGTGTGTGTATGTATGTGTGTACGGGTGTGTGTACTGTGTGTGTATGTGTATATGTGTGTGTATGTGTATATGTGTGTGTATGTGTGTGTATGTATGTGCGTACGGGTGTGTGTACTGTGTGTGTATGTGTGTATGCGTGTATGTGTATATGTGTATATGTGTGTGCATGTGTGTACGGGTGTGTGTACGGGTGTGTGTATGTGTGTGCATGTGTGTGTGTGCATGTGTGTGTGTATGTGTGTACGGGTGTGTGTGTGTATGTGTGTACGGGTGTGTGTGTGTATGTGTGTGTATATGTGTGTGCATGTGTGTGCATGTGTGTACGGGTGTGTGTACGGGTGTGTGTATGTGTGTGCGTGCGTGTGTGTGTGTGTGTGTGTGTGTGTGCGCGTGCCCCGATCGCTCCTCCGCAGGGCACCCTGGTCCCAGCGCTGGCCGCCGCCCGCCGGCCGGACCGGGCTAATTCCCGGGTCCCGCCCACGCAGGGGCGCCAGGTGAGGAGACGCGTGGGCCGGGTGAGCGCTGGTCCGGGCTGGCGCCCACCCGGAGCAGTGGCCGCGCCGGCCGGGAGGGGGAGCCGGAGCCCGCGTGCGGCGAGGGCCGGGGGCGGAGCGCGCGCGGCGCCGAGCGGACGCACTTCTGCGGGCGGGCGCGGCGCACGGCGGGGAGGTGAGCGCGGCGGCGGCCGAGCGCGGTGAGTCCCGCCCGCGCGCCCCGCGCGGAGCCCGCGCGCGTGCGGCCCGGCTGCGGGGGCGGGGGGCGCCCGGGTTGCCGCGGGGAGGTGCCAGCTGCCCAGGCAGGGCGGCCCCGGTGGGCTCTGCCCCGCGGATGCTCGGATCTGCTGCCGCCGGGTGTGGGAGGCCGTGCTCGGCCCCGGGCGGCGACGGGCGCGCTCCCCGCGCACACGTGTCCCCGCGGGTGGTTGCCTGGGACCGCAGCCCGGGGCGCAGGGGCCGCGCCGTGGTGGTTGGCGGTGGGGCACACGTGGGCGTCCGGCGGACGTGTGTGGACACGTGCGTGGCTGGAGTCGCCATCGCCTGGCGGGGTGCAGCGCGGCCGTGTGGGGCCCGGGAGGGACCTGTCCAGCGGGACCCGTGGCTGAGACGCCCCCGAGCGGAGCCCGAGCCCCGGCCCGCGCCGCCTCTGTCCGCGGCGTGGGGCCGCTCCAGCCGCAGGACTGAGATCGCCTCCTCGGGGAGGAGGGACTGCGGGAGGTGGAAGGGGAACGAGTGGCCGGTGCAGGCTCTGATCCCCCCCCCCGTCGCTTTTCTTGGGGGTGGGGGAGTTCAGCGGGTTCATTTGTGGGAGATTCCACCTGGGGGGTCTGGAAACAGAAGGACGGTCTGCTTGCCCGCCCTGGTCAGTGTCCCTGGCTGTGGACACTGAGGCGAATAGTCCAGGTCGCTGGTCCTGGGCCTTGAGGCTGGGGCTGCCCGGTTTCTATGGCAACGTGGGGTATAGGGCAGGGCCTTCCACATCTGCCTTGTAAGCATAAGCAATGGTTGGGAACCACAGAGAACAGAAAAGGGGGGGCTCAGGGTCCAGAGGACCCCTTTCCAGTTTTCCCCAGACAGAGCCCACCCGCTCTCACCGTTCTTCCCCCTCCACCCTGCAGCTTGTGACATGGAACCCCAGGGCTGTCTTCTCAGGCTTGGGGCCTCTGGGCCTTGGGGCCACCTCTCCCCACCTTAGGTAGCCTGTCTGACTTCCAGGACCCCCATCATCTAGGTGCCCCTAAGCTCAGATAGTAGGTAGGGTCTGGTGATGCTAAGGAGGCAGGGCTCACTCAGTCACCAGAGGGCAGGGCTAGACCTGGGAGCTGGATGCAGTCCCTGTCCCCCTAGGTTTGGGGGCAGCAGAGAGAGCTGGCTGTGGCCAGTGTACACCTGGAGGGTGGGGTAGGGTGGGGTGGATGGGGAGAGGTCAGGTTGAAGTTCAGAGGGCTGGGGCACAGAGAAGCAGGTCCCAGGCACTGAGGCCATGGGTGTGTATGCTGGCAGTGGGGGGTGGCTTGGCAGGGCAGAGGGCTCTGGGAGTGCCAGTTCTCATGACCTCTGGACCTACCAGGTGAGCAGGCCTGTGGGTGCCCGCCAGTGGCCTCTGAGACCCCGCCACTCCTTTCCTGGCCTTTCCAGTGGACAGGAGTGTCTCCCTGTGCCCCAGTGCCAGGTTTCCCTGAAATCCACCTTTCCCAGTGGGCACACAGGTCCCACAAACACGAGTTGGCTCAGACCCATCTCCACCCCACGGCACGCACTCCCCAGCAGAGGCCCACAGAGGACCTGGGCTCAGAGAGTCATCCTCAGGGAACCAGGGTCTAGACAGAGCCTGCAAGCCGCAGACAGGAACCCACAGGGCAGCTGGGGTGCAGTGTCCGGGGGCTGGCAGCCCTGTGGGCGGCTGGCCTGGCCTGGCCTGGTGAGCCTAAGTCAGACCCACCGCCCTGCGGGCTGAGGCAGCACTGAGGCGTGGCCCTGCCTTCCAGAAGCTGTCATACCTTCTCCCACAGCTGCAGGGAACCTCAGCGTGCCCAAAATGAAAGAGAAAGTCCCCGCCCCCCTTTCCTGCCCCTCCCCGCCCCGAGTCCAATCCCTGTGGCCGGCACCTCCCTCAGCCGCTAGATCTCTATGAGCCCGGAGGCTGTAGTCTCAGAGGAGAGAGTTCTGCACCTCCGGTGAGCTGAGCGGTGAGCGGGCCGAGCGGACCGGATTGGGGGGTGGGGGGGTGGAGGCCCTGCAGGGTGGGCAGGGACAGCCTGGCCTGGGAAAGCTAAGGTGAAGGTCACCAGTCCTTGGAGGGACCCTGGGTGTGAGCCAGGTGGGTGAGTCTGGGTGGCAGCCCTGTGGGTGCACAACTCAGTTTTGTTGGTTGTGCCCCCCCCCCCCCCCGGAGGCCCCTGGGGCTGGCTCTGGCTCCTGAGCCCTGCCCCTAGCGAGAGGGGCCCCTTCTGCCCCCGTTGCGGAGTGGATGTGGGGACTAACCATCCGGAGCCTCAGGAGGTCAGCAGTCCACCTCCCAGCTGCCCCTCCCCTTTGCCCACACACTCCTGAAGCTTCCAGAGGTCCTGGCCGGTGGGTTCTTGTGTGTGTCTGCCTGGGACTGAAGTTCCGGCGAGGGGGGGAGAGGAGTGGGGGCAGGGCCGAGTGTGGGTGAGAGTCGTGCTTCTGGGGGAAGGGATGTCTGGGGTTCCCTTGTGTAGGAGCCTGTGAGGCGACTCCAGCCTCTTTCTCTGCTCAAGGGTGGGGGGCCGGGTAGCTGCAGCCCAGTCCTGGGTTGAGGTGACTGACCCCGCTGGCTAACTGTCCCCTTCCTTCCAGCCTCTGCTGCTGCCTGCCTCCCCCCTCCCCACCCCGGCGCCTGGCCCTTTAAAGACGGCACTCTGTGTGCACGTGAGCGTGAGCGTGAGCGAGGAGGTGCTGGGAGGACACCGCTGGGGGGGCCTTGAGGGGAACCTGCTGCCCAGCACCTCCCGCAGCCCTGTGCCCCCAGGACACGTTGATGTCCCAGCCTGGGTGGTGGGGAGGTGCTTGGTGCCCCTCATGAGACGTGGGGGGGCTCGGGGGAGCTTCTCCTCTGCGGTGACTGAGTGGTCTGTCCCCCCCTGCTGATTCCAGCACCCTCTTCCTTCTAGGACAGAAGGTGGTTTTTAAGTTCCCAGCAAGCGGCGGCCCACCCTGCGCACTCTTCCTACCCACCCTCCTCCGCATCACCTCCCCCGGCTGGTCTTCACCTCTCCTCCTCCCTGGGTGCCCTCCAGTTAAATGGCCGATAAGCAGATCAGGTCCGAATGCCACCTGCCTTCCTCTTAGCCCTACCCTACCCTTGCCCCCTGCCCTGTGGCCAAGGAGGCCGATAGGTCCTGACACTCCCTCTGCCCGCACAGCCTGCCAGCCAAGCTCATCAATGGCGGCATCGCCGGGCTGATTGGGGTCACCTGTGTGTTCCCCATCGACCTGGCCAAGACGAGGCTGCAGAACCAGCAGAATGGCCAGCGCATGTACACCAGCATGTGAGTGTACCCTGTGGGCACCGGGCCTGGAGCCATGTGTGTGGGGGCAGGGTGAGGCTCGGGCTCCTGAGCTCCGCTCTCGTGGCCCCCCCACCCTGTTTAACAAAAAGGGGGAACTGCAGAGAGGACAGGCCTGGGGGAGCTTCTACCTGGGGCAGGGCTGGAGCCATCGCCGGGCTCCAGGCTCTCCCCCAGCTCACCCCGTCCCTTGGCTGCAGGTCTGACTGCCTCATCAAGACCATCCGCTCAGAGGGCTACTTCGGCATGTACCGTGGTGAGGCTCTGGACAGGGCAGGCCTGGCAGGGGGGAAGGTGGGGCTGGGCAGCAGGCCTGGCTTGGTGTGGAAGTGTGGACACGTCCTGTGGGGGGCTGGCTGTACCTCCACTGGGGGCCATCAGCCGGGCCCTGGGTGCTGGAGTTGGGAGAGTTGAATGACGGGTGGGATCTCTGGACAGTGGCAGTTCTCGGCACCCCACCCTTCCTGGGTATCCCCCCATCCCCCACTTACTGTCATTGGGGGGGGCACTGTGTCTCTACCACAGTGGCTGCAGCCTCCTGAGACAGGCAGGACCCTGTCTGAGCTGGGAAACTGGGAGGGGGGTAGAGCAGTCCTGCAAAGCAGCTTAGGTAATCCCCAAGCCTGGATTTCCCCAGATGCTGGGCAGCCCTGAGCCCTGACCGCCAGGAGGGGCTTGCCATTGCCCAGCAGACTAGACACAGCCATGTGCACCTGTGCCCACTCACCCAGGGCCCCCGCCATCGTGAGCACCTTCTGTCCGCTGGGGGCTTGTTCCTTGGGGAGGCCCACCTGGCTGGAATAGGGGGGTCGTTTGGGGGAGAGTGAGCAGAGGGCCTGGAGTAGGAGGCACTGCCCCTATCCCTGCCTGGTCCCTGTCCCGCCTGGCACCAATGTGGGTGAGAGGGCAGGAGGAGGAGGCCAAGGATTGACTGGGGCAGGGCTCTGCCAGCTGGGAAGCAAGTGCTGGCTGAGAGCCTCCCCAACGCTGCGTGTCCCACAGGAGCCGCCGTGAACTTGACCCTTGTCACCCCCGAGAAGGCCATTAAGCTGGCAGCCAACGACTTCTTCCGATATCAGTTCTCCAAGGACGGGTGAGGGGGAGGGGTCTGTGCCTCCAGACCAAGGACAAGGGCTTGCCCTCCTGCTGCCCCTTACCTTGACCGTGCAGGGTCTCTCTTTCCTGCTGCTGCTCCTCTGCTGTCCTGTCCTCTGCCCTCTGTCCTCTCGGCCCCCCTCCCCACCCCTGCACTGGGAGGAGTGAAGCAGACGCTGAGCCTGGCGCTCCAGCCACCAGGGTTCCTTGGCCCTGGGCCACGGCCTGCCACCCCTTGTAGGCTGGGATTTGGGGGCACTGACCAGCTTTCCTCTGTCCCCAGAGGTAACCCCTTGAGGCCCTTGAGAACCCCAGCTTCTCCATTTGTCTTTGCTTGAGAATGGCTCTGCTACCCTTTCCAGTTCCTGCTGTGGGGCCATCTGTTTGTCAGACTCCATGCCCTTGCTGGAGGGTCTGGAGGGGTGTCTGAGGCGGGGGGGTGCTGTACCCCCTCAGGGCGGCATCTGCCTCCACTGCTCTCATCTGCCTTCACACCCAGGCGCAGTGGGCAGCTGCCTGGGCGGCAGGGGCCTCTGACTCTACCCTGCCCTTATTTCCTTCACTACAGGCAGAAGTTGACCTTGTTTAAGGAGATGCTGGCAGGTTGTGGGGCTGGCACCTGCCAAGTCATTGTGACCACCCCCATGGAGATGCTGAAGATCCAGCTTCAGGATGCAGGACGCATTGGTGAGGGTGTGGGGGAGGGATGGAGAACTAGGGTGGGGGCAAGAGCCTGACTCCAGTCCCCTGCCCTCACCTGGCACTTGGAGGGAGAGCCAGCCCCCCCGTCCTCTCTCTCCCCAGCTGCCCAGAAAAAGATACTGGCTGCCCAGGCCCAGCTCTCAACACAGGGGGGTGCCCAGCCCTCAGTGGAGGCTCCGGCCGTCCCCCGGCCCACAGCCACCCAGCTTACCCGTGACCTGCTCCGGAGCCATGGCATTGCCGGCCTCTACAAGGGCCTAGGGGCCACACTGCTCAGGTGGGAGGGTCTGTGAGAGCAGGAGAAGGGAGGAGGGAGGAGGAAGGAGGGAGGAGGGAGGCCTGCCCACCCCACACCTCGCAGTCACCACCACTCCCCTGCAGGGACGTCCCATTCTCCATCGTCTACTTTCCCCTCTTTGCCAACCTGAACCAACTGGGCCAGTCCGCATCCGGGGAGAAATCTCCCTTCTACGTGTCCTTCCTGGCTGGCTGTGTGGCTGGGAGTACGGCCGCTGTGGCTGTCAACCCCTGTGATGGTCAGTATGAGGGCCTGGGCCTCAGGCTGGGGGTTGGGGGCTAAGGGGGTGGAGATGGAGGTGAGCAGACCTCCCTGACGTGCACGCCTCCCTGCAGTGGTGAAGACCCGGCTCCAGTCACTCCAGCGCGGGGTCAATGAAGACACCTATTCAGGGTTCCTGGACTGCGCCAGGTGGGTGAGGCCCCTCAGGAGGTGGGGTGCGTGGGAGGCCAGCACCAGCTCTGACAGCCCCCCTCTCTCCACAGGAAGATCTTGCAGAACGAGGGTCCCTCAGCCTTCCTGAAGGGTGCTTACTGCCGCGCCCTGGTCATTGCCCCGCTGTTTGGCATCGCTCAGGTGGTCTACTTCCTGGGCATCGCGGAGACCCTGCTGGGGCTGCTGCAGCAACCCCAGCCCTGAGCCTGGGACCCCCCCACGCCCACACCAAACAGGACTAGAGTGGGACTGGGGCTGGGCGGCCTGCCCAGGACCGAGCAAGGGAAAGTCTCCTGCTCCTCCCCATGTGGATGGGGGAGGCAGAGGAAGGGGGTGCAGGGTCCACACACATGGGCCCTAAGGGGTCCTGCCTGCACAACCACTGGGATCAATGCGTTATTTACGTAGAAATCACAGAAATATTTACATTCCTGGAGCCAGCCCTGCCCCAGCTCCAACCTGGCCTAAACACCCCCAGGGACAGAGCTGGTCTCTCAGCTGGGGGCTCCCAGGTGTGTGCTGGGCAAGATGGGCCCTACTCTCCAGGCTACCAGCCTGTCCCTGAGGCGCAGCCCCTAGCCCACAAAGGGGACCCTGCACAAACCTATTTATTAACTAGCTGAGCACAAGTGGCTCTGTCCAGCCCTCCGTCCATCGGTCCAGCCTCCCAGCTGCTGCTCCTCTCACCTCGGCCAGCCTTGCAGGAGAATCAGGGTCTCCTGCCCCCCCACATTAAGCCAGGAATCCCAGGCGGGGGGGTCACACCGAGTTCTGACTCCCAGGGAACACCCCCCAAATGTGGGACCCAGCAATCCTCCTGTGCCCCTCTGTCCCACCCCAGGCTAGGGGCCCAGAGCAAGTAAGGTCTGTGTGCACATGGGGATGCTGTGAGAAACTGGTTGTGCCCTCAGCTGGCCTGGCCCCTTGGGGGGGGGGGGGGCGCTGCCCTTCATACATGGCCAGGCAGTGTGTGTGTGTGTGTGTGTGTGTGTGTGTGTGTGTGTGTGTGCGCGCGCGCCATACTGTGTACACCCTACGCCCCCACTGATCCTGTCCAGAAATTATTCCTCCAGTTTGGCCTCTCTTGCTGCACCTGCAGCTGACCCCTCTTCTGTGACCTGCACCCAGGTCTGACTTTGGCCAGTAGGAAGGGCAAGCATGACCAGTATGGAGCCTGGGGGCACCTACTCTGCTTGCAGGGGTCAGGGCCAGGAGCTGCCCCTTCAGGGCCCACCCTGCTCTCTAGGCCTCTGCATAAAGCCCCTGACCACCCTCTACTGCTCTGCCCTCCTGATGTCCAGACCCGTCCATCCAGACCCGTCCACCTTGTGAATTGAGGCAGGCTCCTGCTATCCCCCCCTGCCATGTGATCGTGTTGGTGATTGGTCCTGATGTGCTGGTGCTGTGTCCCCTACAACCCAGGCCCCCTCTGAGGAGGCCCCTTCCCAGCGACACTACCTGGGGCTGAGGCCTGGCCCCCAGTTCACGGTTGTACCCATCACATCTGTACCTTGGAAGCTGCTGCTGCTGCTTACAGATTTATATTTTTTTCTTTTGAGGAGTTTTAAGAAGTGACATTTTGTGTCTTGTCATGTGAGAAGATAAATAAATATTCTAAGTAGATGCCTCTCTGAGACTGTTTGGGGATGCGGTGGTCGGCCCCTCTTCTCATATTTGGCTCCCCCTGCAGACCCGGGTCCCCGTGCCCACCCACTGATGGGCACATTGGCCTGGAGGGGTCCTGCGGGCAACCGCCTCCTGACTCCCACGCTGTCTGGGTTCGGGGTGCGGAAGGGCAGCCTGAGTCCCTCGCTGCCCGACCCTAAACCGCCCTTGGGATTAAAAGCAGAGCCGGGTTCGGGTCCCAGGGTGCCCTGCGGCCCCTGGCGCCGCGGGCCGCAGGGGAGGCGGGGCCTGTGCTGGTGCGCCCCGCCCTCACTTCCTGCGCCGGAGCACTGCATTGTGGGAAACTCCCGGTCCTCGCATCCGCAGCTGCCGCCCGCAGCCCGCCGTGGCCCGCGGAGAGCGCCCAGCGCCGAGGTGGGAGAGCCGGGAGCCGCAGCGTAAGGTGTGCGGAGGGGGGTCCGCGGCCGGGGCCGGGGCGGGAGGGGGCGCTGGCGGTCCCGGGGCGAACTGGCCGTTCCCTGCCTTGAAGGTCATCACTCTCCCGGGCACGGCAGCCCCAGGGAGGGGGAGGGGGGGCAGCAGGGTGACGTCAGTGTGAGCTAAAAATAACCGGGGGTAGGTGGGGGAAGCAGACCACCTGCCCTTTGCAAACGTGACTCCCAGCAGCTGGGTGCCCCTCCAGAACGGCAGGGGGTGAGGGGCTGCTGGGGCTCCCTGGAAAGTGGAGCAGCAGCTGGGACACCCCCATCATGCTGTGACCTTCAGGCGACCTTCCCTGTGGTTAGTGTCCCTGGCCTCGGGGAGGAACCTGGGCTGCCATGGCCCCCTCTCCCTGGGGGTGGCAGTTTCTCAACCTCCCAGCGGAGAGGCAGACAGGTGGCCTCGAGGTATGCAGGGAGGGAGCACTCAGGCCCCAGGTAGCTAGGCGCCCAGCCCGACCCCCTTCACCTCTCCCTGTGCATTAAGGATGGGACCAGACCTTTCCCACAGCCCAGACTCCCATCCTCTGCCTGGCCCAGACGGTGAGGCTGATTGACAGGGCATGTGCCCACCCCAGGCTAACTCTGGGGAACTCCTCTGCCCCTGGAGGCAGGTGCAGCCTCTGGCTCAGGAAGGACACCCTGTCCTTGAGCTGGAGCAGGTGAGGCTGGTGTTGGGGGTGGGCGCCAGGGCAGATGGCCTGTCACTGCCGTTCTGGCTTCTCCAGCCTCCTGGGAGACACCTCAGGTTTTTCGCACCCAGATCCTGGTTGCCTTGGACCTATTCCTGCCCTGCCGGCACCAGAGAGCCCAGTTCCAGGTTCCCACCCTGCCCTGCCCCCCCAGTCCCTCTCTGAGAAGGATACATGATTGATTCTGCCCAGACCCACCCTGACCGCATACCCTTCTCCGGGCTGGGTGGGCTCTCACTCCCATCAGGGCCTCCCTGTCCTGGAC
This sequence comes from Miniopterus schreibersii, assembly GCF_964146895.1. Taxonomy (NCBI): domain Eukaryota; kingdom Metazoa; phylum Chordata; class Mammalia; order Chiroptera; family Miniopteridae; genus Miniopterus; species Miniopterus schreibersii. The sequence continues at coordinate 73,749,955 of NC_138112.1, forward strand.
CAGTGTCATGGACACAGCAGGAGTGCAGACAAGATCATTTTATAGACAAGGGAACTGTGGCCTCTGGCTGGTCTCATCCCCCTTCCTCCCGGCCCATACGGGGCCCATAGCCCCTGCCTGTGTGGTTGGAGGGTTTTTCAGGGAGTGGCTGGGGACAAGTGGAGGTCGGGCCCTGGAAGAGGAGGATTCTGAGCTGGGGCTTTTGGGGGGTCCAGAGGACTGAGCAGTGTGTCTATGACAAGGCGGTGGGGGCTGGAGAGGAGGGCCTCATTGTGTCTCCCTCCAGGCCCACGTAATGCCCAGGGGTGAGCTGTCTTGAGCCGCTGTGGTCCAGCCACCTGCCTGTCCACACACGCCCCACACAGCCAGCCAGCACCGTCATCATGGAGTCCAGAGGGAAGTCGGCCAGCAGCCCCAAGCCCGACACCAAGGTGCCCCAGGCTGGTGCTGAAGTCAGAGCACCCCCGGCTGCAGACGGGAAAGCCCCCTCAGCCAAGCCTGGGAAGAAGGAAGCCCAAGTGGAGAAGCAGGAGCCACCGGTGGCCCCCACTCCACCGCCTGCCAAGAAGACCCCCAAAGCAGACCCTGCCCTTCTCAACAACCACAGCAACCTGAAGCCATCCCCCCCAGCCCCCAGCAGCCCCAATGCAACCCCTGAGCCCAAGGGCCCTGGAGATGGGGCTGAGGAGGACCAGGCCCCCAGTGGGGGCCCAGGGGGCCGAGGTCCCTGCCCCTTCGAGAACTTGACCCCCCTGCTGCTGGCTGGGGGGGCGGCTGTGGCAGCCGCAGCCCTGATTCTTGGTGTGGTCTTCCTGGCCCGGAAAAAATGATGGCTGGTACCCAGGTTGGGGACCAGCCACTCCCTGTACAGACCTTGGGGATCTTGTGCATGCGAATTCACACACAGCTATCTATCCATACATACATAGGAAACATATATACAAGCACCCCCACAGACACACAGAGGGAGAGATGGACAGGCCCTGGGCAGTGGAAGCCAACCCCCCCTTAGCTGGCCTCCAGCTCTTCCCCCTCCCAACCTCCCGGGCAGAAGGAGCCTAGGCTCCAGGGTTACTGAGCAGCACGGGATGGAGCTGTGACATCGGGCAGAGGGCTCAGGGCCAGGGCACGGACTGGGTGGACCCTGAGTGTGCCAGCCTGTCCCAAGGGGCCCCAGTATTCCTCTGGGTTTCCCGACAGCAGCTTCCTGATGAGCCCCCAGGGTAGGAGGGAGCCCCAAGGCCGACAGGGGTCCAGGATGGGCTCTGACGTGGGCCCAGCCGTGTGGGGACATTAAAGGGTGTGGCTGTTTCACTTTCCCCTCTTCTGCTCTTTGCTTGCAGCTGGAGGGGTGGGGTGTCTGTCTGGGTGGGCCACTGCACTGGGACTGACCTGAGGCTTCCCTGCCACCTCTGCCTGTCGCCTACGCCCTAGCTGGGTAGACAGACCATCCTGGGGGCAGCTGAGAGCCAGGCAGGGAGGGGGTGGATATCAAGGACCTGCCCTGCAGCTGTGTCTGCCTGGCTCCCAAAGATGCCCCTGGAGACGGCCCCTCCTGCCTTGCCTCACTTGGCGTCCTTTGAGTCTAACAAGCGTATAAATGCAATAACACAGGTAGAGTAGAACCACTTGGTGGGTGACTGTCACCCATGTCCACTGCCCCATTGTGCCTGCAGGGACACCATGCTGCGCGGCCCCCCTCTCTAGTGCATCTGGTCCCAGCTTGGCCCATGGTGCCATGACATTGGGCAGGCTCTGGAGGGTGGCGGTGGGCACTGTGGGAATCTGACGAGCCCTTCCCTGGCCAGCTGGCCACTGGAACCCTGGGCCTGACTGGAGGCTGAGTCTACAATAAACTATTGTCCAAAGGCTGGGCTGGTGTCCTCACCTGCACGTGGCTGGGCGAGTCGAGGGACACATCCACACCACCCGGCTTTCCAGAGAAGGTTCTCACCAGCCCTCCCCACCACCTTCATGCTTTTTTCCATTGCTTCGATCCTGGCGGGCTCTGCTCACAGCCCCTCTGGGCCTGCCCCACCCCAGGCAGCCACAGCCAGGCCTTCCTGCTGCCCTGACCCATGACGGACACCCAGGGGCTGCTGGCCACACTGCACAGGGCGGAACGAGGACATGGGGTAGGGAAGGGGGCCTTGTTCCTCAGGCTGGCCTCTCCGGCCAGGGGTCCCCTTTTTCTACACCCCTCTTTGCAGTGAGCTCCCCATCCCTTGGGGGGCACAGAGGAAGCTGCTGGAGGTAGGGGATTTCCTCCTCTCTTCACCTCCCATCCTCAGCTCCCTGTGCCCACTCCCCCTGCCTGGTACCCCAGCTGCAGACAGGCTGTCAGGACATGGGCTGGGGGAGCAAGGCCCACTGGGTGCCAGGAACACTGCTGTGGGGGCTTTGTCACCCTGGCCCTCTCCCCCCAGCCTTCTTTGAGAGGATGTGACTGGGGAACACATCTTTCCCTTCTGGTCCTCCCTGTACCCGCCCTCCCAGAGCGGCATACCCTGTCAGAGCACCCACATCTCAGGCCCAGATAAGTTCCTGGTGAATGTCCAAAACAGACCAGACACACTCGCCTAGGTCCACTCCATGCCCAAGCAGCAGCCTCCTCCTGACCACCACTGTGCTCACCCGCTTCTGCTACCCTGAGCCAGCTGGCCTGAGCCTGACCACAGGGGCCTGGCATTGCCCACCCCCACTCGTTTCCAGCTGCCCCCCCCCCAGGCACCACCTGCAGTCCAGGCCCCTCTCCCATTCTCTATTCTGTGGCTGGCACCGTAAAAACAAACCAACCAACCCTTCTGACATTTTAGAATGTCACCTGGTGGGGAGCTGAGGTGGCGGAGGCTGGGCTCTGTCATCTTGTCTGGTTGGTCCTTTGGACACTGTGACATTCCACCCCCATGCTGCTTCCTTCTGTTTAAGGATTCCCTATGACGGGGTGTTGAGGTTGTTTCAAATTTTTTGCAACTTTATTATTATTATTTTAATCCTAACCTGAGGATATTTTTTCCATTGCTTTTCAGAGAGTGGAAGGGGGAGAGAGAGAGAAACATCGATATGAGAGAGACACATCAATTGGTTGCCTCCCGCTTGTGTGTGACCAGGGCCACAGATTGGCGCCAGGGATTGAGCCTGCAATCGAGGTATGTGCCCTTGGCCGAAATCGAACCCAGGACCCTTCAGTCTGTGGGCCCACGCTCTAACCACTGACCCAAACTGGTTAGAGCACTACAGAGCTACTTTTAAAGTCAACAAAATTCCAGACACAAAAAGGATTCAGGGTCTAAAAAGTGCACACTATAAATACAAATCAGACTGACAGAGAAATCTGGGAAATGGGAGCTCAGGTGGGCAGCACCAGCTCCAGGAACGCTGTCCAAGGGCAGCCCTGCTCCCACCAGGGCTCCAGGTGGACTCCCCGGGGACCTCCGCTCTCAGCCTTTGCGTTCCAAGCACCAGCATCTTAGGTTTCCCCGTGCCCATGTTGATGCACCACGGCACAGGTGGGCTCCACAGGACACAGGCATATACAGGGATGAAGAAGGTGCATGTGTGGGGGCCACTTTCTGTTTTCCTCTGGAGCACCCCTCCCACCCCCAGGAGTGTGCAACACCGTTGGGGACCCCACGCACGAATGCATTCTTGGTATGCCTGGGGGTTAGGGCTGGCCGATGCCTTTAGATCCCACCCTCCTCCAGATATGGGCATGGGCTGGGGGTGGTTTCAGAACCCCTCTTCCTCCATGAGGCAGAGGTGGCAGGTGACTCATTACTCCTAACCCTCACCCTGACTACCAGGCCAGACCTCTCTCACTCCCGGGTCTTCAGCACCCCCCCCCCATCTCACACCTGATCCCAGGGCCGGGCAGACAGAGGCACCCCGCACCCCAGTGACCGGTGGTGGTGCACCTGGACATCCCTTGGCCCAGGTGTGCTCCGGAAAGGCGGGCATCACCGAGGAAGGGAGCAGGGGTGCCCGGGAGGCTGGAGGTCCTCCAGCACTCAGAATGCCACGTGGGACCGCGCCCTCACTGGGAGCCGGGGGCACCCTCAGACGCGCCGACCTGGGCAGGGGCATGTGCACGCAGGAGACAGACCAAAGGTGATGCCCACGCAGGAACGCGGGAGCCCACCCGCCGGGCACCCTGCCAGAGCCCGGGCGTCCAGGAGGGTCCCCCCGCGAGCGCAGGCACTGGGTCCCCGCGGGGACGCTGCAGGCCGGGCTGCCGCCTCCGTCCCGCTGCAGAGACGGCGGAAAGGACGCGGCTTCGCGAGCCCGGGGGAGGAGCTGGGCTCCGAGCGGCCCCCGGGAGGACCTGCACCTGCAGCTCCGCAGGGGCCGCGGGCAAACTGGGGCCGCACCGGGGGCGCTCCGGGATCGCGAGTCGGATGCCTGAATCCACAGGGAGGGACCCTCGTCCGCGGGGCAGGCGTCTCGGCTCCCGGTTCGCGTCCCTGGGGAGGGACCGTGGACGGAGGAGAGGCGGGCGGGGCGGGGGCGGGGCTGGAGGACGGCGCGTGCGCCCGGCGCCGCTCCCGGCCCCGCCCCCAGGCCGGCGCGGCACGTGACCCGCGTTTGCGTAGTCAGGCGCGCACGCACGCATGCACGCACGCTCGCCAGCACGCACGCTCCGCGCACGCGCAGTCCGTGATCCGACCGCCGGCGCCGAGCCCATGGCGTCCGAGCGGCTGCCGAGCCGGCCCGCCTGCCTCCTCGTGGCCAGCGGCGCCGCCGAGGGTGAGGCTCCGCGGGCGCGGCGGGGCGGGGCGCGGCGGGCGCCGGGGGCCGGGGGCCGCGCGGAGGGGCCGCGTGCAGCGCGCGCTGGCGGGAGGCCCGCCCACTCGGGGAGCCGAGCCCTGCCCTGGACGCGCCGCGCGGAGCTGTCCTCGGGCGGCTGCCGGGCGGGGGGATTCCGGGTGGCTCCCAGCGCCCGGAACCTGGGGTCCCTGCCCCCGGGACGGCGGGGTCCAGGGCCTGGGAGGGGCACGGGCGTTCCCAGGCCGCGGCGGCTCCCACGGGCCTGGGTCGGCGGCCGCGGCTGAGGGAGGATGGGCCTCCTGGGCGGGCCCGGCCCGTGCTCTCCGGTCCCCGCGCCGCGTCCGGCCCCTTGGCGCACACCGGGGGCCAGGCGGCGTTGGGGAGGGGCTGTCCAGGCGGGTGGGGCGGGAGATGCTCGGGGACAGAGGACCCCGCGCCCTGCCGAGCGGTGGAGGTGCCGGGAGAGGCCGGCGTGGGGCTCCTGGGTGCGGCGTTGCCCGCGCGCTCACTCAGGGCCGGCAGGGTGGAAGTGAGCAGGTAAGGACACTGATACTGTCCTCAGTGCTTCCCAGGGCCTCACCTGTCTCCCCCTGTCACCGGGGGGAGTGATGAGCCCAAGGTCATAGCGCCGCAGGGGGAGGACCGGGCTTGGGGCCTGGGGTGGGTCTTGGAGCCTGGTCTGCTCAACTTCTGTAGCTGCACAGATGGGCCTGAACATCTGTCTCCCGCCCACCTGGACAGTCCCTCTCCACCCGCCTTCCTGTGACTGGAACCATAGCCCCCCCTCCATGAACAGGACCTTTGCTCCCTGGGAGTGGGGCTCAGTCGTGTGTCCCCCCCCCCCCCGCCCTAACTCAGGGGAACCGTCCCTGTTGGTTTAGTCAGCGGGTGAGCTGAGTGTACGGGAACCACACACTTGCATTTGCCTTCTGGAAGGGCCTCTAGGACCAGGCTGGGGAGAGAGCCCACCGTCGGAGATGAGGGGCCAGCGGGGCAGTGGGGTGAGGTGGGGAAGGGGCTGCTCCTCAGGGTGGGTCTGGGACCAGGAGAAGCCCTGAGGTGTCTAGGCAGCCTCCTTGGGCGGGAGGGGCTGTCTTGCCCAGGGCTCACCCTGCATGTCCTTCTTGCAGGTGTGTCAGCCCAGTCCTTCCTCCACTGCTTCACACTGGCCAGTGCGGCCTTCAACCTGCAGGTGGCCACCCCTGGGGTAAGTCCAACCACCCCCTCTCCCACCTCTCTTTCTTGGGGGAGGCCCGGGGAGTGCTGTTGCTCCTGGGAGAAGTGGTGAGCCCAAGGCTGCTGTGACCCCGGAGGGATCTGGCTCAGGCTGAGGGGCCAGAACCCCATTGTCATTATGGGTGAAGGTCTGCACACGAGAGCAAGGACGGTGCAGACCTTCTGCCAGGAGGGCTTGCAACTCTTGACGGCAGGGGACTCGGGTCCAGCAGTGACATGATAAGTGTTTATCACTGCACGTTTCCAGTGTCACCCTGAGGTGGGTGGGTCTTTAGCTGCTTTGTAAGCAGGAGACAGGACCAGCAAGGGCGGGTGGGGTTGAAATGGAGCTCGGAGTGTGTTGAGCTCTGGTGAGGGGACTGGGCTGTTGCGTACCTTTGTCCCCGAGGGACTGCCATTGGTTCCCAGCCCCCATCAGTGTTTCTGAGCATCTCTGTGAGCCAGCAGGGGATGTCCTGCGCTGACCTCTTTGGCCTTGGGGCTCTGACAGGGGAAGACCATAGACTTTGTGGACGTGAACGAGAGCAATGCACGCTGGGTACAGGACTTCCGCCTCAAGGCCTACGCCAACCCCGCCAAGCTCGAGTCCATTGATGGTGAGGGCCCAAGACCTTGGAGGTTTGGGCATGTGGGGTTCTAGGAGGGTTTGTAGCCCTCACTATGCTCTCTCACTCTGCTCCTGGAGCTCCCAGGCCTTGCTGCCAAGTGCTGTGACTGTCCATGGCTATCTCCTGTCCCGCCTCCTGGGCCCAGAGTTCCCCAGCTCCCCCAGGGGTGAGGTGGTGGGCACTTGGAGATATGGGAGGCAGGAATGGTGTGTGAGCTTTGGGAGCCTTATGTGGTGTAGGGAAAGTGAAAAGATTGGCGTCTGGTGGCAGGAGCAGAGGGGACTGACTGGCCCGTGGTCTCCCCCAGGTGCCCGGTACCACGCCCTCCTGATTCCCAGCTGTCCCGGGGCCCTGGTTGACCTGGCCAGCAGTGGGTCCCTGGCCCGCATCCTGCAGCACTTCCGCTTGGAGAGCAGTAGGTGACCCCTGGGCCTGGGTGTGTGGGGAGGGGCTTCACAAATAGGGAGGGGAAGCTCAGTGTGGGTGGCAGCTGCTGTGGGGTGCCGGGTTCAGGTCTTAGAGCTGGAAACAGCAGATCGCTTTAGATGTGGAGAGCCCAGTGATCCTGACAAATGAGGGTCAAGTTTACTCAGCTGTCTCACATGAGGGTGGGCACTCTTCCCCCACCTCTGTTTGGCACCCCTGCGGGCCCTCTGCCTGGCCCCCTTGGGAGTGAGCGGGCAGGATGCTGGCTTTGTTCCTGGTGGGAAAGCTTGGCGTCCAGGCTTGGGGCTGTGGCCAGCAGGGGCTGGGAGAAAGGCCGCTCTGTGGAGACCTGGCCTGCTGCCTTGGTCTGCCTTGGGCTGTGGTGCGCATGTCTGCTGGGTGGGGGTGGGACGCTCATTGGGGACCAGCAGACAAAAACCCAGGCTCCACACAGTGTCCTTTGTCGGTGAGAACGGGGCCTCCTGTCCTCACCGGACAGGCAGTGATTGTTCCTGGCCACCTCAGCCGTGGGAACGCACTTGTGCCAGGCAGCCTCTGGGTGGGAGGCCCAGAGCCAAGGCAAGCGCTCAGCAGGGCGGGGGCACTGCCCCTGGAGGCCAGGGGACAGAAGGAGGGCTCAGCCCCCTTCCCACTGTGTTGGGAGGAGGGACGTTTCCAGGTGGGCTGCCGCTCTGTGACGGTGGTGGCATCCAGTGATGGTGGTGCCGTGAGATGTTTGCTGTCAGAGGTCGAGTCCGGGCCTGGAGCAGGACAGGCTGTTCTGAGAGGGGCAGGGGGCAGTGGGAGCAGTGTTCCTGGGTTGGCAAGTAGACCTACGGTGCCCTCGTGACTCCTCATGTACTTGTTTCTCAGGCGCCAGAAATTGAGATTTGAGCTGGAAACAGCCTGTTTGTGAAGCAGCTTGCCATGTTTCCGGCAGGGAAGGTGGGGGCAGCGGCCTCCAGGAGTTCTTCTGTGGGGGGTGCTGGGAGAGGGGCCAGGCTGGGTCCAGGACCTCAGGCCCTACTTCACCTGCTGCTTTCAGAGCCCATCTGTGCTGTTGGCCACGGCGTCGCCGCCCTGTGCTGTGCCACCGAGGACAGATCCTGGGTGTTCCAAGGCTACAGCCTGACCGGGGTGAGTGCAGCATGGGGTGGGTCCCAGGCAGTGGTCAGGCCTGGAAGCACAGGGACATCTGGGTCCCTGTGGGGGTCCACGGTCCCTCTGTCAGGGGTGAGTCACTTGTCCAGAAGGCACCAGGCTTGCATTTGTCTGTTGTCTGCTGTTCTCTCACTCCCCTCTCTGCTGATATTCTGGAGGGCCCTGGTCAGGCTGTGGGTGAGGGACAGATTCTGCCTCACCCAACCCTCGCAGCCTGGGTTTGCTGAACCGGCTGTGGCTGTGGGAAGAGCGGGGTGCGGGGCCAGTTTGCTTTTGTGCCTGACTGGAAGGAAGGGCTCCACTGGGTGGAGGGCCTGGACTTAGGGAGGGGCCTGGCTGGTGGGCATTCACAGGCTGGGAGCTGCGACTGGCCTGGTCCCAGGTCCAGGTCCAGGTGAGGACTGGAAAGGAGAGGAGCGTGGGCAGCCATGACCCCCACCCCACAGGCCAGCTGGCTCTGTGTTCTCCTCCAGGCCTTTCCATCACTGCAGGGCTTTGCTCGTGCTGGGCACCCATGTGCCCTGATGCTGGGGGAGGGGGTGACAGCCCTCCCCCCACTGCAGGCTGGTCACCCCTGGAAGCCCCACAGTAGAAGGGCCTTCCCCTGGGGTTTAAGTCATAGAGCAGTGATGTACACCCCCAGCCCCACAGGGCTTGTGCCTGCCTGACCCCGAGGTGGTACCCCCTTTCCCTACAGCCCTCTGTGTATGAGCTTGTCAGGGCACCTGGCTTTGCCCACCTGCCTCTCATTGTGGAGGACTTTGTGAAGGATGCAGGCGCCAACTTTAGTGGTGAGCTTGGGGGCCTTACAGGTGATGGGTGGGGGCCACATTGGCTAGACAGTCTCCTAGAGCTGAGCACCCAGTGGACCTCGGTGGCTGGCTGCTCTGAAACCTGGGCAGGCTGACCACAGTCCACCTGGCGCTCACAGCCCCAAGAGAGTGGGTGGGGTGGGTCTGGGCATGACCGCCTGTGTCGCTGCCTGAAGCCTGTGCTCTTGGGTCTCCTGCAGCCAGTGAGCCTGACGCTGTGCATGTCGTGCTGGACCGCCACCTTGTCACGGGCCAGAACACGAGCTCCACCATCCCTGCTGTGCAGAACCTGCTCTTTCTCTGCGGCAGCCGGTGAGGGGCCATGGGCCATGGGTGTTAGGCGGGCTTCTGACTTGTGGTCAGTCCGTTTGCTGGGCCATGTTTCCTGTGATGGCTGGTGCTGGTGCCCGGGCCTTGACCTGGTCTTGTCCTGCAGGAAGTGACTCGCTCCCCCACTGAGCCAGCCTGCCAGTGGAAGCCCCGCCTCCAGACGGCCCAGGTGTCCCCAGAGGCAGCTGGACTCAGGCCTCCAAGGACCCTGCCTCTGTGACAGCTCCTGAGAGTGACTTCGTACCCCGACCATGCCTGTTGGGAGTGTGGAAGCCTCCAGGAGTCAGCCCTGAGGGATGTCAGGTCTTGCCGGGGTTGGAGGCTGAGGGTGCTGAACTGGCCACCAGGTGGGGCTCAGATTCCACGTTGAGCAGTCCATGGAGAGCTGGTACCCAGTGAATCAGCTGTGGGTGTGCCAGGGTGGAGTCGTGGCCCCTCTGGTTTTCCTGCACCAGCACTGGGGGTCTCCCTCTGCCTGTCCTGTACACCCACCTCAGGGAGCAGAGGCCAAACATCCCTGGGAGCCAGGATGATTGTGCTGGCTGGGCAGTGACAGGCCGGGGTGAGGGCTGTGCCCAGGCTGGTCTGCTGTCCCCCAGCCCTTCCAGTGTTGGTTGGCTTTGTGGAGAATGCCAGCTGGCTGGAGCTTGTCAGCACTTTTGACTTGGGTCAGAGGTGAAGGAGAATGCGTCTTATTGTGGTCACAGCTCCAGGGCCCCCAGACTTGCCCCAGTTTCAACCCCTGCCTGCGGGTAAGCATGTTGGCCTGGCCATCAGCCGTCTGCTGGTTTCACCACATGGTGATGGCTGGCTGCACAGAAGCTCAAGATCCACCTTAGGGGTAGTGTCTGTATTACCCATAAAGAGTTGAGAACACCTGCTGAAGGCTTTTTTTTGTAAATACGTTTTTATTGATTTCAGAGAGAGCGAGGGAGATAGAAACATCATTGATGAGAGAGAATCATTCATCAGCTGCCTCCTGCACGTCCCCTACTGGAGATCAAGCCTGCAACCCAGGCCTGTGCCCTGACTCGGAATCGAACCAGTGACCTCCTGGTTTATAGGTCCACACTCAACCACTGAGCCTCATGCCTGGGCTTCCCAAAGGCTTCTCATTGGCCACAGCTACTCTATGCTCAGATTAGGAGCCTGTTTCCTGGGCAGCCTCTGGGTCAAGGCTCTGCTCCCTGCAGTTTAGTCCCCGATCCTGGGTGAGGGGCTGGGGGTCACTCAGGAGGCTTGGAGGAGAGAGAAAGCCCAAGGAGTAGGCAGGGGTGGGTTTGGAGCCTGGTTTCCCCTGCCCGTGTCTTTTGGGATTTCCCCACATGCCCAGGGGTGTTTAAAACAGACCCCAACGTCCACCCCAGGCAACAGTGCAGGGACGTTCACAGCAGCGCTGTTCACGGGAGTGGGTGGACACGACTGCAGTCCCATGAATGAATCCTGTCAACGGGCAGCATTACTGCCACATGGTGGACATTTGGCCATAAAAGCACAAAGTCCTGCCACACCCTGCCACATAGGCAGACCTTGAGAACATGCTGAGTGAGAAAAACCAAAGGGCCGTGTGTGTGGCCAGTTATGTGGCATATCTAGAAAGTCCAATGGTTTGTTTGTGGTGGGAGCGGGGCCGTGGACGTGTCTCCTTGGGGGGACTTCTAAAGCTGGATGCTGGTTGCCACACACCCCGAGCACTAACACTGTCTTGTCAGGCGTATATGTAGTCCCTAGGGCTGGGAGGCACCCAGCAGAGGTGGGGTCATAGCCCCCACCCACCACTCTTGGACACCCAGCTGGACCCCTTTGCTTCACAGTAGCCCTCTTAACATCCTGGATGGGCTGGGCCAGGCCCAGCCAGGGCACTCAAGGTGGCACAGCCCACAGTGGGGCCTGTCCCTGGAGCCCTTGAAAAGGGTGGTGGCCACTCCAGAAGTACCAGGACCCTGCTGCTTTGACTGGAGTAAATGGGGATGCAGCCCTGCCTACCTCCAGTGGCTGGGGCCTGGTGTCCCTGTGGGAAGCTCTGGAGAAAAGGTGGCCAGATGAATTATCAGAGAAAGCCTCCCAGGTGGGGAGGACAAGGTTCCCTGCTGACCCTCAGGTGTAGCCAGCACAGTGTCTCAACAGGTGAGTCTGGACACACGTTTCTGCCCACACAGGCTTGGAACGGGCAGGTGGGACACATGTGGCCCCTCATCCTGCTCCCTGGGCACTGCACTCTCACCCTGCCCTGCTGCGTTCTAGGAACAGAGGCTGGCCATTCAGGAGGGAGGGGTCACCTCATCAGTCCACCTGTCACCACCCCAAGCTCCTCCCAGTACAGCAGCCTGTGGTGCTGCAAAGTCTAAGCGGTGCCCTAAGTGTCTTCACAAAGTTGTGCCACGCCCACTCCAGGTTTCAGGGGTGTGGACATCTGGGTTTAATGGGCCAGTGCTACTGTGCTGTGCCCACCAGGTGGCGATACTGGCCTGCACAGGAGCCTGGTCTTCCTGGCCAGTGCCTCAGCCCCAGTAGCCACACAGGGCAGCATGTGCACAGCCCAGGACCCCACCCCCAAACCCCTGGCACAGCCCAGGGGTCTGGGGGCCATCACAGGATCTGGGCACAGGAAGAGTGCAAGTGGGTCCCCACCCAGCAGTGGGCAGGCAATGTTGCTCATGCCAGGGTATGTGGGGCTGTAGATGCCTGTGTTGCCCGCCTGGGGCCCTTCTGGGGGTCGACCCAGCCCTGTCTAGGCTGGGCCCAGGTTGCTGTAGATGGAGGGGGCAGCTGATGCCAAGGGGGTAGGGGGTGGAGTCTAGAAATGAAGCACAGCAGAGAAAACATGACTGCTTTAATGCATTAGGCAAAGTTACATAAAATCAGAAATCTATGATCTGTCCCTGCTCCCAGCGGTAAAAAATGATTAGTCACCAGATGTGTAATCAGACCCAAATTCAAAGCCAACACTCATCTGTGGCCCGGCCTTGGGCTATTTTCCATTCTCTGTGCTGAACATTCGGTCCTAGAAATGGACAGAGGGGCCAGGGAAGGTGTGTCAGGTTACCCTCTGCAGGTCCATGCCACTGACAAGGCCCTCAGTGGGCCCTAGGATCTCTCGGGGCAGCACACCCAGGGTCCCACAGAAAGTGCCCACTCTTCCAACCTTGCCCCAGGGCACTCACCGCCAGCATCCGCTCCAGCTTCACGGCATCGGCAGCAAACTTCCGGATCCCATCCGAAAGCTTCTCCACGGCCATCTGGTCCTCATTGTGCAGCCAGCGGAAGGCCTTCTCGTCCAGGTGGATCTTCTCCAGGTCACTGGCCTGGGCTGGGGGTACAGGTAGCAGGGCCCTCCACATCTGCCCGCACCCGTGATCCCACCCAAGGCCCAGACTGAGCTGCCTTGTGCCCTCCCAGCCCTTGTATCCGCATGGCTCCTGGTGCAGGTGGGCCCCTGCAGCCTGGCTCAGCCCTGCAGCTGCCCCCCCTCCCAATCACCCACACCTCTGGTGACCTAGGTGCAGGCGCTGGGGCCTTACCAGCCTTGGCTGAGAGTGTAGGCACCAGCTTGCTGTTGTCCTTGAGCAGCTCCCCCAGGAGCTTGGGTGAGATGGTGAGGAAGTCACAGCCGGCCAGTGCCTTAATCTCGCCCGTGTTGCGGAAGGAGGCGCCCATGACAATGGTCTTGTAGCCAAACTTCTTATAATAGTTGTAGATCTTGGTGACACTCTTCACTCCTGGAGGCCATGACCCAGGCAGTTACTGGGCGCCCACCACCCACTGTTCTGCCCACCCAGACCTGCCCCGTGTCTCAAAGGGCTACTCACCAGGGTCCTCCTGAGGCTCGTAGGATTTCTTGTCCGTGTTGGCCACATGCCAGTCGAGGATGCGCCCCACAAATGGGGAGATGAGTGTCACGCCCGCCTCGGCGCAGGCCACCGCCTGGGCGAAGGAGAAGAGCAGCGTCATGTTGCAGTGGATGCCGTGTCGCTCCTCTAGCTCCCTGTGGAGATTTTTTTTATCAAACCCACATTTCCAAACAGAGGCAAGAGCGGTCCCCAGAGACAAGACACAGTGCTTGTCTCCAGCCAACACCAGCACTGGGGACCCCAGTCCCTCACCTCAGCACAGGACTGCCTGGGGTTGGACACCACGGAGCCATCTCTCTGACCACAGCGCTGTCCTACTGTCTCACCTAGAGCCACAGCCTCCTGCCCACTCTCACCCTTCCCAGGCCACCCTGCAACAGCCCCATCTCCACCATGACATACTGGGGCTGAATCCTGACAGGGCAATGGCCATCCTGTCACGTGGCCGGGGCATGGGCTGTGACAGCTGAACCTCTGCTCAGGTCCCTCCTGCCACAAATTACCACCACGGGACAGTTTCAGAAGGACCTCCATTGTGTGGCCATGTGGGGGTGGTCAAGAGCCCACACTCACACTGGGCATTGGCAGAAGGCACATCAAAGTGGGTAACAGATGACCCAGATATGTGCCCATGAGAAATGACACAACGTCCACACCAAAACTTGTACCTGAGCATCACAACTGCGTCACCCAAGAGCCCCAGAGGTGGGGACAGTCACGTGTCCACCCAGGGTGAAGGGACACAGACACAGAAAATGCAGTGTGTGGACAATGGAACATTTGCCTTGAAAGGAAGGCAGCCCTGACAACATGCCAAGAGAGGAGGCCACATGTTGTAGGGCTCCGCCTGGATTGTGTCTTCCAGAAAGTGACATGCAGAAACAGACTGGAGGGTGGTCACCGGGTGGGAGTGGAGCAGACACAAGGTTCCTAGACACAGCTGTTCCCTCTGGGCTGCTGGTGAGACCACAGAGGGCCGATTCCAGTCCTCACAGCTCTCCCACATGGGGCGCATGTTGGCATAAAATGATCTGTCTACAACCCATGGGTGTGAGCATGCCTGATAAGGACAGGCGGGTGACATGCCTGTGGGTCTCATGGGTCACTTGTTTCTGAGGGTCACTGAGCAGGACCTTGGGATCCGGCCCTGGACACGTGGCTGTCAGCTGGTTCACCTGGACCACGGGCCCCACGCCCTGAAATGGGGAGACACTTACTTTCCAGCCTGAATTCCTTCCCAGGTGGACGACAGCTTTATCAGAATCCGGTCCTTGCTGACCCCGACAGCCTTGTAGAGCTCGATGAGGTGCTTGGCTCGGGCCACCATGGCGTCCTTGTCAAAGGAGAGCCTGTAAGAGCCAGGGGGCTGCAGTGAGGGGACAAGCCAGCAGCGGGTGCCCTGGCTTGGAGCAACATAGAGCCCCACCTCAGATCGCCTTCCTTCCTGGGGCTCACTGAGCCCAGCCGGAGCAGACTGCAACGCAGGGAGCAAGGAGCACTCACCCAGGACTGCGGGCCCAGCAGCCCCGCCCCCACCCCACCCTTACCTCGCATCTACTTCTGTGGACACACGGCCTGGAATCTTCTTTAGTATTTCTGCTCCAAACAGCACATAAAGTTTGTCAATAGCATTTTGAATCTGTTCCTCTTGTGACCTGAAATTCAAGGGGGAAAATGGGTCAGTACTTGTTAGGTTAGTGCACAGGGCTCGACGAAACAAATTCTGTTGTTCCTTTGTGAGGATCCTTTCACTCCATCTTTCTTAAAAATGTTTTTTATCATGGTAAAGTATACAGAGCAGAAAATGGACCACCTGAACCACCTCTAACTGCATAGCTCAGAGCACTAAGCACGTTGGCTCACAGCGCGGTGCAGCCGTCACCACCTCCCCCTCCAGAACTGCCACCTTCCCCAACTCAATCCCTCCATCTTTGGGCAGGTGAGAAAATCATCTCTTTGGAGCTGCCTGGGCAGACGAGTAAAGTGCACACAGAAGGGTCTCAGGCCAGCATGTCATGGTCAACAGTGAGGCAGTTGGACCAGGGCGGAGGTCCTGTGAGTGCTGAAGGCACCCCCAACTCCAGGAGCACCGAGGCCTCACTGATACACGGGGGGGGGGGGGTGTGCACGGTGGAAGGCGGGGCAGACTCCCACACACCACCCGAGTGTCCCAGCAGGGGCCACAGTTCCCTGAAAACACCGTTCTCAGCTGTGCATGACGACCCTGCTGAAAATGTGAAATGACACCTAGGAAAGGCAAATTTATGAAGACTGCCTCAGCGTGGTGGCCTGGAGGAGGGGGCAGGGACTGACCACAGGGGCAGCAGGGAACATCCTGGGACTGGATGGCAGCAATGGCTATGCCACAGCATAAACCTCCCCAAGAAACTGGACTGTGCAACTAAGACAATGACTTTTACTCCAAGAAAGCTGTTACAGGACATCAACAAAAAAGACATCTAATGACAGAAAGCAGGTCAGTGGCTGCCAGGGCTGGGCCCCTGGCAGGGAAGGGGAGCTTCGATGCTGCAGGTGCTCTGCACCCCGACTGCTTCTGTGCACAGGCTCTGAGCTGCACACTGGCTTCGTGGAAACACCACTTTGGCAAAGCTGATGAAAACACATTTAAAAGGCATGTCTCTTGAGCGCAAGACAGCTGAGAACTAACTCAGTGAGGGAGACGCATGGACTCGCCTGGGCCCACGGATGCCCCTCAGCCTGCAGCCCGCAGCTGTACCTTGTGTCCCCAGCAGCACTCACCCGCCCAGCTTCTGGCCGTAGGCGATCGCCTCCTCCACCAGCTCCTGGTAGGCGGGCATCTGCGCAGCTGCCAGGATCAGGGAGGGGTTGGTGGTGGCATCCTGTGGCTTGTACTCATCGATGGCTAGAGAGGTAATTTTGGAAAGCAGGAAAGTAAGTGGAGGCTTGCCTCCACCCTGAAATCTGTGACCCATCCCCTCTAAGCCCTAAACACGCAGAGTCCAGTGTTTTCCGAGTCGAGGTACAGCCACACTTCCCACACACGTCCCTCCCCACCCTGGAAGGCTGGCCACGGGGCAGCTGTTTGCACAAAGATAAAATCACCAACAAGACTAACACCGGAGCCCTAGCTGGTTTGGCTCTGTGGTTAGAGCGTCAGCCACGGACTGAAGGGTCCCAGGTTCAATTCTGGCCAATGGCACGATGTGTCTCTCTCTTTGAAAAGCACTGGAAAAAATATCCTCGGGTGAGGATTTTTAAAAAAACCCTAGTGCCAGAGACGGAGGGTGCCCCAGAGACAGGTGCCCTGTGAAGGCTGACTTCCAGTGTTGGGTGGGAGGGAGGCAGCTGGCAGAGTTCAGCAGAGGGTGTGTGCACCTTGCTTCCACACGGCGCCAGCGGCAGGGGCTGGACACGGTGATCGAAGAATGCTTTCTGTCTCTAAACCACTCTCTACCCAACACACAAGTTCTTGCTAGGTAGCCAAGCTAGGAATCCCAGGAGACCATGGGGCTTAACCCGGGGTCTTGCTGACGGGCCGTCTAAGGAGCACAGAGGAGTGCAGAGCAGCCAGAGGGCAAATTATTATTTTCAGAGAGTCCTTAATGACAAAACTATGGAGATGGACAGAGTAGGGGCTGGCGGGAACAGGCAGGAGCGGCTCAGGAGACGGGCAGCTGTGTCCTAACTGTCTGGTGAACACATAACCCTATGGTGCTGGCGCCAAGTTCCTGGTTCTGCTATCACACCCCAGCCACCTAGGATGTGACCACTGCGGGGAGCTGGCCAAGGACTCACGGGGCTCAAGGGGCTGGTTTTGCAACTTCCTGTCTGTTTCAAAGCAGCAGGTTAAGAAGAAGTGCTCTGGAGTGGTGCTGTGCAGGTGCAAACACCCTCAGCCGAGGCACCGGGGACAGTGCCTTTCCTCCTAGTTGTGCCCCGATGGAGCTGACGTTTAGCAAAATTAAAAGACCCATCTGGGATTCAACAGATGGGCTTCAGGTCCAGGGACCCTCAAAGTAAATGCAAAATTGGGAGGGGCCCTGCTCTAGGCAGAGTGTCCAAGGCTTTGATTATATTTGCAGAGGCCTACAACCCCCCCAAAGGTAAGGACCTTCACTTCATCAAAAGACGAGTCTGGCTGGTGTGGCTCAGGGGTTAGCGTCCTCCCCAGCACCGAAATCGGAGGCTCAGCTCCCCGCAGGGCACTTGCCTGGGGTGCGGGCTGGATCCCTGGGGGCCTGCGCAGGAGGCCGCCAATCCATGTTGCTCTCTCATCGATGTTTCTCTCTCTCCCTCTCTCTCTAAAAAAATAAAAGTAAAATAACCACAAAACCGAAGGCCCACAACTGCCTACCAGCATTTATGGGTATACAGTACCACCTAATGTATTCTTATAGAGTTAATATTCATTGAAAAGTAAAAAATGTCAGTGTTTGGGTTTAGATATTTCTAAAGAAAAAAGGAAGTGGGGGGAGGCAAGCATTCCCCAGGCGGAGGAACAGACCAGGCGGCGGGAGGCAG
Source organism: Miniopterus schreibersii (assembly GCF_964146895.1). NCBI lineage: Eukaryota > Metazoa > Chordata > Mammalia > Chiroptera > Miniopteridae > Miniopterus > Miniopterus schreibersii. The sequence continues at coordinate 73,767,646 of NC_138112.1, forward strand.
CCCAGACCCGGGAGAGGCGGGGCTCGAGGTCTGCGGGGCGGGGTGCGGAGGAGACCCCGACTCCGCGGGGGGCAGGCGCCGCCGGGACGCCCCGGCCGTCGGGGGTGCCGTCCCCCCGGGCGAGCCTCGGGCCGGCCCCCAGGGGGCGGGCAGGCGCCTTACTCGGCCCGCAGGGCTCTGCCGGCCACGAACTGCTCCCCAAACGCGCTTACTCACGGCCAGCAACGAGGACGACGCCCGTTTCTCAAGTCACCATGAGACAGCACAAGGGCGGGGCGTCCCCCGCGAACCCCGCTCTCCCCGCGGGGGCGGGGCTGAGGGTGCACCGCGGGCCCCGAGCCCGTCCTCGCGACGAGCGGTTCGGACCAGGAGCGGGGGCGTCACCCCGACCCTCCGCCTCCCCGTCAGCGCCCGGCTCCGGCCTCGCAGCCCCCCGCCCCGCCCCCGCCCCGGGCGGTCTCGCGGCCGCCACCCGCACCCCCACCCGCACCCTCACCCCCACCCCACCCCCACCCCCGGGCAGGGCTCAGGGCGCCGGGCGCGCGACAGGCGGCGTCAGAGCGGGTTCGGGTCGTTCTGGGCCCGGCCCCAAGTCGCGTCCTGCTCAGCGGTCAGCACTCGCTGGACAGAACCGCCCGGTGCAGCCTCGGCCGCGGGACCGGCTGCGGGTCCGCCTCGGACCCTCCCCGCCCTGGAGCCCTCAGGGCCCGACCGGCGGGCGGCGCGCACGGGCGGCGGGGGCGCCCTCGGGGCGGGCGGGGCTCGCGCTCTGCGCCCCGCTCCCGGCCGCCGCCCGGCCGCCCTCCCGCCCTCCGGCCCGGCCGCCCCGGGCCCCCGTGTCCCCCCCGTGTCCCCCCCGTGTCCCCCCGGGAGCGGGGCAGCCGGACGGCGGGGCCCGGAGCTCGGCAGCGGGGCTCCCCCTCGGCGCCCGCGCCCCGCACGGCCCCGCCCGCGCCCGCGCCCGCGCCGCACCGTGGAAGTCGCCCGTGTCGGCCACCACGGTGGTGACCCGCTTGAGCTGGTCCAGCGCGCTCTCCATCCTCTGCCGCTTCACCGGGGAGCCCGACATGGCGCGGCGGCTGCGGCGGCGAGGCCCACAATGCCCCGGGCGCAGGCCCCGCCCCCCGCCGCCGGCCAATCCGAGAGGGCGAGGCCACGCCCCCGAGAAGCCCCGCCCCGTCCGGAGGCCCCGCCCCGCCCGGCGGCCCTGCTGCGGGGTCCGGTCGGGGTCGGGGTCGGCTCGGGGTCGGGTCGGATCGGGGTCGGGGTGGGCTCGGGGTCGGGGTCGGCTCGGGGTCGGGGTCGGGTCGGCTCGGGGTCGGGTCGGGGTCGGGTCGGGGTCGGCTCGGGGTCGGCTCGGGGTCGGGTCGGGGTCGGGTCGGGGTCGGGGTCGGCTCGGGGTCGGGTCGGGGTCGGGGTCGGGTCGGGTCGGGTCGGCTCGGGGTCGGCTCGGGGTCGGGGTCGGCTCGGGGTCGGCTCGGGGTCGGGTCGGGGTCGGGGTCGGGTCGGGTCGGGTCGGCTCGGGGTCGGCTCGGGGTCGGGGTCGGCTCGGGGTCGGCTCGGGGTCGGGGTCGGGTCGGGGTCGGGTCGGGTCGGCTCGGGGTCGGCTCGGGGTCGGGTCGGGGTCGGCTCGGGGTCGGCTCGGGGTCGGCTCGGGGTCGGGGTCCCGGCCCCGCGCGGTCGTGGGTGAGACGCGCGCACGACGCCGGGAGAAGAGCGGGCGGCCGGCCCGGCGCAGTCTCCCGCCGCCCTCGGGGCCCCGCTTCCCGCCCCTGGGGGAGCCGCCCTCGGGGCCCCGCGCCCTGCTCCCCTCCGCCTGGCCGCCCCCTGGGCCCAGACGTGCCCCCACTTCCCGAAGGCGGGGCGGCGGGAGACCAGGCCTGTGGTTTCGGGGTCACCTGCGGACCCAGAGCCACGGGGACCCCCCGCCCTGGGTGCTGGGCCCCACCCTCTGAGCAGCACCGGGCCCGGGTCCGCGTCTGGCGAGAACGTTCCCGGGGGTGGGGGGTGGGGGGGCCGCTGACCCCGGTCAGCGGGGAGCCGAGGGAGGGGCAGGGGGGGGGCTCGCGGGCCTGGGGCTGGCCTGTGGGACCCCGGCGCCCGCCTCCCCGGGCAGCTGGGGGGCAGAGGGGGAGACTGCGCAGGCTTCTCCGCACTTTGGGGGTTCACTGTGAGGGGAGCAGGGCCGTGGTGTGGGGAGAAATGACCAGTGTTTGTGGCTCGCAGCAGGAGAGGGGCCGGCTCAGCCCGGCCCTGGTGGACGGGGGCTGGGGCCCAGGGCACTCTCCCAAGGGTGGCCTTTGTCACCCGCCAGGATGTCAGTATGTCAGGGACGAGCGGCTGACCTGGGCACAGACGGGGCAGGAGGGCAGACTGGCACAGAGGCCCTGCTGGCCGCTCCCCTTTTTCAGGGTGTCTGAGGAAGCAAGTCCAGGAGCTGAGAGGGGAGGACTGGGGGGCAGGAGGGACAGGGTGTGAGGCCAGCACCCAGGGGAGGGCCGGGGAGGGCCAGTGAGATTCGGCCGAACTGGGTGTGGCCTGTGGGTTTAGCCACCTGTTCCTCCTGCTCCTCTGGCCGGTGTGGGAAGGGTGATGGGGTTTGGGCCCCGGCAGGTGCCGGGACAGAGGCCACCAGCTGAGGCAGGGAGCGGAGCTGGGCCCGGGCAGCACGCCTGGGGAAGGTGCTGGGTGGGGTGGTTGAGTCAGGCGGACAAGCACAGGACAAAGGTCTCCAAGGGCCCAGTGTGGGAACCCCACCCACAGCCTGCGCTCCGCCCACAGACCATGTGGGTTTAAAGGCTCCGTCAGGCCCTGCTGGTGTGGTTCAGCTGGTTGAGCGTCACCCCGGGCACCAAAAGGTCACTGGTTCAATCCCAGGTCGGGGCGCAGGCCCGGGTTGCAGGCTCCATCCCGTCTCGCGTGCAGGAGGCAGGCGATCAGTGACTCATCATTGATGTTTCTCTCCCTCTCCCTTCCTCTCTCTGAAATCAGTAAAGACATATTAACAGCCTCAAAATACAAAGGAACCCCACGGTCTGGGAAAACATATTTGCCAAGGATGCATCTGATAAGGGGCTAATTTCCAAAGTGTACAAAGAACTCATAGCACTCAGCAAGAGGAAGACAAACCACCCAGTTAAGAAACGGGCAAAGGGCCTGAATAGACACTTCTCCAAAGAGGACATACGGATGGCCAAGAGACACATGAGAAAATGCTCAGAGTCGCTAATCATCAGAGATGCAAATTAAAACCACAGTGAGGTCTCACCCCACACCTGTCAGAATGGCTCCATCAACAAATCAACAAACGCCATGTGCTGGCGAGGGTGTGGGGAAAGGGGAGCCCTGGGGCACTGCTGGTGGGAATGCAGACTGGGGCAGCCGCTGTGGGAAACAGTGTGGAGGGTCCTCAAAAAATTAAAAATGGAGCTGCCTTTTGACCCAGAGATCCCACTCCTAGGAATGTATCCTAAAATCCTGAAACAGTAATCAGAAAGAATATATGTTCATAGCAGCACAGTTTACAGTAGCTGAGATCTGGAAACAGCCAAGTGCCCATCAGCAGATGAGTGGATGAAAAGCTGTGGGACATTCACACCATGGACACTACGCAGCTGTAAAGGAGGATCTCGTGCCCTTTGGGACAGCATGGAGGGACCTGGAGAACATTATGCGGAGTGAGATAAGCCAGGCAGAGGAAGACAAACATCACATGATCTCGCTTATACGTGGAATATGAAGAACTTAATAAGCTGATGAACAGAATAGATTCAACGAATGTCAGAGGGAGGGAGGAGGGCGGGTGGGTGGAGGGGGAGAGAGTAACCAAAGAACTAATATGCAGAGATGCACAACCCAGGACACGACAATGGTGGGGAGAGGGACTGGGGAGGCGGATGGGACGGGGTGGAACGGGTAACTGGGGAGAAAAAGGGACATCTGTAATGTTTTAAAACAAAAAAAATAGTAAAGAAAAAGGCCATACAGGCCTGGCCTGGTCATTTTGGGAAAGCTGCCGCCTGCATCTGTGGACAGCTGTAGATTCAGGTCACCAGACCACGTGCAGCTCCCAGGGGGGTTTGGTGCCCTCCTGGGGTGTGACACGAACATCCTAGAGTCTGCTCCCTGGGGTTCAGCAGCACATGGCACGTCCACAGAACCTGGCGGGGCCCTTCCAGCGGGCCAGAGAGAGTCTGTTTGGAGGTGGCCTTTCTTTTTGTTTATTTTTTAATGCCCACCCTAGGGTATTGTTTCCATTGCTTTTCAGAGAGAGTGGAAGGGAAGGAGAGAGGGAGAAACATCGATGTGAGTGAGAGACATTGATTGGCTGCCTCCCGAACAGGCCCCAACCGGGGGCCAGGGATCGACCCTGCAACCGAGGTACATGCCCTTGGCCAAAATCACACCTGGGACCCTTCTGTCCTCTGACCGGTGCTCTAACCACTGAGACAAACCAGCCGGGGTTGGAGGTGTCCTTTCCAGTAAATAATAACAAATCAGTCATCTAGTAAGTAGACTGGTTTCCCGAGTTCCGTGAGCTGTTCTAGCAAATTAATCCAACTGAGGAGGGGGTCACGGGAACCTCCGATTTATAGCTGGTTGGTCAGAAGCACAATCACAACCTGGGCTTGCGATTGGCATCTGGGGGTGGGGGTGGGGGGCAGTATCGGGTACCAGGCCCCTAACCTGCGGGATCCGATGCTGTTTCGCGGTCGGCCGACAGTGTCAGAGTTGAGGTGGATTGTAGGAAACCCAGCTGGCGTCACAGAATTACTCGGTGTGGGGGAGACCCACACACATTGAAATGGGGCGCAGAGTTGTGGCCCACACAATAGAGTCTCACTCAGCCTTAGAAAGGAAGGACAGCCCTGGCCCGTGTGGCCCAGTGGTTAGAGCACCAGCCCAAGGACTGAAGGGTCCTGTGTTCGAATCCAGGCAAGGGCAGGTACCTCGGCTGTGGGCTCGATCCCCAGCCCCTGGACAGGCACGTGCGGGAGGCAAGCAACTGATGTGTCTCTCTCACATCGATGTTTCTCTCTCTCTCTCTCCCTTCCACTCTCTTTGAAAAGCAACGGAAACAATATCCTCCGGTGGGGATTAAACATAAATAAAGAAATAAAACGTCCTGTTTAGAGACACACATGGCAGCTGGGAGTAGCACCTGGGGAGAAACACACAGGTTGTAAAACGTGAATGGGCTCGTCGGAAGGATAAACCCCAAATTCGGAGCAGCAGGTGCTTTTGGGGAGTGGGCAGGAGTCCCGGAGCTCGGTTTCATAGGTTGGAGGGTGAGTGTTCAGTTGTTTACAGACCTGTCCTGACCCATTTCCTTCTCTCCCCTTCCTGACTTAGCTATTCACCCCCTTTGGGATCCTTTCCCTTCACCTAAATGACTCCTCAAAGGCTTTCGTGTGCACAAGTTCTTGTAGAATGTATGTTGTTCCTAATATTTGATATTGCTTATAAAATATGTTTTATAGATTTCAGAGAGAGGGGGAGACAAACAGCAATGATGAGAGAGTCATTGCCTCCTGCATGCCCCCATTGGGGATCGAGCCTGCGACCCAGGCCTGTGCCCTGACCGGGAATTGAACCCGTCACCTCCTCCTGGGTCCTAGGTGGACGCTCCACCACTGGGCCACACCAGCCGGGTGCAAAAGCAAACATTTAAACACATTCACTCATTCCTTTTACAAGAACGGTGACAGGCCATTGCACAAAGCCACCTACGCCACAGCGGGCCACTGGCCGCTGACCACGGACCAGGAAACACTCCAGGAAGAAGGGTTGCCAATGCCCTCTGGTTTCCGGACCGTCCTCAAAGTGGCCCAAGGCCTGTGGGTAGAGAGCTCAACCGGCCCAGTGACTAAACTCACTTCCGACCCTGAGGTGCCCACCAGCCTGAGCAAATTGTCTGGAATTGGCCCAGCTCTACTCCAGCCTCCCAAAGACCTGCTGAGTCCAGACGCCAAAGCCCTGCACACCCAGCCTTGCCTGCCCACCCCTCGGGCCCCTCTAAGACCCTCAAGGGAGGTGAGCCCACGTAGCTTGAGCAGCAAGTCACTGGTGGCATTTTGGAGACCAGCATTCCACACATAAAGAGCATGTTTCTCTCTTTTTTAAAAATATGTTTTTATTGATTTCGGAGAGAGGAAGGGAGAGAAAGAGAGAAACATCAATGATGAGAGTCATTGATTGGCTGCCTCCTGCGCGCCCCCGAACCCCGGCATGTGCTCTGACCGGGAATCAAAACTCGACCCTCAACCGCTGAGCCACGCCCGGCCGGGCTGAAAAATGTTTTTAAAAAGAAGAAAAGGAAAGGTCTTCCTGAACAGCGTGGGCAGCCCCTGTTGCCTCTGGGCCAGCCGGAGTGGGCGGGGGGCCGAGGCCACCGTGGGGGAGGGGAGGGGAGGCATTAGAGCCAGGCCGGTGGGGGCCACAAAGACACGCCTGTCCCCGAGACAGAGACGGGCCTTGTTCCCGGGGCATTTGCTGAGCACAGCTAGGCACAGAGTGGGTACTGGATGGGCAGCTCCACCCTCACCCGGGGTGCGGACCCCATCTGCCCAGGGTCAGCCCCTCTGCAGCCCCGCCCCCACTGGGGCTGGCACCGCCGGACCTTCCCTCTTCTCTGCCGACCGGTCCACACTGGGAGGCAGGGAGGTGGGTGGCAGGAACGCGAATCAGGCCAAACTGCACCTGAACCCGGGAGGCAGGTGTAGGTCCTAAGGCTCGGGAGAGCTGAGCAACCCAGGCCAGAGGCAGTGTCCCCAAAGCCCAGACCATGCTGGTGACGGGGAGCCCTGCTGCGTACCGCTGGGTGGGAGGCTGGACTGGGGCCGTGCCCCCAACCTCCCGTTCTAGTTTGGGCATCCCTGGGCAGCAGAGGCCCCACTGGGAGCAGGGGGAGCCAGGGCTGCCCATCCCCGCTCCGAGGGAGGAGCTCAGCCTAGTAGGGCGGGTGGGGTGGTCCGCTTGGGGCACCTGTAACCGCTGGTGGTTCTGGACTAGTGGGCCCCGTGGGTTTCCAGGGGGAGGAACACTGCCCCACCCTCCCCTTCTCCTCTGGGGGCCCATCTCCCTGTCCGCAGGGTCCTGCCCAGGCCAGGAAGGGCAGAACTTTTTTTCTGGCCTGGAGGTGGTGGGGGGGCTCCTTTCTTTCCTGGGGAGATGGGGCTGTGGTGGTCAAGTTCCAGATGGCACCAGACAGCCCCAGCTCCCCTTGACCGAGCCCTGCTGGACAGACTTGGTCCAGTGTGGCCTGTCCAGACCTGGGGACTGGTCCTGTCTTGATGATCCACCAGCCAAGGGACAGCCCTCCCAGCTCAGCCCTGCCAGGCCCAACCTGCCCTTCGCATCCGAGTTCCCTGCGGTCACCTTGCCCATCAGGCAGAGGCCCCAAGACTGGGAGCTTTGGACACCCTGACCCAGGGTTGGTCCACTGGCTCCTTTGGGACCACGCAGGTCAAGACGCGCGGGAACCAGACAGGTGCTGGGGCGCCCCCGGGGCAGCGACGCGCAGAAGCATGGAGTCGTCAGCAGAGGGCGTCAGCGGCCTCCTCCTGGGGTGGGGCCCTGGCCGGTGGTCAGGGCCTCAAGGTGCAGAGCGCAGCCCTCTGCGGGCTCAGGGACACCCGCTGCTGCTCCGAGGCCACCCCAGCTGACCCTGAGCCCGTCCAGCCAGCCCCACACCCCCTTGCCGGCCCCTCCCTGCCCCTGCCCCTGCCCCTCCTCTCCTAATGGGGTTCTGGCCTCATTTCTCTGACTCACGGCCCCTCCCCACCCACCTGGCTCCTCGCCACTCCCATTCGTCTTGGGTGACAGTCTTGGGGCCGCCTGGGCAGGGCCCTCTTAGCCCCTCGCCTCCCAGGAAAGTCCCTGTGTGCCCTCTGGGACAGGTGTGAAGGGGAGGGTTTCCTATGCCCCCCAGCCTGGCCCAGAGGTGAGCAACCTTATTTGGGGACCTCCACTGCCCGGCCTGGCCACAGCCTGCCCCTGCCCCCTCCCTCTTACAGGTGCAGCTTCGCAGGACCCACAGTGACCCCATCCCCGCCCCCAGGGAGACAGACTCGGGGCTGGAAACAATTGGTTTAATGTCAGGGCCTCTGAGCTTGGCGACCTCTCAGCTCTGGGGTGTGACCCACAGAGTGCAGGGCTCCAAGGCTCCCCAGGCCCTCTGTACAGCATGCAGGGCGAGGCTGGTCCAAGACTTGGCCAGAGAAATTTCCTGTCTCCGTCTCCGCTTCAGGGATGGGGTGGGGTGGGGGGCAGTGGGGGTGGGGTGGGGTGTCCAAGGCCAGTGCTTGGGTGAGTCCAGTCCACACTTGCTCCTTGAAAAGGTGCAGGGAGTACAGCACCCCCACCCCACCCCTGGGGAGCAGTGCACAGGGTGGGTGCTGCGGGCACTATCTGGGGCAAGGCTCCCCAGCCTGGTCGGCTTAGAGCCCAGGGTTGCTGGGCGGGGGGGGGTGGGGGGGGGCGCTGCCCTTCTGGCCCACAGCCAGCCGGGGGTGGGGGTTACAGAGGGGCACCGGTGCACGTGGAGGTGAGCAGTCATCAGGGTGGGGCAGGGGCAGAGTCGCAAGTGCAGGGACCCCCGTGTGGGGGGAGGAGGCCAGAGGAAAGGGGCTTTCTGTGGCCTGGGGAGGTGTGGGGGGAGCTGGGAAGGGGGTTGGGCTGGGTCCTTCCGCTCTGGCCTCAGGGGGCAGGTGGGTGAGGGGCTGGCACCTCCAGGCGGCAAGTTTGGCTGAGGTGGGCCTCGGGGCGGGCGGGCGAGTGTGGGTCGGGGCCTCGCTCAGCCTGAGGACGGGCCACGTGCCATGAGGCAGGTGAGCTGCCCCCGGCCGGGTGCAGGGCCGGCGGCCAGCACCACACTCCCTCCGCGTCCATGGTACAAAATACATACACATACAAAAATAATACTCCGTGCCCTGGGGCGGGCCGCCCGCAGTGCTCTGCCCAGCAGCGTGCCCGGCGCCCGCACAGCCGGGTCTAGCTGTCATCTTCCATCCGCCTCTGGAACTTGCTCATGAGCTCCTCCAGCTCCGACCCGCCTTGCTGCTTCTAGGGGCGGGAACGGGGCGGCCTCAGGCTAGGGACCCCGCAGGTCGTGGGGGAAGCAGGCGGGGCGCCCAGGGCGCGGGCTCACCTCCAGGAAGGCCTTCTGCACGGTGAGCTGGCTGTACACGCGGATGCCCTCCTCCCCGCACACCTTCTTCAGCTCCTCTTTGTTCAGGGAGAAGAGCTGGGGGCCCGTCAGGATGCCCAGGTTGTCCACGATCCTGCGGGACGGGCGGTGGGGACGGGGCGGGCGTGAAGGCGGGCGTGGCCGGGCCGTGGCGGCCTCGCCCACACCTGCCCACACCTGTGGCCACCTGCCCACGCCTGCCCACGCCTGCCCACGCCTGCGGCCCCCTGCCCGCCGCTCACCGCGCGCTGAAGGCCTTGGCTTCCAGCCAGGCGCGGACCTCGAGGGGGCCCGACTCGTAGGTGAGCGGCAGGCTCACGGGCTGGCTGCGCTCCACGCGGAAGTGGCGCTGCGGCTGTGCCTTGATGTGGCTGATCTTCTTGATGAGCTCGTCGTTGACCTCGTCCATGTGGTGGATCATCTCTGCGGGGCCAGCGGCTCAGCCCCGGGCCCCGGCTCCCCTCCCCTGCCCCAGGCGGCGCTGACCCCCAGCCCCTTCCCCTCTCACCGTCTTTGTTTCCAGCGAAGCTCGGCAGCAGCTTGTGGGTCGGGCTGGCAGGACCCCAGTATTTCAGGCCGGCCTGCGGGTGGGGGAAGGGGCGGGGGGTGCAGCCCATCAGGGTCACTCACCTTCCCTTCCACCAGGGCTGGCGCAGGGGGCGTGTGAGGGACCCCTCCCCCATTTCCTCCCCACGACCTGCCCAGGCCCCCGACTGGCCCGGGGGCCAGAGCCTGGGAGCCCCTGCAGCGAGGCCTCCAGGCTCAGGGTGGGTTTTTCCCTGCGACCAGGGGCACCTGCCGCTCCGCCCAGCCTGTAGTGGGACAGAGCAGAGCCCTCGCCCCCCTTCACCTGCTCACTCCCCTCACCTGCTCGTGGGGGGCGCCCACGTCCTCAGGCCTGATCTCATCCAGGATGTTGTGGGGCACGTAGCCAGCCTGGCCGCTGCGGCTCCGAAGCTTCCACCACTGGTGGCCATCTTCCAGCACCTGTAGATGTCACACCCCCATGGTCACCCCCCCCCAACAAGTGCCCACCTGTCCTCTGGCCACAGGCACCTGAGAGGAGTGCTGGGACCACTGCATCAGCCCCTCTGTACAGATGGTCCAGAGACAGCTCTGGCATCTCTCCCTGAGCCCCCCCCCAAGGCCTATGGGGACCGTCACAACCCCCTCCAGGTGCCCGGGCCCTGTGTGACCTTCCATCCCACCTACAGGGGCCACCCCCATCCCCCAGCTGCATCCTGAGCAAGGTGCCTCCAGCCTGGCTGTAGATATAGATCACCCACCTCAGCTCGCTCCACTTTCCCCCCAAGTGGGTGACCTAGATTTGGGGTTGGCACCAAACCCAGATGGTGCCTTCAGAGGGCTCCAGGGGTCAGCATGAATGACAAGCCCCTGCTGACTTGGAGGGTCCCCCTCTGAGACCTCCAAGGGAGGGGGTCCCTCATTCAATATTTGCTGGGGGGGGCAGGCTGGCTATGGATCCAGATTAGAGCCCAGGGTTAGGGCCCTGGGGAAAGGGTTGGCAGACAAGCCAGGTCCCAGGGCTATGAACCTGCCCCCCCACTCCCCCTGCCCCTGCCCCCCTGGGCAGTCCCCTCCCGCAGGTCCTCACTCACCTCCAGGACTTCATCCTTGAGCACGGACAGCTCATTGGCATTTCGGGCTGTGAAGTCGTAGAGGACCTTGACGTACTTGGCCATGGCTGGTGTGGGTTCGTAGCCCCTGCGTGGAACAGGAGGGGCTGAGGCCCAGGGCTTGGCCGGGTGTCCTGGGCCTGGGGCTGGGATGCGGGGAGCAGGGAAGCAGCTTCCCGGTGCGTGGCTGCCTCCTGTTCTGCTCTCTGAGGTTGCAGGGAGAGAGCTTCAGCGTGTCAGCTGGGAATGGAAACTGTGACAGCCCCAGAGCGGCCGGGGCCCCTACACAGAGGTGGGGGCGAGGGGGAGGCAGTGGAGGCTGGCGGGACCCGGGTGCCTTGGGCCGGCCCAAGGCCAGCCCCAGCCCAAGCCACCTCAGGGGTCTCCAGGCCCAGCCCCTTAGGAAAACCAGAGCCAGGCATGTACCCAAGAGATGACAAGGTCACAGCAATCCCTGGAAAGCTGCTGACCAAGGAGGGAGGGCTGGGCATGTTCAGAGCCGTGGCCCCTCTGAGCAGGACAGACAGGGCCTGAGCACCAGGTGGACTGCCTGGCGGCTGCAGGGTCATGGGGTGGGTGGGGTGGGTCGGGGGTGGGAGGGCGCTCTGGCTGGATGTGTCCTGACCTCAGCACTGAGCAGGCCTGTGGCTGTCGCCCAGCCCAGCCCACCCCTCCTGGTCCATCTTGGCCTCTGACCATCAGGGTCCCTGCCTCATGCAGGTGCAGGCCTCAGGACGCCAGGGAGGGGAGGGGTCTGAGGCTGGAGGGCCCCTTGGAGCCTTGGGGGCGAGGAGGGGCTGTTAGGATCAGCCAGGGTGGACCCACCAGGTCAACGGATGAAAATGTTTCTTAAAGGGGGGCCTGGGCCAGGGAACATGGGTACCAGGCTGGTGATGCGGGGCAAAGGGAGGGCACACTTGTTACAACACGGATTTGGGGCCCCTCCCTTCCTGAAACCGAATCCTGGGGCCTGGCCGGGTAGCAAGCTCCCCAGGCCTGTCCTGGGCCAGGAGTGAGAAGAGGCCCTGGGTCTGTGGGATGTGGTTTTTGGAGGGGTGTGTGTGTGTTTTTTGGGGGGGTATGGAGGAGAGAGCCTGTCCCAGCCAGACCCTCCATCTCCTCCGGCCCTGAGACTGGGCCTCAATCAGTCCCAACAGGGTGACGGGCTTTGGTAAAACCACTTGAGCTCAGGGGTTCGGCAGATTTCTACCCGCGGCTCTGAAGCACACACGTGGAGACCGAAGAAGAGACGGTGCTTTTGCCATTTTCCCTTAAACTGTGTGTCATCAGGTCAGCATGGAAACCCCGTTCCAGGTGGGAAGCGTCTGAACCCCCAGCCAGGTGTTTGCCGCCACCTGGTGGCAGCGTCCCCAGAGCCTGTTTTCGAGACTGAGGCTCCTCACGGGGGGCTTACCTGTGAGCCTGCGGGGAGCTGACTGGGGGGAGGACGTCCCCAGGGGGCGGGGGCTCAGACGCGACGCTGTGCCTCGGGGAGTTTCGAAAGGATGGCCGGTTTGCTGGGGTCGGCTGCGGGGAAAACGGGCCACCTGGGCTTGGTGTGGGAAGGGGGTCAGGCCCGGAGGGTGGGGAGGACAGCTGCCGCCCTGAGGGTAGCGGGTGGGGGTGGGCTGAGGAGGCGAGGGGGCCGCCAACGTCCCACAGGGTGGGGCTCTGACCTCGTCACCAGGGGCGGAGGCCAGTCCCTCCACTTCCCAGGGAGCCTCCTGCAGCACGTCCAGGGGTGGCTCCCAGCCACTGTGGAACTTGGGCACATAGAGGAGCATCTGTGGCTCCCGAGGCCACTCGGAGCTGAGGGAGGGGGCGATCGGGGGTGAGCCATGCCCACCCACCAGAACCGGCACCACCCAGAACCTCCAGACCCACCCTGGTCTGCGCCCCCTCCCCTGCTCCTCCCTGCCCCGTACGTACCGGGGGCGTGTCCAGGTCTCCCCCAGCAAATCCCACAGTGCCATCTCCTTGGGGACTAGGTGGCCCCGCAGGAAGCCCACGGCGTCTCGGGAGAGCAGGGGAGTGATGGCGGAACGTGCGATGTCCGGGCCACCACAGGTGCTGACGATCTGGGGCACAACCCAGTTCAGGGGCATCACAGCCTGCGGACCCCGCCCCGCCCACCCCACCCCACCCTGGAGCACCACAGGCCAGCCCACTGCGCCCACCGCTCAGAGGGCACTTGCGTCCCCCACCCTCAGCCAGGGGCCTGCCTGGCAGCTGCCCACCCCGTGCCTGCCCGCCCAGCGCCTGCCCACCCCGCCCTGCCCCAGGCACCAGCTCCAGAGGCCCGAAGAGGAAATGCACGAGCTCGGCCGCGCTGGGGTTCTGGATGTGCTTCTGCAGCTTGGCCTGGGTGGGGGGGATGCCAGTGAGCAAATGGCCGATACACCGGCCGGAGGACCGTGCTGGGGACAAATGGGGGCACTGACCGGGGGCCCTCCACCCTCAATATCAGCCCAGAGGGCGGGCTGCTGGACTCACAAGCAGGTTGATGGCCAGCTTGATTTTCTGGAAACAGTCAACAAACTCGGCCTCGGACGGGGGCCGTGCCCGCAGCGTGAGGACACCCTCTGCAACGAGGGGCGGGGGCGTGAGCCTGGCGGGCCCAGTGGGTCGCTGCGCCCCGTGGGTCTCCCCAGAGTCTGGGGCAGTCCACGGCCTCCGCGTCCCCCGCGTCTCCCCCGGCCCCAGGCCCCAGCACCTGCCGGCCCCTTCTTTCCCTTCCTCTTCCCCTTCTTGCGCTGGTTCAGCTGCTTGAACGCCTCAGCCGCCTTCTGCAGCCGGGCCACGAACCATTCAATGTCGTCCAGGGCGCAGTTGAGGATTTGCTGCGGTCAGAGCCGGGGCAGGGGTCAGCCAGGCGCCACCCCCGCGGCAGGGACAGCCACGCTCCCTGCCTCCCGGCCCCGGCCTGGGGGAGAGGCGGGTGTAGGCCGGAGGGGGCGCCCTCAGGCCCGAGACCCACCGTCTCTTTCTCTATCTTCTGCGCCAGCACGGCACGCGGGGCCTCCTCATCCAGCGACCCCTGAGAGCGGAACCCTGGGCGGGGGAGCAGAGCTGCTGCTGACTGGGCCCCACGGGCCACACGGCCCCGGCAGCCCCAGCCCAGCCCCTCGGCCCACCTGGCTCGCTGGGCGGCACCGGCAGGCCTACTCGGTTCTTGGGGGGCGAGGAGTTCTGGGCGTAGGGCTGGAAGGGCACGGGGGCCGGGCCCTGGCGGGGGGGCAGCACCGACTGCCGCTGCCGGAGCTTCTCCTGGTGGCCCCTGGAGGCGGGACAGAGCCACTCAGCCCGCCAGGCCCTCCTGGGGCGGCCCCTCCCTGCCCCCGCCCGGCGGCGCCTACTTCAGGGTCTGGGGCCGCATCTTCTTTCCCAGGCGGCAGTCGGCCAGGGCGCTCTCGATGTCCTCGTGCACCAGCTCCGCCTGCGGGCACCGGGCGTCAGGCGGGCTCTGGGCGGGCGCCCGCCCCGCCGGCAGCCCCTGCTCACCTCCACCTCATCGCAGTTGAAGAAGTGGATGTCGGGCTTGTTCTGATCCGAGTCCTGGCACACGAGCAGCAGCACCGACGGGTAGCGCAGCTGGTTCAGCACCGTCTGGCTGTGCCGCACCGTGGGCAGCGGGAAGTTCTCCAGCTCCTCCTGCGGGACAGGGGCTTGGACGCGGCTCGCACAGCTCAGCCACGCAGCGCAGGCGCGCGTCCCAGACGTGCGTCGAACACAGGCCCGGACACGGACGTGGGCCCCCTGCCACGGATGTGGGCTGGACCCAAGGAACACAGAGCGCCTCGGGCATGGGCGTGACTTACGGGCCCGGCACAGGGAACCCGTGCCGCGGAGACAGGCACAAGCATAACTCGCAGGCACAGGAAAGGGACGTGGCCCAGAGGTGAACACAGACATGGACCCCAAGGGGCAGTGGCCGCGGATGTTTCGCACAGGCCCCCGGACCCAGCCAGGCCCCCCCGGCACCGCGGGCGTGCAGGCCCCGGTGGAGGCGGAGGCCGCCCTGTGCGACTCTCCGCCCGGGCAGAGCTCCCTGCCAGCCTGCCCTTCACCTTCGTCCTGATCCCGCCCCACAGGGAGGCCCAGCTGTACATCCGGCTGGTCCCCCTGCCGGCGGAGGGACAGGTGGAACCCTCCCTGGCCCTGCGGCTGCCCCACCTGCGACTCCATGTCCAGCAGCCGCAGCGACTTGTCGTTGACCTGCAGCAGCATCTCCTGGGTCCAGATCTTCTCCTTGGAGCTCAGCTGCACCAGCTTCCGGATGGCGTCGTCCACAGACACAATGGCCTCGCTCTTGTCCATGATGAATGTGGCCAAGTGCTGGGGGGCGGGGGGGCGGGGGGTCACTCTGGGCAGAGCCCTCCTCGTGCCGAGAGTCAGGGCCGAGGGGCTGTGCCCAGGGGTCTGGGGAGGAACACCTGCCCCGGGGGTCTGCAGAGACACAGACCCCCTTGGGGCATCTCTCTGCACCCTGTGGATGTCTAGGGCACGCCGGGCTCTGATGGAGCCTTCGCTGCCCCACACAAACCATCCCCACCCACCCACCCACCTCCTGGCGGCTCACCGCGGGGCCTCCGCTCCGTCCCCCCACCTCCCGGGCCCTCCCCAGCTCTGAGACAGGCCCTCCCCAGCTACGGCATCACCGTCACCACACCCCTGACCGGCCTTCTATCTTATTTAATATATTTTTTTAATAAATCCACACCTGAGGATATTTTTTCCATTAATTTCTAGAGAGACTGGAAGGGAAGGAGGGCGAGAAGCTTCGACTGGTTGCCTCCTGCACGCACCTTGACCAGGGCGGGGATCACACCTGCAGCCCAGGTATGTGCCCTGGACCGGGAATCGAACCTGCAACCTTGGGGTGCACTGGCCGACACTTCAGCGACGGAGCAACACTGGCCAGGGCTCACCGCTGAGTGTTTTACCTCCTTTAAGGACTGGTTCTGACAGACCCTTGTGGGCTGAGCCGTGGGGACAGGGGAGCCCGCTGGGGAGCGGTCGGGCGCGGGCAGAGCCGCCCAACTCGCACGGTCCTGCTTCGGCGCCTGCACACGCGCCAGACCCGCTGCAGAGGAGCCGCTCACTGCAGACCCGCCAGTGACGGCCGAGGCCGGACCGACCTCCGTGTCCGTCGGCGGGGAGAGAGGTACGTGGGCAGAAGCGCACACGGGGATATAAGGCCGCCGCTCTGTTAGCAACACGCAGCATCACCAAACAAACCAAACCAACCAGGCCGCTGGGCCCAAAGACAGTCGGTGCATTTCAAATGGATGTGTTCTCTGACCGTCACGGAATTAAATTAGAAATGAGCAACAAAAAGGCAACTGGAAGACCCCCGAACAACTGGAAATGAAACAAGACTCTTCTAAATAACCCACGGGTCAAAGAAGCCACGACGAGCATTCGGAAGGACAGGTGACCCTTGAACAACACGGTCACTCGAAAATCTGCGTATTACTGTTGACTCCCCCAAAACTTCACTACTAACAGCCTGCTGCTGACTGGAAGCCTTACTGATTAACACAAGCAGCCTGTTAGCACATATTTTGTATGTTACACACACACACATATATATATATTATATCGTGTTCCTACAATAAAGTCAGCTAGAGAAACAAATGTTATTAAGAAAATCTTCAGGAGCCCGGTCGGCCTGGCTCAGTGGTGGAGCGTCGACCTAGGAGCCAGGAGGTCGCGGTTCGATTCTGGGTCAGGGCACGTGCCGGGTTTGGGGCTCGATCCCCAGCGGGGGGCATGCAGGGGGCAGCCGATCAATGACTCTCATCATTGATGTTTCCATCTCTCCCTCCCTCTCCCTTCCTCTCTCTGAAATCAATAACGTATTTTTAAAAAAGAAAAGAAATGATCAGTGACCATGAGGACAGAGGGGACATCACCGCAGACCTCACAGGCAGGAAAGGAAACTCCTAACCGAGACCGTCCCGCAGAGAAAGCCCTGTGCTCAGAGGGCCTCCCCGTTACCCCGACAGCTATTTGAGGAGGAAGTCACACCAATCTTTCATCACCTCTTTCTGAAGGCAGAGGCGGGACCACGTCCCACTCATTTATTTATTTGTTTGGAGAGGACGTTTACGAAAGCCGGGGACAGTGAAACAAGGAAGGGGCCGGGTCAGAAGCAGCACCGGGGGAGCGCCTAGGTGGGGCCGCCCTGGCTCTCGGGAAACGTCACAGGAAAGAAACGCGCCCGGGTGGGGCTGCTTTGGTTCACTGGAAAAGCAGAGGACGGGGATCCTGGGGGCAGGCCCGGGCGGTGAGCCTGGGACGAGCAGCCACTGCCCACTGCTCCCCGGGCTGCAAGTCTCCCGGGGGCCCCCGCGCTCGGGAGATGCACACCCGTGGGGGGAGAACGGCGTGTACCCCAGAAATGCAAGGCGGGTTCAATATTTTACAAAAGCTAATCGGTGTGATTCAGAAAAAGCATTTGATAAAATCCAACCACCTATCACGACACAACGTCTCAGCGCACCGAGAAAGGGAAGGAAACTGCGTCCACAAAGGGCAGCGGTGAAAACCCGCATCGCGCATCGCGGGAAACGCCGAGGCCGGACGCGGGGCCGGGGTTCTGTTAAGCGTTGTCCGGGGGGTTCCTGGCCAGGGCGATCAAGTAAGAAAATTTAAGTGTCTACGGTAAGAAATTAAGCTCCGTCTTTATTCTCAGACGCCATGGATGCGTACACAGAAAACCCAAGGAGTCCACAAGCAAAACCCCGGAAACAAAACCAAGGAATCCAGCCAGGACTCGGGGCACTCGGTTACGTCCCAGAAATTCAGTTGTTTTTCTACAGGCTGGTGACAGACAGTCGGAAAATGAAATTTTAAAAAAGGATTCCATTTATAACAGCACACAAAACCCAAATACCCAGGGAGTATTCTAACCAAAGAAATGCAAGCACTCGGCCGTGAAAGCCAGGGCGCCGCGGAGAGAAACCCGAGGGCCCCAATGCCACTAGGATGCCAACGCTCCCGAAATCGATCCACAGAGCTGGCTCAGTGCCCACCAGAATCCTGCCAGACTTTTTTTGGGGGGGGGGGGCAGAACTAGACAACTTGATTCTACAACATAAACGCAAGTCCAAAGAACTGGGAACCGTCAGGAGACTCTCGAAGAAAAGGAACCGAGATGGGCTCCGGCTGCCCGATTTCAAGACGGATGAAAGGACAGAGAGTGAGAAACTGTCACGGGGACCCAGGGATAGGGGCCTGGCCAGGGTCCCTTCATCGGTTTGTGACAAAGGCGCCAACGCAATCCAATGGGGGAAAGAGCGTCTTAGCGTAATTGCATCTTACTAAGGGGGAAGAATCGGCCTCGAGCCCCATACCACAAATGAACCTGCAGTTCACACCGTCCTCGAAAGTGGAGTTAAAATGACTCATAGCCCGGCCCGGCCGGCGTGGCTCAGAGGTTGAGCATCGACCTATAGACCAGGAAGTCGCAGGTTCAGTTCCCGGCTCCATCCCCAGCAGGGGCCCTGCAGACGGTCAAGGACTCTCATCACCGACGTTTCTCTCTCTCCCTCTCCCTTCTGAACTCTCTGAAATCAATAAAAAGGTAAAAAGAAGGAAAAAAAAAAATGACTCATGGCCCTCAGCCCTGGCAGGTGTGGCTGCGCAGGCTGAACGACCTCTGATGAACCAGGAGGTCACGGGTTCGAGTCCCGGTCAGGGCCCGTGCCCGGGTTTCAGGCTCGATCCCCAGTGGGGTGCGTGCAGGAGGCAGCCGGTCGGTGTCTCTCTGTCACATCGGTGTTTTTAATCTCTCCATCTCCCTTCTTCTCTCTCTAGAAAATCACTAAAAACATATTTAAAAAATAATAAAACGGCTCGTAGGCCTAAATGTAAAAGCCTAAAGTAGGAAGCATCTAGAAAACACGGGAAGAAATCTCCGGAGCCTCGGGCCAAGCGATAACAACAGAAAAACCACTATAAACGAAAAAGATGGCTGTGATTGGATGTCATCAAAATTAAACATCTCCGCTCATCCAGAGACAGCGATGCGCAGGACTCGCTCGACCGGCCGAACGCCCCGTGTGTGGACAGGACCCTGCCTTCGGCGAGGGGTGCGTGCCTGTGCCCGCGGGCAGAAGTGGGCCCGCGAAGCAGCCCTGCGGCCTGGGCCCTAAGGAGTCCTGCCCACCCCCTGCCTTCCTGTTTTCTTCAAATAAGTTCACGAAGCAAAATAAGGGTAGCTCTGCGCTGTAGGATTTCATTTATGGGGGATTCTCAGAAGGACAGTGGTGACGGGGCCGCCGCCGGTGGGGGGGGAAGGCTGCCACCCCCCGGGTCAGCACCAGGCGTGTCGGGGGGATGGAGCTCTCTGTGCCCAGGACAGTCCATTCCCCGTGGTGGCCACACACGTCTACCCCAGAACTGCACCCCCACACCCTCAATGTCAACTTTTCTGATGCTAATTTAGAGAAAAGTTTGAAAAACCACCACCAAAAGGCCCACCTGGTTGCAGTGGCCCCTCGCTGCCAGGGTGGATCTGATCTGGCCACCACCTCTCACCCTCTCTCCGTGCCTCAGTTTCCTCATGTGGGAGGAGCGGGCAAACGGCGCCCATGCCCCAGCCTTGCTGGCGGCAGGGAGGGCAGAAGAGGGGGGCCCCCCGGGCTGGGGTCCTTCCATAGGCCAGCTTGGACCAAAGTCCAGGAGATGGGCTGGGAGGCCCTGGTGGTTCCTTCCCAAAGAGGGCAAAGTCCCCCTGTCCCCAGAGGTGGCACAGCTGCCTGAGAAGGAGAGGGACCGAGCAGAGCCGCCCACCCTCACGCCCTGACCTCGGACACTGAGTCAGCGGCTGTCACCGGCCTGCGCAGGCTGGTGGGGAGGCCTGGTCACTCAACACGGCCCAGTGCAGGAGCCCGAGGAACTCCCAGTGTCTCTGAGGACCCATTGTATAGACGAGAAAACTGAGGCTCAGAAAGCAGTGACTTACTTGCCTGACCTCTGTGGGCAGCGAGGGTGCTATGGAGAGGGAAGTACTTACCTTCCCAGGCTAGGGCCCCCCATCATCCTGATCAAAGTCCCCCCACCTTTCTCTCTCCTCAGCCTTTCCTAGGGCTGTTGTCCTGCAGACTTGGACAGTGACCAGGAACCAGGAATGTGGCCAGCTGCCAGGACCAGGAAGGTCATTTAAAAAACATGTTTCCTGAGTCCCAAGTGTGAATTAGAACTGACCCAGGAGGAAACCCTCCTGCGCTGGCAGCTGGCCTGGGGAGTGGTTAACCAGGCTCGACTCTCCTTGAACAGCTGGTCAGTCAGGCCTTCCCTGCGGGAGCCCGACACAGGGCGTCTCTGTTCCACCGTCTCCCTCGAGTTCAGTTCCTTGTTTTGGGGCCAAGGTGACAATTTCCTTCACGCCGGGTCTTCCCGTTGGAGGGCTGCCAGACAGCTCCCAGGGCTTGGCCTCACCTGTGCTGCGTTGCCCACCAGCACCTTCTCTCCTCCAACACAGATCCAGGGCTCCCTGAGACCCCCAGACTATGAGCTCCCCAGAACTGGAGGGAAGCCCCCCCACTGTGGCTGAGCCAGGACAGGTGTGGGGACATCCCTGGCTCTGGTCACCTGCTGCCGGTGTCAGAAAACCTGGGCTGACCACTTCTCCCTGGGCCTGTTTCCCCCAGAGTGGGGACCCTGGCTGGAGCACGGAGGGTGGGTGCTATGAGGGGTAGGGTGCTCCCCGGGGGCTGCCTCACCTGGACATGGTACTGGGAGGTCTCGTGCATGATCACGTTGGAGTTGGAGTACTTCTTCCTCTGTTCTGAACAGGGAGACGCCAGTCACTCGCCCCAGGGGCAGGCCCTGGGGTCTCCTGTCCGAGTGGACTGGACCCCTGGGCCCCAGCCACAGGGAGGGCAGAGTGGAGGAGAGGGATACCGCTCTGTGGGCCCCTCGTGGCCACCAGGAAGGACTCGAGGTCCTGGCAGAAGGCGGGCCTCCCTCCATCTCCAGGACGACTGTCCCCCACCTTCCTGGGGGAGGGGTTGGGCCAGGGCATCCCCAGGCCCTGGTTGCCGGCTAACATCTCCCTGCCCTCTCTGGACTCCTGGCTTTCCAGACTGGGCACCCTGTCCATAGGCATAAATGAGCTGGTAGTCTGGGGCAGGGCTGGGGTGTGCCTGAGGGAGGGGGCTGGCCAGGCCACCCTCCTGGAGCGGACACCTGGCACTCAGCCCCCCTCCTATCAGATCAGGTTGCAGCCAGGAGCTTGGCGAATCAATATTGATGGCCCTGAATTATTAGTAAAGGCCTCTCCCCTTACGTGAGGTTGGGGAGGGCTCCTGGGGCCTGGAGCTTTGCTGAGGGACCTCAGTGGCTGGTTGATTGGGGTCCAGGAGCCTCCTTGGGTGCCCGGTGCTGACCTGTACCTTCCCTGATGGGGCCCAGCACAGCCTTACGGGTGGGGGGTAGGGGCGAGACCCTCCCGTCCTCAAACCTCACTCACCAAACAGGTCCTTGGCACTCATCTTGGCCACACTGTCAGACCGGCCCAGGCTGCCACTGCAGGGGAGAGGCTGGTGAGGGTGGGGCCGGACTGCACCCCTTCCTGGGACTGCTTGTGGTGGGGTGGGGGGGGTGAGCTGGGTAGGTGGGGACTCACTTGGCAGCACCTGGGCAGCAGCTCATAGACCCCGACTGGCTCATGACGTCCTCAGGGGTGGCCAGCAGTGGATCTCAGGGTGGCCTGAGTCCAGGGCCTGGTGCCTGGCTCACACCTGAGTGGATGGAGAACAGTGCTGACACCTCCTGGGGGCCTGGCGGGGGGCCTCATGGGTCTCCTCCTCCCCCCACCCCAGATCCAGGGACTGGAGCCCTGGCCTCCTGTCCAGATTCCCAGGACCACCTACTCCCGCCCCACTTCCCAGCAGGGACCCCAGGACAGACCAGCAGAGGAGTCCCACCCCAAACGCTGTCTGGGGTGGGGCTGCGAGAAGGGTGTCCTGGGGGCTCTGAAGGGGGGTGGGGGGAGGAAGCACTTTTAAGCAGAGGGAATGGTGTTGTCAAGGCCCTGAGACGGGAGGAGGGAGAAAGGCAGACCAGGATGAGGCTGGAGCCAGGGGGCCCTGGGGACCCAGAGACCTGGTAAAGTCCAGAGGGCCCCCCCCACATGAGCAGTGCCTGGCGCCCCTGGGTCTGTGCCCCGTGGGGATCTCTGGGCCCACATTCTTCTCCCGTCAAAGGTCACTGGCAAGTAGTTTCAGTGTCAGGGTCTGCCACGGTCAGCGGTCACAAACCAGGGGTGCTGGCATCTAGGGCAGGGGGCAGCCCAGGACTTTCTGGTCTGGCCAGGTCCTACCTGCAGGGAGGAGGACTCCCACCTGCCACAGAGTCCTGGCTCTCTGGGGTGGGGGTGGGGTGGGGGGCTTGGCCAGATTCCTCCATCCATCAGTGCCTCGAGAATGTCCGGAATGCTCATGACCTCAGTGGGTGAGCCCGAGTATTTGTTTAATGGGATTCCTGGCGGGCTGATCCAAGGGCACTGGGCACATGTGTCCAGGTACACACACACCTGGGTGAAACCCAGGCCTGCGGGCACACGCAGACACGCACAGGCTGAGACACGGGCCCCTCCCCTTGGGGAGCCTGGGCTGGGAACCAGTGGCCTTCGGCTCCTTGGGGCCAGGGTGGGGAGCATCAGCACCAGCAGGGAGGTGGGTCTGGGCACTGGCGTCTGGGTGGGGGAGCACGTGGGGTCCAGTGAGGGAAGTGGAGGCTCCTTCAGCTGACTGGGGCAGGGGTGCCCTGTAACCCCAGGGGCCCCCAGGTCCAGTCTGCACTTTGGTTTTACTGCGGTCATTTTCCGGGTGCAAAGGGAGAGCCAAACGTGGTGCCTGGTCACACAGTGGAGGGGGAGGAGGCCCGGGCAGGGCAGGGAGGGTGGAGGGACCGGCTCCAGGTTCAAATTCCAGCCCTGTAGTCCAGTGACCTTGGGGAGGAGTCAGCATAAGGCCCAGGGGGAGCCAGGTGGGGCCCTGAAATGGGGAGACCCTGTCAGGCTCTGGCTGTGCCCAGGTCTGGGAGCTGCGGGCGAGGAAAGGGCCCGTCCTGGTGGGAGGGAGGGTGGATTGGGAGGCGGCAGATGCTCAGGGTGCACTTGGGCGATGGAGGCATGTGGGCTGACGCAGCCGGGCCAGCGGGCGCTCTGAGCCATTGAGGCGGGGCACTGGGCTGGGACCCGCAGGGCCTGGGCAGGGCGCTGGGAGAGGGTGAGTGTGTGCTTGTGTGTGTGCGTGTGCGTGTATGTGAGTGTGTATGTGTGTGCGTGTATGTGAATATGTGTGTGTGTGTATGTGTGTGTGTGTATGTGTGTGTGAGTGTGTGTATGTGTGTGTGCCTGCATGTGTGTGTGTGTGTGTGTGTGTGTGTGTGAGTGTATGTGTGTGTGAGTGTGTGTATGTGTGTGTGCCTGCATGTGGGTGTGTGTGTGTGTGAGTGTATGTGAATATGTATGTGTGTGTATGTGTGTATGTGTATGTGAATGTGTGTGTGTGTGCCTGCATGTGGGTGGGTGTGTATGTGTGTGTGTATGTGAATGTGTGAGTGTGTGTGTGTGTGCACGTATGTGAGTGTGTGCGTGTATGTATGTGAGTGCGTGTGCGCGTGAGTGCGTGTGCGTGTGCGTGTGCGTGCGCGCCGTCGGGGAGGGGCCACCGCCAGGCCTGCCTGGGAGCCCACACCCGGGCGGGGCAGAGGTGGTCCCCCGGGAAGCCTGCCCCCCGCGCCCCCAGGCGCACCCCGCGCAGGGGCTGCCCGCCAGCCTGGCCCAGGGAGGGAGAATGTGGGTGCGCCAGGGGTTTGCCCCCTGCCCCTGCCAGCGCCCGCGGACCTGCGCCTGCCTCCGGCCTCCGCCCCCCGAGGCTCCCACACCCGCCGTGACCGAGGGCCTGACCCCCGTGGGTGATCCCCGGCCCCGGTTTCCTCCTCGCTGACACCCAGGAAATGCCTCCTGGCGTCTGACCACGGGCGGCTCCCCGCGATGGCCTCGTCCCAGCGGAGGCCCAGCCTGCCCGGGAACGGGGTGCGCGGACTTGGGGGGCAGGGAGAACCCCCTCGCCGCCCTTCCCACGGAGGACCGGGGTCCCCCGCCGCCCCCGGGCCCGGACTCAGGCGCCTCCCAAACCAGCCCCGCGCCCGGCGGCGCCCGGGAGCGGACGGCCGGCTCCTGGCCCCCGGGCCGGCTCTGGCCCCCGCCCGCCCGCAGACCCGCCGCCCGGGAAGCTGAGGCCCGCGGGGCGCGGGCCCGGGACCCCCGGGGCGCTCACCCGCCGCTCGCGGCTCCCGGCGCCGCCGCTGGTGCCCTGTCCGCGCGCCCGTCCGTCCGCCCGTCCGTCCGCCCGTCTGTCCGCGCTGGGGCCCGCGCGGGAGGACGCGCGGCGGGGCCGGGCCGGGCGCGGGGCGGAGCCGCCGGGAGGAACCTGAGCGGCAGGTTAGAGCCCCGCGCGGGCGGGGGCGTGGCGGGGGCGCCGCCGCCCTGCCCCTGCTCGGGCCCGCCCCGCGGGGCTCCCTGCGGGGGGTCCCTAACACCCACGCGGGCCCGCTCGGCCCCCACCGCGGCCCGCAGGCTGAGGCTGACCTCCCTGGGCTGCGCCCCGTGCGCAGGGCTGGTGCCCGGGAGGTGGCAGCTCCGGCGGCTCAGCCTCAGGTGCCGGCGGGGGCAGGGTCCCCTCTTCCCCAGCCCGGGCCGCGCTGCAGGCCGAGCGGGCGGCTAAGGCTGGGGGCGCCCTTCTCAACCCAGGACCAGGCTCTGTTCTGTGACACCCAGCCCGGCCCGGGCGTCTGAGGGATGGGGTGTCGGTGGAAGATTGGGGGTGTGGGGCCTGGGCTGCGCTGAGTGCCAGGGCAGAGGACCGCTGGCCAGTGCTGGGGACAGCGCCTCCCTCCTGCACCCACGTGGGGCAGGTGTCCTTCCTCCTGAACTGGCTCCAGGAGCCCCCGTCCACCCAGCTGAGCAAGAAGGAAGTAGAGAAGGGGCAGAGGGCAGGCCCAGGCGGAGGTGGGCACCACAAGCCATGGGCAGGGACCCCAAAGCTCCAGCTATTTTTCCTGGGGTGGAGGAGTGGAAGAGCGTACCAGAGGGTCTCAGGGCCTGATCCCAGGAGGGCAGGGCAGTTGGTGTGTGTTCGCTCTCAGCTGGCACAGAGCACTTCCTAGGGGAAGCCCCAGGACAGGGAGGCACGCCCAACCTGGAGGGTCAGCCACACCGCACTTTCCTGGTGCCAGGACCCCAGGGACGGGTCTCGAGGCATCACAGGTGTGCCTGTGAATGGGCACAGGAAGTGGCCTTCGTCCTCGGGCCCAGCCCTCCTGGCTTCCTGGTTGTCTCCCTACTGCTGAGCACCCAGATGGGAAGGCACTCGACTGCCCTCACCCTTCCTGGAGGCTGAGCCTGTGTGGCAAAGGGGGAAACAAGCCTGAAGGGAGCAGCTTCTGAGACCTGTGGCCTTGTCCTCAGATTAGCAACACTGGCTGGTAGGTGTCAGGAGTCTGGAGTCAGCCTGGTTTTTGGCCATTTGGAGCCACAGTGTCCCTGGCTCTTTGTCACCAGTGATGGGTGTGTTGAGGGCCCCGCTGGGGCCTGCAGGGGAGGGGCCTCCCCCAGCCTCAGGGCCAGTGCCTAGATGGCAGCACAGGTGGCAGGGAAGCAAGTGCCTTCACCTCCAGGGCTGCAGGTCCACTGGTCCCGAGCCAGAGGTGGGAGGCTGGCCCCTCGGCCTCGGGTACCTACAGCCCGGCCCAGCACAGTGTGCTCTGGTACCAAGGGGGAGCCCTGGAGGAGGTAGGTGGCCTTAATTAGGAAAAACTCAGGGAGGTGTAAACACTTCTTTATTTGAAAAATATGAAGAGAAACTACACACCCATTTGAACACGTTACTGCACACAGAAAACGCACAACAGGAGCGAAAGGAGGAAAGTTAGTAGAGAGGATCAGCTTACAGTGGACCTGGATTCGTCTGACGCTGGGTGCAAACGTGACTGGCGTTGTAATGACGGAGGCTAGGACATCTGAGCCCTGAGGTGGCTGTCAGTTGTGCTGCCCGCCATGGGTGTCGCGGCTAGGCCAGAACCCCCAGGGAAGGAGCTGTGGCTGCTGCAGAGGTGCCCCACACTGGGGCTGACTGGCTCTCCCGTATCTTTTCTTTTGGAAGCTGTCCATCCAGGACTTGGCCTGAGTGGCTGAGGATCCCTGGCTCACTGTCCCACCCACACAGCTGTTTCCCATAGGGTAGACACTACGGAACACAAAGACCTGTGTGAAGAGTGCTGTCACAGCGAGAAAATGTGCACCGTCCTGGTGTCGCTGGCCGGCCTCTGCGCATACCTTCGAGGGAGCTGGCCAGTGACGGGTGAAGCCCACTGGCCCCCTGCTGGCTTGGGGCCATCCCTGGATTTGTCCCAGGGCAGTCTCTGACTCAGCCTGCAGCTCTCCCCAACAGGTGGCCTCACTGTTATATCCTGGTCCTGCCCCCAAGATGACTCATAACCGCCCAAACCACCTGACCCTGTCATATGGGACCAATTGGCAGGAAAATGCCCTTCCCTCTGTGCCATAGGGTGGGGATTGCTAGGCTCCCAAGAAGGCTTCTGTCCAGGGCTGTCCGGGGGCCGAGGTCGCCCATCTATCTGATGAAGGCAGCGATGGCCACCACCTGCAGGATGGCCTCCAGGCCGTGGAGCGTCAGGAGTGTGGTACTGAGGGCCGAGTCTGCCCGCAGCACCAGGGTCTGCCACAGCAGGAAATAGACGGTCAGCAGGGAACTGGCCACGGTGAGGACCAGGCTGGCGGCCAGTGGCAGCTCGGCCTCCGTCAGGTTGCCCTTGGTACCTGGAGAGCAGAACAATCAGGGTGAGTGCCAGGATGTGGGGCACCCGTTCAGGACCCACCACCAGTGTCACCCAGGAGGGTGAGGCTGCAGGACAAATGCCAGACTCCACCAGCACAAGCCTCTAGGGCTGAGGGTGTCCAGTGAAAGACTGCCCACCACAGGGGACTCAAAGTGTTGGACAGCAAAACGCACAGAGGTAGGTGCCAGCCCCTCAGGAGGATGAGGACCTGCCACAGCTCTGTGCTCACCTTGTTCTCGAGTCAGCTGTGCAAGTGGGATAGAGGGTTGGGCTCCCGAAAAACCACCCCAAGTGCATTCTGACACCTTTCTCTAATTCCAAGTGGACTGAGGGGATTTTGTTTAAAATTTCCAAAACTATTTTATTCTGGGCTAAGCTTAGTCTAAAAAATTCAATGTGTTCTTACAAAAACAAAACTGTGTTTCACAAATGGGGCAGTCATGGAAAATGCTGCCAGCTGACGGCACGTGCCCAGGGCGCCTGGGAGCCCACAGTGGGGGATGCTTGGGTGGGGCAGAGGCCTAGCAGTTCTATTCCTGCTCGCCACTAGCCCATAGCATGGGCTGGGTCTGTGACAGTGACACTAAGACCCAGTGCACTCAGCAGGGTGGCTGGGATGTGCTTCTGTCAACCCTCAGTCCTCTCTCGGCTGGTTGGGTGTGTTCAGCTGAGCTGGACATGCCAAGGACCTGAGGTGCAGGCCAAACATGCAGCAGTCAGTGCTAGGGACCAAGTGCCTGCCTGTGAATGCACGAGGCAGATGGGTCCTCGAGGTGAGCTGGGGGGTGGGGGTGGGGGTGGGGGCATAGGGCAAAGGGCCCACTGTACTTCTGCACAAGCTGTATGGAGCCTCCCACCCCTCGGCCCCGCTGTCCTGGTGGGCACATAACAGACCGCTTTGGCTGTGGGGAGGGGAGAGTGTTTTGGCTCCGATGACAGTGCTGTTACCCAGTGGCTCCTGCTTCCAACAGGAAGCCTCTCTCCCAGGACACCGCTTGTAACTTGTCTCCTAGACAAAGCTTCTCAATGAACGAATTAATACTTAATGACACTGTAAGGTGAGGCCCGCAGGCAGGCAACTGGTGAAGCACTTAAACCAAGTGTCTCCAAGAGCCACACTATAAACAAGGCCTGTTTAGAGGATCACAATGGGTAAGCCAGGAGTCTGTCATGGTAAGTGCTTAAGGTTCTCACAGTCTGTCGACTCACCCAAGTACAACCGGGCTGCTTCCAGGATCCCCATCAGAATCAGTAGAGTCAGGTCCAGGACCAGGTAATCCTGAGGGTAACTGAAAACCTGACCTGGAGCAGACAGACAACAGACCAGAGCTCAGGTTACAGTGGCAGCAGCAACAGGTCCACCTGCCCTCTTGCTCACGACTTACTTTTGTAGGCGATCATCAGGAGCGTAGCCAGGAAATAGAGGGCAAAATACGTCCCGCTGAGACAGAGCAGCATTTGCAGGGGGACCGATGAGAGCTGGGAAACGGTTAAGGACTCAGCCCAGCAGCTGCGCTGACCCAGGTGCCCACCCAGGGCCGGGCAGGAGAGGCCGCTGCTCGCCCTCTGCAAATGTGGTGATCCGACTTAGGCACCTGTGGGGGGCCGCTGAGTCCTGCCGGCCAGGCACTCATGGACACTGCCCGTGGTGTCACAGGAGCAGCTGGGGTCCCTGGGGGCTCAACAGTGGGGCTGAGATCTCCCCTCACAGTGACAACCTGGCCTAGAGCAAGGGAATCGGGCACAGCAGGCCCCTAGTGACTGCAGGCAGGACAGCCTCAGCACGCTGGCTGTCTTCCGGTGGCATCACCCTGACCACAGCCCAGTTACAAGATAGAGAGTTTGTTCAATTCAAATAAAATGTTTCTCTCATTTTAGGAGCTGTTAAATACCCACCACCGACTTTGTTGAGCTCCGCACACTGTGTATTTGTTTATGCTAAAATGACTCTATGCGTCTTCCAAGTGAGGGGTTTTCATTTCCCTGCCCCCTGGTGGCCTGGCGGGGAGGCAGGCGGCCCCCACTGCAGGGGGGTGCAGAGCTGAGCAGGAGGGTGCTGGAGCCAGCAGGGCCAAGCAGGCGGGTGCAGGGCTGAACAGGAGGGTGCCAGGGCCAAGCAGGCGGGTGCAGGGCTGAACAGGAGGGTGCCAGGGCCAAGCAGGCGGGTGCAGGGCCAGCAGGAGGGTGCCGGGCAGAGCAGGCGGGTGCCAGGGCCGAGCAGGAGGGTGCAGGGCCAGCAGGAGGGTGCCTGGCAGAGCAGGCGGGTGCCAGGGCCGAGCAGGAGGGTGCAGGGCCGAGCAGGAGGGTGCAGGGCCGAGCAGGAGGGTGCAGGGCCGAGCAGGCGGGTGCCAGGGCCAGCAAAAGAGTGCAGGGCGAGCAGGAGGGTGCAGGGCCAGCAGGAGGGTGCCAGGGCGGAGCAGGCGGGTGCAGGGCCGAGCAGGAGGGTGCAGGGCCAGCAGGAGGGTGCAGGGCCGGCACGCTCCACTCGGAAGCCACATCGCCCCTAAATGGGTCAGCAAACAACCCTTCAGCTGAAAACGGGCATCACTACTCCTCGGAACTTATGGAGAAGAGGGTGGGGCGCGAGGACCCAGAGCGGGAGGCCCGGGCCCGCGGCGGCCGAGGGCCCGGACGCAGCAGCAGGATACGGCCGTGGAGGACGCGCCCCCTGCAAGAGAAGGCGGCGGTCAGCGCGCCCGGCCTCCGTGTCCTCGGGCCGCCTCAGGGGGACGCGCCGGCCCTGACCCGCAGGAGCCCCGGCCGGCCGCGCGGGAGCCGGCTCCGTCCGCCGGGCGCCGGCGTGGAGCTCGGGGCCGCCGCCGCGCGTGGGGACACCAGGCCCCCGCTGCCCGCGACACGGGAGGGGCACCAAGCGCTGCCGGTCCGCGCCGCCGGCGGGACGGGAACGGAGCTGCGGGCACAGGGACGGCCCCGTGCAGCCCGGGGTCGCGGGAGACCCGGCGGGCAGGGCTCCCCACGGGGCCGCGGAGGCTGGTGGCCCGTCCACCGGCGAGAACCCAGCCACGGCAGCCCCTCCCCGGGCGGGCGGGACCCCCGGGTCCCCAGTCTCTGAGGCTCCCCGCACAGGGCCCGCCGCGCCCCTCACCTCGCCGCGCGGCCGCCATCTTGCCCCGGCCCCGCCCACCGAGTCCGCCAGGATCCCGGCAGCCTCTCGGCCCCGCGCCGCTCGCGTCCCTTCGGCCATTTTCGCCAGTGCTGTCGAAGGGGCCCGACCGCTCCGCATTTTCGAGAGTTGACTCCGAGCCTCGGCCGAGGCCGGATTAGTCGGTCCGGCGGCGCTCGGCCCCTTTCGGACAGGAGGGGGCGGGGAGCCGAGGCTGGGAGGACACGGACTCGGAAACATTCGGCTCCATTCGGTTCTGCTCGGCTGGACTCAGCTCTCGCTCGCGGCGAGGCGGGCGGAGCCTGTGGCGCAAGGTTCCCCAGGCTAGGCCGCGCCGCGTCGGAGACCGGCGACCGTCGGCCCCCACAGTCGGCGACCCTGTGGGCCGGGGACGACGGCCGGCGCGGCCTCCTAGGCGCTAAGAAGGGCTTGCGCAGAGCCGCTCGGAAACCCTCGTGCGGCCTCGTACCAGTTCGGCACGCCTCGGCTCCACACTTCGGACCTCTTCGGACCTCCTCGGTTCCGGACTCCAGGCCGTCGGCTCGGCTCGACTGGGCCGCTTCGTGCCGGTTCGGCCCCTGCTCGGGCGGCCTCGGCTCAGCTCGTCGCGCGTCTTCGGGCCTCCTCGGCTCGGCTGGGCTCGGGCAGCCTGAGCTAGGCTAGGCTCGGCTCGGCCGGGCTCGGCTCGGTTCGGGCGGCCTTCCTCGGGCGGCGCGCTTCGGGCTCCATCCCGGCCTTCGGGCGGCCCCGGCCGGCGCCTTCGGGCGGGCTCGGCGGAGTCCGGATGGAGGACTCGGACTCGGCCGCCAAGCAGCTGGGCCTGGCCGAGGCGGCGGCGGTGGCGGCCGCGGCCGCTGTGGCGGCGGCGGCCGCGGCCGCGGCGGGAAGCGAGGCCGAGGAGCCGGTGCTCAACCGGGACGAGGACTCGGAGGAGGACGGGGAGTCGGAGGCGGAGCGCGAGACGCGGCGGGTGACGGCCGTGGCGGTGATGGCCGCTGAGCCCAGGCACATGGACATGGGCGCCGAGGCCCTTCCCGGCCCCGACGAGGCTGCAGCGGCCGCCGCCTTTGCAGGCAAGTGCCGCCGGCCCGCGCCCGCCCGCATCCGCCCCGCGCACCTGCCCCGCACATGCTCCGCACGACCAGTTCACACCTGCACCACGTGCACCTGCTCTGCACAAAACCTGCAGGGCCAGCTGGCACACCTGCCCCGCGCTCACCCCACCCCCACCCCACCCCCGCACAGCCACCTCGCACCTGTCTCCACACCTGCCATGCACCTGCTCTGGGACACCAGGCCGCACCTGCCCCGCGCTCACCCCACCCCCACCCCCGCACAGCCACCTCGCACCTGTCTCCACACCTGCCATGCACCTGCTCTGGGACACCAGGCCGCACCTGCCCCGCGCTCACCCCACCCCCACCCCACCCCCGCACAGCCACCTCGCACCTGTCTCCACACCTGCCATGCACCTGCTCTGGGATACCAGGCCGCACCTGCCCTGCGCTCCCCCTCCCCCCTACTCACCCTGCACCTGCCAAGCATACACCTGGAAGGACCAGCCCACACCTGCCCCACACACCTGCCCTAAGCACCAGTCCCCCCACATGCACTAGGCTGCACAAGCACCCGACCAGCCCACACCACCTCCGGGAGCTCCTGCCTCACACCCACCTGTGTGCCCTGTCATTCCTGCACACCTGCCCTGCATGCACCTCTGCTCCCTGGACCCCTTTTCCTTGTGCCAGTCCACCCCCTCCCGTTCAGCACTCTGTGCGCTTTCCGGAACCTTCTCAGCTCCTGTCCCTTGCCCTGCCTGACTTGTCTGTCTGTCCTGAGTGCACGTGGCCCGATGGGGTGGGGGGCAGCCAGGGGTCCTGTCCTAGAGGAGCCTGAGGGCGGGCATGTCTGGTTATCCTGAATTCTACGGGCCAGACCCGGTGTGACCTGAGGGCTGGGGAGCAAGACCGTGGTTACCCAGCCCGGGAAGGCTGGCGGATTTCTGGGGCAGTGACACCAGAAGCCAGCTGCCTGTCTGTCCTCCACCTGTCCCCGCTTTTCCTTCATGGGTTTTCCCTTCTCCTGATGGCATGCCCACCAAGTGCTCTTCCCAGGGGAAGGCTGGCACAGGCTGCTGGCCCACGTTTTGTTTCTTGACACGTAGGACGTTCTTATTCTCAAGTTTTGTGGCTGATGGAGGTCAGGTAGTGGCCACAGAGTCTTTTAGAGGTAGTCCCAGACCGTGCCCCAAAGAAGGCAGAGACTTTCCCAAGGGTGTATTTGTACTCCTTCCCCACTGGAGGCTCCTGCAGGATCGGAGCCGAGTGCCTGAGCCTCCGAGAGCGTCTCGTGATGTCACACCTGAGGCCCTGTCTCCTTGGGGAGCTGCTCGGTTTCAGAATTGGACAGCAGCCTCCCAGTCCCAGCGTGTGTGGTCCCCGTGTGTGTGCTACAGGTGTGTGGTCCCAGCGTGTGTGGTTCATGTCTGGGGCCCCAGTGCCAGTGGTCCCTGGCGTGTGTGGTCCCATGTGTGCGCACGAGGGTAAGTCGGCTGTGTGTTCACTGAGGCGTTCATTGAGCACCTTAGGGGGTGAGTGGGGGCCCAGCGCCTGTGGTCTGCGTGTGGTCCGTTGGGAGGCTTCGTGGCTCTGGAAGGGTTCAGTTTTCATTGCTAAACTCTGGGTTAACATTGGAATTTTGCACCGTGAAGTTTTCGTTCAGGTTTTGTTCCTTTTTGCATGTTTTTCTGAGTGCAGAAAGGTGACGTCGTCGATCGTGACATCAGAAAGGTGTATTGACGTCGTTTTTCCTGCAAATGTTTATAGTTGTGTTTTGTGCATGTTGAAGCAGTAAAACCTCCTGTTCCGAGTGACTGCAGTTCGGTAGTTTCCATGTGCCCTCTGAGGCCGCCTCTGTGGGCAGGAGGCCGCCCCTGTGGTCTTCAGACTTGAGCGTGTGTTAGACAGGGTCCCCTCTGCACGCAGGCTCTGTGGGACAGTGGCAGGTGGTCTGGCCATGGACACAGACGGAGACAGGTGTTTCCAGGGCAGGTGGGTTAAGAGAATGTGCAGAGGTCTTTCAGGAGGCATTGTTAGAGCACCTCTCACGTGCGAGAGCCCTGGACAGGGACCCTGTGGATGCTGTGACCTAAGGGGGTGGCTGCCTGGCCGAGGGGCTGCCCTCCTCGGTGGAGGCGTCTCCAGAGGTGGTGCCTGAGCCAATGGCGTGGGCATCGAGAGCAGGCAGTGCCCGGGTGAGGGAAGGCTTGGGGGGGACAGGTGGCTGAGAGGTGGGAGGGGAAGCGTTGGGGAGGTGGGGTGCAGCACACCTGTGTGTGGATGCTGCGGGGACTCGGGGACACAGGCAGGTCACCCGATGGTGTGCATGGAAGTGAAGGGGGGAGGCAGGGCCCGGAGGGAGGGAACCAGGAGGCGTCCTCACCTGGAAAGGAGGGCAGGACTGAGCAGGAGCTCATGTAGTTGGCTCTGCGTGTCTGGTGGGCGTCTGCTGCAGGGTGTGCGTGGTTTCTTCCTAAAAGGGGACCGAAGCCAGGGGCCCAGCGGGTGCAGAGAGCAGGGCTCTCCATGGCTTTTCACTGCAGCAGACGGCTCTCCTGGAGGCAGGATGCTCTCTTTCCTGGAAGAAGTGGACCATTTGGACCGTGGTGCAGAAATGTCGACCAGGCCTCTGTGGGACAGTGTTGGAGGCACAGACCCTGCGTTGGGAGCACCGTGGAGCCGCGGGGGCCTCTGGCTCTGATGTGCGCTGAGTCAGGCTCCTGTGTTGCAGAGGTGACCACCGTGACTGTGGCCAACGTGGGCGCCTCGGCAGACAACGTCTTCACCACATCAGTGGCCAACGCGGCCTCGCTCTCGGGACATGTGCTGGTAAGCTGCTCCCTAAGCAGTCCAGGCCCCGGCTTCTCCGCTCAGGCCTGGCCTTGGCTGTCAGCTGCGCCCCTGCTGGGGAGTTAGGGCTGAGGTGAGACCAGCCCGTGAAGTGTGGGTGGGCGGATGGGCGGAGGGACTCTTCTGAGCCCTGGGGTCAGGGAACAACAGTGCTCCTGCCCTCCTCGCCAGATGGCCGCACAGGGTCCCTGGGGTGGGAGCACCCAGTGTCTGCCAGGTCAGCCTGCCCTGTGGCCTGGCCCTGCTTGCTTTCCTGGCCATGCTGCCAGACGTTTGAAGGGCCCCGTACCTGTATCCTGCACAGCTCCCTGTTGGCTCTGCGCACGGGTGGGTCCTGCACCAGGGACCGCCCACCCCTCACCACACTGCGAAGTCCCCTTTCTCGTGGCCTGTGCCCAGAGCCAGAGCCCGGCTGTGATTGCTGCATCACCCGTTTTTTCCACACTCGAGGCTTCTGTGATTTGTGCAGCAGCCTCGCCTTTACGTGGCAGGTGCCAGGGGGTGAGCAGTCTCCAGAAAGGGGACTTTTCCTGGAACCTCTGCCAGGACTATTAGGTAGAGTTTCTTTTTAGCCTTGACCACACACCTGGGACTCTCGGTACCTGAGGCAAAGCCACTCGCATGGGATTGGCCACAGACAGAGCACCCGCTCCCTCCATAGCAGAGGGCAGTGAGGGCTCGGTGTGCATTCGAGAAACGTGGTTCCTTTCTGTGGGGTCAGAATGCACACAGGCTGACAGCCATGGCCACAGCCACACTTGCACACTTCCAACCGGGTCACGGGTCACCCTTCCCAGCAGCAGATGTCCCATCACATCAGGGATCTGGGTGCAGCCACGTTGTGCCTCCTGTGTGTGGCACTTTCTGTGGGCTCTGAGGACAGGGACACCCAGGAACTATGGATCCTGGGGAAGTGAAAACAGAGAGGGGCCCTACTGGCCGCATGAGAAGGATGCACTGTGATTCAGGCACAGGCCATATAGACACCTTGGCTGAGCGCCGACCCAGGTCCCTGAGCACAGGCCCAGCGCACACATGTGGGGGTCAGGGTCCCTCATCCCCGTGGTAAACCTCCCTCACTCCCCGATTTGAGGGTGGCATTCACAGATGTAAGGAGAGGTCTCACTGCCCTTGGTTGGTTTCACTGTCTCAACTGAGAGCACGTGACCATCTGAGAACACTGGGTTTGGGCAGGCGGCCTGGAGGCCTCGAGTCACCCTGGGCTGTCTGAGTGAGGCCAGTGGGCAGCAGGGTGGGCCTCAGCTCCAGCAGGGACAGGGCAGAGCGAGCCAGGGCTGGCCCAGAGGAAGTAGGCGACTCACGGAGAGGTGTGAGCAGTGTGGCCAGGAGGCCCTGGTCTCTGGGGGCCGTGGGTGAAGGTCCCTGGTTGGGACCCGGCGTGGGAGGGGCCCTGTGTCAGGCCTGCTGTGGTCACAGTCTGGCCTCTGGGAAACTGTCCCGTGAGACCTGCACTGGTCGAAGTCTGGGCATTTCTTGTTTCCAGGGCTTTTCTGGAGCACATTGATTCTGTAACTTTCTTTTTTTTGAAATATGTTTTTATTGATTTCAGAGAGAGGAAGGGAGAGGGAGAGAGAGAGATAGAAACATCAACGACAAGAGAGTCATCGATCAGCTGCCTCCTGCACACCCTTCACTGGGGATCGAGCCCAAAACCTGGGCATGTGTCCTGACCGGGAATCGAACCGCGATCTCCTGGGTCATAGGCTGATGCTCAACTGCTGAGCCACGCTGGCCGGGCAAGTGTTGTCTCAGGGCCACAGAGACCTGGCACCGTCTGTCCCCAGCGTTGGCTCTGCGTTTAAGTCTCAGTGGCATCTTTGAAAGGGACCCTGAGGCACGTGGTCCCTTGTTGGTGACAGCGAGGACCTCACTGTGGGAGCGTGTCTCCGTGCGCCCGGTGACATGCTGCAGCCGCCACCGAGGTGACTTAGGGAAACACTCTCTCGTCCAGTCTGGCAGGACCGCCCTGCAGATCGGGGACAGCCTGAACACGGAAAAGGCCACGCTGATCGTGGTACACACCGACGGGAGCATCGTGGAGACCGCGGGGCTGAAGGGGCCGGCTGCTCCTCTCACCCCAGGTACGGCCCCTGCGCCCAGAGCGTGTGGGGTGTGTCCTGGGGGCTGACTCACTTGTGGTGGTAGATTTGGAATAGCAGTGGGGTTTCTGGGCTGAGAAGAGCTGCCTGGAGCGGAAGGCGGTGCCCTCGGGGATGGTCTGAGAACCTGCCGGAGGTCAGGTCGCTGGCTTTCCTGGTTTCTCGGTTCATTCGGGGTCTCTCACGGTCCGCTGCTTTCTTTGCCCAGGTCCTCAGTCTCCTCCAGCGCCCCTGACCCCTGGGCAAGAGAAAGGGGGTAGCAAGTACAACTGGGACCCCTCGGTGTACGACAGCGAGCTGCCTGTGCGCTGCCGGAACGTCAGCGGCACCCTGTACAAGAGCCGGCTGGGCTCAGGTAGGCCAGGCCCGGGCCGCCCGCGCTGGAGACTCCTTGTGTTTGCGGCCCCCCGTGGTGAGCTGGGGCCCGGGAACCAGTTCAGAACAGCGAGGTCAGGGCTCCCTGGGGGTCTGGGCGATGACAGGGCAAACAGCACAGTGACCGTGTGAGGGAGAGGCGAGGCAAGGCCTGGCCGGCGGCCTGAGTTCCTGGCTCAGCAGGAGGACCCACGGGCATCGGAAGTGGGGCGGTTGTCACAAGCTCAGTGTGGTGACCGTGGGCCGTGGCTGCAGATCGGCAGGCGGGTGGATTTGCCCCGCAGCCCTAGGGGTTCGGGGGTGGGAGTGGGTGAGTCCCGCAGGCCGGACCAGAGCCTGTCGCTGCAGGAGGCCGGGGGCGCTGCATCAAGCAGGGCGAGAACTGGTACAGCCCCACGGAGTTCGAAGCCATGGCCGGGAGAGCCAGCAGTAAGGACTGGAAACGCAGCATCCGCTACGCCGGCCGGCCCCTGCAGTGCCTCATCCAGGTGCGCACACCTGCCCCCCGGCCCTGCGGGCAGGTCAGCCGGGTCGGCTGCTGGGCCCCCAGCTGGACTCAGACTATGTGTCGGTCCCTGGGCAGCTTTCTTCACCTCTGTGTCTCTCAGGATGGTGGTGACGTGTGCCTGTGGGGCGGGGGGAAGACTGGGAGAGGCGTGAGGACGGAGAGTGAGGCGGTCGCTCTGTCTGAGTGCAGGTGGCTTCCTTTGCCTCAGTTTCCTCGTAAGAGGAAAGGCTTCTGTTTCCAGCCTTGGTTTCTGGGAGTTGATGGGGGAGGGGTGCTGTGGGATTGGCATCCAGAAGGAAAGGGGTTTGTCCTGCCACAGTGATGGCATCGTGGGCAAGGGAGTGAGGGGGGAAGGTTCTGGAAGTTGCAGGGTTTTGTCTGTACAGTCAGCTCACACTCGGGGCCCTCTCTGATTTCAGGACGGGATCCTCAACCCTCACGCGGCCTCCTGCACCTGTGCCGCCTGCTGCGACGACATGACCTTGGTGAGTGGCTGGAGGTCGTGCCTGGCAGCCCCAGCACCTCTGCATCCCCTCTTCCTCCCTGCACCTTGCACGGAGGCGGAGGCGCTGTCCTCCTGGGCTCGTTGTCCCCATGTTCCTGGCACCCTTCGGACCGGTTTCACACTCAGATTCTGTTTTCAGACTTGGCTCTGGTGATTGATGCCTTGGCCGGGGCAAGTGGTTGGCCCCTGAGCTGTTGTTCAGGGAACATTAAAGGAAACATCCTGAAGTAACAGAAAGCTCCTATGATGTCACCATCTGAATCCTCAAACCAGACACTTTTGTTTTTAATGAACTTTATTGATTTTTATAGAGAGGAAGGGAGAGAGAGAGAAACATTGATCAGTTGCCTCTTGCATGCTCCTGGACTGGTGATCAGATCCGCAACCTAGGTACGTGCCCTGACCTGGAACCAAACCCTCGAGAACCCACTGAGCCACCCAGCCAGGGCCAGCTACCCTTTAAAAAAAACACACAACATTCTTACTGATTAGAGAGAGAGAGAGGAAGGTAGAGGGGGAGAGAGAGAGAAACATCAATGATGAGAGAGTCATTGATCAGCTGCCTTCTGCAGGCCCCCCACTGGGGGTCGAGCCCACAACCTGGGCCTGGGCCCTGACCGGGAATCGAACCGTGATGTCCTGGGTCCTAGGTTGATGCTCAGCCACTGAGCCACGCCGGCTGGGCCAGACACTCTTTTTAATGACAGTGTCTCGTCAGGTGGGGACTCTCAGTAAGACGTGGAAACCGCAAAGGGGACCAGACAGAAGTTCTAGAGTTGAAAGCCAGCTCCCTGCGTGGAGCTCACTGGATGCTCCCCGGCAGCGTGTGGCCACGAAAGGGCCAGCGATCCTGCTGCGACCGCTCATGCCCGTCGCACACCGAGTGGGGTGGGGTCCTTTCTGGAGCTCGGGGACATGCAGCAAGACAGTTGTCCCCAAGGATTTGGGGACCCTCCTCGCAGCCATTGGGCCTGAGGCCTTCTCCCCTGGAGCTCATCCGTGACCTTCACTGTTTTCCTGTTGTCACTGGTCCACAGGTTTTCTCGTTTGTTAGTTACCGCGGTGCCTCTTCACTCCCTGTGTGGGGACCAGGCGTCCGCTGGAGCACCCCTGGTTCTGCCCTTGTCCCGGGCGGCGGCAGTCTCTCCGCTGCACCGCTCGGTCCCACTTGTTTTCGGTCATCTCGGAATTCCCAGACGTCCGACACGTTGACGACTCTTTTTTGTTTTCAGACAGTTATTTGTACATTCTTTCTGGAAGTATCTTTTCTGTCACTTTGAGGAGTGTGGGGCCTAAAGAGAGGGGGGCGTTCTGAGTGCAGCTCACCTCCTGCTGGCTCCTTGGACAGCCAGAGATGGTCCCCCTTGACCCGGGGATGGTGCAGGAGCCGCGTGCACCACAGCGTCCCCGTCTCACTGCTCCCCCAGAGCGGTCCTGTCCGGCTCTTCGTGCCCTACAAGCGGCGCAAGAAGGAGAACGAGCCGCCTGCGGCCCCGGGGAAGAAGGAAGCCGCCAAGAACATCACGCTGCTCCCAGCCACGGCTGCCACCACCTGTGAGCCCCCCCATCACTGCACACTGCTCTCCCCGCTCCATGTCCCCACTCAGTGTCCCCACGGGTCCCTGTTTAAAGCACATACCGCAGGGCTGGCAGTGTCTTCAGCGCCCTCCCGCACCCCCTTCCTGCCCTGCCTGTACCTGCAGACACACCCAGTGTCTCCCACAGGCGCCCGGGGTCCCTAGTTGCTTACCTGTCCTTGCAGAGGTGGCCACAGCATGTGAGGAGGCGTGCTCGGTGTCCACGCCGGGCCCTGGGCTCCTGGACTCCTGCAGCCCCCGCCGTGCGGTAAAAGGCCCTTCTGTTCTTCCAGTTACTGTGACTCCCTCAGGACAGATCACTACCTCTGGTGCATTGACCTTTGACCGGGCGTCCACCGTGGAGGCCACTGCAGTCATCTCAGAGAGTCCAGCCCAGGGAGATGTCTTCGCAGGAGCCACAGGTGAGTTGCCTTAGCACCTGCCAGACCTGCACACACGCCTAGCCCGCCTTGCCCCTGCCGAGCTGGGCTTTGTAGGGGGCGGGGCACTTAGAGGGGCCTTGAGCCAGGATAGGGAGCCATGTGGCGCAGGTGTGAGCTGGGTGAGGTAGGGGGTGTGAGGGGCAAGTAGAGGGCAGGGGGTGGGATGGAGCAGGGAGGGGGATCGATGAGCCGTGGCGGGCCCATGCCACCTGAAAGCTCACAGTTGCTGACCCTGCTCTAGACTGGCGCTGCCCTAGGGACGTGTGACCACGGCATGTAGCGTAATTGCTGTAGCTGTCACACTGAGAAGGGAGACAGAGACTGGAAACTGCCATTTGTGCTGCATTTTTTTTGCTCAGTATGTCCCAGGTTCAGACGCACCCATCTCTGGAAGGCTGCCCTGGGGGACGGCGCAGATGTGGACCATTAGAGCCACATCTGTGAGCCGCAGCAGGTCACAGGGCCGCCCTGTCCCTTTCTCGCCCACAGTGCAGGAAGCGGGCGTGCAGCCCCCGTGCAGGGTCGGCCACGCGGAGCCCCACTATCCCGGGTACCAGGACAGCTGCCAGGTCGCGCCCTTCCCCGAAGCTGCGTTGCCCACGGCGCATCCCAAAATAGGTCAGTGTGGAGAGCTCTCTGCATGCCTAGGCGGCTGTCCTCGGAGTGGCTCCTTGCACAGGAATTTCTGTGTGAAGGAGAGTTTGCTTGGTTTTCTCCATCGATGCCCTGGATTGGGGAGTGCCCACTGCCTGTGTGTCACTCGGTTTTATGAGGTCACGGCCACGCCCGGGCACTCGCAGGTAGAGACTGTGACCCGAGAAGGCTGTTGTCTTTCCCCCGAGAGGCCGCGGCATGTTCTGCACATACCTCTTTTTTCTTTTTTTTTTCTTTTAATGTTTTTATTGATTTTAGGGAGAGAGGAAGGAAGAGGAAGAGAGAGAGAGAACACTGCTTGGCCGCCTCCTGCATGCCCCCTACTGGGCGTGGAGCCCACAACCCAGCCGTGTGCCCTGACCGGGAATCGAACCTGGGACCTCCTGGTGCACAGGTCAATGCTCAACCACTGAGCCACACCAGCTGCCCCCCCCACGGAAAAGGTTCTCCCCACCCAGCTGTGGTTTGGCATCTCGATGCTGTTGTCGACGAGACAGCAGTTCTATAAATTGTGACCTCAGTCTCGCTTGTTCCCTTCTCTTTTTCCCACTTAAACTCTCCCCACCCTTAAATCACGCTGCTCCTGCCCCTTCCCTGCCTCCAGCACCTGGGCCAGGCAAGGGGGCCAGGCCTGGGCAGAGAGCTGCGCCCTTTCGTGGGGTCAGTGCATGCCCTATGGTCAGCACGTGCCCGTGCGCTAGTGCCTGGAGGCCTGGGACCCACGGCCACTTGTTCATTCATCCTGTCATTCCTGTGTGGACTAACGGTTTCCTGTTCCACTCGCTGGGCTGTCACCTGTTACTGTCCCTGACCTGGCCTGCTGTCCCTTGAACACCTCCTTGCCTTCTGGCACAATGGGGTGCTGGAGGCTTGGGTTTGGTTCCACTGGGAGCCCTCAGCCTCTCCGCGGGGATGGTGCTGTGAAGCCGAGGGCTGGCCCGGGCTGCGTGAGCCAGAGCTGCTGGTCACAGGTCGAGAGCCCACGTCCAGTGACCTCTTGCTGGGAGCTTGAAACAGGCTGTGGGGAGTGTTTACACCAGGAAACAGGCCAGTGCCACCAGCGAGGGTTTTCCCTGGATGGCTGGATGTCACACTCAACAGCAGCCCCTGGGTGCCCCCTGCTGTCCGGGCGGCTCTGCCCTCTGGCTCTGTATTGAGTCTCTCCTTCCGTCCGAACCACAGAAACCACAGGGCCCTCCGTTCCCCTCCTTTTCTGTCTTTGTAACTTTCCTCTCTGTCTGAGAAGCCTCAGTTCCCTTACTCTCAGCCGCAGGTCCCCAGCGACCTGCGTGCAGGAGCTCAGCCAGCAGGCTCCATGACCCCCAGCACGTGATTCTTAAAACGGGCTTTTATAGGACCCAGGAGGTCGCGGTTCGGTTCCGGTTGGGGTTCAACCCCCAGCAGGGGCCTGCAGGAGACAGCCCATGACTCTCATCTTCATGCCTCCCTCCCTCTCTCTGAAGTCAATAAATATATTTTTTAAAATCAGGGTTTTTGTTTTTTATCCTCACGCAAGGACGTGTTCATTGATTGATTGATTGATTGATTTTATTGATCTCAGAGTGGGGGGGAGAGAGAGAAACATCCATGATGAGAGTCATTGACCGGAAGCCTCCTTCACACCCCCTACTGGGGGTTGACCCCCTCTCCCCGCAACCTGGGCCTGTGCCCCGACAGGAATCGAACCTCGATCGCCTGGCTCATGGGTTAAGGCTCAACCGCTGAGCTACTCCAGCCAGGCTGTTCATTGATTTTTAGAGAGAGAGGAAGGGACAGAGAGAAAGAGAAACATCAATTGTTTCCTCCAGAATGTCCCCAACCAGGGCTGGGAATCGAACCCTCAACCTAGGCATGTGCTCTGACCGGGAATCGAACCCACAGTCCTTCAGTGTACAGGACAATGCTCCAACCAACTGAGCCACACCGGCCAAAGCTTAATTACTTGACTTTTAAACCGAGCTGACGTTGGTTAATGCCACAATAAATTCCAGGTGTGCGACCCTGTAATCCGAGTGTTTGCTCTGTCACCTGCTCCCCACCAGCAGCCCAG
Source organism: Miniopterus schreibersii (assembly GCF_964146895.1). NCBI lineage: Eukaryota > Metazoa > Chordata > Mammalia > Chiroptera > Miniopteridae > Miniopterus > Miniopterus schreibersii. Next base: position 73,809,613 of record NC_138112.1, read on the forward strand.
CTTCCCTCCATCACTGGGTGTTCAACCCCAGCCCCCCAGTTCTGTGTGGTTCCCTGTGTGTGAAGTTCATTCTGGAGCCATTTTCTCACCCTGGCATTGCCCGCTCGGCTGGTCTGTGAAGGTTTGTGGCCACCCTGACCAGAAACGTTTTGCGCACGGTATGTGTCTGTCACCTGACTATCCAGCCTCCCACCTGTGTGGGTGGAGCTAGAAGACACAGGATGTTCCTACATCTGGAGCATTTTAGGAGCAGACCCTGTGACATTTGTGCCCACTGACCAGCACCACCCTGCTTTCCAACGTTGGATGAAGTTTCTGACGGGCACTGGGAAGCTAGGAGCTGCATTAATGCTGGTTTTGTCTTGCTTTCCACACATTTCAGTGTTGACCTCCCTGCCGGCCCTGGCGGTCCCGCCCTCCCACCCCACCAAAGCCGTCTCTCCCACGGTGGTCAACGGGCTGGAGCTGTCGGAGCAGCGGAGCTGGCTGTACCTGGAAGAGATGGTCAACTCCTTGCTCAGCACAGCCCAGCAGCTGAAGACGCTGTTCGAACAGGCCAAGCAGGCCAGCTCCTACCGAGAGGCTGCCGCGGCCCAGGCCAGAGTGCAGGCTGATGCCGAGCGGAAGGAGGTAATGTGAGCAGGGGCAGAGCCGCGGTCCCGTGACTAAGGCAGGTGTGGGCGGCACCACCCTGCTGGGGAGTCAGAGTCAGAATGATGTGGAGAGCAGTGTGGTCCCACCACCCCTCACGTGCAGCGTGGGCGACGCTGGGAGTTACAGGGTCAGGACGGTGAGGCGCGGAGAGGGGCGTGTGGCCTGGTCCTCGGGAGGATGCGGGGTGGAGTGTCCATGTGATTTTAACTGAGCTGCCTCGCTTCTGGCAGGTGTGCTCATTGGGGTTTGTAAGCAAACGTCAAGTTGGTTTTCTTCTGCTGAATCTATATAAGAAAACTTTTTTCACTTATTTCTATTCCTTATAGATCAGAGGAAAGAAAAGATTTTAAGGTTCTTAATTTTCTAAATGATATCTTTCCTTTAAAAATTGCTTTCCTTTAAAAATTTCTTACTTTTCGGTTACAGTTGGTATACAATATTACATTAGTTTCAGGTGTCCAGCATAGTGATTTGGACATTTATATACCTTATTAGGTGGTCCCCCCAATAAGTCTAGTACCCACCTGACAACATAGTGAGTAACTTGTTTTCAAGGAAGGAAAGTGTTCCTTCTACCCCTAAAGAAAAAGATCATTTTTAAATACTTAAAAAATATAATTCCAAACAAATACCTACTGAATGCTGAATTTTATGAAAAAAAGAAAAGCGTAAGGACCAAAAAGATTTATAATTATTCACCCAAATAATGTGGGTTCAAGCCTACACCCTCAGAGGGGCCTCTCGTACACCCGGGTGGTGGATTTCAAAACGAGAAGCCAAGTCGTGGCACAGTCATCACCTGTGCCGGAACACTCGCCATGGGAAGACCACCACCAGCACATCTGCACGTCAGTGTCGACCACCCTGAGGCTGAGGCTTATAAATAACTTGAAAACAGGAGCAGCTGCCAGAGCTCCACTGGCCGAGAAATGAAACCTAACTGACATCCAGTTGAAGTACATAAAGTCGCCCGAAGGCACCTGACTCATCAGGGAGAAATGAAACCAGCCAACCAAATCGAAAAATGAACTGTGCACCAGTTACTTTGTTTCTGCCAATTATATGGTGGAATTTTCTGTGGCAAAGGTGCTTGTAGAGAAAATACGAGACACGGTCCTAACACCTGTGGGACCGGGGCCTGTGCAGGAACTGGGTCACCTCCTCCTCTGCGCCAGCCGCCTTTGGGGCCACTCCCTCCTCTGTGAGAGGTTACCTGTCACCCACCTTGGGGATCTGTCTTCAGGGAGGACTCGGCGCAGGGTATTTTGTCGCCGAGGCAGCAGGCCGAGCATCTGCACAGCTGTCCTATGTGGCTCCGTCACTCTCCTCGCGTGCCCAGCTGCCCCTTGGCGACCCTCTTCCCTGCAGTTCACTGAGCGTTTTCATTATGACTTCTTACTGATCTGACTCCCAGGTCACTTCAGGGTCTGTTTCTATCACATGCTTTTCTCTTGGACTGTGGATGAGGTTTCCTTTCCTCACGTGTCTAGTAATTTCGGATGGTTTATTGAACATTGTGACGTATTCGTGGCAGAGACAGTTGGATTCTGGTATCTTCCCCCAGAAGGTGCTGGGTTGGTTCCGGGAAGCGGTTGGATTCCTGGCTGGTCATCTTCCCGCGTCATTAGGGTGTTTGCGCCGGTCCCTCTGTCCAACACGTCTGGGTAGTGTGGCTCTCCTGGGTGTTAGGGAAACCCTGAGGTATTTATGGCCCCTCTGGCCCCTTGTTGGAGCTGCAGTCCTGTGATCCCTTTCTGTCAGAGGTTGAATCTCCGCCTGCTTTCTGGTACTTTCTAGCCTTCATGTCACTGTGTTTTGTGTTACGTCCATGATTGAGAGGGTCCACCTGACACAGGGGGCTCTGGCACAACCAGGACAGCAGCCCCCCTTTCTTTCTGTGTTTTAATGATACGTGGCCCATGGGCAGAGGTGGCGTGCTGCTCTGTCACCAACTGCTTATCTTTTAGTTCCTGTGTACTTGGTGTTCATAAAGATCGTACCAGCCCTAATTTTTAAATACTTAATTGTGTATTGGTTTTCACAGTTATAAACAGTGTCTTTTTTTAATTTTTATTTTTTTGTTAATCCCTACCTGAGAATATTTTTTCCATTGATTTCTAGAGAGAATGGAAGGGGGAGAAGGGAGAGAGAGAGAAACATGGATGTGAGGACATATCGATGGGTTGCATCCTGCACTGTGGGATTGAGCCCGCAACCCAGGTATGTGCCCTCGACCAGGAATTGAACCTCCGACCCATAGGTGCTCTGGCTGATGCTCCAACCACTGAGCCACACCTGCCATGGCATGAACTGTGTCTTCATTGTTACTGTCCATTCACACTTCCCTTGTTTCCAATCACATAATTCAGATAAACCCCTAATGGGCATAATGAAAGAGCACACACAATTCTTCTTCATTGAAATATAACTTACGTATCATAAAATTCACCCTTTCAAAGTGCACAGCCCAGTAGTTTCTGGTATATTCACACACTTGTGCAGCCATCACCACTATCTAACTCCAGAATGTTTTATCACCCCCTCAGCACCCCTGGCCCATGAGCAGTCCCTCCTGCCCCCCAAACCCCGATATCCACTGACCTGCTCTGAGTGTGGATCCGAGGATCCTGGGCATTTCACAGACGTGCAGTCACACTGTGCCTGGCCCCTCTCAGGAGCCTGTGCCGGAGCTTCACGCCTTCTCATCGCCGCGTAACGGCCCACTGTGGATATGCCGCGTTCAGCAACTGGTGGGCATTGGGTGGCTCTCACTTTTTGGCTGCCCTGAACACGTGTTCATGTCTTTGGGCCTGTTGGGGTTTCTGGGATTGTGGTACATGCACATTTAGCTTGTTGGGGAACTACCAGCCCGTTTTCCTGAGCGGCTGCTCCATGCACGTTCCCAGCTGCAGTTCGTGGGGATTCTGGAGTCTCCGTGTCCTACTAGCCCTGGCGGCTGCCTGCGTTTCTATTCCAGCCGTTCCAGGGAATGTGAGGTGGTTCTTGCAGTTTGACTTGCATTTCCGTGAGATGATGACCCCGAGCTTCTTTTCATGTGCTTGGGGCAATTTGTGGGTCTTTTTAAAAAGTATATGTTTTTATTGATTTCAGAGAGAGAGGAAGGGAGAGGGAGAGAGATAGAAGCATCGATGAGAGTCATTGATCGGCTGCCTCCTGCACGCCCCCGACTAGGGGTCGAGCCTGCAACCTGGGCACGTGCCCTGACCGGGAATCGAACCACAATTTCCTGGATCATAGGTCGCTGCTCAACCACTGATCTGGCCATTTGTGGATCTTCTTTGGAGTAGGACCTCTTTAGATCCTTTGCCTGTTTTAAACTGGGTTAAAAAAATCAATGTAATATAACAGTTAAGGTTATTCATTGATCCCATAAATATTATCCATCACCTATTCCATGGCAAGTACTGTTCTGGTGAACAAGTGTTGATGGTGTTTGTAATATCCCCCCCAAATCAGAAGGGGTTTGGGTATCATTTAAAAGGGCCCTGGCCACTTTGCCCAGTGGTTAGAGCGTCGGCCCTCAGACTGAAGGTCCTGGGTTCGATTCCATCAAGGGCACGCACCTCGGTTGCAGGCTCAGCCCCCATAGGGGCGCATGCGAGAGGCAATCAGTCGATGTGTTTCTCTCACACTGATGTCTCTCTCTCCCTCTCCCTCTTCCTCCCACTCTCTCTGAAAAGCAATGGAAAAAATATCCTCAGGTGAGGATTAAAAAAAAAAAAGAAAGGCAGAGGGGAGGGAAACTGAGGTGTGGAGGACACTGTGGGGCTTCCTTGTGCCTGCTGCCCAGGTGTGCAGGGGACAGCTGCCAGCTCCGTGGCTGTCCGTCCGTCCATCCACCTGGCAGTTCCTGCAGGAAGGGGAGCAGGTCTCACTCAGCCGCCCGCGGTGTCTGCGGCACGAAAAGGACTGCGTGTGTGATGCGTCTCATTCAGGTTGCACGTAGGAGCCTAGGCTGGGAAACAGACACTTGGGTTCTTACTTAGACTGACCCTTGAATCGATGTTCCCAGCCCCCCCAGCTGCTGAGACTGAGAGTTTGGGGCACCAGTGTGTTCCCCCTTCCTAGGGACACAGCGCAGATAGATGGAAGGGCCGGCGGAAGCTCGGGTTGGCGGTGGTGCCCGCTGCGCAGAAATCTGAACTTCAGGCTGGCGAGGAAACGAAAGGGAAATAGTCTCAACTTTTAGTTCCACATTTTCCCTGCCCGCCCTCCCCCTGTTCCCGCGAAGGTTACACGTGCTCCAGATATTTCCTCCCCCTGCAGGGCTCTCCAGCGGGTGATGGGCAGACAGATTGCAGCAATGTGTCCTCCCTGCGCGGGGTCTGAGCCGCCACTGGGCCTCGTTCCCACGCTCCGAACAGCCGCCTGCCTGCGTCCTCAGAGGTCCAGAGCTGGGCTCCTGGTGGCAGGTGGTAGTCGCCAGGCGGGAGGGTGCTGGCACCGTGCACCTCGGGTCAGCCTGGTGTGCAACGTGCCTGCACCGGCGAGGCCCCGCCCTGGGAGGCTCGGCTCTGCGTTTCCTTTGCTATTTGATGCATTTCTCAGAAAGGAAGGTGACAGGAAACCCCTTCACCCTGAAATCCTCTGCTGGGCAGTGGCCGGCTGTTGAGAGGGGTTCAGCCAAGCTCCCCGCTGAAGCACCGAGCCTTTGAAATGGCTGGGCTGCCACAGGCTGGCCCTTTCTCTCCTCAGGCTGCAGATACAGTGCATCATTCCTAGACAGTGTTGTGGACTCACAGACGGACACCAGCATGGTGACTGGACAGGGAAGGGGGGGCAGGAGAGGGTGAAGCCGGGATACACGGTGATGGGGTGGAAACACACAGTACAACATACAAATGATGTGTATGGAATTACACACCTGAAGCCTATATAATTTCATTGACCAGTGTTACCCCAGAAAGGTCTATAAAAAAGAAAGAACTTTACTGAAAGCTGAGCACGTCCTCTAGAGGAGGCTGGCAAGGTGCGTCCACCCGCATCCCTGTCATAGGCTGAGCGACACCGTGCAGCCCAGACTATGCACTTGGCTCCTGCCTGCGGTGGTGCAGAGCTCCTTGGGGAGCCCCAGGGACAGCTGTGCATGTGCAGATGAGGACGGGCCACGCTTGGCTCTGGGATTCACCCTTTAACACAGGGTGGCAGGTCCGGCCTTTGTGGCCCTATGACGACCACAGCACGTGGCTGCTCGGTTCCTGTGGAATGAAGGGCTCTCGGGTGAGATTTCACAACTTGGAGGGTCCCCTCTCCAGTGGCCTTTCGGGGGTAGGGCCTCAGAAGCCCTGAAGGCTCCGACTTGAGCAGTGGACGAGGGAGGAGACCCCCATGTGTCCCTGGAACTCAGGACAGCAGTGACCTGGGGTGTGCGGGCATGGCAAGGTGGGCGAGAACACACGTGGCCCAGGCATTTCCTACAGATGTGCTGGGTGGTCTGTCGAGGGACTTTGGGTGACATGAATGACATCAGCCAGTATGAAGATGAATTTCCCGTCCCTGTGCCCATACCACTGGGGAACGGGGGCCATTTCTGCACCATTGAAATGTCACTGCAGGCACTTCTATCTGATTTTGGTGTTGGAGAGATTCAGGATTGGAAAGGCAAACCCCGATAACTGAGAGGGAAGATCCCGGTAGGACCCTCCCACACTCTTCCTGTCCACCCTGGGTGTGTGGGAGACAAAGCCCTGACCATGGCGGCTGCAGGTCAGGAGGGTAAGACCTCCCTCCCGGCCCCATGACCGAGTGCAGGGGCCACAGCGTGGGGCTCTGGCGGCCTGCTTCGCACTGACTGGACTTGGAATTTTAAAAACCAAGTTTAATGCAGCTGAGACGATTAAGGGGGTGTTCCCAGCTTTGACCATGGGCGCTGCATTTGGGTGTGTAGTTAGCTCGGCCAGTTAAACGGGGCAGAAGAGCAGATGCCCTTGGCCAGCTGGGGCACAGTGTCCCCGGGAAGCTGGCATGTACCTCAGTGTCTGGCCCACCTGGACTGCAGCCTCCATTAGGGGCACCCCTACCCGGAGCCGAGTGCCACCACCCTGCTCCCCTCAGACCAACGCTGTCCCTGTGCAAACCTCTCTGCCTACAGACTGTGTCCTGTTTTCTCCTGAAGGATTTTGTCACTTAAGTCAGGGGGGAAACTAAGTTCATTCCTCGGGTCCCGTGTGACATTCATGTTTTCTGAAGCGAGTTCCCACAGTGGTGGTTTCGTGAGTGGAAAATGTGAGCCGTGGCAAATGTGGCAAATGTAGAATTCTGCGAAGAAGGAAGCTGAAGTTCAGAACAGAAACCTGGACCGGCTCACAGTGTGTGGCACTCGGGCAGGGCTGGCAGGGAACCAGCAGGGTCATAACAGGTGCCGTGTATTCCATGTGCTGTCGCCCACGGTCGGGCCTGTCTCCTCTAGAGTTGATGGCGGGGCTCGCACCTGTGTGTCCCTGTAGTCGCGCCTCTGGGGTCTGCCAACAACAGGCTTGCTTCCCTGTGTGGGGTCCTCAGTTGATTAGAGAGAAAAGCTCCAATCCCGTAAGTTAGGGGAAAAGCACAGAAAATGTACATTCCATGAACCACGGGGCTGGAGGGCTGGGCATCTGCTGACCAGAGTCCAGAGTGTCCTCCTGGCCACTCGGGCCAGCCCACCCTGTCCAGGCCTGTCCTGTCCCCAACCACAGAGAATTCTGTGCCCAGCCCTGGTTCTCTGCACGGGGTGGAAACGAGACCAGCTCTCCTGGAGGTGGAAGGCACGTGTGTGGGGGTGGCGTCCAGGGCGGCCTGTGTGCAGGAGTCGCCAAGGAGGCCCGGCCCCGTTGCCTGCGTCGCCCACAGCGCTGACTGGCTCTGTGTCCTTGCAGCAGTCCTGTGTCAACTGCGGCCGGGAGGCCCTAAGCGAGTGCACCGGCTGCCACAAGGTGAACTACTGCTCCATCTTCTGCCAGCGCAAGGTAGGTCCTCGGGCTGCACGAGGCCCCACCCTGTAGACGGCCTGTGCCCTGTTCCCATGGGCAGAGGGGAGGGGGCTGCTCACCTGGCCTGTGACCTTGTGGTCAGCACCCGCAGCCCCGGACACCTGGCCACAGGTGGAAAAGGTCAGCGATTGGACACCTGTGTCTGTTCCCATTGTTCAGCCTTTGGTCTTGAGGTTAAACAGCCTGTTTTTTCGGAGCCTCGAGGGTCAGCCTCACTCAGGGGAAGGGGCTGGTGGCAGCTCAAGGTCCCACCTGGTTTCCTCCTCTCTGTGCCTATTTGGGACTTTCCACCATGAAGGAGGGTCACTGGAGGGGCAGGACACCTGCCATCATGGAGCTGTGTGTCACACGGCCAGGGACTCGCCAGCGGGTGGCCCCGAGCATTGTCCATTCTCAACAGAAATCCTCAGGGTCGGGGACCCAGCAGGACTGTGTGGGGTGTGGCACATGGCACGTCCGGGGGCTTCCTGGGCGCTGTGGGGAGAGGACCCTGGAGGCTGCTCACCAGCACACTTGTAGAAAGCATGGGAAACGGGACAGCACAGATAAGCAGCCAGTTTCTCCGACCGGGAGACCCCCCTGTTTCTGTTCCTCCAGGTGCGTGTGCTTGGGCTCATTCATGTCACCTCACTCTGTGCCACGCCCCCACCTGCCCTGTGCCCAGGTCGTTGCTGTCCTGAGTGACAGCGTTGCCGTCTGCCCCCCTCGCTGTCCAGCCTCCCAGGGGCCCTGGTCCAAGCTCCTGGTTTCCCCTGGAAACGGGCTATGGCCCCACCTGGCCTACTTGGGGGTGTGGGGGCGGGGCTGGGGCCTTGCTCAGCACCCAAGCCAGCCTGAGAACCACAGCCACCAACCAGCTGTGTTTTTCTTTCTTTTTTTTTGTTAATTCTAACCCTAGGATATTTTTTCCATTGATTTTTAAAAAGCATTGGAAGGGAGGGAGGAGGGAGGGAGAGACAGACATTGATGTGAGAGAGACACAGATTGGTTGCCTCCCACTTGAGCCCGACCTGGGCTGGTGGTCTAACCTGCAACCCGGGTACCTGCCCTTGACTGGAATCGAACCCGTGACCCTTTGGTGCACAGGCCGATGCTCCAACCACTGAGCAACACCAGCAGGGCTCCAGCTGTGGTTTTTGTGATTATAAATGGCACCGTGGGCAGCAACACCAGATACAGACGTTCTCTTCATGCCGTTGTCTTGTTTAGAGCCCTGGAAGGGGCCAGAGCATAGACACCTTTCAGGGTCTCTGTCTCAGGCTCCTCCTGGCGCTCTGCCTGGGAGCGAGTCCCTTAGCCTTGAGGTGGGCGAGGCTGGGCCTGGAGCAGGCAGCCCACAGGCTGGGCGCACAGGGCACACAGGCTGCGGCCTCGGGGCGGAGCCTTCTCGCTGCTGCCCAGGTGGCAGCTCTGGTAACCAGGGTGCGTCTCTCCCTGCAGGACTGGAAGGACCACCAGCACATATGTGGCCAGGCGGCGGCCGTCACTGTGCAGGGGGATGAGGTGCACGTCGCAGAGAGTGTGATAGAGAAGGTCACCGTGTGAGAACTCACTGGTCCCCTCTCTGCAGCGCTGCGGGGCTGTGTTGGGCCCAGGGCTCCTCGAGGACTGTGGGGGCCATTGAGAAGGTGAAGAAACTTGCTGGACAAGTTGTGAACAGACTCCACGTGACCTGTGCCCTTGGCAATGAACCCCGCCGCTCAGAAGCCCCAAAGAAGGCTGGGCAGCAAGGGGCGGGACTTGGCGGCGGCCGGTGGACAGGCCATCTCACGGTGCTTTTTTATTCTTGGATCACGAGGGTCCGGTCTTACCCACGGGTGTGTTGTGTGTGTAACACGCGTGTACATACATGTGTCTGAATAAAGTCGATGTCCCTTGCCCCACTCACATGCAGTTCCAGCTCTAACTTCCCAGACATGGGGAGGTGGGTGCACCTGCCTCAGTTTCTCTGTCTGGGTCTCGGGGTGAGAAAGGACCACAGGGAACAGCGAGGCCGCCCGCAGTGTTCTTCCCGCCCACCTGTCACCCAGCAGCTGAGCAGTGGCCGGAGCTCAAGGGTGGCATTGTCTCCGGTACAGGGGGTCTCACAGGCCAGAGAGCCGCCCGTCCAGTCTTGAAGTGACTTGCTCCCCAGTGGCCAGCACGTGGTGACGGCCTGCGTGTAACCACGTCCCTTTAGCTCAGGTTACACTGGGGAACTCTGGGCCATTTGGAAGTGAGGCTGGCCTTGCCTGCCCCCTCCCGGCACTGACCACAGAGCCCCCGCAGTGCTGGCCGGGCTGCCTTGCTGCTCAGCACCTGTCCAGCGCTGTTCCCCCTGAGCAGGGCGGAACCTGGTTAACTCTCAGTATTGGGACTGCTCCTGGGGGGAGACCAGGCATGTCTGCTGGAGCCGTCCTCATACTTTACGGGCAAGAAGGTGCCCAAAGCTCAAGCAACCACCAGAGCTGGGTCCTGCCCAGGTGCCCCTCCACTGCCGGTCAAACCCTTGTCATCCCCAGTCCAGCAGGAAACAGGTGACAAGGACAAGGTGGCCATGGGGACAAGTCTTGAAGGGGATGGGGGGTGGTCAGGGAGGCTTCTTGGTGGAGGTTTCAGCGGGGACCACGAGCAGAAAAGAGCGAGTTCCCAGAGGGGAGGAGCTTCACAGGCAGAGGCTGTGCCTGACCTGGGCGCCTCCCAGCCAGGCTCCTCACACTCAGACGAGAGCTCGGCACCTCCCAGCCGCTGTCAGGGCCCCGGGAGAAATGCACCCCAGCAGACGGGAAGCCCCCGCTGGCCTGTTCCTGGTTGGAAGGACCGAGAGCTGTGTCTTCCTGGGGGCAGCCCTAGCAAAGGGGCAGCTCGGGTGGCTCTGCCCTGCCTTAGGCCCTGCACCGCCTCCCTCCTCCTGTGCCCTGGGCCCAGCCGCTCAGGCTGAGGATGGCCGAGGGCCCCCGAGGGAGAAGGGGCCTGCCTTGGTGGGCCCACCTAGCACCCAGGCCCTTCTCGGGCTTTGGGCATCTCTGGCTGGGAGCTGTGCTCTGGCCTTGACGCAGCTGCCAAAACGGTGGGTGGGGTCACCTCAGCTGTGTTTTCAGGGGACTGCGGGGCCACCTTGGCTCCTCTGGAAGGGCCCTCCCACTGCGGGAAGGGGCAGCAGCAGGAAACTGGGACCCCAGTCCCAGGGCAAGGTCCCTGCAGGGTGAACCGTCCACTCTCTCCCACTGAGGGCGGGAAACACCCAGGACGCTGAGGGGCGGAAGCTGCTGGCCCAGAACACCGGGTGGGGGCTGGGGGCCCTGCAGCTGGTGCTCAGGTGGGGGGAGGGGACCTGCTGCAGGAGGCCTGGGCCACTGTGGGGAGCCCTGGGGCAGCCCCCGGGCGCAGAGGCCTGGACTCCCCGCAAGGGCTGCCCTGGCCCGGATGCTTCTCCTTGGGGTTCAACCCCCAACTCCCCACCTCACCCGAACCAGGAGTCCGTGCGTGGGGTCTGTTCTCTGGGCTTCCCCATTGGGGAGGAAGGAAGGGGTTGACCGGCCCGATGGGGTCCGTGGGGGCCTGGCGCGGGGCAGCCCCCCGTCCGTGGCCCCCTCCCCGCCCCACCCCTTCGGCGCCTTCTGGTTGGGTGCTTAGGAAGGAATCGGTTTAATTCCTGGTACAAGATCGGGCCCTGCCCTTGCCCCCCGCGGGGAGGTGGGGTCTGCCGGGCGGCGGGGGCACAGCGCCTTGCGGAACGCGCCGCGGAACCCGGCGCTGAACGCGGTGTAGATGACCGGGTTGAGCGCGCTGTTGAGGTAGCCCAGCCAGGTGACCGCGCTGACCAGCCGCGGGGACACGGCGCAGGCGGGACACAGCGCCCGCGTGACGTGCACGACGAAGAAGGGCGTCCAGCAGACCAGGAAGGCCCCTGGGGGGCGGGGGCGTGAGCCGGGGCCCCGCGGCGCTGCCCCTCCCCGCGCCGGGGCCCGGTACGCACCGACCACCACGGGCAGGGCCCTCCTGGCCTTGCGCTCCCGGCCGGGGGTCCTGGCGCGCCTCCTGCGGGCCTGCGGCGGGCGCTCCGCGGGGGCGGCGTCGGGGGGCGCGCGGCCGGGCAGCGGGGCGCGGCGCGCGGCCTCCCGGCGCCGCAGGCCCCGGAACGTGGCCCAGCCCAGCAGCAGCATCAGCGGGCAGGGCAGGAGGAAGGAGCACGCGGAGGACCAGACCACGTAGGCGCGGTGCTCCAGGCGGCACACGGCGGGGTCGCGGCCGCGCGCGTCGTTGAGGCCGCACAGCACGGGCGCCGCCACCGCCGCCGCCAGCAGCCACGTGGCGCCGACGAGCAGCAGCTGCCGCCCGCCCCGGGCCCGGCGGTGGTAGCGCAGGGGCACGGCCACGGCCACGAACCTGCGGGGGCGCGGTGAGGGCGGCGGGCGGGCGGGGCGCTGGGGCTGGGGGCGGGGCTAGGGGCGGGGGCGGGGCGCGGGGGGCGGGGACCGAGCGCGGTGAGGGCGGCGGGCGGGCGGGGCGCTGGGGCTGGGGGCGGGGCTAGGGGCGGGGCCGGGGGCGGGGGGCGGGGACCGAGCGCGGTGAGGGCGGCGGGCGTGCGGGGCGCTGGGGCGGGGGGCGGGGCCTAGGGGCGGGGGCGGGGCGGGGGCGGGGGCGGGGGGCGGGGACCGAGCGCGGTGAGGGCGGCGGGCGTGCGGGGCGCTGGGGCGGGGGGCGGGGGCGGGGGCGGGGGGCGGGGACCGAGCGCGGTGAGGGCGGCGGGCGTGCGGGGCGCTGGGGCGGGGGGCGGGGGCGGGGCTAGGGGCGGGGCTAGGGGCGGGGGCGGGGGGCGGGGACCGAGCGCGGTGAGGGCGACGGGCGTGCGGGGCGCTGGGGCGGGGGGCGGGGGCGGGGGCGGGGGGCGGGGACCGAGCGCGGTGAGGGCGGCGGGCGTGCGGGGCGCTGGGGCGGGGGGCGGGGGCGGGGCTAGGGGCGGGGCGGGGGGCGGGGACCGAGCGCGGTGAGGGCGGCGGGCGTGCGGGGCGCTGGGGCGGGGGGCGGGGGCGGGGGCGGGGGGCGGGGACCGAGCGCGGTGAGGGCGGCGGGCGTGCGGGGCGCTGGGGCTGGGGGCGGGGCCTAGGGGCGGGGCCTAGGGGCGGGGCCTAGGGCGGGGCGGGGGCGGGGCGCGGCCCACCTGTCCACGCTGATGGCGCACAGGTTGAAGATGGACGCGGTGCACAGCATGACGTCCAGGGCCAGGAGCGCGTCGCAGAGGCCGGGGCTCAGCAGCCACACGCCGCCCTGGACCTGGGCCCCGAGGAGGGGGCGGGGCAGTAACAAACGCCCCCAGACCCTCTGAGTCCGCCAGCGGGGCCCAGGCCAGCGGCCCTCTGCCCCCCTACACCTCCTTTTGTTAGAACTGGAAAAGGCTTGGGGGGGGTGGGGGTGGGGGCTATAATGGCCTGAGGACCCCGATCCTTGATGACACGGGGCTCAGGGTGCCAGGGGTTCGGCACCCCGCTGCCCGGAGGGGCCGTCACCACTCTGTCTGCCCCCCAGAGCACAGCGGACAGTCGGTCAGTCTGGTTAAACTCTGTCGCTGTTCTGGGACTTTGGACAAGCGGCTCCCCTTCTGCGCCCTCACCTGGAAAGTGGCACCCACATAATTGTCCGTAGGATAAACGAATTAAAAGGTATAAAGACCTGGGCACTGTGCCCAGCGCCCCCACCAAGGGCAAAGGAGCAGACAGCTGCCCACCTTCTAAATCCCCTCCCGCTGATTTGGGACGATTAGGAGCTTAAGGCCTTCACTGTGGCGTCTGCCTGCGGCTCTGGGGGACGGCAGGTCAGGCAGGTGCTTGTCCTGCTGGCCTCGGCCCAACCGCACACCATTCACTGTGTCCGCTCTAGAAACCCCGAGCCGAGCCTCCTCCACAGCCCAGGACACCGCGTCCCCAGCGCAGCCCTAGAGCTTCTCCGTGCCCAAACCTCGGAGCAGACAGGGCTGGCACCCACGGCACCCGCCCAAGCACCGGACTTGGTCTGGAGTGGAGGCTCCGGGCCGGGTTCTCCGCGGGGACCCCACAGCCTCAGTCCTGCTGTCCCCCCCAGGCCTCCTCTCCCTCCGCCCTTCACTGCGCTTCCCACCGTGGGCTGGGTCCGTGCGTGGATGAGGCCTCCTTCATGGTTGGCACTACTGTGTGTGTTCCTGGTCACGCGTGGCTGTGGCCAATGCGGTGATGTGTGTGTCTCTGTGCTCCAGGGGGAGCGGGGGGGGGGGTCCTGAATCTGCCTGCCTGTCCACCTGGCTCCCCTGGGGCGGGGAACCCCGCTGAGGGTGGGGGTGGGCGGCTGGACTGCTAAAGTCGCCTGCTTGTGGGGTCCCTGGCTTTAAGTACAGGGGTCATCTTTTGGATAACGGACACTAACACAGGAAGGGCGAGAAGGGAGGGACAGAAGAGGGAAGGTCCGCAGATGGACAACGAGATGGGGGGGGGGCTCGGGGCCCCGCTCCGGGTCCTGGGAAGGCAAGAGGCCGGGTCGCGCTGGGTCCTCGCGTAAACCGGCGCGGGGGCCGGAGGAGTGTGGCGGGGGCGCGGGGGGGTGCGCCCCGCAGTCGTCGACGCGCTCACCTCGGAGTAGACGAAGAGCGGCAGCACCAGCAGGGCGAGGAGCAGGTCCGCGGCCGCCAGGCTCACCACGAAGTAGTTGGTGGGCGTCTGCAGGGCGCGCTCGGCCGCCACGCTCACGCACACGAGCGCGTTCCCCGCGAGCACCGCGCCGATGAGCAGCACGCCCCCCGCCAGCGCCGCCGCCGCCCCCGGCCCCGCCAGCCCCGCGCCGCCCCCCGCGCCCGGCCCGCGCCCGGCCAGCAGCCCGTCCGCGTCCTCGCCGCTGCGGTTCCCCATCGCGCGCCCGCCCCGCGCCCGCAGCGAGCGCTCAGCACCGCGGACAGAGCCCAGGTCGCGCCCCCGGGAGCCCCGCCCTCGGCCCCGCCCCCCCCGCCCAGGCTCGGTGGGCCCCGGGGGGGGGGCGGCGTGCGCCCTGTATTTGCCCACCTTGGACTTTTGCGCTTCGCTGGACCGGTAGCTGGACCAAGGCAATGGCCAGACGAGATGCGAGTGGAGCGAGGTGATTGGCACGGGCCGGCCCAGCTCAGGGTTGGGGTGAGGCGGGCGGGTCTGCGCTCCGGGGAACCGTCGGAGGCGGAACCACACCCCGAGGCGCGCGAACGCCCACGCAGCGCCGTCCCGCCCGGCAGCGGAGACCCCGGGCCCCTACTTGCGCCCAAGCTGGGCGTCCCCTCTCCCGGGGACGCTCCTGGAGGCGCTCGAGGCGCCGGCGGGGCCGGTTCTCACTCCACGCTGTTCACGCGGCGTGGGACGACACGCTTCTCAGGCTGGTCCCGCGGGGGGACTAGAGCCCTGGCTCCACCCGCAGGCCCGGGGCGCTCAGGAGCCGCCCCCTCGGGTCCCCCGAGGATCCGCTGCGCGTGAGGCACCTGGTCCACCGTCCCCCACTCTCCAACACCCCTCCGACCCCCCCCCAGCCCTGACACGTCCCCCGCAATAATCGCTGACTCCGGCCCAGGGCCCTGCACCCCATTCCAGGGAGCAGCCTTTGGTCTGGTCCCCGGACCACCCTGGGCTACTGCCTGACCATCCTCCCGGTGGGCAGCTGAGTGGTCAACCCCAGACCCGCTCCATCACCTCGGACCATGTGGCCCTGAGCACGTGTGCGCCCCCCTCAGCCTGGGACTTGGGACCTGGGACGTGGTGTTGACCTCAGAGCCCCAGGTGAGATAAGTGAAGCTTAGCGACGCCTGGTCGCGGAGAAAAGAAAAGCCCCAGTGAGCACCCTCTCTCCCTGCACCCACCACACCTCAAACTCACTGGGCTCATCACCCCACCTGCCAACGCAAGACTGTGGGAGCCGGGGAGGTGGGGAGGGTCCCCGATGCACGCAGGCAGGACTGCCTTGTGGAGCAGGTCCCTGGCTGGACGGGCAGGTCGGCGGGACCGTCCTCTGGGACATCACAGCCGAGCCCAGAGACAGCGTGCTGGGAAAATGTGCTCCCCGAGATTTTTCACTATGGACCTCCTCACACAGCAGGGGCCCCTGGTATGGAGCCCCGTCCTCACAGGGGCCACGAAGGGGGGCCATCCAAGTGCACTGCTCCGTGGGAGCCTCCGGCTTGGCTACCAGAGGAATGCTGGCTTCATAAAACGAGCAGGGAAAAGCTTCCTTCCCTTCCCTTCTCTGTGACAGATTCCATAACATTGATATTCACTCTTCCTAAGTGTCGGGAGAGTTTGCCAGGGAAGACACCTGGGCCTGGAGTTTTCTCTGTTGGACAGGGTTTTGGTTCTGGTTTTGATTCTGTGTATGTGTGTTAAACCTGACCCGAGGATATTTTTTCCATTGATTTGTTACAGAGGTTGGAAGGGAGGGAGCGGGAGAGAGACACACACATCCACTGGTTGCCTCCCCTGCGCCCGCGGAGGTGGGGATCGAACCTGCAACCCAGGAACGTGCCCTTGACCGGGGAATCGAAATCGGGACCCTCCTGTGGGCGGCCAGACGCTCCAGCCCCTGAGCAGCACTGGCCAGGGCTTGTTGGACAGGCTCTAACGGGGAAGCCGGTTTCCCTAACAATACAGCACTGTTCAGGCTCTTCCTCTGAAGGCAAGCAGTTGGTCTTCCAAGGAATTGGTCGGGTCCACGTTAGTTTTCAGATGTGGGCCTGGCACTGTTTAGATATGCTAATGTCCCCTTATCTCTTTTTACACCTGCCAGGTCCCTGGTGACAGCACCTCTCCCATCCCGTGTATTTGTAAATCATATCTTTCCTTTTTTTTTTCTTTCCTTGGTCAGCCTTGCTAGATAGAGGCTTATCAATTTTACTGATCTTTTCAAAGAAACAGCTTTTGCGTTCATGGATTTTTCTATAGATTTTTATGTTTGTTTTCCATTTCATTCATTTCTGCCCTTATCTTTATTACTTCCCTTCTTCTGCTTGCTTTATACTTAATATGCCCCTTTTCTAGTTTCTTAAAAGGCCACTTATTTCAGAAAGTTCGTCTTTTCTAACATAAGCATTTAATGCTACAGATATCCCTCTAAGACGCATCCACATGTTTTTGTGTTTTCGACTATGTTGTTTAATTTCCAAAGGCAAAAAAAGAAAGAAAGAAAGAAAGAAAATCCCTGAAAACCCTTGATCTAAACCTCACGCCTCATTTAAAAACTAACTCCAGCCCGGCCGGGCGTGGCTCAGCGGTTGAGCATTGACCTAGGATCCAGGCGATCGGGGTTCAATTCCCGGTCAGGGCACATGCCCAGGTTTGGGGCTCCATCCCCAGTCGGGGGCGTGCAGGAGGCAGCCAATCAATGACTCTTTCATCAGTGATGTTTCTCTCTCTCTCCCTCTCCCTTTCTTCCTCTGAAATCAATAAAGATTTTTTTTTTTTAAAGCATCCAAGCCCTGGCTGGTGTGGCTCAGTGGGTTAGGTGTCATCCTGTGCACTGAGGGGTTGCCAGTTTGGTTCCCGGTCAGGGCACATGCCCGGGTTTTGGGCTCAATCCCCAGTCAGGAGCTTGCAAGAGGTGGCCATTGATGTTTCTCTCTCTCTAAAAATAAAAATAAATTAATAAAAAAGTTTTTTAAAAGGCATCCAAAATTGGAAAGAAAAAGTAAAACTATTTCTATTTGCCAGTGATGTTATGTATAGAACATTTAAAAAACCCACAAAGCCTGTTGGAGCTAATAAACAAATGCAGCACAGTTGCAGAATATAAGTGAACATATAAAAATTAGTTACATTTCTATACACTGGCCATGATCCAAAAATAAAGTTAAGGAAAAAACATTCATTTGCAATAGCATCAAAAATAATAAAATACTTAGGAATAAATTTAGCCAAGAAAGTGAAAGACATGTACCCTGAAAACTAGAAGACGTTGCTGGGAGAGGTTAAAGGCACACAAGTCGACCCGTGTTCATGGATTGGAAGACTGTGGAGACTGTTGAGACGGCCTTTCTCACCAAACCTATATACAGATTTTATACACTCACTATCAAAACCCCAACAGCTTTTAATTTTTCAAAAAATGGAAAAGCTTCTGGGCTAGTGTGGCTCAGTTGGTTGCATGTGTCCTGTGCACCAAGAAGGTGCAGGTTGGATTCCTGTTCTGGGGCCATGCCCAGGCTGGCCCCCCGTGCATGTTTCAACTGATGTTTCTATTTCTCTCTCCCTCTCCCTTTTCCTTTCTCTAAAATCAATAAAAACATATTTAAAAATAGAATAAAAAATGGAAAAGCCAATCCCAAAATTCATATGGAATTATAACCAGCCCAAATAACCAAAACATCCTTGAAAAAGAAAAAGTTGTAGGACTCATGCCTTCTGATTTCAAAACTTACTACCCCCCGGCCGGGCATGGCTCAGTGGTTGAACGTCAACCTGGGATCCAGGCGATTGAGGTTCGATTCCCGGTCAGGGCACATGCCTGGGTTGTGGGTTTGATCCATGACTCTCTCATCATTGATGTTTCTATCTCTCTCTCCCTCTCCTTTCCCCTCTCTGAAATCAATAAAGATATATATTTTTTTAAAATTTAAATTTAAAAAACTTACTACCAAGCTTCCATTAGCACATTCTTCCTTCCCCAGTGAATAATTTTGACACCCCTGGTACCCACACACAAAACAATGAAGCTGGACACTTACCTCACACCGTATATGAAAATTAACTCAAAATGGGTCAAAGACCCACATATATGATCTAAAACTATAAAACTCTTGGAAGAAAACATAGGGCCAGATCCCCATGACACTCAGGGTTGGCAATGGCTTCTTACATATAACAACAAAAGCACAAACCAAAACAACAAATAGATCACTGGATTTCATGAAAGTAAAATCTTTTGTCCATCAAATTATAAGAGTGGGGAATTGTCACCCACCGCACCATTCTTTTGACGTTGCTTCTGTAAATGCTGACTCTGACTAATATGTAGCTTCTAGATAAACAGAGTGTTTGTATAAGAATCCTAGGAACTAACTTCAGAAGGTACAGGCTCCAACCTTCAGGTGTTCCAGCTCCAGGAGGTTTGTTGACCTTCAACCCTAGAACCAGGGTGACACACACTAAACCATCACATGACCAGTTTTGAGATCCTTATCGAAATGGACTGTGCTGGCTGCACATAGAGAGCTTTTCTTTTTTCTTTTGAGGATTTTTTTTTTTCCCACAGAGAGAGTGTGGCAGGGAGGAAGGAAGAGAAGAGAGAGTGAGAGATGTGAGACAGACACATCAGTTGGTTGCCTCTCGAATGTTCCCAGGCCAGGGCTGGGGATCGAACCTGTGACTGTTCTGTGTGCAGGCCAATGCTCTAACCATTGAGCCATTACTGGTCAGGGCTAAAGAACTTTTCAACCCCCTCCCCTTGATCCCTTTGTTCTACTTTCCCTCTCCCTCCTTTCAAAAACCTCTGCCTGCACTGAGATTTTAAGATGGGTTTTGAGATGAGAGTCTCCCCCATCTTCTCAGGTGGCTGGCACTTAAATAAACCACTTTCCTTCCCACCAGCACCTATCTCATGAGTTTGGCTTTCGCTGCAGCAGTCAGTTGAACCTGGGTTTTGGTTACAAAAAGACATCATCAAGAGAGTGAAAAGAAAACCCAAAGAACAGGGGGAAATATTTACAAATCACATACCTGGTAAGGGTCTAACATCCAGAATATATAAAGAACTCTTACAACTCAGCAACAAAAAGACAAACAATCACATTTAAAAATGGGCAAAGGCCTGGCAGGCATGGTTCAGTGGTTATAATGTCGGCCTGTGTACCAAAGGGTCTTGGGTTCGATTTCCAGTCAATCGCATGTATCTGAGTTTTGGGTTCACTTCTCAGCGTCAGGGTGTGGAGAGGAGACAACCAATGGATATGTCCCTCTCACGTCAATGTTTCTCTCTTTTTCTCTCTCCCTCTCTTCCCCTCCATCCCTTCCACTCTCTCTCTCTCAATGGAAAAAAATATCCTCAGGGGAAGATTAAGAAACAAACAAATAAAATAAAGCAGCTGAGCCTCATTCCACCCACCCCGCAAGTGCCTTTACCATTCCGCTCCACAGGTTCCCACAGCGTCAGCTGGCTCTTCCTCGCTGCAGGTTTGATGACTCAGCTTTGCTTGATCAACAGGTGATCTCTCTGCACGAGTCAACAAATGACAGTCCTTATCTGTTTGAGTGACTCCTTATAGATGAAATAATACAATTTCTGCAATCTGCTCCAAAATTAATTTGAAATAAAAATAGAGGAAGATGATGGGCTAGAAGGGACAGGTCATAACTTGTCACAGTTGAGTTCATTCTACTTTTGTATATTTTAAATTCTCTGTAATAATAGACAAGTTATTTCTCGATGAGGTCACTCTGTTACTGTGCTTCCCAGGCTCATATCCTGAAAGCATCCCCAGTTGTAACACCAGCTGTGCTGGGCTATGCTTGCCTGTGGCTGGTGGGAGGCAGGAGGAGCAGAGTGGTTACGGGTTTGAGAGAAATGATTCTTTTCAGTGCCCACCTACTACACCCTAATCTAGAACTAAGAGTAGATATGAGTCACTTAAATTTTTTTTTTAATCCTCACTTGAGGATATTTTTTCCATTGCTTTTCAGAAAGAGTGGAAGGGAGAGTGAGAGAAACATGGATGTGAGAGAGACACATCGACAGGTTGCCTCAACCAGGGCTGGGGATTGAGCCTGCAACCGAGGTACATGCCCTTGACTGGAATAGAATCCAGGACCCTTTTGTCCGTGGGCCAATTCTCTAACCACTGAGCCAAACTGGCTAGGGCATGGGTCACTTAAATTTAACATTTAAATCTTGGTTAAAACAAAAAATGGCCCCGTCCCGGGTGGCTCAGTTGGTTGAGCACCATCCTGTGTACCGAAAGGTCACCGGTTGGATTCCCAGTCAGGACACACACCCAAGTTTTGGATTCAATCCCCGGTCAGGGTGGGTAAGGAAGGCAACTCATCGCTGTTTCTCTCTCCCTCTCCCTTCCTCTCTCTCTAAAAATCAACAAAAACATATTTTTTAAAAGGTGTGGACAGCCTGGCCGGTGTGGCTCAGCTGACTCTTCTGTGTGTTGGTATCGAGGACCCGGCTGAGGTTGCTGTCCTGGGAACGGTGGCTCCCTCGCTTGCATCTGTGGGCTGAATGTGGGATTCTGTCGTAGCTTGTATCACATGCTGCTTCTTAGTCGTGTCCACACTAGGGAGGCAAAGTTGGGGCCCCACGGTACTCCTTAGGTCACCTCCTTCCTGGTTCCACTTGCCCATAAGGGCACGGAAAAGCCTGGACCCCATCGCATTCTGTCCACACTTCAGAACGGCCACCAAATTAGCAAGGCAGCCACAGCGTGGCTTTGTGAAGACACAGAAAAATCTAAGCAGCAGGGACAGCGGTGACAGCCTTTGCAGCTGAGGTGAAGGCAGTCACAGAACCCTCTGCGACAGGAACGGACACTGACAACACCCAGCGCTGCGAGGACTCGGAGCAGCCGAGGCCTCACTCACTGCGGGTGGGGACGCAAGGCAGTTTGGTGGTTTCCTAGAAAACCAAATATACTCTCACCGTAGGATCCAGCAACTGTGCTCCTCGGTATTTACTCAAAGGAACTGAAAGTTTACGTCCATAAAAAACTTGCACGTAGGTAATTTATAGCAGCTTTATTCATAACTGCCAAGACTTGGAAATAGCAAAGACGTCCTTCAGTAGGTGATGAATAAATAAACTGGTCCATCCAGACAGTGGAATATTACTCAGAATATTATAAAAAGAAATGAGCTACTGCTCTGACTGGTTTGGCTCAGTGGTTGGAGCATCGGCCTGCGGACTGAAGGGTCTCTGGTTCCATTCTGGTCAAGGGCACGTGCCTCAGTTTCAGGTTCGGTCCCCGGCCCCGGGTCTGGGTGCATGTGGGAGGCAACCAATCGATGTGCCTCTTTCACATCGATGTTTTTTTTTTCTCTCTCTCTCCCTTTCACTCTCTCTGAAAAGCAATGGAAAAAATATCCTCAGTGAGGATTAAAAAGAAAGAAATGAGCTGCTAAGCCATAAAAAGAGGAAACTAAATGCGTTTTTGTAAGTGAAAGAAGCCCATCTGAAAGGGCTACGTACTGTGTGATGCCAACTCTATGGCACTGGAAAAGGCAGAACTATGGAGACAGTGAGCAGATCAGTGGTGCTGGGATTAGGGGGAGGGGTGGACAGGTCAGCACAGAGGGTTCTAGGGTAGAGAAACTGCTCCATGTGAGACTGTGACGGTGGACACGTGTCATTTCACATTAGTTCAAACCCACAGGATGGACAACACGGAGAGTGAACCCTCATGTCAACTGCGGACTTAGTTAATAACAATGTATCAGTATCGGTCCATCAACAATGGGCTGATACATAATCAACTGATACATAATCAACAGTGTAACAATGTAGCACTGGAGGCGCCAGGAAGAGGGGAGGCTGGGTGGGTCCCAGAACTCTGGATTTCAGCTCCAATTTCCTGTAAGCCTAAAACTGCTCTGAGAAAGGGGTATTACTGATTATATTTAAAATGCGTGCAGAGTTTAACACAAGAATTACTAGTTTATGACTTCATTTACTAGGTTTGTAATTGATGCTTAAGGCTTTCATGCGCCGGGGCTTTTAAAAGCCTAACTTAATCCCGTATTGATTAAGCTGCAGGACCCAGCTGCTCCCCTTTTCCTCCTCTACTTTCCGCGTCTCCACCTCTGATCCCCCCTGACACGGGCTCAGGTCTCTGATGCCTCGAAAAATACCAACGCGGAGGCACCCCCGGGCTCTGATCGCGCCCTCCGCGCCGCCCCCCGCCCCCTCTCCTGCCGCCCCGGCCCGCGGCGAACGGCAGTGGGGTCCCCGGCCGGCGCCGCGACAGCCCCGGAGCCCGCGCCCGCCCAGCCCCGCGCACCGCGGGGCCTCGCCTTTCGTCCCGGCCCGGACCCTCCCGAGCCCCCCTCCGAGGCCCCGGGCGCCGCGGTTCCGCGCTTTGCACGCGCCGGTCTGTCCTTCCCCCGGCCCGCGAGGGTCAGCCCGTCCGCTCCCGGCTGACCTCCCGCCCCAAGTCCGCACCGGGGCGCCGGCGCGGCGGGACTTGGGGGCGCGCAGCCAGCCGGGGCGACAGATGGGGGGGCGGCCCTGACCTTCCCGCGGATCGATGGGGCGTGGCCGGGGCTGAGCGGAGCCGGGGCGGCGCTGATGCCCCCGCTCGCCCTGCCCTGGGCGGCACTATAAGGACCGCGGGGCTCGGCCGTGGCAGCGGCGCTCAGCACCCCCGGCGCGTCCACCATGGCCCCCCGCGCCCTGCTGCTGCTGCTGCTGCCGCTCCTCGGGGGCTCCGCCGCGCGCCCCGCGCCCCCCAGGTGAGCCCGCCGCTCCTCGGGGCCCCTCCCCGGCCCCGCGCCCCCAGGTGAGCCCGCCGCTCCTCGGGGGGCCCCCCTCCCCGGCCCCGCGCCCCCAGGTGAGCCCGCCGCTCCTCGGGGCCCCTCCCCGGCCCCGCGCCCGCCCCCCATCCCGGCCTGACCCTCCTCCCGCCGCCCCCCCCTTCCCCAGGACCCCGAGACACTCGGACGGGACGTTCACCAGCGAGCTCAGTCGCCTGCGGGAGAGCGCGCGGCTGCAGCGGCTGCTCCAGGGCCTGGTGGGGAAGCGCAGGTGAGGGCGGCGGGGGCACCTGGGGGGGGACACCTGCCCGCGGCGGGGGCACTGAAGGGGACAGGCCCTGCAGGGGGACCCCCTTCACCTCAGCAGTTCCGCCCCCTGACTCCAGGACTAATTCTGATGTGGGGCGGGGGGCAGCGAGCAGGACACGGAGAACAGCACGTCCTTGACCAAGTCCGCCGAGGGCCCCCTCTGCCTGCTGTGGTCCAGCGTGCCCCTCCTGCAGACCTGGTGAGCAGGGGGGCAGCCTGGCACCTGCAGGCTCCTCCCCCAGACCCCTCACCTGCTCCTCCGGGCACCCTGGGTCCTGGCGGGAACTGGGCAGGCAGTGGGCCAGGGGTCTGGGAGAGGCTCAGCCAGTTCACCAGGCGGCCAGCTGCAAGCCTCAGCCCCAACCCCCCCGTGTCTGCAGGATGCCGCTGAGGCCCCCCCTGGGTCAGGCCTGGTCTCCGAGGCCATCTCCTGGACTCGGGCCTGCAGTCATGGCTTCAGGCCCTGCCGTCCCCGCTGAGACCCAGAAGCAGCCGTGAAAGGAACCTCCCTCCAGGGACCCAGGGAGGCTGGGCTGGGGGCGGGGAGAGGGAAGGGGTGTTGCACTTGGCACCAATAAAGGAGGAATTCAGACCCTGGCCTGGTGAGCCTGCTGTGTGTGCCCCCTCGGTACATGGAGGCAGCCCTGCGGGGCGGAGCTGTCGGAGGGAAAGAGACCCCATCCCAGGAGTCCAGCTCTGTGGCCACGCCCAGCCGCCCTTTAAACCTGGGAAGCCAGCGGGCGCCTCACCTTCCCGTTTCCTTATCTCTGGCATCAGGGCCACATCCTGTCCCATTGACTGAGCTCCCCAGGACCCGCCCACACCCCTCGCCATCCATTCAGCAAACATTCAGGGACATCAAAGGGAGGCTGAGTTTGAG
This sequence comes from Miniopterus schreibersii, assembly GCF_964146895.1. Lineage (NCBI taxonomy): Eukaryota > Metazoa > Chordata > Mammalia > Chiroptera > Miniopteridae > Miniopterus > Miniopterus schreibersii. The sequence goes on from NC_138112.1 coordinate 73,833,861, forward strand.
GAGGCTCAGGATGGGCCAGAAGAGGTGACAGGTGGGGAGGGGGCATCACAGGGGGCCAGGAATCTTAGCTCCCTGTCCAGGCCCCGTGGTTTTGGACAAGAGGCTTGACCAGTCCAGGCTGTGGGGCAGGGGCAGTGAGGACACCTCAAGGAGTGCTGGGGCTGCAGGAGGCCACATGGACACAGGACACAGGTGGAACGGTCCCAGCAGAGCTAGTAGGAGCTCAGGGATGGTGTTCAGGAAGGGTCCCTCCGTCCCTCCTGACCCTCCCAGTGGCCTCTCCCTGGAGGCTGGGCTTGGGCTCCAAGGAAAAACAAGGGTAGGGCGGTTGGGGGCCAGGGCCAAGGAGTCTCTCCAGAATCACCCGCTGTTGGGTATGCGAGCCCGTGGGGACCCAGGGTCCCCTGAAGCACTGTCATCTCCATTAATGTGGCCCTGCCCTACTCTACCTGGAGGGAGCCAGCTCATTTGGGGGGCTGGTAGGCGTATCCCCAGGACACAAACAGCCTTTTCCTTCCAGACTGAGAGGGTTGATGTGGGGAGAGGAGGTGGCCTGGAGGGGAATCTGGGGTCCCAACCTCACCGGGCTGCCTTAGGAACTTGACCCGAGATGATTCTGGCAGAAGAGCCCGGCAGAGGGGTGGCCCTGGTGGGGGCGGGTACAGCAAACACAGAAGCCAAAGGCCAGCCCCTTCCCAGTCCTCTCTCCCCCACTCCTAACCCCTTGACCCCCGTCCTCCTGTGACCCCTGCGACACCCCCCCCACCAAGGCCCACGGTGCCCCCAGAATTCTCTGAGCTCCTTTCTGCCTCATGTCCCGGTGACCGTGGGTTGAGCCCCGGTTGGCCCCTGCATGTGACCTGGCTCCTGCCCAGTAACCACTGGGCCTGGCGCTTGGCCGGCCGGCGGGATCCCCCTTGGTGGAGGCCAGTCAGTCGTAAAGGGTCATAAATGGGGCGGTGCCGCAGGGCGAAGGTCGTCCAGCAGGGACTGCACCAGCTCAGCACCAGCCGGCAGGCCTCTCGGAGGGTCCTGGACGCCAGGCCGGCTCCAAGCCTCCCTCCTCCCCGAGATGGGGGCTTGGGCCCTGCTTCTGCCTCTGCTCCTGGCCGGAGCCCAGGCTCAAGGTACGCTGGCCGTGGCAGGCGGGCCGGGCGGCGGGCGGGGAGGGAAGGCACTGACCCCCCCTCTCCCACTTTCCAGTCTGCTCTGTGAACAAGACCATCTTTGAAATCAAGGAGAACACGAAGCCCAGCGGGCCCCTGGTGGACATCTATGTCCCCGAGGGCCAGCAGGTGACCCTTGGACCCTCGACCACCCCCTTCGCATTTCGTCTCCAGGGGAATCAGCTGTTTCTCAATGTGACTCCTGACTATGAGGTGCAGATGGCGGGCCCTGGGCAAGCAGGGGGGTGGGGCTGGGTGGCCAGCCCCCCACGGGACCCACATGGAGAAGGTTTTTGGGAGATTCTGAGGGCTCTGTGTCCACAGGCAGAAACCCACCCTTCTTGGGCCCAAAGGCGTGGTTGAGGGCAGACCCAAGGGGACCGGGGCCCTTGGGAGACCAAGCTGCCTGGGCCCCTGATGTCCCCTGGGCTCGTACAGATGATGGGGCCTTGGGCGGTCGCCTGCCCCTCCCGGCCTCAAGCTCCCCCTCACCTTGGAACGGGGACGGTGCTGCGGCCGGTGATTCCTGACGCTCGTCCGTCCCACAGGAGAACGCGATGCTGCTGGCAGAGCTGGAGTGCAAAAGAGGCAACACTTTGGTGAGTCCACCACCCTCCCCCGCCCTCCTGGGCTGGGTGGCCTCCTGCCGTCCCCACACCTGGGACATGAGAGTGCTCCCCGGCTTGGGTCCCTCTCCAGTGACTTCACCCAGTGGCCTGTTTTCAAGTGTCACCCTGTGCCGGCAACGCCCACACTTCCTCCAGCGGGACTGTCCCTGAGCCACAGACTCACAAACCCCTCCACCCCGATTAAGCACTGCCCCCCCGCCACGAGACACCCCCTCCCCCTCCCCTCGCCCCCCACAAGTTAGCTCCTGGCCCTGCTTTGTCTTCTGTGGAGGGAAATCGCAAACACGCAGGCGCAGCGAGCCCCCCGCACACCACTGTTACCACACCTGAGAAAGGCAGGAGCTCACCGCCCTAGGACCCCTGGGGAAGTCTGCTGCCCGCTGTCCAGACGCCGGGCAAGGGCCACCCAAGGCGCTCGCCGATGTCTCCCTTAAGCTCTGATGTTTCCTTCAAGCTCTGGGCTCCCCTTTCCCTCCTCTTTCTTGGACATTTATGTTTGAAGAAACTGCTCTGCGTCGGGGTTTGGCTGGTTGTGCCCTGGCACCCGTGTTATTTCTCTCCAGGGCACTGGCCACCTTCAGTGTTTTACAAATTACCCCTGTTCTTTGTCTGGAACCCCCCCACCTCCCCCCCGAGCAAAGAGCTTTGTCTTGTGACTGGTTTCCAGCACCCAGGATGAGCAGGGCCATCCCCTGGGGAGCACCCCTGGGGAGGCACCTGTGGGGAGAAGGCTGACCACCACCCCGTCCGCCCAGGTGACCCCCCCCCTGAAGGTGTTTGTGAGCGTGTTGGACGTCAACGACAACCCACCGGTGTTCCCCTTCGAGGTCAAGGTCAAGAGTGTGCCCGAGGTGAGCGTGAGGGGAGCGGGGGGCCAGGGCTGGGGCATCAGGAGCCTGGGGTGAGGAGCTGAGCTAGGGGGCTAATGGGGGCCTGGGGTGGGTTCATGGGGGTCAGAGGCATGGCCAGACCAACCCCTCTCTGTTCTCCAGGACACAAAAGTCAACACCATTGTCATCCCTGAGAAGGAGCTGGAGGCCAAGGACCTTGACAAAAATGACATCTTGTTCTATGCTCTCCAGGAAGTGACCCCGGTCAGCAATCCTATCCCCACCCCAACTCCAAGCCCTCCCTTCGGGCGTCCCTGCCTCTCCACGTCATCCCAGGGCCTCAACTCTGCCCCCCATCTCTCCAGGGTGCCAGGAATTTCTTCTCCTTGGTGGGTGCCAACCTCCCCGCCCTGCGGCTGGACCAGCCACTGGACTTCGACAAGGGTCAGAGCATGACCTTCAGGCTGCTGGTGCGGGTGAGCAGGCCACTGCCCCGAGTCTGGGTCCCTCTCGTCCCCACTGAAGCCGCCCCAGCCCAGCTCCCAGGCTGATTGTCAGGGCTGGGGTGTTGCAGGATACCCAGGAGGAAGACGCAGTGCCCAGCCACACGGCCATGGCCACCTTGGTCCTGGAGGTGCAGCCCGCCGACCTGCGGCCGCCCTGGTTCTTGCCTTGCGTCTACTCGGACTCTCACTTCTGCCTCCAAGCCCAGTACCACGGGGCTGTCCCCACAGGCCACAGACTGGTACTGGGGCCAGGGAGGGGCAGGGCCAGGGGAGGCTCAGGGTTGGAGCCGGGGATGGGGCCTGGGTGCCCCAGGGCCACATTTTTTAAACAAATGTGAGAATTGCTTTTTAAACCAACCTTGTCCAACCCCCAGCTGGTGAGTGGTGAACAAACTCCTCTGAAGTGAGAAGGACAGGGCTGGGCTGTCCTGGGGGCAGAGCCAGGGACCCAGCGAGGCTGCCGGGGGGACTTAGGGGCCCCGTGGAGCTGCCGGTCCCTGCTCCTGCCGCGAGGGGTGCACTGAGGCACCGGAGGGCAGGGGTCCAGACCTCTCCCCATGAGCTGCCCTGTGCCCAGCGGGTGCCACCTTCTGAGACACCCATTATTCAGGTCAATCCAATGTCTTTGAGCAAATGACTCATTAACAACAGGTCCGAAGGGTGTGGTAGGTGATCCTGCCCGAGGGCAGGCCGATGGTTGGGGTGTGGGGGCTGTTCCAGGCCACTCGGAAGGGAGCGGGAAGGGCCGGGCTGGACCCCTCACACCAGCCCATGGAGTCCCCTCCCCTCTGGGTCCCCACAGCCGGCCCCCCTCATCCTGCGACCTGGGCCCATCTACGCCGTGGATGGGGACAGGGGCATCAACCAGCCCATCATCTACAGCATCCTGAGTGGTGAGTGAGGACCGGCCCCAGCTTCTCTCTCCACCCAACACCCATACCCAGACCCATCCCCACCTGGGGCCCAGGAAACCCCAGGGGACCTGCCACATGGGCAGAGCCAGCTGGGACCCTAGACTTTAGGCCTCCGGAGGGGACAGGCCCCAACCCTCCTGCCATCCTCCCAGGAAACGAGAACAGCACTTTTGCCATCAACGCCAAGTCAGGCAACCTCACCATGACCAGGGGCATCCCCAGTCCCAAGACCTTTGACTTGCTGGTCCAGGTGAGTCCCCTGCCTAGGTCTCCCAGGGCCCTTCCTGAGCCCCAGGCTGCAGGACTCGCCCTTCAAGGACCCACTGGTCGTGGCTGCCTCCCTCCCCCCTCCCCCAGGCCCAGCAGGAGGACCGCGCCCGCCGCTCGGTGACCCAGGTCAGAGTGGAGGCCCGTGCCGCCGTGGGGAGCCTGCCCAGCTTCTCTGAGAGCCTGTACCGTGGCACCGTGGCTCTGGGCTCTGGTGTGGGTGTGGCGGTCAAGGATGCAGCCATCCCCTCCCAGCCTCTGAAGATCCAGGCCAAGGATCCAGAGTTTCCAGTAGGCACCGCTTGGTCCCTGGGTCTGCCTGGCCTCCCCTCTGTGGGTGGGTTGGGGGTGATGGGGGCGCCAGGGCCCAGGGCTCACTGAGGCTGTGTCCAGGAGCTCAACTCGGCCATCACCTACCGCGTCACCAACAACTCCAACTTCCGGATGGACGGCGAGGCGGTGCTGATTGCGGCCCCGCTGGTGCAGGCGGGGGTCTTCTACGCAGAGGTGAGAACCAGGCAACATCTCCAGGGAACAGGGTTAAGGGGGGGACCTAAGACACACAAGCTCCTTCGCTCCCCAGGTGGAGGCCAAAAACACGGTGACATCAGGCACAGCAACCACAGCCGTGGAGATTGAAGTCTCAGAGCAGGAGCCCACCCCCACAGGTGAGCGTCCCGACCTGGGTGACCCTCAGGGAGGGATCTTGCCTCAGGCATCCTGGGGACAGAGGCAAGCCAGAGCTGTGTCCCCGGCCTCCAGGCACCCCAGGTTCCCCAACACCCCCGGAGGCTGGACAAACAACCCGGCCCCCAAGCAGCTCCACTTCAGAAGTCCCCAGGCCCCCCGAGCCTTCTCAAGGACCCTCCACAACCAGCTCTGGGGGGAGCACTGGCCCAAGCCCCCCAAGCAGCTCCACTCCAGAAGTCCCCAAGCCCCCCAAGCCTTCTCAGGGACCCTCCACGACCAGCTCTGGGGGGAGCACTGGCCCAAGCCCCCCAAGCAGCTCCACTCCAGAAGTCCCCAAGCCCCCCAAGCCTTCTCAGGGACCCTCCACGACCAGCTCTGGGGGGAGCATTGGCCCAAGCCCCCCAAGCAGCTCCACTCCAGAGGTCCCCAAGCCCCCCAAGCCTTCTCAGGGACCCTCCACGACCAGCTCTGGGGGGAGCATTGGCCCGCAACCCCCCTCAGGCACAACTCCGAAGCCGCCTGCCTCGTCCACGCCTGGGGGGCCCTCCGGTGTGGTAACCAGCACCCCACCTTCATCAGCCTCATCCAGCGTGGGCTCAACACCCACCTCAAAGCCAGGTACCTCCCAGACAGTGCTCATGGGCCCAGCAGAACCCCCTCACCCTCAGGTAGCAGCCCCACTGGCCCTGGAGTGGCCCTCATGTTCCCTGGCTCATGACACTGGGCAGTCCTGGGGATCAGTCGGGCATGATCCACCCCAGGCTGGACCAGCATGACCATGCTGACTGTGAAATACAAAGGGGGGTGCCTCGGTCTGGGCGGAGACAGCAGGTCTTGGGGGGTCAACCCCCAAAGAGGTAAACGTGTGTGGAGGGCAGGCCAGAAGCCAGATCTGGGATACAGTGGAGACCACAGTTCCCAGGCCGCCCATTCCCTTGGCCCCAGCGCTGTCCCGGCCTTCCTTCTGCGGCGTTGGACACCTGCCTCCCTCCTGGACCCCCCTTCCTCCCAGGGGTCCCTGGGAACACAGAGCTCCTGCAGGGGGTGGGGGGCAACAGTGCTCTGGAGGCCCTGGCCTGGCTCGTTCCCAGGGTGTCCTGAGCCCCGGTGCTGCGCTGACAGGGAGGGGTGGTGTGTGGCCTGCAGGCTCGCCGGGCGCTGGAGGTGGCTCTGGGGACGATGGCCAGCCAGGTGGCCACACAGGGGACCGGCGCTTCTCCGCCGTGGAGATGGCCGCCCTGGGCGGGGTGCTGGGCGCGCTGCTGCTCCTGGCTCTGATCGCCCTGGTGGTCCTGGTGCACAAGCACTACGGCCACCGGCTCAAGTGCTGCTCAGGCAAAGCTCAGGTGAGGCCCGCGGGGGGAGATCCCGGGACAGGCGGGAGGGGGTGGAGGGCCAGGGCAGAGCATGGAAAGGCGCAGGGGCGCAGCTGGACACCAGGGGTCATCAGGAGCTGGGGAGCAGAGGTGGGAGAGGTGGGGTGCGGACACCATAGTCCAAAAGGCGGGGAGGGGGCGGGGAGAGGCGGGGGACGGGGAGGGTCTAGCGGGACCCCTGACCTGGGAAGGTCCGGGGGGCTGTCCACGCCCAGGGTTCCTGTTGACGCCTTGGCTCCCCTCCGCCCCAGGAGCCCCAGCCCTCCGGCTTCGACAACAAGGCCTTCCTCCCCGACGACCAGGAGGCCCCCTGGGCGCCCGCCCCCAGCCCCTCCCCCGAGGGCGCCCCCGACGACGTCCCGCCCGCGCCCCCGACGCCCGAGCCGCCCGCGCCCCCGCCGCCCGCGCCCCCCTCGTCCCCCGCCCCTGCGCCCCGCGGCCGCGTCCCCGAGTCCCCCGCGGCGCGGGAGGAGGGCGCGCCCCCGGGCAGGAGGTCCATCCTGACCAAGGAGCGGCGCCCCGAGGGCGGCTACAAGGCCGTGTGGTTCGGCGAGAGCATCGGCGCCGAGGCGGACGTGGTGGTCCTGAACGCGCCCGTGCCCGACGCCGACGGCGCCAGCGACGCGGGCAGCGACGGCAGCGGCGACGAGGGCGCGCCCGCGGGCCCCGGCTGGGGTCCCCACGACGACGCGCCCGACGCCGACTCCACCTACATCTAGCCCCCGACGGCGCTGCCCCCGCCCTTGCTCCGTGCAGAATAAAGTGACAGTTCCGAACCTCCCGCGACGCGTCGGGGGCGGGCGCGGGCGTGGGCGTGGGCGCCGAGCGGGGCGGGCAGGCGGCCCCTCCGGGTGCGGGCGGGCGCAGCTCCGCATAAGCCGCGCCGCAGCTGCGGGGCTCCCCGGACCCGGCCAGGGGCTCCTCCCGCCGGGTAAGCGCGGCCCGGGGAGGGCCCCGCAGGCAGCCCCCGACCCCTCTCGGAAATCCTGGGCCTGGGGTTGGCTCGGGAGCCTCGGGAGCACTCGGGGAGCCCGGTCCGGGTCGTTCCGGGGCACAGCCCGGGTCCCCGCGGGGCCCAGCGGAGCCGGGGAACCCTCGGGCGCCGGGACAGCGGCCTAGGGTGCGGGTGGGGCACCGCCCCTGCGCCGGGAGCCGGGGCCGGCGGGGGGACCGGCCGTGCTGACGCCCCTCCGCACCCCCACTGCCTGCCACCGGGTCGGCGCCCTCACCCAGAGCCGGAGCCGGGGCTCGGGGCGCACGGCGCGCACCCCCGCGCACCCCGCACGGTCCGCCTCAGCCCGTGACGTCACGGCGGCACCTGCGCTCCCGGGAGCCCGGCCCTCGGCCCGCCCTCGGCCCGCCCCCGGACCGGCGTCTATAAAAGCGCTGGTTTCGCCGCTTTCCGACGAGACAAATTTCCCGTCCCGGCGGCTCCGGTTCCAGGTACGCGGGACCCCCGCCCACGCGGAGCAGAGGGGCTCCTGCGGCTCGAGGCGGGGCGGGTCGCTGAGCGCGGGTGGGGGCCCGGGCCGGTGGCGCCAGCCCCGGGGGTGGAGGTTCGGTTTCGTTTTCCCGGGCGCGCGGCGTCGCGGTTTCGCTTTCCCGTCCCTGGCCCTCAGCGGCCACTACCGTCCTGTCCTGCAGGGTCCGGCCCGCGCACCCCAGGCCCGGGCGCTGGCTCAACACCTGTGACTTCAGGTGTGCGCGCCGCCGCATCTGTACTCACACCATCGCCACCTTTGCCGAGAAACCCGCACCCGGGCAACGTCGTGGCGTCAGCCCTCCACCCGCGTCTGCGGCCCTAACGCCGTGACCGCCGGGCCACGCTTGGAACACCCGCCGCCTTACTGTGGCGACACGTGCGTCGCCCTCCCATCGCCACCTGAGCGCCACCCTTGACACAGACCCTCGCAGAGGGAGCCATGGCCGCGGACGCCAGGAGGTGAGCCCGCCCGCGCCCCGCGCCCCGCGCCCCGCGCCCCGCGCCCCGCTCCCTGACCCGCGCCCCGCCCCCCGCTCCCTGACCCTTCCCCCGCGCCCGCCCCGCCCCCGCGCCCTGACCCGCGGCCGCTCCACCGCAGGGGCGCCCCGCGCGTGCTGTTCGCAGACTGGCTTCTGGGCGAGGTCAGCAGCGGCCGCTACGAGGGGCTGCAGTGGCTGGACGCGGCCCGCACCCGCTTCCGAGTGCCCTGGAAGCACTTCGCGCGGAAGGACCTGGGTGAGGCCGATTCCCGCATCTTCAAGGTGGGACCCCAGTCGGCCCGGGCGGGAGGGCGGCCGGGCGGCCCGACCCCAGGCCCACACCCCGTCTCTCTCCCAGGCCTGGGCCCTGGCCCGCGGCAGGTGGCCGCCGAGCAGAGGCTCCGACGACCAACCGGTCCCCGAGGGCCCGCTCCGGGCCGGCTGGAAAACCAACTTCCGCTGCGCGCTGAGCAGCACCAAGCGCTTTGAGATGCTGCAGGACAACTCGGGAGACCCCACGGACCCGCACAAAGTGTACGCGGTCAGATCCCACGTGGGGCGCAGAGGTGAGAAGGGGGAGGCTCCGCATAGGGCAGAGGAATGGTGCGGGGCAGGTGCCGGGACTTTTCTGTCCAGGGGCAGCCACGAGGTCAGATCTGTGGTTTTAGAAACTGGTCTGGGACAGGATGGAGGGGACTCTAGGGGGAGGCCGATGGGGCCTATTGTGACAGGGAGGGGGCATGGGCCAGCCAGCCTAGTGTCTCAGGTCCCAATGCTGACCCCATCCCAATTCTCCCCCCAAAAGATCCAGGCATTAACCAGGGAGAGGACGAGGCCCTTGAAGACGATCCACCCGCAAGGGTAAGGCTGCCCTGCCCTCCTTGCTCCAGGGTGGGGTCTGCCGCCTCTCACTGGGCTGGGAGCTGCCTATGCCAGCAGCGTCTTCCCCTGCAGAGTGGGCTCCCTGGGCCGTGCATGGCAGGAGATGCCGGCGAGAGACACGTGCCCTGCGCCCCAAGCCCTCTGGGGGGCCCGGCTGGCTACACAGAGGATCTCCTGCTCCAGGCCCTTCAGCAGAGCGTCCTGGAGGACCACCTGCTGGAAGCTGCGCAGGGGGTGGACCCAGTCACCCCAGAGGCTTCTGGTGAGGGGCTGTGTTGAATGGGGGTGCTCTGCCCTAGAGGGGCAGGCAGTACAGCGGAGCCCCTGGGGAAGGGGGTGTCTGGCAGGGATGGTGCCCACCAGGGCTGAGCCAGTACAGCTGTTCCACCGTCCTCCTCAGGTCCAGAGCTCCCTCCCAGGGAACTGTACCTTCCCTGGGCTGTGGAGGTGGCCCCCAGGTCACCGCCCCAGGCCCAGATGACAGGTGAGAGGAGCCAGGGGATGTGTGGAGGGAGGGAGGGAGGGGCTGGGGGACCAGGTTCCAGCTCAGGCCTTCCTCCCCAGATGCAGGTCCAGCCCCAGAGACCTGGCAGCCCCCACCTGAGGCGGAGCCCTGCACCAAACCCACCCTCAGTACCTGCGCCCAGATGGAGGGGCCGACCTGCCTGCAGCTCCATAAGCACACACAGCCCAGCCCGGGGGCCCTGCACGTGACCATCATGTACAAGGGCCGAACGGTGCTGCAGGAGGTGGTTGGGCGCCCAAGCTGTGTGCTGCTGTACGGGCCCCCTGGCCTCGCCATTCAGGCCACAGAGCCCCAGCTTGTGGCCTTCCCCAGCCCCACTGAGCTCCCGGACCAGAAGCAGCTTCACTACACAGAAAAGCTGCTGCAGCATGTGGCCCCCGGCCTGCTGCTTGAGCTCCGGGGGTCTGCACTGTGGGCCCGGCGCCTGGGCAAGTGTAAGGTCTACTGGGAGGTGGGCAGCCCCCTGAGCTCCGACAGCCCCTCCACCCCAGCCTGCCTGCTGCAAAGGGACTGCGACACCTGCATCTTTGACTTTGGCACCTTCTTCCAAGGTCAGTGATATCTCTGCCCTGGGACTGAAGCCCTTCCCGGCCTGTCCCTACCTCTCCACTCATCAGAGCCCCATCCTGCAGAGCTCATGGAATTCCAGGCACGCAGGCGCCAGGGCACCCCACACTACACCATCTACCTGGGCTTTGGGCAGGACTTATCAGCCGGGAGGCCCAAGGAGAGGAGCCTGGTCCTAGTGAAGGTGAGGCGTAGGGTCTCACGAGGGGAGGCTGCCCCAGCCCCAGCCAGCCTGGCTGACCGTGCCTTCCCTGCAGCTGGAGCCGTGGCTGTGCCGGTTGTACGTGGAGGCTGTGCAGAGGGAAGGTGCATCCTCCCTGGACAGCGGCAGCCTCAGCCTCTGCCTGTCCAGCTACAACAGCCTGTATGAGGACCTGGAGCACTTCTTGGAGAACTACTTAATGGAGGTGGAGCAGCCAGCCTAGGCTGTACGGCCTCCCCGACCCAATAAAAAGACTCAGGACCTAAGAACCGGTGCCGGTGTCCTGATGGGGTGGGCTCAGGGCTAGGCCAGGGAGGAAGGCGATCCCCTCCCACCCTCCCACACACATCCATTTCCTCTGTAGTCACAGGGAACTCACGCCACACACTTTAGAGCCAACACACTCTACTCAAAGGACAGAAGTCCCTGGGGATGGCAGACGTCTGCTCCTACCACGTGTGTGCAGAGTGTGGCACCTGGGGCTTCCTTAGTGGCCAACAGAAGCCACCTCTGTGCTGTGCCCAAGCAGCCCTTTTGCCCTCCGAGAACCCTGCTTTAGTCAAGGGGTCACCTTTCAAGTACTGAGTCAACTGAGAAGTTTCTAAAGATAATCCATTTTTGATAAATTAGAACACAATGAAACAGTGTATCTATAATGTACACATAAAAAAGTCCAGTTTAAACTGAGCAGGACGGGCACAGACCACGTGTGATCACAGGAACCCTGAAAACAGTGCTGGGGGTCCCCAGAGCTTTCTGCTGCTGCCACTCCCCAACAGCACCGCTGGGGACCAGGGCCGCAGCCTCAGCCCTCGGCGCCCTGGGCAGCAGGCTCCTCGCCAGCCTCCGGCCTCCGATGCCTACGCATGTGCCGGTACTTGTCCACATACGCCTTCACCAGGTTGCCCACCTTCACGGGGTTGATCTCTCCGCTCTTGCTGTGGCAGATCTGGCAGGGAGGGGCGGCACAATTACCCAGAGGTCCTTTCACACCAGGACATATGCCAGTGGTCGCAGTGACCGAGCCCTGAGGGCCTGCTCTACCCACCTCCCAGGGACACGGAGGGTCCCACCAAGACGGCCAGAGACGCCTCACAGTGTCACTCTCCTCTGTGATCTGCCCTATGTGACGAGTAAAGGGGCGGCTGTCCTGACCCCCAGCACCACTCTTCCTGGGCCCGTGTGGAGCTGTGCTGCCTTGGCTGCGGGGCCCAGGGCTGAACACTGCCCCTACACGCTGGAGTCTGTGCCAGCCCCTCACCTTCTGCACGGCCTTCCGGAGAATGTCCTTGTACTCGTCCTTGGTCACCTCCCTCTTCTGGTAGAAGGGCTTGATGGCCAGCTTAACCTCCTCCACCGCCCGCTCCTGCATGTGCAGCTTCTTCATGTACTAGGGGCAAGCACACGCGTGAGCGCCCACACGGAGGCTGCACGGCCAGGGCAGAGGCCTCAAGGGCCCTCTGGAGAGGCACAGTGCTTCCTGCCATCCTGCTTGAGCCACGCTGCAGGGAGGAGGGGCGGGACTCACCTCTTCGTTCTTGGCCTTTTCTGTGGCTGGCCGGGAAGTGGACATCCTCTCCTCTGAGTTGTTGGTGGCAGCAGCGTGGCCAGACGGCTCGGAGGCTGTGGTCAGGACGGTGGGCACTGGGCCCAGGCTGGGGGCCACCCCGCAGCTGGCCAGGGGAAGGCTCCCTTGCAGGATGAACTGGACCGTGGGCTGGCTGACCGGTGCATAGGGTGGGACACTCGAGGGCAGAGCCAGGGAGGGAGGCAGGCTGGGGCTATACACCTGGGTGAGGACATAGCGGCTGAGTGTCCCAGTGCTGGCAGCACCCAGCCCCTCCCCCGGAGCAGGGAGACCCGTGGGTGGGAGGGGGGCTGCTGTGAGGCTGCCTACCCAACCAGGAGCAGCCCACATGGCAAGTGCAAGGTCACCTTCCTCCCTCCAGCTCCGGCACCCACCTGAGCAGGGTCTGAAGTGGGGAAGACAGACTCGGGGAGCATGTGACCAGGAGGAAGGGGCTCGGGGCAGGGTGCCTGCTGAGAGTCCACCACAGAGTCCCCATCTTCGGGTTCCCAGGCTTCTTCTTGGGGCTGCTGGGGCCTGTGGAGCGGTGTCCCTGAGGACCAACACAGGGGAGGTGGGTGCTCTGCAGCTACCCCAGGCGGAAGGCTACTTCCTGGCTGGAAAATTCCAGAGAAGCATCCCAGCAACAAGGACCACAGCCTGGGCTGCAGCCACCCCAACCAGGGCCCACACTGCCAATGTGACCCTGGAGGCCCCGAGCCGCCTGGGGAGAGGGTCCCAATGCTGGCCACTCCATGCTGCCCCACACACTGCCCCAGCCCATTCTGCCACAGGAGCGCCCTACTCACGCAGGCCTCTGTTCTCAGCCAAAGCGCCGCCTGCCACCTCCTGCAGGTTCCAGGTGACTCTCTTCACTGGGGCTTTAGCCCGAAGTACCGCAGTCTGACAGGGGTCTTCCTCCTTCCCCACCAGTGCCCCGCCCACGGCCAGGCCCCCCACAGCATGAGGCACCAAGGCCTTGGCCTGGTCCTGCTGGAACAAGACCTTCTCTCGGGGACCCTCCGCCCAGGGCGGGGACTGCTCGGTGTCCTCACTGTGGATCAGCGACACCTCCCTTCTGATAACAGCCACAGCCAGGCTGGTGTCCTGGTGCTGGCTGGCAGCGGGGGGCACAGGGGGGTTGGGCAGGAAGCCCCGCTCACGCTCAGGGGAGGAGGAGTCCGTGCTCTCTGGGGAGGGTGGGGAGCTCATGTCGTCGAGCTGCATGAAGATGCCTTCACTAGAAAAGTCGTCAAAGACATGCCCCGCCTCGACAGAGTCGCCGTAATCCAGGTCCTCGGGGGGGCACTCAGCTGGCACTTCTGCGGCAGGAGGAGCCTTTGGGGGGGCCCTGTCAGCCTCAGCCCCTTCTGGCCCAACCTCAGCTCCTGCCAAGGTTGGCATCCTGGCTGGATGCTCCCTCCCCGGCTGCGGCTCCTCCTGCTGAGGGGGTGCTGGGGAAGCCTCCCTCACAGACACCTTCCTCTCTGGGGAGCGGGAACGGGAACGGGAACGGGAACGGGAACGGGAACGGGAACGGGAACGGGAGCGGAGCCGAGGCCGCTTCTCGCGGGAACGAGGCCGCCGATGCTCACGGGACCTGTGCTCTGTGCTGGGAGACCTGGACCTGCGCTTCCTCCTCTCACGGGAGCCCCGCCTATCTCTGGGCCGCTCACGGCTCCTCTCCCTGGGACGGTGGGGCCTCCGGGCCCTCTCCAGGCTGCTGGGGGGAGAGCACCCCCTCCCCTGAGACCTGGACCCCGAACGCCTCTTCTTCCTCCTCCTGCTCTCACGATACTCATGTGAGGAGCTGCCAGGGGTTCCTGAGCGGGACCGGGACCTCCGCCGGCCTCGGCCCCATGAGTCCCTCTTCCTCTCCTTGTTCCTGTCCTTGGCCTTCTTCCGCTTGGCCCGCTCGTGGCTGCTGGAGCGGTCGCTGGAAGACCTCCGAGCCCTGGCCTTGGCCTGGGGCTTCCTGGCATGATCTTCACCCACCAGTGGTGACACTGACCGGGAGCTCCTGTCCCCGGAGTGGGAGGCGGAGCGGGAGCGGGTCCTCCTGTGCTCCCGGGGGGTGGCCTGTGGTTTCTTGTCTCTCTCTCTGCCGCGGGAGCTAGATGAGGAGCGGGAGCGGGATGGAGACCGCAGCTCCACAATCCTGTGGGTGGTTGTCGGCGGGGCGTCTGGCTCCGCTGTCACACAGGTCACTGTCCGCTCCTCAGAGCCAAAGAAGGTGCGGGGGGGGGGCTGGTCCTCATCCTCCCAGGGCTCCAGCAGGGACGGCCTCCGAGCCCGGAGGGCTGAGTCTTGGCCCCCAGCAGGCTCCTCCTCGCTCAGCCTGTTGGCAAGCCCCTCAGTCCGGAGCTTGAGCACGCTGGAGGAAGGCCCCCTGGAGGAGGGCGAGGGCTCCGTCCCAAAGACGGTTTCCACCGTGTAGGAGGTGACGCAGCGCACAGTCTGCAATGGCGGGGCCTTGGGACTGCCGACAGAGATGGTGCGAGTGATCTCTGAGGGCAGGAGGCTGGAGCCCAGGTGCTCGGGGCTGCTGCCTGCAGAACTGGAGTCTGAGCCCGTGGGGTCAAATGGGTCATAGATTTCACTCCTGAGCTGCTTCGTCTTCCTGAGGGAGAAGACAGGTGAGGGGCTCTCCTTCCTCTGCACCTTACTGTCGACGGGCCGGAAGGTGTGGCAGAAGCCAGGGCTGGAGAATCGGCTGGACTGCGCCGTGTTCCCAGGAATATTGATTCGGAAGCTCTCAAAGGTGGAGCTGCTGCCCTTGCCCCTTGAGGGTCCCATCTGGGCTGGGGACTGAGCACTGCCTCCTGAGTGCACGCTGGGCTCCTGTGGGCCCCTGCCACGGGGCTCGCCCTCTGCCCGGGCACCGAGGCCAGGCTGCCCAGGGCCCTCCCTGCCCGTCAGCCGGCTGATGCAGGAGCTGGGGATCTCGACACGCTGACTGCCTGAAGGGGCTGGGGACGCATCCCCCTGCCCACTGCCATCCCTTCTGATCTTCGGTATCCTGGGGAGCTCAGAGATGTCTGCTCTCCTGGGAGCTGGCCTTGGGGTCTGTCCGGGCACTGCACTCGCAGCCGGCAAGTCAGAGCTGCCGTTTAAGCTCTTTGGTGAGGATCCAAGAGGCACAGCACGCTTACTGTTGCCACTGACTTGGAGGTCCTCCCGGTGTTTTAAGCCAGGACTGCTCCCATGTGACATGTTCTGGGCCTGGCCTGACCGAGGGGTCCCTGAGGAGGAGTTCAGTTTCACCACAGCCCCCGACTTGAGTGCAGGGATACAGGAGGGGGTAGACCTGCTTTGACAGCATGACCCCAGGCTTCCCAGGCGCCCTGTGCATGGTGCTGTGGGCTGCAGGCTGGCCCCAGCCCCGGAGCCTTCTCTTCCTCGGGACAGACCAACTGAGTTCCGCTGAAAAGAAACAGGCACTAAAAAACAAAAAGGCAAACAGCAATCAGGTCCCACCCCCTTCAAGATGTCTGATGATTTGTTTCTGTATCAGCAGGACTCCTCTAAGGATGCACGCTGAGTTCCTTGTATTTGTTTCCTGGGTGCACGCTGAGTTCCTTGTATTTGTTTCCTGAGGGGGGGGGACAGTCCTCTAGTGGGGGGGGGGCTGAGCAGGCCCAATGCTCGTGGTGCCACAGGGGCTTCCCTTCTACCTACCGCTGTGCTACCTGGGATCAGAATGTGCCAGTTAGATTTGCAGCAGCGCTCATCACAGGCTGCCCAGTCCCCACACTGGACCCCACCAGAAAACCTGCCAGAACCCAGATCACTAGGAAGGCTCCGCATGGCTGCCTCCAGCCACTTGATGGCTGAGGGGGCCCATGGGCTCCTTATCACCTAGTTATCAGCTCAGAAACACGGTTCAGAACATGATGGGAAATTAACAGAGAAAAACAACTGAGGAAGCCTCCCTCCTCTGCATCCTCTGTGCATAGAAAATGCCCTCTCAGCGCCTCCACAGGCACTTCTCTGGGAAAAGCGCATTTCAGTTTTCCAGAGCAAGGAGGCTGCCTCACCTTCCCGCTTGGCGCTGAGCGAGCCGTCCCGGTGGATGGTGATGTCGGCGCTGTCCATCATCAGGAGGCTCTGGCCTGACAGGATGCTGCCCAGCAGGTCAGGGACAGGGGCCTCGTCCACGTCCGGCTCGGGCACCATGGCAGGAATGCTCCTCCTGCAGGTGCAGACCAGGCCCTGCCACAGCTGCCCTCAGGTCCCCCCGGCCTGGCCCCCAGGTCCTGGAAGCTGTGCTGAAAAGAGGCCGCCTGCCTGGCCCCCCACAAAGGTGTGAGACCCACCCAGAAGCTCCAACTAGAGGAAAACAGGGTGTGTGGGTGAAATCAGCAGATGGCACTGACAGGCCAGAGCTGGCAGATAAGTAGCTCTGCTGCTGCATGGGTTCAGTTAATTCTTTTTTTGCCCCAAAGGCTCCAATATTAGAGATCCAGCCAAAAGCACAGCAAAGCAGCTGGGCTCCTGCCCTACCCCGTCACCCCTGTACCCTTGCTTCCTCATCAAGAACCATGAGGAGGGGCCACAGAAGTCTGTCTGGGTGGTGGAGACAAGCCAGCATGGAGTGCCATGCCAGGACCCCTGGCCCTTGTTGCCCTGCCCCCCTCCCTAGACCCACCTGGATAGCCCCATGGAGATGGGACGGGCCACGGGCTGGTGAGACTGCAGGGCCGAGCGGGACAGAACCCTCCTCTTAGCACTCAGAGGGGAAGCAGGGCTGGCAGATGGCTCTTCGCTGCTGGAGGAAGGACACAGGCAACAGGGAACAGGTGACCCATGCCCCAGGCCCAAGCGAAACCTCCAGCCCCTGCTCCACAGTGCCTAGCAGGACAGGCTGAGCACTGCCCCAGGTGGCTCTTCTCTCTGGCTTGGGGATGAGCACAAACAGAGCTCTTTCTGCACCACCCACTGGGAATAACTGTGAGGCAGGAATCATCTCCCTCACTCTACAAATGGCAACCCTGAGGCTTCACCTCGCTCACCACAGGTGATGTGCCCACTGCCACACTAAAGGGGGAGGGAGCTGACAGCTTGCTCCCCAACTGCAGATGATGCCTGCACAGCACAGTACCCCCTGCAGTCACCTGTCAAAAGGATCCAGCTCATAGGGGTCTCCAAACAAAGAGAGAGAGGCAGCCCCGATGTCCGCGCGCATCAGCCCCAGGGAGGGGTCCACAGGCCTATACACAGAAGGGATACAGGCTCCACGGGTTGGCCTCCGGAGGCCCAGCGTCCTTGCAATGCGCCGGCGAGCTGTGACTTCACTCTGATTGCAGCACCAAAGAAAAGAACCACCATCAGTGAGACAAACTACCTGGATGTGAACTGCCTGAGTCCACACCAGATCAGAGCCACAGGCTCTACTACCTGGAGCAGACAACACACCAGGTCCTTACGCCCACCAACAGGCCCCTATGGCTCGCAGGCCCAGTGACAGCAGACCTGGGGACCTAGGCCAGGACAAGACAGCTGTGCCCTGCGGGTGCTGCCCTCGCAACACCCCCAGTGGCCCCCTGCAAGCCTGAGGACTTGTCCTAGGAGGGGCACAGCCCTCAGGACGCCTGGGCTGTTGGCAGTCTGTGCTGCAGACACATCCATCTCATGGGTGCGTCGCTGACAAACAGGAGGTATTTCCAGGACCCGTTCCCTGGGGAGGAATTAGAACTCGTTACCTTTGTCTTCCCTTTTCTCTTCTTCTGGCGCCTCTTGGACCTCGTCCTGGAGCTCCTGCTCCTCACAGCCGGTCGGGGTTGGGTTTTCTTCCTTCCCAGCACTTTCTTCCGTCTTCCTACAGAGAGGACACTGAGGGTCTGCGCTTCCCTGCGGGCGCCCTTGGCGTCCCCTCCAGGGCTCGCCCACACACCCCCAGGATGGCGTGACTCAGTCCACTTGCTCCATAGGCCTGGCTTTGAGACCAGCGCAGACTTCACAGGGTATCATTAGAAAAAACAAACCCCTGATTGATGCAACAAGGGGCCTGTGCTCTACACCCACAGGAGGTGTAACCAGAGACCTGATAACAGGACCCACGAGCACTTCTACTAAAACACCCTAACCCTGCCTTGCAGACCCACCAGTGTCAGTCCTGACCCGCCACCCTGGGCCTGCCATAGGCTGGCTCAGTATGGGGCGCAGCAGCCCAGGTACTTGAACTCCAGACGCCCTGGCACCTGAGCGGCACAGGAACCTCGGCATGGAGGCAGGGACACCAGGGAAGACAACTGGACCAGCCCTGGCACACACTAGTACAACACACACCCTCCATCTGTATCTGTGAGCTCACAATGGTGCTGAACCCTATGTAACCTCCACTGAGGGCTACTGAGCAACACAGTGGTGCTGAGGTCTGGCATTGAGGCCAGACCAGGGCATGGAAAGCCTGTCCCTAAAGCCCACCACTGGGCAGCAGCTGGTGCAGGTCAGCCTCCCCTCAAGGTCCCAGTGCCTGAGCTCTGATGGAAAGAGGTCAACCTCCCAGGCAACTCAAACAGAACCAGCCAAACCAGACTCCCACCTGGGCCAGCCTGAGCCTCCAGGCTCCAACCACAGGCCGAAATGCAGTGGGCAAAGCTGACAGGGACACTCTATGACCTGGAGAACACAGCCAGCAGCCAACACGGATCTTACTTGGCTCTGGATTCAAACAGACGATTCTTTAAAATTCTATGGCATTTATGACACAATTAGAACGTTCAACACTGACTGGCCCTCTCGGGGTTGGGCAAGTGCTACTCCTTTTCTCAGGCCCAAGGGCTGTGGTGGAATTTAAAGAAAAGACTCCCTCTTCTGGGACAAAGAAGAGAACGGCAATGACAAGGACTTGGGGGAGGAAAGAGCGGGGTGCAGACGAGGCGCCTCGACCAGGAGGTGGGACCGGAAGAGGGCAGCTGAGCACCTCACAGCAGTTTCTGCTGCCTGTCCACAGGCGCAGGTCTGACCTACGTCTGTGAGAACCTCACTAGCAAAGCAAACGCACACACAAAACCTCAAGTAAAGCAAATGATGCGTAACCAGAGCCACAGGCCGCCTCGGAGGTGAGGCCGCATCCCAGCTGGACAGGCCTCAGCACGGCAGCACGGAGGCTCTCCCTCAGGCTGCTCGGGGCCACGGGGGAAGCAAGCGAGAAACACAGGACTGGGAAGTGGGGTTTCTGACATCAGAAAGGGACACACACGCAAGAGAACAGAAGTTAAAGCCCATGACGCTGAACTTTAACTCCAGAATCAGTGTGACATGAGGGTGGACACCTCAGTGCTGTCCACTAAAACGGGCCACGAACAATGACAGACGTCTGGCTCCCACAGAGAGGCCACGAGAGGACAGGATGCAAAGACAGGCCTGCCCACGCTAGGCAGGTCCCAGAGCAGCAGACTGTCATGGCGCCCATGGTGGGGATACAGCACCACAACCTGGCACAGGGAGGATGTGGGGCAGCTGCAGCTCGTGGTGCTGATGGGAGCGTGAACTGGACAAGTGCAGCCACAGCTCACCTGGGACGAGAGCACAGGCCTGCAACACGACTTGGGCATGTGCATGGCACCTCTCTTCCTCACAGCTGCAACCACACAACTCAGATCCTACCGACAGACTGGGCCACATGTACACAGCAATACACAGAAATTACTCCACAGACACACAACCGCCAGGCTGCAGTCCCTGCAGAACAGCCACCCAGGGCACATACTCAGGTGTCATCACACCTGTTCCCAAAACTGATGAAGGGCAGACTGACCCACAGCAACACAAAGGCTGCCAAGGCCGGCCGTGGGGCAGGGGACGCAGGGCAGGTGGGGTGGCAGGCACACTACTGCTCCTGGAGTGGACGCACTCCTCCTGCATGTGTGTCTTAGTTAAGGTGACCTTTAAAAGCCCACAGATGATCCACTGAATAAAACAGGAAACCATGCGCCTGGCCGGCATGGCTCAGGAGTTAAGCATCAACCTATGATCCAGGAGATTGATGTTTGATTCCCGGTCAGGACACACGCCCAGGGTGTGGGCTCAATCCCTGGGAGGGGGCATGCAGGAGGCTGCTGATCAATGATTCTCTCATCACTGATGTTTCTCTCCCTCCCTCCCTCTCTCTGAAATCAATAAAAACAAAAAGCAGGAACCCATGCACCCACATGGATGTCAATAAACACTAGAGGGGGAAGGGAGCTGCCACCCAGAGCAGCATGAGAGCTCAGGAACACAGGGTGCAGCAGTGTGGACGACCTGCCACTGGACAAGATCCTGCGGACAAGAGCCCAGGGAGGGAGGAATGCTCACGGCCGAACAGCTCCTCCCCAGGCCGCACCCATGGAACTTAGGGGCACAAAATGACCAAAACAAACACAGAAAAGGACGAGGACACTTGGAAAGACAAGCAAAGACCCTGAGCTTGTCATTCGACTGTTCCTTCGCAGAAAAGCCCCAGCCTGGGCCTCACCCACATGTTGTCGATTCCAGCACATGGACCCCAGACACTTCAGGGCAGGTTGGGTATGGACCCTGCTGCCATGAGCAAATGGCCAGTGGCGCTCAGAGGTGAAGCGCACTTAGACCCCCTGATGGGAGTGCTCCCGTGGGAACTGCAGCCCGAGGGAATCGGGTGCAGAGAGCAACCAGGTCCTGTGCTGTCAGAGACCCACCCAGCAAAGCCACCACGCCCGCTTACTTGCTTTCCTCCTCCGTTTAGCGGGGGCCCGTGGCGTCGTGGGGCGCTGATACACGGCAGTGCTCTGACCAGAGGCAACAGCTTCGATGGTCTCATCAAGCACAGAAGACACCAGGTACCTTGGGACATGCTGCATAGTAGGTGGTGTTGGTGGGCAGGGTGGCTGCCAGGCTTGCTCACAGCACCCTCCCTGCGAGGGCCCCAGGCAATGCCACTGGGGACACACACACACAACCCTGGGCCCACTGCTTCCAGCTGGCATCACCCACTCGCTTCCAACAGACTGACTGCAGGGTGCTTTCCAAGGGCAGGAACCCAGTGGAGACAGGCCTGGGTGGGAAGGGAGGCCTCCCAGGAAGTAGGTTCAGGGTGCAGGCAGATGAGGAGGGCCAGGCACTCGAGGAGCAAACGGTGCTCCACGCAGAAGAGGAGCAGAGCCCACGGGATAGGACATCGGGACTGCAGGCATCTGCTCTGGGAACCGGTGGTAGCAGTGGCATTTGTGATGAGGGTACCGGGCCCAAGTGCCCCCAGTCTTCTCACTCACTCCCAATCTAGCGATGCTTCTCACAGGCAGACACCCAACTGCAGGCGACAGCTTGCCCTGAAGCCCCATGTGGTGGCCCAGACCTGGAGGGAGAGTGCCCACCTGGATGCTCCGGGCCGTGGACATGCGGTTCCGGTTCACAGTGGCTCGGACTCGCTCGCTCTGCCGGGTCCTGGCAATGGCCCGGGTCCGCCCTGCGCGAGGCCGCAGCCGGCTGGCAGTGGGCACCACATCAACCAAGAGCAGGGAAACTTCCTCCTCAGTCACGGGATCCGAGTCTGGGAAGAAAGGAGATCCTGGGCTGCTGCACAGCCAGTGCCTCCAGACCCACAGGGCTGGAGCTCGGTTCCCCAGCTCCCACCCAGAACCCCCACCCCTAGGCTCAACAGAGGCCCTGACTGCCCCTGCTCTGGGCAGACCAGTCACCGAGGAAGCAGCACTACCTGCAGGAGGGGCAGCAGCTCCAGGGTCGGCACACTCTGGACAGAACCACTCGTCCACCGGCACCTCCTGGAGAGCGGGGTCCAAACATTCCATGTGGTACCTATAGGAGCAAAAGGCCAATCAGACACAGGCCCCAGGCTCACTTGCACCCCGCATGCCAGAAAGCAGCGTCCAGATGCGCCAAGACCACAATGTGGTGCTGCGGTCCTAAGGGTATCTCCCTAGTGAATAAACACCTTTAAATTAAAAAAACCAGAGGCAGCCTGGCTGGCATGGCTCAGTGGTTGAGCATCGACCAAGGATCCAGGAGACTGCGGTTCAATTCCCGGTCAGGGCACATGCCTGGGTTGTGGGCTTGATCCCCAGCAGGGGGCATGCAGGAGGCAGCTGATCAATGACTCTCATCATTGATGTTTCTCTCTCCCCCTCTCCCTTCCTCTCTGTGAAATCAGTAAAGATATACTAAAGACAAAGAATTCACAGAACTAAGAGTTATACTCTCAATTCAAAAGCCTAAGGAAAAAGGAGGTTTTGTGAGTTACAGCTCCAACAGCCTCACCCGGGGAGAGGCCTATGACAGTGACAGGAAGGGGCTCCTAAAGTCAGGGTGCAGGACACAGGGCCCGAGCTGTGGAGGGAGAGCCGTGGAGGGAGACAGGCAGCTGTGAGGGAGGCAGTCACGAGAGCCCCACCCTCTGGAGCCTGGCCTGGCAGGAGAAAAAGCCTAGCACAAACCCGACCCTGATGCTCGCGAGCCCCTCGTCCCCATGTCGGTTTTCCTGGGCTTTTCCTTTGTCTAGGTATATGACATCCATCTCTCCAAGCAGTCTTAGAATATCTCTGGGAACAAGCAGAGAGTGTAAATGGCAATAATCAGAAGGGCCTGCAGGGCCTGCTAATACCAACTGATGCCACAAAACCCCGGGTGCTGGGTGCAGACATCTGAGTGCGGGGCCTGGGCAACCTGAGACCGCGGTGCAGGTCTGTGGATGGCGTGCAGCCCCGCAGGCCTTCCCTTCAACAGGCTGCGCTCTGCAGTGCACAAATGGACTTCCTGTGTGCCAGGGACATAGGGGCCCTGCACTCACCCAGCATCACAGCCATCGCAGAGGAGTAGGCGGTCCTCCCTGTCGCTGCGGCCACACACCTCGCAGAAGGTGGGGTCCTCCTCCTCCTGCTGCCCGGCCCTGGAGTTCTCCACAGGGATCTGGAGGCAGAAGGCACTGCTGTGCACATGGCAAGGGGAGCCCAACCTACAGTCTACACCCAGCAGGACTGTTTGCGGCTGACCTGGAGCTGCTCGATCAGCTTCTCAAGATCTTGATGTGCTCCACAGACCAACCCAGAGGCTCGGAATTAACAAACATACAGTGATTTTTATGTTTTCTAGCCATCTCAAGGTAGTTAACCAAGAAGAAGAAAAACTGATTTAACAGAAAACAGAGTGGTGCCCACGGGAGGGCCCTGGGCAGAGGAAGCAGCAGACAGCAGGGCCCTGAAGATGGAGGGAGGCCGCCCCACGCACCCCAGGTGACTGCAAGAACAGGAAAAAGCCTTCAGGCAGCAGGTACTAAACTCTCAGACACTGTCCTATAATCAGGCAAAGACACAGAAACACGACTCCAAACAGACATGGGGTGCACAGAGAACACCTCCCACAGACAGGCATTCTCAGGGGGCACAATTAATTAGCTGCAATCATTCAAGCCCTGTTGGTGGACACACTCCCTGCCCACCCCGAAGATCACTTCCTGCAACTGTCAGCCCTGTGACAAGTAAACACACCCCTCTGCCTGTATCTAGCACCAGGCAGGGACCTGGGACTGCATGTGGAGTCACTGTCAGCCTGCGCTCTCCACCTAGACCAGGTGCATGTATCGTGGACTCTCGCCCCTCACACACAGAGGAGCGTAGGATCCACACACTTAACTGGCAGACTCTCCAAGTGAATAAATAGTGCCTATGGAGAAACCGCCCACACACCCAGAGGCCTTAGGCTGCCCAAGGCCCAGGCTCTGGGGCTAGGGGGCAGAGGGCCCAGGGCAGAGACAGGAGGCCTGAGCCAGCAGAACCAAAGTTGCCACCTGCAGCAGACCCGGGAGCACATGATAGGACACAGTCTCAGCAGAAATATGCCAATGAGGAGTCCAGGCCCCAGGCACCTGTGGCTTTGTGCACTTTGTAAACAGCAGGTCTGCAGCTGTGAGACCCTCATGGCTTTTCCTTGTATTTAGATCTAAGGGACATCCCTATGAGCCTCTCTAATGCTGGTCCTCAACATCAGATGTGTGGAGGCCCTTCAAATCTCTAAAAAGCATAAAAGCATCCGAAACCTGGTCCCAAGAGAACCGGCAACATCCCCAGCCTGGGCCGCACCTGAGCTTTCCTCTCCCCGTGGCTGCCGTGGCTTAGGGCAGCTCTGAGATGTAGAAGTGCATGTGCAGGAGTGGAGAAGAGGAAGCCTGGGAAACTGCTGACTGTACTTCCCCTGCAGTGCCCGCCTCCCCCAGAACCCAGATAGCCAGCAGACAGGGCAGCGCCTGCAGCCACGGGCTTCCCGTTCCCAGCTGTGAATGGCAGTTTGGTGGGTTTCTGAAAAGCATGGGACCAATACTCACTTGTCTCAGGAAAGCAACTTTGAAAGCGTGTTTTCCCACGAAACAGGGACCAAGTAAGGAACACAAGTAGTAGGG